>NC_092140.1:72830004-73455004 GCF_043159975.1 Macaca nemestrina | reverse complement strand
TCCCTGTGTGCGCATACCCCTGGGGGCCTCTTTCTTTTCTCATGAAGATTCCAGTCTTATTGAATTAGGGGCCCATCCTTATAACCACATTTAACCTTAATCACATCTTTGAAGGCCCTTTCTCTAAATACAGTCACATTGGGGGTCAAGATTTTAACACATACATTTGATGTGGGGACACAATTCGGTGCATAACAGTGATAATAAATACCAATTTAGTGCTTCCTATGTGTTGGTCCTGATGCCAAATGTTTTAAATATATTAATCAATTTAACCTATATAGTAGGACTAACTAAGAAATTGGATTCCTCATTTTACAAAGAAGGAAGCAAATTGAGGGAAACTGACACATATCCAAATTTGTAAAGAACAAGTGAGGGCAGCAGATGTTCACCGGAGCCTGGGTTCTTAAACCACTGTATGATAGTGCTTGTGAGATGATGCAGAGGACATGGAGTTCCCTGCGTGAGAGATGGAGAAGTGCTATAGGTGGTCCCAGATGGAGAAAGAACTATTGGATGTAGGTGATGTTGGAGGAGGATGCTTTGAAACAGCTCTTCAAACACAGAATCTTCATCTTCCCCTGAACAAACAGATGTATATCCAAGAATGGCAAGTAGAGGCTAAAACAGCACTTCATAACTGGTAGTGGCTGAAGGATGTGGCCTTAGGTCAGTTAGTCAAATGTATTAGCTAGCGGAATTAGGCAGACTCAGATACTCAATGGCCCCCATGCACAAGCCCAAGCGAGCCTCCCAACTTCTACAGGATGGAGTCTCTGGAACAGCTGTGGAAAGTCAGCTCCCTCTCAGTTTTAAGGTCCCAAGAAGAATATTAGTGGAACCAAGCTGAACAAACTTATTACTTTTTCCCAGAGGTAACTATCAGGTCTGTCCATCTCGTTAGTTGGCAGAAAGAGTAAAAGGAGCATACAGCTTATGAAAAGTCTCTTTCCCCAGAAACCAGAAAAAGGTAATTCTGGATAACAGGATTTAACGGAAGTTTCTTTGAGCTTGTCTGGGCAGTTTGGCAGTTTTTCACCATTATAAATTGGCATCCACTATGAGGCTGAGACAAGGGGAAAGAAGATCTTTTTTTCTCATTATTTGTGAAATTTTTAAAATGGAATTAATTTTGTATTGGTTGGGAGCAATACAAATCTTTCAAATAATGTTAAGAGGCAACCAGGCTTGGGATTGTGTGTAGCAGCAATGGTTTGGGAATAAATGGATGCTTTGGTAATATTAATACATTCGAGCCATTACTCCGTGAATAAGAGAAAATAACAATATGTAAATTCCCCACAAAAATTCAGGAAATTTCTCTCTAAATAATGCCTCTGCTTTCCGGAAGAAAACAGTAGATCCAAACAAAGGAATCAGAGCCAATAGAAGAGAAGAGAATTTTAATCATTTTACTTGGTATGTTCAGCCTGTGATGAACATTCATTAACAACTGATCAATAAGCTATTTTTTCTCTCTTAAGTTAGAGTTGACACATAAAAATGAAGAAAAGTAAACATTTTCTAACTCTCCAGAAAAATAAAGGCCACTGCCAACAAATTTAGCCACATTAAAAAAGAATACGCTTTGGCAGATGGTTTCGTGCAAGTTTATTTAAGAATTCCTCCCTATCCCCTAATATTTGAGGTCTACAAAGGTAAACCAGAAAGGAGACTTGAGAACTTATGCAGAAAAATGAAATAAAAAAATCTTCCCTAAAAATTGTTAATGTAAGGTAAAATTACATTGTTGGCATGGCCCTAGACAGTGGACTGATTGAGGATTCACTTCATGGATATAGAGTTAACTCTAATTTCTCCTTAAGAATATAATGCCTACATTTTCATGCTTGTGGATGCATAAAAGTAGAGTTTTTAATTTGTTGTGCATCAAACTGTGTTTTTCAGTTTTCTTTTTTTTCAATTAATCCCTCTCCTCTAGCAAATCTCAAAAATAGAAAGTGATGATGTTGTTTAGTCATTTTATTTGATACTTCTAGATAGTTAATCTAATTCTGAAAAAAATTAAGAATTTTAATTTAATATTTAATTTGATAATTATATGAATTTAATTTAATAATTTAAAAATTATTTAAATAATTTTTTAAAATATTTAATAACATACAATAAATTTTGGGAGCTTTATAATTTTGTAATTGAAATCCTTGGTTGTGTTTTAAACATAGTTTAATTAAATTAGGTAGCTAACAAACTTTACCTTTTTCTCTGTACTGTGTTGGTGTTGTGTTAGAGATATAGGATGACTCAAGGCTTCAAACAGATCCTTCCCCTTCTCTTTTCCTCCCTCTTTCCTTCTTCCTTCATAATCTTCATCTCCTTTTTTGCTATGCTTTTCTTTTATGCAGACTGTTTAAGGTAAATTTTCTATATATATATATAAATTAAAGGTTCATCTAGAGGTAACTGTTATGTAGGGTTGAAAATGTGCATTGAGCTCAACTTAAAATTTTTCAGAATATCATTTGACATCAAGATACTCTCACATTAAAAAATGTTTATTGTTTATTTTAAGACTTTAATATTTATTAATTTTTTCTTTTAAAATATGTTTCTCAGAAAAGCTCTTTAATGAAATTATGACTTTTGGGTTTTTTTGTTACTCATTCACTTATACAAGCTTGAGATATTCTATACATGCTTTTGCTAAATAAAAAATGATCTTTTACTTCAACACGTGAAAATGAAAACAGTGACTTCTTCAGCAGCAATATTATGAAAACAGTTTTTATATAACTGCTTTTCTATTGCTCTCAGTATTATCAGGACTGGTATCCAGAGGGCTTAGTAAATTCGGAGCTTTATAATTTAAATCCAATCTTTTTTACTCAAGACCAATTCTCTGTTCTTTGGATTACTGATTTTGGAAGCTTGGAAAAACGTGTCCTTAAAAGCAGGGTTCTTTCGACTGGAAATGTTGGTTTTATATATGCTATCACTTAGCCTTCTCTAATGAATTTTAGCAGATGGGTGTCAGAGCAAGCAAAAAGCTTGAAGTAGCTTTTACTTGTGTAGTTAGGATTGGAGAATCCCCCAAACACAAATCACTTTCTTTTTCCCTCTGAATATGAATTTGGTGCTGATGAAAGGGTCAGGCGGATAACCGTTGGCCTTGTAAAGAGTTTTCTAGAAAATACATAACATATGGGTAAAAATTCTTCCTCTTAGCTTGTAATTTATCCCTGATTTAAAAGATACCCACTTTGAGGACCAAAGAAGCAGTTTTCTGTGAGTGACCTGCGATTCTTGGAAATTTCAGCTAAAGCTTTGAGAAAACACGTGCAATACTTTAAAGTGGTGGTTGAAAGCAACAGCCTGCTAAACTTCAGAAAGCAGACATCCTCAGAATTTCTTTTAGTATATGTGAATAAATGTACTTCCTTTAAAATGCATACTAAACATATGCCAAATGTGCAAACTCTAATTATATATATATGAATATAGGTATTCTTGCTATTTTAAAAATTAATTTTGGCTGGGCACAGTGGCTTACGCTTGTAATCCTAGCACTTTGGGAGGCCGAGGTGGGCGGATCATGGGATCAGGAGATCGAGACCATCCTGGCTAACACGGTGAAACCCCGGCTCCACTAAAAGTACAAAAAATTAGCTGGGCATGGCGGCAGGCGCCTGTAGTCCCAGCTACTAAGGGGCTGAGGCAGGGGAATGGCATGAACCCGGGAAGCAGAGCTTGCAGTGAGCGGAGATTGGGCCACTGCACTCCAGCCTGGGCGACAGAGAGAGACTCCGTCTCAAAAAACAAAAACAAACAAACAAACAAGAAAAAGACTCACATTTGCTAAAACTTAGGGTAAGTTCCATAATGACCAAACTGATACAACTCTATTGAAAACCATATTCAGTGACAGAATGGCTGAGTGGTTAAGAAGATAGACAGACTTGGTTCAAAACCTGGTTCTGTCACTGTCTTGCTGTGTAACTGGGGCAATTGACTTAACCTTTTGGTGTCGCAGTTTCCTCACCTGTAAAATGGAGGTCATAGTAGACTCTCCACAAGGTTGCTTTGAGGCTTAAATGAATTAATACCGTGTTTATACATGTTGAACAATGCCAGGAACATGGTAAACTGCAGAAAACGTTAGTTATTATTATTCAACAGCCCAACTATACTGTATTTGCTTGACATCAGATCAAACTGTCTTTCATCCCCACTCACTCTCTGAATCATGATTCAGTAGAAAAGAGCTGAATCAATAAGAAAACTGAGGAGCTAATTTATGTGCTTCATTGTCTCTCTGAAGCAGTTTTACCATGGGCTTATGCCCACTGGCACTCTTATGAATGTCTGTTCCTATTACCTTTTTATTACAGAGGCATGTTTTATAATAATTCTATAACTAAGCTGTTGTAAGTTCTTACATTACCTGTGGGGAACTAAGTTCAGAGCTACAAAGTGAATTAGTGCCATAATGGAGAAAAGAACTTTGACTTTTCATCAGCAGGCCTATTGTAGAGAAGACTTACAAATCAGTAACTCTAAACATCCAAGTAGAATTTACCAGTGCTTAACTGTTTTAAACATGCATTGGAAGTATTTGAATGAAAATGTAATTTTTCCAGCTTTCCTTAAATACTTATGGAAATTGTTGCTTAGGCAATATTTCTGAGTGCTTCATCTTTGGGAAACACTGCTATGAACATTTTCTTTCATGGCATGCTACTGAAGTAATTTTACAAGCAAGATGAAAAGAAAATAGATATTTATTGCATTTCTTCTAGGTATCAGGCATCATCTCCTTTAATCTTAGTGCAGCTTTGCAAACCATATTGCTATTTTACAGTTGAAAAGATTGGGGCTCGGAGGGGTAAACTTCCCACTGGTCACAAACTGATCTTCGATTTAAGGGTCAGTAACTTATTTTTTTTGTTTTTAATTTTTATTTTATTATTTTTATTGTTTTAGATAGAGTTTCACTCTCTTGCCCAGGCTGGAGTGCAGTTGCAGAATCTCAGCTCACAGCAACCTCTGCCTCCTGGGTTCAAGTGATTCTCCTGCCTCAGCCTCCAGAGTAGTTGGGACTACAGGCATGCGCTGCCACACCCAGCTAATTTTTTGTATTTTTAGTAGAGACGAGGTTTCCCTATGTTAGCTAGGATGGTCTTGATCTCCTGACCTCGTGATCCACCTGCCTCGGCCTCTCAAGTGCTGGGATTACAGACGTGAGCCACTGTGCCCAGCCTTTATTTTTTATTTTTAATTTCAATTTTAATTTTAGATTCAGAAGGTACATGGTCAGATTTATTATGTGGCTATGTTGCATGATGCTGAGGTTCAGAGTATGAATGATCCCATCACCCAGGCAGTGAGCACAGTACCCAATAGGTAGGTTTTAGCTTTTGCCCCCTCCTCCCTCTTTCCCCTCTAGTAGTCCCCAGTGTCTGTTGTTCCTATCATTATGTTCATAAGTACTCAGTGCTTAGCTCTCACTTATAAGTGAGAACATGTGGCATTTGGTTTTCTGTTTGTGCATTAATTTGCTTAGGATAATAGCATCCAGTTGTATCCATGTTGCCACAAAGGACATGATTTAGTTCTTTTTTTATGGCTATGTAGTATTCTATGGTGTATATGTAGTACATTCTCTTTATCCAATCCACTATTGATGGGCACCTAGGTTGATTCCATGTCTTTGAATAATGCTGTGATGAACATATGAGTGCCTACGTTTTTTGGGTAGACTTATTTATTTTCCTTTGGCTGTATACCCAGTAATGGGATTGCTGGGTCAAATAGTAGTTTTTTATTAAGTTATTTAAGAAATCTCCCAACTTATTTTCATAGTGGCTGAGCTAATTTACATTCCCATCAACAATATACAACAGTATATAAACATTATCTTTTCTCTGCAGCCTCTTCAGCATCTGGTAGTTTTTGATTTTTTTATTTTATTCATTTATTTATTTTTGAGAGAGAGTTTCACTCTTTTGCCCAGGCTGGAGTGAAGTGGTGCGATCTTGGCTCACTGCAACCTCTGCCCCTGTTTCAAGCAGTTCCCTGTCTCAGCCTCCCAAGTAGCTGGGATTATAGGCACCCACCACCACACTTGGCTAATTTTTGTATTTTTAGTAGAGACAGAGTTTCACCATGTTGACCAGGCTGGTCTTGAACTCCTGAGTTTAGGCAGTCTGCCCCCCTCTCCCTCCCAAAGTGCTAGGATTACAGCTGTGAGCCACTGTGCCTGGCCTAGTTTTTTACTTTTTAGTAACAGCCATTATGACTGATGTGAAATGATATCTCATTGTGGTTTTGACTTGCATTTCTCTGATTACAGATGTTGAGCATTTTTTCATGTTTGTTGGCCACTTGTATGTCTTCTTTTGAGAAGTGTCTGTTCATGTCTTTTGCCCACTTTCAATGGGTTTATCTGTTTTTTGTTTGTTGAATTGTTTAAGTTCCTTTTAGCTTCTGGATATTAGACCTTTGTTGGATACATAGTTTGTGAATATTTCCTCTCATTCTATAGGTTGTCTGTTTATTCTATTGATAGTTTCTTTTGCTCTGCAGAAGTTCTTTGCTTTAATTAGGTCCAACTTGTTAGATTTTGTTCTTGTTGAAATTGCTTTTGAGGACTTAATCATAAATACTTTCCCAAGGCTGATGTCTAGGATGGTATTTCATAGGTTTTCTTCTAGGACTCTGATAGTTTGAAGTCTCACATTTAAAATCTCTAATCTAGTGACTTATTCTAGAGTTTCTCTGTTTTTCTTTTTTTCTTTTTTTTTGGCAGAGAAAATAAGAAATGTTCTTCTGGAAGCTCTCTATGATAGAAATAAGTGATTTCTTTGTGTTTTCTAAGTGAGTTCATAATTTGTATGATATAAAATGTATATACAGTGATTCTCACTATCAAATACTGAGCAATTTATACCTTTGGAAGGTATTTACCATACTAATACATTAAAAGTTGCTTTCAAAAAGTAAAAAAAGACAAAGAAAAATATAATTCATTAATAAATTCAAATTCTGCTTCTGTGTTTTGACTGTTTTGAGTTTGATTTGTACCTGCCCTAGGTCTAGACACTTGTACTCTTACTTGTATCTCCTTAGCATTATTACGCGTCTTATTTATTTTATTTTAAATACATGCTGTCAATAAGGTACAGCTTAGTAACATGATTAAAGTTAGGGTGGAAATAGTTATGCAGGCTCAGATTTTTCATATAAATTAACTTGTTATTGACCGTTATTTCTTATTGGGCCATCATATCTTTTTTACTCTAGAGTGAACTTCCAATAGATAAAGTTTTCCATTTCTTCCTAAGCTCTTCTCCCAGTAGAATAGTTTGTTCTTGACAATAGATTTGTTAGTCCTCTCATGAAGATAAGCATAAAGCTATCTCATGAAGGCCTATGTGACAATGAGTTTGTAACAAATTGGACCAAAGTAGGCATCAGCATAGATTAAATATTAGATTAGTTAGCTCATTGCCTGGTTCTCAGTTAAGTCAGCATGTCCCCGCTCCTCTTGTGTGCTCTGCTTTGTATTGCGGGGGTTGAAAGTCTGTGAACTACATTGTTTTCAGAATCTCTTGCTGATAGAATTCAAGGTTAGATTTTGCCAAAAAGAAGCATGAGTGCAAAATTTCAAAAAGTAGGAGCCCCCTATTGCTCCTCAGGTAGCAGAGGGCTGGCTGATAGGCTTCATTTTCTATGAGTTGCTTACCCTATTGCTCAGGTAGCTGTTCTCTTGCTAGGAGTTTCTCACAGTTCTGCAGTTTCCTGACTGGGAAGGTAAGCAACAACCCTGACAAGCAGAAGCAGCTTTCCCAGATTCTCACTCTTTCACCCTTCTTATCACTCGTGTCCCTGTATTCAATCTCTTCTTACTAGAAAAGTTTAAGTTGCTTTTGTCTTTGCTGACAAAACTCTCACTGCGACGCTGATATTAACCAAGATTATTTCACTATGACCTTTGCCAAGACATCTCAACTTTCTGTCTTCTCATTCTTAAAACGAGAAGACGAGGTTGCATAACCTTTTTATAGAATTTTGATTCTAGCCAGAATGTGCTCTAGGAAGATGTTTCCTTGGAAGTAAGAGACAAGAGATAGTTCTGTACCAGTTGTTATTAACTGTTAGATATGCTTATGTGTAAGTGTTGTTTAGCCTACTCAGTCTTAGTATCAAAAACATTGATGCAATATTTTAAGACTTAATTTCACATACCAATGTGGAGTTGTGAACTGTCTTTAAAACTCAGAAGATCTGGCTGGGTGCGGTGGCTCACGCCTGTAATCCCAGCACTTTGGGAGGCTGAGTTGGGCGGATCACAAGGTCAGGAGATCAAGAGCAACTTGACTAACACGGTGAAACCGTATCTCTACTAAAAATACATAAAATTAGCCAGGCTTGGTGGCGGGCACCTGTAGTCCCAGCTGCTCGAGAGGCTGAGGCAGAAGAATGGCCTGAACCCAGGAGACGGAGCTTGCAGTGAGCAGAGATCAAGCCACTGTACTCCAGCCTGAGCGACAGAGCGAGACTCGGTCTCAAAAAAAAAAAAAAAAAAAAAAAGTAGAGCGAGACTCTGTCTCAAAAAGGAAAAAAAAAAAGTCAGGAAGGAACTTAATTTGGTATCAGATCAGTGGAAAGAGGATCTCACAAGTGATATAACAGTCTGGGTCATTAATGTTCCTTTCCCCTCTCCTTACATAGAACCTCATGTGCATACCTCTAATTAGTGCAGCTGGAACCAAGGAGGCTTCTGATGACGATTACATGGAAAATTTCCAAAGAAGCTTTTCCATTTTAAAGAGAACCTAAAGCATAACCTGAATCAGCTCCCCCTTCAAAAATTCTATTCCTGCAGGGAAAAAGGTAATTATATGCATTTAGGTATGGATAGCTTTTGTAAAAAAATAATTTTAGTTGACACTACCTAATCACAAGGAATTATTTCATAATCATGAAATAATAATAGTCCTAAAACTCTAAGGTTCAAAGAAACCCTTCAGTAAAATTTAGCTCCTGGTGCCTATATATACTTACTAAGTGATGTCTTAAAGTATATTTGACGGTAATTTTTTTCTTCTAATTTTACAATTAAACTTCTCTATCATGCACCATCAAGTCATTAGTCAGCCATCATCTTTTGTTCTTTGACTTCTGAACATGTGGTAGAGTTACGTAAAAATGGACATGACATTTAAAACATCTCAAAATACTTATGGAATATTGCTCTTCTCTGTCTGACTCATACTTCAGAGAGAAGAAAGCAGACGGTGGAATCTCTCCAAGCGATGACAGACCGGGCTACTGGGTGACAAGTGGTGAAGCATCCAGGAGCCAGCAGTTGCCAGTGGTCCCCTTTACCTGTGAGGTCAGCATCTCTAACACATACCCTTCTCTTCACATAATAGACTTGCACCTGTCTTTCAGTTGGGAATGACAAAGAAAATATTTTTCTGCTGTCATCCACTCTGTTTTCTGGTGATTTCCTCTTTTATCCTGACCCAGAGAACAGATGTTCTGCATCCACTAGGGTCGGTTTTACATTGTTTTGGCTTTCAAGGAGTGTTTTTAACATTCCTGCTGATGATTTAGCATAAATTGTTCTTGTAATTAGCGTGGTTAATGAACTCCCCACCTATCTTTTAGTAGGTAATTACAAAGCTGGTGTATATTAGCAGGTACTGTATAAAGATGAGAGGAAGGCTGGTGATTATGGATTCCATCCTCATGTCTCTACGACCAAATCCCAAACGGTTTAATCATCATCAATGTCAACCTTTGCCATATCTTCATTCTACATGCCATATATTATAATGTTGCATTTACATTTCATCTTGACTTTGATATTTGCTCCTTCAGAATAGAGGTGCCCTGATTAGACAAGGCTACTGGCAATTGAAAGAAATGTTTTAAAAATATGCACGTGCCATTACCAATTTCCCACGAGTGATTCTCTGTTTTACTGTGTGTGTTTACCAAAGGCTTTTTGTTTTGTTTTGTTAGATGTAGTTATGGCTAGAAAAGATTGAGTCTGTGGCAAAAAATTGACAATTACCAAGAGCTCCATAGTCCGATTTTTTTAGTCAGGGGCAAGGGGACAGGAAGAAGGAGATCTCTTCATGTAGAATGTAAACTTACTGAGTATTTCAAATATATAAACATAATTTATATATGTATGTGTGTCTGTTTATATTCACTGAAGCCCTATTATAAGAATTGTATATACAACCTATAATTATTGTCATCCTCTTCCTATACTCCTTTCTCTCTGATCATTTCATATCAACTTCTGATTAAATAATATTGGGCAATCATAGATGTCAAGAATCTTCTGCACCAATCAACCATTGAATTTCAAATATTTATTAAAGAACTGGGTGGTTAGCTGTCTGCACTCAGAGTTATTCCTGCCAAACAGTCACCACCACTGTGCTAGGTGCCACATCTCTCTATCACTTCTCTCAGGACTCGCTGCTCCTTGTGCCTTTCATTCCTCCCTCAAGTTTTAGGGACCAGAGGATGAACTTCTGAATAGATAATTGCATTTTGTGACTCTGTACCCTAATTAGGAGAGACTTGGGAGAGGAAAATCAAACTTTTCCTGATTCCTATGACATTTACTTAAAGAAGAGTGGGCAGGCTTTGACCAGAAAGATAGTGCAGAAGAAAAGTGTCAGTAGTGAGAAGCAATGGTTGATTGGAATTCTAAGTTCTGAAAAGGACATTGTTATTTATGGAGCATATACCTATAGAATGTCTACTGGCTCAACTATACTCCACACAGTTGGCTAATTGGAGTCTATTGCCAAAGAACACACAATAGTGCATTCTCTCCATTTAGGGGTGCCTTGGAATGCTGCTGAGCAAAACATGACAAGAGTCCATTGCACATGGGTTCAAATATATACATTTCCCAGCTGTGTGACTTGTAGGAAGCCACTTAAATGTCCTGAGCCTCATTCTCTTCTTCTTTAAAATTGATAGTTCATAAAGTTGTGAAGATTAAATGAAATGGTAAGTCTAAAAATTATTTGAAAACTGGAGAGTGCTACAAAAATGTAGAAATAATGATTAATCAAGAGAAATATTTCTGTCATCTCTTGGGTAGGACACTGTAAACTTAAATTCACAAGGTCTGAAAATGGCAGCTCAAACCAACCATTTCAGAACTTTATTACATGTTCTCAAATGTCTCTGAACATGAGATATGAGGGCTAGTCTCACTAGTTGGTGGGTTCTACTAATTGACTTTGTAAGCTGAATGAGAGACTGAACAGATTTTTCTATTTTTCACCGTTGTTCAATGGAAGGCAGTAGGAGAACTATCACTGTCTTCTTCAACAAAGTCACGAGAGTAAATATTTGGAAGAGGATTCAGAATGGAAATGAAATGAGGCATTGTGTGTTATGCTGACCTACTTTAAACACTACTCCTGGAAAATGGGAGTCTGCACAGGAGCTTCCTCAGAATACTTCTCTTGGTATGATTCTCATGAGACTGTACTAAAATTATCTCAATGAACAACTTCGTGTTTTTTGCTTGGCATGGGTTGTGGGAAGAAAGCAAGAATGCACTATATCACCATTTGTATTAATTCTTTGGACTGAGATGGTTATTTTTATTTGCAGCAGGTTTATATTATCCTCAGAAGGATCTTTTTACGAAGGGATTCCTCGTATGAGGTTCTGCCAGAGCAGATGCACTTTAAATGACAGGTTTAGAATGGCCTTTTCTCTGTCAAGCAAGTTGGCACAAGCTGGTTGTCAAGCGACACAGTGGCTGGCATCTATTAGCTTACTGAGGATGAAATGAGTGGCATTCCATCCAATACTGACTATTTTTTATTTTATTTTTCTACGGTGTCTCCTTAAAATGATCAGATGATTGGACCCTTTGTAGGGGCCTCACTCATGATGAAATGCAACCCATTACTAACTAACCAAGGTGGCAATGCTTATTTGGTGAGTTTTGTTCCTAATAACAAGATGAAGGGACAGTGAGTTCCTCCTTTGTAAAGACCTGAGAAGCTCTGGGAACTGGCAGATTCCCAATTTTTATTTTAATTCTGATTACATAGTAAAAACAACTCACAGAATTTAATGTCTAATTTGAGACACTTTAATCTTCGTTTCATCCGTTAATTTGTCAAGACAATGTTGAAAGAGAAACTTGAAAGCAAGTTCTCCCTGTCAGAAAATCCCTTTCAGGGCCTCGAGGAAAAATGTCTCTTAATCACATTTTATTATGCTTTTTTCTAAGTATCTGAACAAGGAGCCCATAACACAGGCATGAGTCTGAACACCAATTCTTATTCCAGATAGCAACAAGTCATACTGGATGCAATCTCAACCTCTTTATGCACTTAGTAATTCCTATATCCCACAATTATTTGTGCAGTGTTAAGAAACTCAACCCTGTGGATTTCAGTTTGCTCATCTACAAAATCATAATATTGGACTAATTGATCTTTAAGGTCCTGTCAGATTTTTAAAATTATCTTTTTTTAAAAAAGTATTTTATTAAAGACAATGTTAGAAGTAAAAACAATGGCATCATTATCATTTATTCAATCTAACCTGTCTAACTATCATAACTGAATTTATGACTTAAAGCTTGGGGTTCTTTATTCTCAGACTTTACTGTTAATACTGATGAACTCTAACTCATGAATTTAGTGAAATACAAATACCCTCATCTGGGAGTAAACTGTAATAATATGCTTCTATGTTGGGGGGAGAAAAACCCCAAACAGACCTTTTTTCTTTTAGATTTTGAATGGCTTGTCTAGCTCTTCCCCTCCTGCCCTAAACAATGCATGGGCGTTCTTTGTGTCAGTAATAGAAGCAAATGCATGTACTGTGTGTATGTAGTAGCAAACATTCAGGCAACGTATTTCCATGTTAGCTGATGGGCTTTGATAAAGTCAAATAAGAACCAACCGAGCAAGGCAGTTCTTAAGATAATAATACATTATCAGCTCTATCATATATACCCTTTTTATTCATGGATAAAATACCGGTCAATGTGATAGTACAATTCTTCAAAGACATGAATTGCATAAACTCGATATCTCCATTTCTATAACTACTGGTACCTCTTCCACCACTGTCAAACTCGATACAAGTCTCTGTGCTTAAACTTCTCAAAACAGTAGCTTGTGATGTGATATGGGGTCTGAAGTGTGAGAGATGGTCTGTAGTAGTGGATAAGCTTTCATTTTTATATAGAAACAGGTCATGTATTGGTAGAAAATCCTTCTTGCTGTGGAATCCAAGCAGAGTTGAAGGGCAGATGACGAAATCAAAACAGAACCCTCTGTTGTTTTTCCCCCCCTGTCATTTTAGGAAATTTCTTTTATCACTTTGATCATGCTACTTTGTGGAGTTGTTTGGGCAAATCCCCACCGTTAGACAGGCCCACTGACTTCCATCTAATAGGATCGTATTTATGTTGCTAGAAGTGCTGCCGACTGGCTTCATTTCCCCAGGAAGTAACTCTTGGCTAGCTCTGGCAGGGACATTATAAGCTTGCAGGCTTTATCAAATCTGTGAAACCAAGTGTGATTTACAGAGAGAGTTGGGGCAAAGAAACATACAGCAGTTGGATTCTAAAATCAGAAGCTTCCTCCCTGAAGAGGTAGAGGGAATTTGAGTCAGAAAGCCAACAAATAAGACCGATTTCAGCTTATCTTGAAAATTTCTAGACTTATTCATAAATTTGACAGGAGTGCTATCAGAGAGAAACACTTTGAAATGATAAAAAGTAAACACTCGACATGAGACCCAGAGATGTGGATATCTTTCAGATGGCTGGGCTTGGTGCAGAGAGCAACAGTGACAATAGAATATGATGCCACATTCTCTCTCTTTTATGTTCTTTTAAACTGCCTCTGGAAATGCGAATAGGGTGGGAATTATTCAGTCAAAAATGTACTTCGAAATTAAAAATTGAAACAAAAAACAAGGGAGGGTAGAATGGGCAGTGATGAGGATTTTTTCCGCATAGGAAAATGTCAGGAGAACAAAATTGGTATACGTTCTATTTTGCTTATTTTTCTGAATAGTAAAAGATTGGGAAATAGGAGAGGTTTCTTTTCCTTTTGGTTGTTGATAGGGCATTGCCACCTGCTCTAATAACAAAATTAAGCAGGGATGTGTGGAACACAAGCAGAACTTTTCATGATTGTTCTAGTTAATAGTTTGACAGTTCATATCATGAAGAAATTGCTTAAATCACTTAGGGATAGAATTTTAAAATCTCCAGAGATGATAGATTTATCCTAAATTTTAAGGGCCACAAAAATGTATTATTTTTCACTCTCCAGTAGGCCCATTATTTTAAAAAAAATACATTTACCAGAAACAAATTACATATATATATATGAAATTATGAAGGGGAAGGATTAATGTAATTTTTAATGGCTATATATGTGTATATATCTATTCAGTTCTCCATGTCCATGGGGGATAGGTTTCAGGACTCCTGTGGATACCAAAATCCACAAGTGCTCAAGTCCCTCATATAAAATGACATAGTACGGTTGGTCCTCGGTATCTGGGGGTTTCAATCAATGGTTGGTTGAATCTGGAGATGCAGAAACCCTCAGATAGATGGGTAATTGTACACACACACACACACACACACACACACACACACACACGCACGGCTATATACCTGTTGATGGAGTTTCTGACCAGCTTGCAACAAGATAACTGGTATAGCTATATTGAATTAAAATAATTTTAGCCTAAAGCAAAACAATTTATGTCTGCTAACCTGGGCAGCATTATCAAGAGTAAGTGTGTGTGTGTGTGTGTGCGCGCACGCGCATGCACGCGTGTTTGTATCTTTTTGAAATGCCAAATATAATTAGAGGAGTTCATTCATCATCTTCAAGGATGTCTAAGTGACTTAATTTATGATGGAAACCATTGAACAATTTCAGTAAATATAGGAATAAGTCATGTATTTCAAAGTAGTCTCACACAAAGCATTTAAAAATACCGAGAGAATAACTATGGTTTAACACAATTTCATAGACTACTGTGGAGGAAAACTTTATCTTTTTTAGTAGAGGATAGTCCCAGTCATGAAGGAGCCAGGGCAAAGGGAAAAGTGGTAAAACAGTAATGCAAGAACAAATTTGGAAAAAAATAAGAATGAAGAGGCCTGTTCTATGTAAAACAACAAAAAGGAATAATCTAGACCAAAGAATCTTGGATCTGTTTTTGGTTCTGAACTGTTAAATGGAACATTTTCAAAAGGGGAGGTGAACTCGTTGATTGTATCCCTGAAGCTCATGTGTTCTCAATGCCCAGTAAACATAGACTTTTCTTGCAGGGCATCTGTGGAAGAGAGAGAGAGAGACAGAGAGAGAGACACAGAGAGAGAGAGAGAGTTGGGGTGGGAAGGATCTAACAGAAGCATTAGATTTTGTTGCCACATTTGGCCTGGTAGGCAACACATTTCCAAAATTGGCTTTTATCCCACAGCACCCTTTGAGGGTAAGATAGAAAAGCTTTTTTCTTTCTGACATTTTAATTTTCATGTCTTCCAAGGAATCCTACCATATTTTTAAGTAGGTACAACACATAGTACTTAATTTGTGCATTTAAATAAGCAGATCTGACAAAACAATAAAAGCTGTATAAGGTTTATGTGGGCAAATTGCCACTTCTTGAACTTTGAAATTTGCACGCACAGTAAGTTGGAAGTTTGCTAATTAACTGTATGCACATGACCAGAAATAGGCTCACAAATATTGTTTCTTGTCACAAAGGATGTCTTTACAGTATGCCAAACAAAATGCACCTTCGGATGATATATCCAGGTCAAAAATGCTGTGTATCATAATATTTTTAGCTTCCTGGTCTCACCTTTTTCACTACTGTATTTGGCGCAGTTACCTGAGAACACTTTCTTTGCTGGTTGTCAGCTGTGTAGGATAACAAAGTAGAATACTTGCTTGAACCCATACAGTAGACTTTGGGGAAAACTGGCAATCCGTACCTCTTGTAGAAGAAACACGAGATGTTTGGCCTGTCAGATTATATGAAATTATGGAATCTTCGAATAGGAAGTATAATATTTACTAATGCTTTACTGAAACAAAAACCCCACATATAAAGAGACTCAATCAAGGCAGAAGATTATTTTGTTCACATGTAGACCAAGGGTGAGCAGTTCAGGATTGTAGGTAAGACTCTGCTCAAGACAGTCATTCAGGGTCCCAAATTCCTTCAATCATGTGGCTCCATCCTCCTCCAGAGTGTTGTCCATGTCTATTTGGTTGAAGCTAGGTCATTGACAAGTCCAGATGCCATCCAGTAGAAACAAAAAAAGAGAAGAAGGCAAGAGAGGCAGCTTCATTTTTAAGATGATGATGCAGAAATTGGCTAGAATACTTGTGCTCATATCCCATTGATCAGAACTCTGTCACATGGATAGAGAGGTGCTGTGGATAATGAAAGCTGACAGAAATTCTAAGATAGAAGATATAATTCTACCTCTCACTCTGTCTGGCTGGTGAATCCACAGAAATGGGTAAATCACGTTGAATATTACGGAGAAACTCCTTGGGCTTTTACATGCCTTCATTTCTATTGATTTAATGAAGGACTGATAAAAAATTTAAAATGTTAAGCCATTGAAGAAACTTCAAATAGCTTTCTCTTGATCTGTGAATTGTATGAATTAATGTGAGATTCATATAGCTTAAATATAGTTCATAGTTTCTTTTTAGTGTCCATTTATTTGAAAAAAATTAGAAGAGGTCTACTATAAAATTTGTCCTTGTAACTAATGAATCTAAATTACCTTAATGACTGTGAAAGTCAATACATTGATTAGTTCAATAAATGCTATTCATTGTACACCTCCTATGAGTCTGTGGTTGTTGTATGCACAAGGGAAGATACAAAGCTGAATAATTTGCATAGGTCTCAAAAGTCAATGCAGGTAAGGTTCCTGGGTCCAGATATTCTGACACCTTACAAAATGTGGGTATGAAAGACTTTCCACTCTAATCCTCTTTTTTTTTTTTTTGAGACAGAGTCTCGCTCTATCCCCCAGGCTGGAGTGCAGTGGAGTGATCTAGGCTCACTGCAACCTCTGCCTCCTCGGTTTATGCCATTCTCCTGCCTCAGCCTCCCAAGTAGCTAGGATTATAGGTGTCCGCCATCACGCCTGGCTAATTTTTGTATTTTTAGTAGAGATGGGGTTTCACCATGTTGGCCAGGCTGGTCTCGAACTCCTGACCTCAGGTGATTCACCCACCTCGGCCTGCCAAAGTGCTGGGATTACAGGCCTGAGCCGCTGTGCCTGACCTGTATTGCCTCTGGATGTGACATTCATAAATCTTCAATTTTACATGAAAGAGAGAAAAAAACAGCAATAGATAGTTGCAGGTCCCCCAATCTCCTGATTAGTTCAATGAATGCTTTGTGATCACTATGTGGCAGTTACCTTGTAAGCATCTGAAACCAATGGTGGAGAAGATAGTTTCTGTCTTCCTGAAACTTATGTTCTAAATCAATCATTCCCAATCACTGATCGTCAGCATAGTCCAGATATGCTTGCAAAGTTTTTCATTCAGCAGCTGTAGCAGGCACTACAATTATAAACATGGTGCCCCTTCCTTTTTTTTGGCATCAAAAAATATGCCTATTTAGGCTGAAAAAGAGCAGAGGCTTTGAACTACAGGAAATATTCTGGGGTCCAAACTATGGTACTGATTCAGTCAGTGGAGAGTGGATCTTTTTATTTGTTTTTTGAGATGGAGTCTTGCTCTGTTGCCCAGGCTGGAGAGCAGTGGTGTAATCTCGGCTCACTGCAAGCTCCACCTCCCGGGTCCATGCCATTCTCCTGCCTCAACCTCCCAAGGTGCCCACCACCACACCCGGCTATGTTTTTTTAGTAGAGACAGGGTTTCATCGTGTTAGCCAGGATGTTCTCGATCTCCTGACCTCGTGATCCGCCCCTTGGCCTTCCAAAATGCTGGGATTACAGGCATGAGCCACCGCGCCTGGCCTGTAGAGTGGATCTTAAAGCCTCTTCTCTCAGAAACTTCCCATGTAATTTTCATGAGCAGTTAATTTGGAGAATTACATTTTTGCATGCAATTTGGGTCTGTTTCAACATTTTATAAAAACCTGTATCTTGCCATGTATAATTGGTGATGGGTCTGCTAGGTTTCATTGATGAGAATTTGAGGAGTCACCCAATGGTTTGTCACTGTGATGACTGTTACTGGCCCTCTGCACAATGTGCCTCTGTCTGACACCATCTTTTAGGTTTAACTCTCAAGTTAATCCCAATATTTAGAGCATTTTTTCCTCGTACTAAATATGTATGGTTCATAGTTCTCTATTATCAACCTATCCCTTAGTTTTGAATTAATCTTAAAAGCACTTTTAACTTCTTACTGTATGCAAAGCACAGTATATTAGAAATTCATTTATATATTACTTGAAAAATGACTTAGATTAATCTCACTATAGTTCAACATATATCTTTTTTTAAAAAAAAAGCATCACACATCCATCAATCATTTGAAGCCCTTCTTCCAGCTGGAGAAGTGATCAATTTAAGGACATTCACTTATTTCTCTGTGCACGGAGAGTATGAACTTTTCATTGCATTTTAATTCATGTTTTTCCCTCTTTTATTGTCACATTACCTGTCAAATATGAACTTTGTATCCAAAGGTTCCTTTTCCTTATATAGCAATGTGAATATTTTGTTAGCTATTTTTCTTTCTTCTCACATTCTTTCCCCCCATAAAATTGTATAAAAATGGCATTTGACCTATTTGTTTGTTTTATAACAAATATAGTGTTAAACTGAGAGAAAATGAGTCTTCTTTCTGATGCCTTTTCTAGAGACCATTGAAAATATATAGAATCTATTTGCTTGGCTTTACACTGTCCAAATTTGAACATCATTGTGAAGTTAAAGCTGTCCCTGAGGACTGGTGACATTTGATCTGAGTAACAGCTATGGTACTCAGTTGAGGTCGTTCTTTCTATATGGGTTTCAAAGCTGGAAGCTCAGAAAATCCATTAAAGCCAGAGTTAGAGCCGAAATAAAGGTGATGACATAGCCATTTGAGGTGAGAAAGGTGAGCTTCTTCAGAGGGTTTCAAGAAAGTGCATAATGGAGACAATTTTGGAGCCATGCCTCTCCGGTACTCCCAGCTGCCTAACTCAGATCTCCCATGGCAGCCCTAGGATGAAATGCAACGTGACCTGATTAAATGCTTACAATGCTTCCACCAACCTGCCTCTATCCCTCATCGAAACACCTCTTTTAATGCTGCCCTCATTTCGTGGGGCTGATTGAACCTTGCTAATATAAGGACTGAGTTTTATGATGCCGCTCTGAGAGGATGCTGAGCAGCAACACGAACTGCTTTTTTTTTTTTTTCTCTCCAGAGCACACATGGAATGAGAAAAAAGTATTCCTTAATATTGCCACATAATGGAGAGGGATTACATCTACTCGTAGCATCACTGTGAAAGTTACCTGTTAACTTCTATTAGAACTCATTAAGCAGTGCCTTTTATTCCCTTGGCTCCCAGCCTCCTTGACAGCTTTAGCTGAACAAGATCTCCAACCATCCTCAACAACCTATATGCTCCATCAGGCCCTGCGTTTTGACTGTTCTATGCCAAGCACAGGGAAATCTTGTATTGTTTCTTATTCCACACAACCAGTATCATCCGTCTTTGGGGGTTACTGTTGGTAGTCTTGTCACTCAGACTCAGCCACAGGCATGAAGCCTCCTTTGATTATATTTCAGTTCCTTAACAGGAACTGTTCTGTTACCTCATTTGCCTGCTAAAAACCCATAGAGGTTCCTGTCTTGTTAAATGTAATTCTGTTGCAATTACTGTCAAATATTAAATTAAAAGTAGTTAGCTCATTAACAGCTCCCCCCAACAATCGATTAAAAAGTTTTATTTTTTAATATAAGGGTGGCTAGCATTTATGTGTGAACTCCTTTCTCATCTTTGGAATCTAATTAAAGTCACTTGGAATGCTCATTCTTTCACATGGTCCCAGAATTTCTGGGGCATGGAAGAGGCATGCAGTGGGAACCAAAGGATGTGGCATGAAACCACCTCAGAGGCAGAGACTGGGTCTGGAAGAACCAGCTGAAGATGTGGCATGCACAGTCAAGGACAGGCACTGTCTCTGGCCTCAGAGGCATTCATCAGGATGTACAAGGGTGGAGGTTTCTAATTTGGTCGGAGCTGGGATATGGCGAATACAAGAGCACATGACCCTCAAAAGTACAAGGGAGGTAGGCAGGGGCACTGAGCATTGCATAAGCAGAAACACAGGGCTGGGGCCAAGTGGGCTGGATTTCAGGTGGAAGATGGCCAGATTGCAGTAGGATCCAGTCTTGGAATGAGCAGTAAACTAGGCAGAAGACTTCAAAAGGAGTAATAAAATAGCAATAAAAACACTGCCCTCTAATCAATGTTTGCTATAACATCTAAAGTGATTCTTTAAGAAATATAAAGCAGATCGCACCACTGTGCTGTCTAAACTTTTCAGTGACTTCGTAAGCCAGTCTTATTAATCTCAAAATGGGAAAGAGATCACCCAGGTGTTTTTGTTAAAGTGCAGATTCTGACTTGGGGGTCTGGGGTGGCATTCAAGTTTTTGCACTTTCAGCAAGCTCCCAGGTGATGTGCGGACCACGCTTTGAGTAGCAGGTACTTGGAGTACAATCCAAACGGCCTCACCTCACCCCATTCTCACCCGTCTCTCTCCACATCCCAGCCACTCGCATCTGTTTCCCACCTCACAGGCTTCATAATTTGTTTGCTGTGCATGGAGTGCCACTCACCCAGCTCTTCTCGCTCTTCCTTCTCTGGTCTCAGCTTAAATGGCATTTTCTCAGCATGGCTTACCCTGATGGCCCTCATTCCAAAACAGCCCCCTCATTCCCAGTTATTCTCTATCAAAGTAACTTTGATTTTCAACTTTGATCATAGCTATCTCTTAGTCTACAAGCATCTATTTACCAATTCAATTGTTTTGTATATTTGTCCCCAATTAGATACAAACTTCCAAAAACACAGGAACAATTATTGACACATTTTACACTCTATCATTTGTTAAATTCTGTCTATGCACTCTACATTGTACTAAGTGCTTTACATTTATCTCATTTATTCCTAGCATCCAGTCTGTAAGTTAGGTCTTTTTAATTACTAGGTTACAGACAAGATAATAGACACCCTTTAAAAACACTAAACAGAAACTGCAAGCATTTGAGCAAAATAGAGATCCAGAAAAATAGCTATTGCATGTGCTGCCCTGACTCTGCCTGTGTTTTACCTCCCGAATGGAGACATTCAAACTGGAATGACCACTACCATCTCCACATGGTCCCCAAGGGTACACTGCCCAAAGAAGGACAACAATCCCATTGCATGGCTGAGCTAGTCCAACACTAGAGACGACTGCTAAATAAAGTAGAACAAAAAGGAATTTAATAAGGAAAGCAACTAGAGTCATCAATGCGACTAAACATACTATAGCTGCTGCGTATTGTGCTCCAGTCACGGGCCCCCCATTGTAAGAATATCAGTCAAAGTGGCAAAGGGGAGATTTCAAATCCCAGGACAAAGGTATTATGTACCTTGAATAGACATGTGCTCCTCTGAACCTCCCCTCCCATCAGTAACCAGGGGCAGGAATACTGTGGCCAGGTTTGTTTTCTCCTTTCTGTAGGTAGAAATTCTAGTAAGAATGTATTTTGACAGATTTAGCATCTGGAGTCCACACATAGCTTTTCCATGCAAGATGGGGGCAGGTGCAGCCCTTGCTTTATCAGGGAGGATAATCCAGGGTTTAGAATTAAGTACTAAGTCTCCATTGCCCTGGATGATCTTGAACAGGGGCATATGAGGTCACGTACATAATTCTATATATAAGTAAGAATTTCATTTCTTATTGTGGTGGAAATGAGGAGTAGGAGAGTATGGGTTCTGACTCTAGAGCTTCTTGAAATGCCAGCTTAGCTGCTGACCCCCCTTGAAGGTAGATGTGCACAGGGGCCTGCCGTGTGTGCTTATTATTTTTGATGGATTACAGTCTGGCTGCAGGGCAGGAAGCTCAAACCCCCAGGGTCACATTGTTGTAGCTTGCAAAGATGTTGAGGCTTGAAACATTTCACTGTAGCCAGGCTCAATGAGAATTTCAGGTATTATCTTCAGAGTCCCTTACTCTTCCTTCTTCTTCGGGTTTGCCCTAGAGATAAAAAATTATGCCAAATTGCATTCCTCTCCCACACCCTTCTACACATACACTCAAGCTGAATATGAAAATTGGTCTCTAATTGTTGGATATAAGCTTGACTAGCTTTGAATTAACAGCTAAAGCTGTATTCATTAATCTGAACAGGGAAGAGCAGGCAGACTGTCACAACACGGCTCAGTTCAGTAGTCATGCAGAACAGGTGAGGGAACAGGCGGCACTTCGAAAGTGCAGCAGCCAGTCTCCATCAGCCCCATCACCCAGTGACGAAGAGGGGGAGGCAGCCAGCCACATTGGCTCCACGAGATGGATGGCACACCTCAAAGTCCACTATCCCAGGGCATCCCAGTGATGATTGATGGCTATCCGCAGCAATTAAGCTTCAGAGCTTTTAAATGTCATTTTAGAATGGAATGCCATCTCATAAATGTGTTGGTTAACATTTATCAAACATGTAGATGGGGTGGGGTTGGTGGGCTATGGAGTCATTCTTTGGGGAAATAAGAACAAAAGTTACAGCTTTTAAGTGGGAAACCACGTGAGTAAAATTTGATAATATTTCCATGAGTTCTCTTCGACATTGAAATAAACTGCAGAAGAACCTTTCTGTGTTGAGATTTGGTGGGGTATGGTGAAACGAATGTACTTTGTAACAAAGGGTCAGGAGAAGTGGTTTTAAGCTCTTTTACATATGATGATGTATTTTAGAGAAATCACAACCTACCTGTATAAATGGGAGATGTAGGTAGGAATGAGTGTGCTAGAATCACCTGAGGAGCTTTAAAACATACCAATAGTATAGATGCTTACCTTAGAGATTCTGATCCAGTTTGTCTGTGGTGAGATATATATATATATGTATACACAGCTGTGAAATCTCCCCAGGTGATAGATATGTATATTCTTCATTCTTACATTTCCATAATATTTCTATGTAGATATTCCCAAAGTAGAGAACACTTATTAATTAAAAAAAGCTTTTCATAAGAACAGCATGTGGTGTTGAAGGACAAAAATATAGGGTGATCAATATTTTTCTTGCCACTAATTTGTATTTACTCATTAAATCAATCATAGGTTAAATAACTCTTGACAATTCTTATCAAATTCAAAGTTTTAAGTAGGGGACCTGGATTTACTTGAACATGGTATGGTGTAGCAGGGACCATGAATCTGGAAGTGTATTATATTGATAGCAACCTCTGTAAAAGGTAGTTCGAGTAAAGTTTATTGAACAGCAGAAAATTGCTGATTAAACTTATCAACTCTCCTTCCTCCATTTTGGCCTTTTCTTCTGTTTATTTCTCTGTTCTGATTACAGCTAAGTGGTGGCATAATATTTTTTAGACATGAATATGATTTTAAATTTCTCCTTCCTGTATTTTCTTTCCCAACTCCATTCCTGCATTCAAGCAAATAGTTGGCTTTGTAATTTTCACCTCAGGGGAAGAATAAGGGTAAAAAAAAGCCATATACAAGTTTAGGTTCTCAAACCTTGTCTGTTTAAGGAGATTGTTCTTATACAGGCAATGCCCTCCAGATTAGTGAATTCTCCAAGGTGGAATGAAAGGTAATAAAGGAGAATGAAAAGAGATGAAGAGGAAGTGAGAACAGGGACCTCAGTGGGCCCAGGAGATAAGTTGTGGGCTTTGTTTGCAGGAGGGGTGATGAGGAGGCAGTACAACCTAAGAAGGGCATATAAAAGCTAAGGAACATGATTTACAATCCTTTGGGTATATCCCCAGTAACGGGATGGCTGGGTCATATGGTACTTCTAGTTCTAGATCCTTGAGGAATCGCCATACTGTTTTCCATAATGGTTGAACTAGTTTACACTCCCACCAACAGTGTAAAAGTGTTCCTATTTCTCCACATCTTCTCTAGCACCTGTTGTTTCCTGACTTTTTAATGATTGCCATTCTAACTGGTGTGAGATAGTATCTCATTGTGGTTTTGATTTGCATTTCTCTGATGGCCAGTGATGATTATTGCAGCACTATTCACAATAGCAAAGACTTGGAATCAACCCAAATGTCCATCAGTGACAGACTGGATTAAGAAAATGTGGCATATACACCATGGAATACTATGCAGCCATAAAAAAGGATGAGTTTGTGTCCTTTGTAGGGACATGGATGCAGCTGGAAACCATCATTCTCAGCAAACTATCGCAAGAACAGAAAACCAAACACCGCATGTTCTCACTCATAGGTGGGAACCGAACAATAAGATCACTTGGACTCGGGAAGGGGAACATCACACACCGGGGCCTATCACGGGGACGGGGGAGGGGGGAGGGATTGCACTGGGAGTTATACCTGATGTAAATGACGAGTTGATGGGTGCTGACGAGTTGATGGGTGCAGCACACCAACATGGCACAAGTATACATATGTAACAAACCTGCACGTTATGCACATGTACCCTACAACTTAAAGTATAATAATATATTTAAAAAAAAAAAAAAGCTAAGGAAAAGGGTGATTAAGCCCATTCTCCATAATGGAGACTCCCTGTATTAGTCTGTTCTCAGACTCCTATAAAGAACTACCTGAAACTGGGTAATTTATAAAGAAAAATAGTTTAATGGACTAACAGTTCCACAGGCTATACAGAAGGCACGACTGGGGAGGCCTCAGGAAGCTTACAATCATGGTGAAGGGTGAAGGGGAAGCAAGCATGTTTTCACATGGCATCAGGAGAGAAAGAGACAGAGTGAAGGGGGAAGTGCCACGTGCTTTCTGTTTTTTTTTGTTTTGTTTTGTTTTGAGATGGACTCTCGCTCTGTCACCCAGGCCGGAGTGCAATGGCATGATCTAAGCTCACTGTAACCTCCTCCCCTCAGGATCAAGCGATTTTCCTGCCTCAGTCTCCCGAGTAGCTGGGATTACAGGTATCCGCCACCATGCCTGGCTAATTTTTGTATTTTTAGTAGAAAAAGGGTTTCACCATGTTGGCCAGGCTGGTCTCAAACTCCTGACCTCAGGTGATCCACCCGCCTCTGCCTCCCAAAGTGCTAGGATTACAGGCATGAGCCACCATGCCCAGCATCAACCAGATCTCATGAGAACTCACTCACTGTCATGAGAACAGCAAGGGAGAAATCTGCCCACATGATTCAATAAGCTCCCTCAAGGTCCATCCCCAACACTGGGGATTACAATTCAACATAAGATTTGGGTGGGGACCCAGAGCCAAATCGTATCACGCCTACAATGGAGAAACTCAGTGAGGTGAAACCAACCTAATTGTCCCATAGAACTGGTATTTAATGGTTTCTTCTCAATAAACATAGAAGATAATCCTCCCAGTCTTAAAACTTAAGAAAGTTGTATTTGTCTTATGTGAGTTCTTTTCTCAGGAAATCAACCATCAGGCCTTTGAGATAGTATAAAGAAACTGAAACTTATCAGATGGCCACATCTGGACAATGAGACACCAGACCCCTCACCTGTCATGATTGCCTAAGTGACCACCTGCTCTTCCTGTTTACCAACTCCTCTTCCTTACCTCTTCCTAATTCCTGTTTTCCTGCATGTCATTATATTTCTTCCCTACTATTTAAACCCTAATTTTAGTCAGTCAGGGAGATGCTTTTGAGACTGATCTCCCATTTGCTTGGCTGCAGCACACAATGAAAGCCTTCTTCCCTGGCAATACTCGTTGTCTTAGTGACTGGCTTTCTGTTTGGTGAGCAGCAGGACCTCACCAGATCCCCTGGTGCTTTGGTAACAAGAAGATGGCTGTGAGGCCTGTTTAAGAATATACGCCATAAATAGCTTATCAGGTATTCCCCTGTCTGTAAGCAACAGCAAGAACCACCAGACCCAAAGGGGCCTTTGGGACAGAGTTATCTCAGTAGCAATTGTGCACACCGATGGCAGAGCACTGGGCCAGAGGATGGACAGGTCAGAGGATGCTGGTAAAGATGAGAGACGTAGGAGTGGATGAGCCACCTGCTTGCTGCGGCAGCATGCAAACTCCAAGAAGCAAATGAACTGGAGTTGTGTGGTGGAATAGGGGCCTCAAATATAAATTGTTGTCCTTTAGAAACCTCTGGGGATATAAATCCTCATGCTATATCCTTTTGATAGAAATAAAAGTTAAAATTAATCATGAAGTGTAGTTTGGCAAGTACCTATAGTCATGTATGATTATGTCAGAATAATCATACATATGGCAGTCAGAATTCTATGGAGTATTAAAATGAATCCCCACTTAGAACATGTTCTCATTCTGCTCAGAGTATTCTCTTGCTTTAAATGAAAACAAGTAGAGAAACAGACTGGTAAGAGATAATTCCATTTGCAAGAGGCAAAGTCTAATCTATTTGCATGCAAAAGTGTAGAAGAGTTTTTTTTACTTTATTCATCACTCCATTAATCTAATTTCAAAAGGGAAGGCCCAGACTGAAAACAGGGGTTATTCACATTTTGAACAAACTTCTCAGGCATGAGTGAGCAAAGCATTCAACTGTTAGACTTTGTTGCTTCTTTACCAGCTGGAGATAAGCACAATGAAGGTCATCCTATCTAATCTTAAATATGGATAGACATATACACGTAGTTGGGGTTGGAGAAATTATTTTGAAGAATGGTAAATAATAGGTCTTTTATGCACAGGTGTGCAAGTTGGGATAACATGTTCCATGGTGTCTATTTCCATCTTGTGTCAGTCTACAGAATGATTGACTGAATGAAAATTTCCATAGTAAACAATGAGAAATAGCTAAGAGTCATGTATATCAAACACCATTCTGCAACATGACAGAGGGATTTGGAAGGACTGGAGATACTTCCACCCCAGGAATTTCCAGGACATCTGGTAAGTCAACAACATGATCACAAACATTATGGCCAACAATGTGAGTTTTTGCAACAATGTATTCATTTTCCAAATGTTCCAGCTGAGAAAGCCACACAGAACATTCCCACCATCTAGCAGATGGCTAATGGGGAAGCCAATATTTTCTGTGGAAACCAAAGTTTCTTCTTCTAATGTTAGATATTTTCAGCAGAGAGAACAAATAAGCATGTTTTTAAATTTCATTCTCCCACTCTCAGAAAGAAAATGTATTGTATACTATTAATTTTAAAGAGTATGTAAGAAAAATGTTTTTTCTTTCCCTTAAGATTGTAGAATGAAGAGATTGCTAGACCCAGAAATGTTTGGTGGTAGTGCGAATGGCTGCTGCTTTCCTATGTGACGTGAGATGGAGGGGTTGGGGAAAATTTTGAGTCCATATTTATTATTATTATTATTATTATTATTATTGCTTTGTGGGGGAAAATTTTAAGTATATTATTGGAAATGAGTTTGCTCTTACCTATGTCTAGATTTACAACTAACTTGTAGGATGTAGAGATATGAATGGGACTTGATTTTCATAGAAAATGAAACAAAATGAACAAGGCTCAATTACCACATTTATTTTAGAAAGAGTAGGAGGGGATGGCCAGCAAAAGATAAAATGCTGTTTGAGTAGCATTGAGTTAACACCTCTAGTTTTGTAGACTACACTTTCCTGTGCCAGGAAAGCGGTCAATTCACCTTAAAATGTTTTACCTTCACTTGTCACTATCAAGCATTCAAGTAAATATTTGGAAAAACATGCCTATGTAAAATACTTCTAAAGGTATGCATTTTTTATAAATGCATGTTTCTATTTGTTTTTTGTTTCAACGTGTTATTTAAGAAGTTTAGAGGACCACGTTGAAGTGGGAGTTTCTCCCACTTTTCCAGTAATAACTGCAAATGAGTGTTTTTATGTCCCTGCAATCTGACTAAAATCCTTTAAAAAAACTTAATTGCGATACTGCCATGCAAAGATATTGGCATGTAAAATTGCACTTATTTTTGTAACAAGTTATTTCACTCTTAATATTAAAGTTACTCTATACCTACTATGTACAAGACAATATGCTAAGCTCTGCTGGAGACACAAGAAATTTACACTGAAGTTTAATGGTGCAAAGACATACTTAATTTCGTTATTAATCTTATCTGCCTTCCTCTTTTAAAAAACTGGGTATCTTAGGTGAAAAATCCATTTGGTGCTGCTAGGGTCTGGCTTTCCGAAGCCTGTGCAAACTGGAGTCAAATGTATTATTCAGGAATGGCTAATAGGCTCTCTCCATGAGATGAAGATATGGTCTTCTTGGAAATAGAGTGAGGTTGAAAATCAAGAGAACCAAAAACTTGTAAATACCTCCTTAGTGTGGTATATGAACAATTTCTCCTCATTCTCTAAAGAATCCCATGTCCTAATCCCCAGTATTTGTGTTTATATTATTTTTTATGGCAAAAGGACTTTGCTGATGTTACTAAATTAAGGATCTTGAGATAGGAAGATTATTCTGGATTATTGAGTGAGCTCAATATAATCACAAGTGTTCTTATAAGAAGAAAACATGAGGAACTGAATCAGAAGAGGTGTGACTATAAAAACAGAGATTTGAGTGATAATGTTTTGAAGATGGAAGAAGGGGCTGTAAACCAAGGAATGCAGGTAGCCCGGCAGGTAAAGCAAGGAAACTAATCCTCCCCTAGAGGCTCCAGAAGGGAACACAGCCCTGGCAGCACCTTGACAAATACACTTTTATCCAGTGTGACTGGTCAGATTTCTAACCTACAGAACTATAAGATAATAAGCTTGTATTGTTATAAGCCACTGTTTGAGTAATTTATTTACTGCAGCAATAGAAAGCTAGTACAGTAATAAATCCATAAATAAGTACTGTAAGATCTTCTTGAAGGAAAATGTAAACCTAAGTATATAAAAGCTGTGGAATAGCAATAATTATTCTTTCCCAACTCTGGCAGGTCTATGTGGTCTATGTGCAAAGACCAGCAACAGCTTTACTCAGGAGGAACAAGGAACAAGAGGAAAAATGTAGAAAGATGCTTCTCCTGCTCTCTGCAGCCACCTAAGTTTTGCTTAAATCTATATCCCTTTTCTAAATAAATTGGGAAACTACAAGAGATAAACACATATAATCTCTTCTTGCCAACTCGTAGACAGACTTCCAAAGATAAAAAAAAAAATCCTAGAAAAGGCTCCATTGAATATTACTGGAGTACTAACTTCTGATTTTAATATGATCTGTTTCCATAGCAAACACACCATTCTGGAGGAGTAGGGATGACAATGACTTGGCAGATAATTCCTGAAGTTCCATGAATTTCTTTGCCATCAATTATATTTGCTTCTTTACAAAAACTCAGTAAGTTTCTACTTGGTATTGAATATCTTAGTGGACAGATATCAGAGAGAACAGGAACTGGGAAAAACAAACAAAAACAAAAGCATTTAACCTATAAAAGGGAAGAATCATCACAGGGATGACAGCCACCTGGTGCGCTGAATATTTTCCATTACTTCTGCACATTCCTGTACAATAAGCAGAAACAAGAGCAGCAGTCCTCCATCTTGGTCCTGTTTGTACCAAGACTGAATGGGGGTCCCACTTTTGATTCACCTTTATTCTGTAGGACAAGATGTCAATAGATTGGCTCTCTCTTGAGTCTAAGCCTCCTGAATGCCTGAGCCTGAAGTCACCTCTGAGTGACTCTAAAGAAACCCACCATCTTTCCCTGGATTCCTCCATAGGAACTTGGTCTTCTGGATTACAGTCCTTATCAAATTTTATTTTATTTTATTTTATTTTATCTTATCTTACCTTATCTTATTTTATTTTATTATCTTTTGAGACGGAGTCTCACTCTGTCACCCAGGCTGGAGTGCAGTGGCATGATCTTGGCTCACTACAACCTCAGCCTCCCAGGTTGAAGCAATTCTCTGCCTCAGCCTCCTGAGTAGCTGAGATTACAGGTGCCCACCACCATACCCAGCTAATTTTTGCATTTTTAGTAGAGACGGAGTTTCGCCATCTTGGCCAGGCTGGTCTTGAACTCCTGACCTTGTGATTCACCTGCCTTGGTCTCCCAAGGTGCTGGGATTACAGGTATGAGCCACCGCAGTTGGCCTGTATTTTAATTTTTTTATCTGCCCCCTTCCCCAATAGGTTGTGAACTCCTTGGGGTAAGGCATGGCATCTCATTCATCTTTGGATTTCTGGTACCTAGGGCGATGACTTCACTCACTGAGCACTTCATATATACTGATTTCAGCTGTTGAAGGAGGAAATCATTTTCTTTTCTGGAATGATTCAATATTTTTATAACCCTTTCCTGCCACTAAGACTTGAATTCTCAAACTAGACTGGACCCTATTCTTTACTTTTCCATCCACTCAAATATTCATTAAGCCTGGTCATGCATTCTTCACAGTTATACCTCCCTTTGCATTGCTAAGAAACTCTCCATATTATCCCCTTGGCTATATTGACTGTTTCCAAGTATAACTGTATGGACTTGCCACAAGATGGCTGCACCGTAATTACCCAAGAAGTTTATTACAAAACAGGCCCCACCCCCAGAGTTTCTGACTGAAGAGGTATCACATTGGAGTCTTTATTTTTAACAGCTTTCCAGGTGTTATAGGATGAACTGAGTCTCCCAGATTCATATGATGATGTCTAGCCCCTAGTACCTCATAATGTGAACTCATCTGGAAATAGGCTCATTATAGATGTAATTATGTAGGTTTAGATGAGTTCATGCTAGAGTAGGATGGGTCCTTAGTCCAATATGCTTGGTGTTCTTATAAAGTTGATATTTGGACGCACACACATACACAAAGGGAGAATACTATGTGAAGGCAGAGATCAAGATGATGCTTCTGTAAGGCAAAGAGTGCCAAAATTTGCCAGAGATCACCGGAAGCTATGGGAGGGGCATGTAAGAAATTGCTCTTCACAGCCCTCAGAAAGAACTAGCGCTGCCAACAACTTGGCCTTGCACATCTAATCTCCAGAACTGTGAGACAGTAAGTTAAGACATCTAGTTTGTCTTACTGTGATACAATAGCCCTAGAAAACTAGTATACCAGGTAATCCTGATACACTGACATGATTTTTGACCTGGACTCTTAACACTCCTCTACATTAAAACCTTAAATATCTCAAAGGGCCATTATAAGGACTAAATGAATTAATATTTATAAAATACCTAAAATAGGCTTGGCCTATAATAAGTGCTATCTACACATTAAATTTTTCAAAATCCTTACTGTGAAAAGCAGCAATATTGGTGTGTGTATATATCATGATATGATTTTAGATGGTATAGACATAAAAATAAATTGTTAACAATAGTATAATTGACACATCGATCTCACAGTTTTTCAAATTTAGTTTGAAGTTATGTTACCAAAACACCAGGGATTCAGTCTAGATCTGTCTGCTCACTGCACAGAAAGCCAATCACCAAAACTACAGGTATTACCAGGGAAGAAGGCTTTAGTTGGGTGCTGCAGTTGAGAGGATGGGAGCTCAGACTCAGATTCATCTCCCTGACTGACTACAACTAGGGGTTTATATAGCAGGGAAGAAATGTGACAAAGTGTTGAAACAAGAACTAGGGAGGGAAAAGGATACATCTGGTGCCCTGATCTAATGAGTTTCAGTTCTTTGATACTTTTTTTGAGAGGCTTGAAGGTCCTTTCCTGAAGAAGGAACTCAGATAAAACAAATACAGGTTTCAGGCTTTAAGAGCAGAAGGGCAAATTTCTATGTTGATCCAAAAGAACAGTCTATGGGAGTAGTGGGCCAGTTTCAGTTCCATCATGGTTTTGTAATAATCCATTTTAGAATACATTGCATCTTAGAGTCCTCTGCATGCTCATGAATCTTCAAACTTTAAGTCACTGGAGCATCTGTGATATATTGCTGGGACATAGGCAGATTGCTGGAATGGAGGGTTGTCAACCAACTCTTCTTAGGTGTATCAGTGCCTTCTCAGCAGTAACATGGCACTTTCTTTGGTTTATGCATAGACAACATAGTGAAGATATGATTCCAATAAATGCAATTTGGGATACAAAATCCTACAAAATTAATATGAACAAATAATCTGCCAGGCACTCTACTGGATGATTTACCTGTATTATTTAATTTAATTCTCATGAAAACCCATGGAGGTAGTAGTATATTATCCCCATTTTCAGGAGATAACTGTTTTTCAGGGGAAAACTGAGGCTCAGAGAAATTAAGTAATATGCTATAGAAGACAGAACTCGTAAGTGGCAAAACTGACATTTAGGCCCAGGCAGTCTGACACCAGTGCCTATCCTTCTAATTTTCTTGTTTTAGTGCCTTTAAAAAAATTATATGTCTTCTTCTGAAAGATAGCATATACATAAAAAAGCATACACACACGCACACACATAATTTAAAGAATACTTGTAAGACAGATACATGTATAAGCACTAGCGCAATCAATAAAAACAGGGTTGCTAGTGCTCTAGAAACTTCCTGTGCAGCCTACTATGATTCAGTTCCCTTGTGACATCAGAAGAAGGCAACACTTACCCGTACCCACAGGCAACACTTTCTGATAATTATGGGTACCATTTTCTTCATCATCTGTCATTTTATTATCTGTGCTCATAACACTCAACAATGCTATCATTTTTTGTTGCCTAACATTCAGTGCCTTCTGCACTATAGGCTCTGGTCTTCTTTCCCATTATTTTCCTACTTGAACCCTCTTCTATAACTTCTGGTTGATTTATGTGACCCCAACATGCTGAATGTATTGCTTCTTCCTTCATATTTATTCCAGTAAATTCCTTTCTCCAAGCTTTCTGTCCCCACATTTACCCTTTCTTTACAGGTTGCTTTTCTGGTGGGTTTGTCCCATAAGGTTTCCTTCTCCCCTGAACTGCTCTAGTCCTTGTATCTCTTCCATCTATTTTATACTTTTCTCACATCATGGTTTAATGCCATTCTTTAACACATGAAAGTGTTGAGGTATTTGCTACTATTATTAATATTTTATTTATTATTAATTTATGCATTCAAAAAACATCTATTAAACACACAGTGTGGCTGGGTGCAGTGGCTTATGCCTGTAATCCCAGCACTTTGGGAGTTTGAGGTGGAAAGATTGCTTGAGCTCAGGAGTTTGAGACTAGCCTGGCCAACACAGCAAGACCTCATCTCTAAAACAATGTTTTTTAATTAGCTAGGTATGGTGGTATGTGCATATAGTTCCAGCTACTCGGAAGGTTAAGGCAGGAGGATTGCTTGAACCAGAAGATCAAGGCTGCATGGAGCTATAATCATGTCACTGTACTCCAGCCTGGGTGACAGTGAGACCCTGTCTCAAAAACAAACAAAAACCACACAAACACAGTGTGGCAGATATAGGTTCTACATGTATAGCAGACAATAATACATGCAAAGTCCCTGCCCTCATGGAGCTTGCATTCTGTAGCAAAGAGACAAATAATAATAACAAAAAAGTAAATAAGATCATTTCAGACTTCGATGAACACTACAAAGGAAATGAAACAGAGGTGGGGGGTGGTGAGAAAAGAGGATACTCTGCGAGCTTAGGTCTTTTCTTCCATCTGAAGTAATAAATTTTCAGTCAGGGAGAACAGCAAGTGCAAAGGCCCTGGGGCAGAAACAACCTTGGCATGGAGTGGATGAGGAGAGAGTAGGAGAACAAGAGGTTGGAGAAGTGGTGTTGAATAATCACGTGGGGATTGTACAGGCCCTGATAATGAGCCTAGTTGCTTTTTTAGATGTAATAGGATGCCACTGTAAAGTTTAAGGAATGGAAGGTACATACTTTCACTTCCTTATGAGCTCTTACCTTATACTGTCTTCTAACTTTTAATGTACACATCTTTTGCCTTAACTAGAGCATTCAATTTTTGTAGTTGCTTCAAATATTTACTCTTGGTGTAGCTAATATTGTTGTAAAACCTGTGTGGCTGCCCTTTCAAGACTGTAATTACACTAACACTTTATTTCAGTTTTTAGCAATGTCAAACTTTCCAAGAGTACTGACTCTACTCAGAAAGGCATCAATTCAGTAAAGTTTCAATTGGACAACTGAAGTACATTTATGTGGTTATTACACTGTCAACAAACATGACCTGCCTCGCGAGCAACTCCAGAAGTGCCAAAACACTTGTTAGCTGTTCAAAATCTAGAGTGTGCCTTCTTTACGATTAGGGGTAACTTGATGAGACTTGAATTCCAGCTGACCTTTGGTGCACTTCTCAAAGCAAGACATGCAGCACTAGGAATGGGAACTGAGGTTTCTGATAAAAACTGACAGACATAGCCATTGTCTTTTCAGTTAAATTTTCTAGGGACTTTTCCGCATTTCATCTCCATACAGGATGAACTTCTGAGGATTTTAAACAAGGAAAGCAACTGTCAAGAAGTGAAAATGAACCCTAACCAAATGTATCAACGTACAGAACTGAGATATGAATTGATAAGGTGAGAGGAGATCCATTAATAATAAAGAGATCTTTTTTTTCTTTTGACAGCTTGAGAGCATACATCTGGCACTGAACCTTCCATGTGGTTGATATTTAGATTGTTCTTTATTATCTAAATAAGCAGCAGTGTGCTTTGGAGGCTGAAAGAAAGGCCTGTAATTCTGTGAAACAAAGCAGGCCCGGAGCAAGGCATATGGCTGTTGCCCTCAGGCACAGGTTTTCAGTTCCTAAAGTCGGGGCGGGTCCTGCTGCTATAGCAAGTTGGGATTAGTTATTAGAGAGTGTTCCCAAGGCGCCACTGACTCCAAGGAAAGCACTGAAGCTGTGATCACACTCCATTACTCCTCAACTTACTAATGAGCCAAATTTCCAAAAGGGAGTGCTCCCTTTAAGCATGCAATTTTATACTCACCAAATGACCTGCAGTTGTACTTACAGATGGATTATACTTAAATGGCTCAACCAGTCCAAGTAGCCAGTCACTTGACCCTGATGCTACAGAAGTTAATGACTCATTGCTCCAAGAATAGTCTGAAAAACCTAGGTCAGAAGATGTTTTAAAATGTTTTTATTAGACATGTTCCCCCAGAGATGGAGTTTAGAAGGAAACAGTAGAGTTCCAGTGACCTGGCACCTACTCTTCAATTTTAAAATCAACAGACATTTTCCAGGCCCTGTACTAGTTGCTAAGGATAGAGTGGTGAGCAAAACAGAAAGGGGTGCTGTCTTCATGGAGCTGACATTCTATGAGAGACAGAAACACACATGCAATTGTGCACAGTTAAGGCTACACAGAAATAGATTGATTGGAAAGATGTATTTAAGGCCCATGGAGGATCACAGTAAGGGGCTGAGCTCATAAACCATGAAAATCATCAAACAACACACACAGTGTTTTACTTAATTCAGGTAATAAGAAAAGGTCTCAGTGAGAACTTGACCCTTTTGTTGAGACCTAAAATAAAAGGAGTTGGTTATGAAAATAGTGGCCTCAGGGAAGGTGAGGACCTTCCAAGCAATGGGCACAAAAACCTGACAGTAGGGAAAACCTGGATGTATTGGAAGAACTGAAACTGTACTCAAGTGTGCAGACTGCGTATGGGCAGAAGGAAAGAGTGATGTGTCATGGACGGAAGGTCTGAGCAGGCAGGGCATTCCTAGTCATGGGAAGACATTCGGATTTATTCTAAGTGCAATGTTAAGCTACTGAAAGTTTCTAAGTTGGGGGAGATAGGATCAGACTAGTGTTTTGGACAGCATGACCATTTTCTTTGCATTTCTAAATATCCTTGGCATATTGATATAACTTGGAGTTCTTGACAACACCGATACTGTTCTAAGTTCACAGATTTCAGTTTTTCTTCCTCTTACATCATTCATTCTAATATTTCTTGTATCTAATGTTTGCTATGTAGTATCTTTGGACACATAGAGAAGATAAACATTTACTGTTTAAGGCGAAAGACACAACACAAAAATAAAAAATATTCATACAAATGACCCATGTGTCCCCAGCCTGAAGTTCAGAGACTAGGAGTTCAAAGAGAAGCAAGTCTTTGAACCCAGAGGTTATGAAAATTTCTTTGAGCAACTGTCAGGAAGTGAAAAGGAACCCTAACCAAATGTATCGACTTATAGATAACTGAGATATGAATTTATAAGGTGGGAGGAAATCTGTTAATAATAAATATATCTTTTTTTTTTTTTTTTTTGGACAACGAAAAAACCTCCTTGAGGAGGTTGCTCTGTCCCTGCCTCCCCCAACCACCAGGATTCTACATCAGTCAACCTATTTTAATGTGTAAGTCTATAGATACACGGCTACAAAGGCCCTATATAAAGAACGCAGAGGTTATTATGTATTTTACTTGTGTGTGTGTTTGTATGTGTGTGCGGGTGGGTGTGTGGTTAGAGACACCTGTAATCCCAGGAGTTTGGAAGGCCAAGATGGGAACATTGCTCGAGCTCAGGAGTTGGAGACCAGCTTGGGCAACATGGGGAAACCCCATCTCTACAGATTTTTTTTTTTTTTTTTAAATAGCCTGTCATGGTGGCATGCCCCTGTCATCACAGCTACTCAGGAGGCTGAGGTGGGAGGATTGTGTGAATCCAGGAGGTCAAGGCCGCAGCGAGCCATAATTGCACCACTGCACTCCAGCTGGGAGAAAGAGTGAGACCCTGTCTAAAATAAAATAAACTTAAATAAAAAAAGAAAGAAAATGAAATAATATCACAGAAATGATGTCATTATGTGTAGTAGGAAGATACATGGGAATCCAAACTCCCCACATTAAAAATGTTGAGTCATATAGCATTACAGAGTTAGACTATTAGCAGATTTCAAAAAGGAATCTAGGAGAACACAGGTCTTACCCAAGGGGATTTTTGGTGTTGTTTCTGATGACTTAAAAATCTGTTTCCATTATGTCAACTAGAAACCCACTTTCCAAAAAGCTAATAGATGGGATTCTTGCTATCATCGAATAAAACATAGGTGCTTAGAGCATAAAGACTTATTTTCACTTGTATTCTTATCTTGGTAAAACAGTGCTGACAGTGTCACCCTTTGTCTGGTGGAGGTTTAGTGCTGCTGCTGTCGGTATTAAAGCCAGAAAAAGAGAGAGGGGCGCTGGGAGATGCTTTAACTGCCACAGGCATAAGCCATTATCTTCACTCTGTGAAAAATTGCCCGATTTCTTCTCTTGATAAAACTAGACATGGGTTTAAAAACATCACTTAGAAACATAAACCTCAAATACCTAAGTCCTTACTTCTCTTCCTTTATCATTCGCCAGTGCCTTTGAGAATTGGAGGGGAGTAAGGTAACTACTTGTAATGAAATGCACTTAAAGAGGGTAAAATGTTAGATTTCACTTTTGAGGCACAGTGGATAGAAGCATTATCCCCGGAGGGCTTATTCAATCAAGAGTCTGAGATGCTGAAGCAAGCAGAGATTAAGAGATGGGAAAAGGGTTTCATCAAGGCACATGCTGCGGCGAGAATTCCTGTTGGCTTCCCTTTGCTCTGGCTCTCTTAGAGCACACGCTTCTGTGGGGATCATGCTCATTCTCTCTGGTGAAGTTGTGCTACCCCACATGCCCTTAAGGTTCACTCTGGACACCTCGGCAAAGCCTGAAGTTTCCCTGCCCTCAGCCCCAGCCCGCCTTGTCTTTCCCACCTCACTTCCATCACGTATACCCTATGTCGTATCCATCCCAAACTTCCCATCATTCTGCAGACTTTCTTGAACTTGTTGTCCCTTTCTACGTCTTTGTTCCTGATTTTTATTTTTATTTATTTTATTTATTTATTTTTTAGATAGAGTCTCGCTCTGTCGCCAGGCTGGAGTGCAGTGGTGCAATCTTGGCTCACTGCAACTTCCACCTCCTGGGTTCAAGCGATTCTCCTGCCTCAGCCTCCCGAGTAGCTGGGATTACAGGCACCCACCACGATGCCCAGCTAATTTTTGTATTTTTAGTAGAGACGGGGTTTCAACGTGTTGGTCAGGCTGGTCTCGAACTCCTGACCTCAAGTGATCCACCCACCTCGGCCTCCTAAACTTCTGGGATTACAGGTGTAAGCCACTGCACCTGGCTGTTGTGATATTCTTATCACATTAAATGACTCCATTCAAATTTCATCATTTTTTTTCCCATTTAATCTTCGTAGTAACTCTGTTTAGATCATTACTATCTAGTTTCTGTTCCTATAGCACTTTGCTTTCATTCTGTAGTTTTAACATTTTTACATTCCTTTCTGTATTCTGGTTGTGTTTCAATATCCCCTTTACCTTCATACTGTAAGCTCCTTGAGAATAATGAATCTCTCTCTCTCTTTTTTTTGTTTTTTTGTTTTTTTGAGACAGAGTCCTGCTCTGTAGCCCAGGCTGGAGTGCAATGGCATGATCTCGGCTTACTGCAACCTCTGCCTCCTGGGTTCAAGTGATTCTCCTGCCTCAGCCTCCTGAGTAGCTGGGACTATAGGCACCCGCCACCATGCCCGGCTAATTTTGTATTTTTAGTAAAGACAGGGTTTCACCATGTTGGCCAGGATGGTCTTGATCTCTTGATCTCCTGACCTAGTGACTGGCCCACCTCGGCCTCCCAAAGTGCTGGGATTACAGATGTGAGCAACTGCACCCGGCCAGAGGACAATGAAACATTTTCACAATTTTTCTTTCAAAAAGTAGTACTCCCAAAGAACATTTATTGAGCACGTGTGATGAGTGCCAGGGAAACAAAGAGAAGGCATGTGTAGTCTCTGTTCTCATGGAGTTGATATTCCACTGGCAGGAGAATAACAATAGATGGGAAACATAGACAAACAAAGCAGTTACAAACTGTGAAACATGCTATAAAGCAAGCACACAGGGTGATGGGATAAGAGAGTCTTGGGGAGGGGGATATTTTATTAGATAGACTATAGGAGCTAACTTCTTTGTAGTGGTGATCTGGGAGATGAGAAATGGCAGTGGAGCACTCCGAAGAGTGGCAACAATGTCCTAAGGCAGGCAGGAATTGTCAGAAGTCATTTTGTGGTAAGGGATAGACAGGTAGAAGATAGAGTTGGATATTTAGGCAGGTGCCAGATCATTCAGGACAAGAACAAAGAGTTTGGACTGTGTGGTTTTTTTTTTTTTTTTTTTTAGACAGAGTCTTGCTCTGTTGCCCAGGCTGGAGTGCAGTGGTGCAATCTCGCCGCTCACTGCAACCTTTGCTTCCTGGGTTCAAACAATTCTCCTCCCTCAGCCTCCCAAGTAGTTGGAATTACAGGTGCAGACTACCACGCCTGGCTAATTTTTGTATTTTTAGTAGAGACAGTGTTTCACGATACTGGCCAGGCTAGTTTCAAATTCCTGGCCTCAAGTGATCTGCTTGCCTCAGACTCCCAAAGTGCTGGAATTACAGGTGTGAGCCACCATGCCCAGCCCAGACTGTGCATAGTTGGAAGCCATTGCATGGTTTTAAGCAGGAATGTGATATTATATATATATATAAAAATACATAAACCTCTGCCTCCCGGGTTCAAGTGATTCTCCTGCCTCAGCCTCCTGTCTAGCTGGGATTACAGGTGCACACCACCACTCCAGGCTAATTTTTGTATTTTTAGTAGGGATGGGGTTTCACCATGTTGGTCAGGCTGGTCTCGAACTCCTGACCTAGTGATTGGCCCACCTCGGCCTCCGAAAGTGCTAGGATTACAGGCATGAGCCGCCGTGCCCAGTCAAATGATATGTATTTTTAAAGATAATATAGATAATTGTTGAATTAAACTATCAATTCATAAGAAGAGGGCTTATTTACTCTAATTGAATATTAATGGTCTTTGTTTCTTCATATGAAACATTTGAAGAACCTTCGAAGACTCTGTGAATAAAACCATTAAAAATAAAAGAATACTTAATTCAAATTTTTCATGTTCTTTGTTTTGGTCAGTTAGTTTTAATTGTTTCATTTCTACTGATTTATGAACAAGGTTTGGCTAAACAATAATAAACAATCTTCTAGTATAAATAGAGCCCTGGAGAGTGGGGGGTGGTATCTGTTTGTGTGAGTGTGACACCCCTTTAATTGAATTCACAGAACACATTAAAAAACTAGTACAATAATTTGTCTTTGTAATAAAATCCCCTCCCTTCCCTTTATTTCTCTCTTCATTTAGGGTTACTCCTCATAAATTTACAAAATTCCTTTATTGTTCTAAGTAGGAGTTTACACATACCTGGGAGTAATTAACTTTTTACAGATTTCTTTGTAGTGTGGGGTAACTTTCTGGCCTTTCTTCTATTTAGAATGAATGAATGAAATGGTACTGGGTTTCCATAGAATAGTTTAAAGAAGGGGACAAGAAATGTGATGGGAATAACAACTTTTAGACCCAAATGGGGAAGAATCTTAAGAACAGACTTTCTGCTAGAAGAGATCCAAGTCTATTGCTCTTAGAAAAGTTTTCTGGTAATAATTCAACTTGGAATAATGCAGCAAGTTTATATTGGTAGCCACCTATTTGTAGCTGAAAAAACTGGAAATAGTTCACACAATGAAACCCAGCTACAAGGCAAACTGACATAAACCAAATGTTCCTGATAGATCCACCTACTCTTCACAAACAGAATGGGATCTGCAACAGTGGGAGTCTGGTCCATCTCTAATTTTATTCTGTCTTATTGGTACTCATCCTGATTAGATTGGAGATGGAGTAAATGTCTTAATTAACTTAAACATATAACTACTCCAGGATATATTTCTAAGTTCAAGGTACTCTGGGAGAAAATAAGCTGTTTAATTTAACAAATGTGATTTATGGTGAAATTTATCATGAAATTAGATGAAATTTCTAAAATTTTTAAAAATAGTTTTCAGAATGGTAATTGCTGTAAGCGGTAAAATTATTATGTGCATATTAATAGCCTTTAAGCATTTTATGAAGTAATCCAGTAAAATTGACTTCTAGTCAGTCCCCGCTATACTTGCTTTATTGGCAACATTTCATCTGTGGGTTGCTGTTGAGACATTTTTACTGTTTACCAGATGGGGTAAGATTTTACATAACTTAAAACATCTGCTCTCATTGCAGTCCAATATGATCATCTATTTATATTTTTGAATTATATTATTCATTTCCTTTTAAATGATCATGAAAATGTTTTCAGAAGGACAAGTTTACATGATATTTGTGAAAGACATTTAACTTTTCCCTCTCTTTTTTTCTTGGGTATCTGCTATTAGGATGAGCCATATTTTGAGTCATGAATATAGTGAAATATTTAGATACATCTCCTACTTATGAAGCATTTGATTTCCTAAATTAACTGTTAATGTCACCTCTGCTTTCCCATACACACCTGTATATAATCATTTCACTGTAAATATAAAATACAGAAAGCCATTTTAGATCATGCCCAGGGTCTGATACACAAAATGTCTTCAAAAAATGCTGTAAGGATAATGCTGCTCCTTAAAAAACAGAAGAAGGAAAAGCTATACAAAATAAAAAAGGAAACAGAGTTATTTACTTGGGCTTTGAACTAGCTAATAGTGAAAATAACTATTGTGTAATTTACAAAGCACTTTTATATATAGCAGTGAAAAATTGGTTATAGATGTTACTATTGTTGTCCCATTTTATAGATGAGGAAACTAAAGCTGAAGGGCATTTAATGACTTACCTAAGGTCAGGGTGGTGCAATGGCACAATCTTGGCTTGTGCCAAGCTTTTGGGGTTCAGACCACAGTCCATTTCTCCAAGAACCTCATTTAATTCCAACATAGCCTAGTCTGAATTGTTGAATCCTTGAAAATCTCAGCTGGCAGCATACATGTTAATGATGCTGAGAGGTTAGAATGAGAAGTCTCCTTTTGTTTATGGTTGGAATATGGTGTGTAGAGTCTATTGCTTCTGTGGGCTTAGTTAATCGCTTCCTGGGTCACAACGTCTTTGAGGTGTACTAGGTTGAATTGTGTCTACTCAAACCTATCTGTAGTCCTAATGCAGTGCATTTGAATATAACCTTATCTGGAAATCATCTTTAAATGTAATTAAATTAAGGATCTTGAAATGAGATTATCCTGGACTTAGCTTGGGCCCTGACTCCAATGCAGAGTATCCTTGTAAGAAATAAGAAAGGAGAAGGCACAGAGACACAGAGACCAGATAAAGATGGTGACAAAGATTGGAGTTATGCAGCTACAAGCCAAGGAACACCAAGACTTGCTGGCAACCACCAGAAGCCAGGAGAAAAACATGGAACGGATTCTCTCGCTGAGCCTCTAGAAGAAACCAAGCATGTCAACACCTTGATTTTGACTTTGTACTTCTGGTCTCCAGAACTGCGAGAAAATAAATTTTTGATTTTTAAGTGATGAACTGTGTGGTAGTTTCTTAAATGGTAGACATGGGAAACTAATACAGTTTGACTCTCTTCTAGAAATTGTGAAAATCATAATATATCAAAATCTGAATTTGGGCCATATTTGTTTGATATAGAAAATGAGAAAAAAGGCAAGATGACCAGAAGATACTGACAGAAAAAAATTTAAGAAGCAGCACCATTAGTGGAAGCCAACAAGCCTTTCCACTGCTCCTGGAGAGCTGGTCCCAGGTACTATTTGTCTGTTTTATCTGATCTGCAGTTTGAGGAATAGGTATGAATGTGATTCAGAAGATTAGGAGTTTAGGACATCACTAATTAATTATGCCACCCTGGAATGTCACTTAAACCCTTCATAAAGTCAACTCATCTTGAAGCCTGTGGGCCTGACATTGCCAGTCACCCAGCAGGGGACTACAGCTTAGTAGAAACAGGGCTTTGGAACCAAAACACCTTGGTGCAAATGTCACCTCTACCACTTACTATATATAAGCAGGTTTGTAAATCTCAACCTTGTTTGTATACCATAATGACCTTTATACCTTCTTGAAGAGGTATCGAGTGGGTTAAATGGAATAATCTGTGTAAAACATATATATGTTTAACTTTTTTCCCAAATACTTTAGGGCAAGTTTATCATCATGCTAACTCAATCCTAGAGTCCTAGTGACTGACTAGAAGGTTTCTCAATCTCTTTAAACATTTTTCATGTGTTAGGATTTGTATCCTTTAAGGGCCTTCTGGTTCAGTATTTTCCATATCACCAATGGATGAGAGATGTGTGTCATATTCTCTTTAGTTTGTTTGCAGAAAACAATAGGTTGAGTATGTGTATTTTCTTTCAAACTATACACTCATCACACCTCACACATTCCCCAGTTTGAAAAATCTCTGAACTAATCTTCTGACTGCAACACACAGGAAATGGTGCCCTAACATTGTCTGGAAAATATCGATATCAGGCATTTCTCACTGGCTTTAGAGAAAAGCTTTTTAAATCAGACACTTTTTAATATATACCTAAAATTACACATTTGTATAAATTTAGGCCTTCTTAAAAGTAATAGTATAAAATCAAACCAGGGACCCATAAATAATAAAAACATATAATACACCCTTAAAAGTCTGAATGAACTATTCTGTTCAGTTTTCATTGGTATTTTCCAGTTTAAATAAAACAAATTCAAGCAACCAACAAGTTCCAAAGTAACAAATTTTAATTTGCATCTCTCAGCCTGTGACGGGTAGTGAGCTGTATCACCCGAGTAGCACTTACGAAAACTCTTCTTTCTTTTCTCCTCTCGTTTCCATCACACACTAGAAGTTGCTCTGGAGGGCTTTTCTCTGCAATTCCCAGACTTACGGCATATTCCCCAACCCAGTGTCCTTCCTCCTACACTCTGTGTCTCCACACACTCCATTCCTTAACAAGGCTTGTTGACCTATCTCATCTCTAGCGGCACACACTTCCTTCTGATTGAAAGCAAGGAGGAAGGAGCGGGTTGACTTGGGCAATGTGAGAAATCTCTTTTGTGGGTCAAAGGAGAGGCTGTGAACTTTGAGGTAAAAAGTAATTTTTATCCTGTCATAATTGTAATAACTTAGATTAACTTACAAATTAAAAGTACTTTCAGTTATATTATCATATTTTCTTGTAAAATATCGTATAACATTCTTACAATACATTATTATTATTTGCAGAGAAGCCTACTAACTAGATGGAAGGCAAGCAGCTGTGAGCTGTCTCTTTTAGCACCTGACCTTCCTGGCTTGGCTAAGGTAAGTGCAGAGACAAAACTTGAATCTAGGTCTTTGAACTCCTAGTCTTGTGTTTTCTGTCTGCCTGTCTGTTTCTGTCCCTTTGTCTATTGATCTATGTATGTATGTATGTATGTATGTATGTATCTATCTATCTATCTATCTATCTATCTATCTATCTATCTATCATCTATCTATTATCTGTCTAATCTATCTACCTATCTACATCATCTATCTACAGGTATCTGCCTGTATTCATCCATCTAATTTCATTGCCTCACTGTACCTGTTTGAATGATTGGATGTAACTCAAAGTCTGTGAGTTGACTCCAGGAGGAATAGTCATGTGGTGACATCCTCCCAACTGCACAGTGATGTGTGATAGGAGCCAGCCCTTATGGTACTGAATCTGCCAGTACTTCCTGAAGGGTCATGCCAAGGAGAGGGAACTGTCAGAAGGGGGCACCAAACGGGGGGAAATAAGGCACTGAGACAATTTTATGAGGTGAATGTGCTATAAAACTTGAGTGTCACTTATTCCTAATTCCACCTTTCCTGAGCAATGCATCTGACCCAAATGAAATGCAATAAAAATAAAATGAAATAATTAATTCCCCAGTCCATAAGTGGAAATCAAAAGTCAGTGGAGAGGAAGCTTTCCAAGTCAAAAATACCATTCAAATATGAATAAATTATATCACATTGTTGTTATTAATTTATCATTCCATTCAAAGACCTCTTGGGTAGAAAAAGCAGAGGTTTAACATTCATAAACCTTTTTTGACAGTCAGTAGGGTCAGATTCTCATTCCATGCTCATTGTAATTCTCCTCTCAGTTATCCTACTGAAAATTATTTTCAAAACACATGCTTTGTTACATGTGAATTAAATAGAACTGTAAGGTCTCTTTTCCCAGATTAGAGGTCACCAAACTTTTCCTGTAAAAGTTCAGATAGTAAACACTTTAGGTTTGAGGGATATATGGTTTCTGTCTCTACTACTAAACTGTCTGGGCAGCTGGAAAGCAGGAATGAACATAAATTAATATATGTGCCTGTGTTCCAAACAATGTTATTTACAAAAGCAGGCAGTCGGATGGGTTTGGCTCACAGGCTGTGGTTTGTTGACCCCTTTTCTAGATTAAATGGAGAAGTCAGGAGATGGGGTGTGATCCCAGAAAATCTGTATTTTTGCTGAACTGAATTGCAAGATAAAAATCTATGTGTGTTGCTGAACATAACCACATGAATCTATCCCTATTCATTAATATATGTATTAGTTCACTTTTCCTTCTATGTGGTTAAATAAATCTACTTACATTTTCATAGCAAAGAAACAAAGGTACAGTTCTCTTGAAGGCTCAGCCTGCTCTATAGGTGAATGGAAACAATTGCAATTGGAAAAGCAAATATTCTCCTTACCAAAGTTTTAAAATCGAAAGTGAAAAAAAAAACAAACCACAAAAACTTCATTAGCAGTGAGAACTGCGCCTTGGATGCTTATTGGTTTTGAAAGCACCAAATAAGCGAAAAAAAAATGAATGCATCAATCTTTCAGAATCAATGCATTTCTCTGGAAATAAAGTGAACTTTCCATTTCAACCCCATTCTCCCTTCATTCGCCATAGACACACCAGAAATCAGTGCTCCCTGAGTTAAACTGCATTACGGTACCAAGCAAAGATTCTTGGTATACAGATTCTTAGCAAAATGACAACCACACTACAAACCTTAGAAAATGTAACATCAGATCCATAAAGAAGCCTACTAACTAGATGGGAGGCAAGCAGCTGTGAGCTGTCTCTTTCAGCACCTGACCTCCTGAGATGCTTAATAAAATTGCCTACAAAGTATTACTCTCTCATCAGTGCCAAGAGGCATTTGTGGAGAGATAAATAAAGCTATTTTCCAAAATGGGGAATGTTCTGGCATGCCTGTATTGAAATGACAGTTTCTTTATGGGATAGGAGATGGGCAGGAAAATGCCAGCCAGGTAGTTGCCCCTGTGCCCACTACTAGTAGAAGTTCTATAATGAGATTCCAAATTAGATTGCTGAACCTCAAAGACAAGGTGCTTCACATCTGTGAGATGTTCAGCTTGACTTTATAATGAGTTCACCGAGCAGAATGAACCACACTTGAAATCAAATACTTTGCATGCAGGATGAAATAAGTGGGGATCAATCATAGTCAGGGAAGTGGCAATTGCTCGGAATGTAATGACACACTGAAGGGGGAAAAAATGAGAGCATAAAATGGATCAGATGAAAGAGCCAGTTCATGACTAACACAAATGGGCAACATTTGTGCCAAGGCAGAGCTGCATGCATTAGCCCGTAGAGATGATATCTGAAGAGGGTGGGATGGTGAGAAGTATAAATGTTCACACTCTATCCAAAGACATCAACCTACTCAGGAAGCAGCCATAATCATCGCCATCTTAGGAAGCATTTTCTGACAGTCTTATTCTCAGAGGCTTTGAACTGGTGACAGACTTTGGAAAAGCAAACATATTAGTCTTGGTAACAGGTTGTTTTTTGTTTGCATGCAGATTAGATTCTAGATGAAGCCGACATAACCCACCTACTGAGTATCAACAAATGCATGGCATAAGCCTTAGAGGTATCTTCTTCCCTGTAAGTAGCTGAAGGACTGCAAAAGCTCTCAGGAACCAGTATCTCTCCCTACACAGGCAGCTCACTTGCAGACTCCCTGAGAGAAGTATCGGCACAAAGGTCTGTAGGCTAGCATGACCATCACCCCAATAATCCAGGGTCTTTTATCCCAGCCACTCTGCTGTGATTAGTATACCTGCCATAGCTAGGGTTCCCCCAAGGTAGGGGCCAGCAGATGGAAATAATCATGGATGCCCCAGGTGTGATCCACCTCTCCTGTTTCAGAACCAATATCATTACCTGTTTCAATGTCTAGCGGGGAAATGTCACTGGAGGCCTCATTAACAGCAGACAGTACAGAGAGTCATAGTCTAACTTCTGGCCTTTCTGCAGGATTTGAAGCTTATATTAAGGAAGGAAGAGAAAGAACAGGTGTCGTGACTTGTCTTTTTCTTTTTTCATACCGTAACTGTCACTCATAGGGTTCCAAGCAGAATGAAAAGAGCCAAAAGGAAGCCCAGTGAGTTGCCTGGCCTGGGAGGTCATGATGGTTTATTGCAGCCTTTGTTTTTACGAGAAAAGGACAGCAGGCCGGTGTCTCTCTCGCCCACCTTCCCTTTTAAGATACTCTTTTGACTTGACAGTCTTTTGGCTGTCAAAGTCCCATCCAAACCCCAGCAGGCTCCTGCCTGGGTCAGTGCTGGACATGGTCCCGCTGCTGGCTTCAGGCTGCCTTCTGGAATCCTCTGGAATGCTTTCTGGAAAGTCACGAGGGAGTAAGTGTGTGTGTTTCATCCTTTCTGTTCCTAGCTGAGTCTGCTAATGAAAGCTTTCTGCTTTGAGAGGAAAGAGAGGCTGCCCCATCCGGTGCTCTCCTGCCCCCTGGTAAGATTATAGTAATGGAGGGGAGATGCATTTAGGACAGCAGTCTCTAGCTGCTGCTATAGTTCTTTCTCTAACCTCACCCTGCAATGCAAAGTGTTCCCAGCTTGGCAATGGAATAGAACTAGGAATGACATGATGGAAGGGCTTCGGGGTCAAACAAAGCTGGGACACACAGTATAATGCAAAGTTAAACAATGAGGATGTGAGGGATGCACCTATGAGAAAAGGTGTTTCCAAAACTATCTGATCTTATAACTTGTCCTCCAGCGTCTCCCAAGAATATTATTGTAAGAAGAACATTAAGGGTTACGTAGAGGGAAGGATAATTGCTGTTTATTATATGTACATATAGGGGTACTAGATTAAAACACACATGTGCCTGCACATGCACATGCACACGCACACACGCACTCACACACACACTGGACATTGCTCTCAAGGAGACAAGGAGACTGTGGTCTCTCATTAAGACAAGTATAAATTGATCAGGAGTCTTCAAGGGCAAACCATCAAGAGAGGTACTATTGTTCTGCTATTTGTCTTCCTCTCTCTTTCTTTTAAATTTACTCCTCTCCAATTCATTGAATTTTTCCCCTTATTCTTAGAATCTCTTAGGAAAAATTCTGTGCACTTTTCTAAGCCGAATCTCATTTTGCTATTCTTGCCCATATTCTTATTCCTAAGGGAAATACATGGCTAGAATTCTTGTGTGTATGACTGATAAAGCCTTTAGAAAAAGAGATAATGAGGCAGAGACCAACAGAGATCAAAGACTCTCCAGCATAGACATAACACAACAGCTATGTCATCTCAACAGAAGTCCTGTCATTAATATGCTGGGGATGGGAGTCCTTGTCTGAGTGGTCAGGCAGGCGGGCAGCATTTACTAAGAACCTGCAGTGATGCAGACAACTGTCCCAGTCACAGCAGGGAATTATGTGGGAACAAGGCACTCTAATAAAAATAAGAGGGACAGAACACAAAGTACTGAAAATACACAGAAAAAAAAACTTATATTCAGAGACATGTGTAATCCTGTACATCACTATCTGAGTGTTAAGGATGTTGCTATGATGAAAGAAGGAACCAGGACCTACAGAGGATTGTCTGGCAAGCCCTTGAATACCAAGACACATTCGCAACTAGTAGAAAAAAAAGACTAAACAGAGATGTTCGGTGGGCTGCAACAGTGAGGGTGCAAAGCAACAGGAAGACCTTACCGCTCTTAGCTTTTTCTGCTCAAACGCCTCTTGGGAGTTCCTATATATGTTCCATCTTAGCTTGGATGGCTGTTTTGGCAAACTAAGCCCCATTTCCTGTCCATGAATCACAGAAAACTTGAAGCCTTAGGAAACATAATTTGTCTTCATGTAACCACAGGTGCATCACCATGTCTTCCATCTCAGAAAGTGATTTCTGAATGAAGAATTTGACTTCTCTTAGCTAACATATGTCCCAAAAAGATCAGATCAGTATGTCACTATCTACTCTGGCCCTTTCAACGTTGCTAGGCAGTTAAAATGCCATATGGTAGATGACAAATAAAAGCCATAGCCAACGAAGTCTCTCAAAGCAACTGTCTCAGATGTTTCCCCATTTCTGTGTGATGTCTTGTGCTTGCCATCATCTTCCTAGCTCTGCAGTCCCGTTTTAATCCTTGCTTCTGGCCTGTTTCTCTTTGGCAAACCTTGGGACTACTTCAAGATATTAGAGAACAGATCCTCAGTTTGTGGTCCTGGTTCCTTGGTTTCCATGTGTCCAGTGGATGTGGGGGCTGGGCGTGGCATCATGGTTGGCCTAATCACTTTTCCTCTCTCTGCTTTCACCCTCTGCCTCCTTCACCTCCCCACTTCGCCCTCTACCTCTTTTACATCCCGTCCTTCCTTGCCATTCTTCCTGCCCGCCTATACACATCACTAGGGGAGCATTCTGGTACAGATGTCTCAGTGATTAAAGTTCTCATACTGATTGAGGAAAGAATACGACTAAAATAATTTCCCTGAAGTGATGAAGTAATTTTTATAAAGTTAAAATAGTGATAGAATGGAAGTGGACAAATCTAGGAGAGTTCATTGCCAATTAATTACTCCAGTAATCTTCAACTGAGAGTGAGTTTTGCCCCACTCCCCAGGCTACATTTGGCAATATCTGATGACACTGATTTTCATAACTGTGCTGGGTGAGGGTAGGGGGTTTGCTACCTGCAGCAATTATTATGGGCTAGGGATGGCCCTAAATATACTTTAGTACACCGGACTTCTTAAGCCTAAAATATTAATTGTAGCTTTGTAGAGAAATACTGAGTTACCTTAATTATAACAAAGTCATATTGTTTACAAATGGTAATTTAGTTTATCTAGGAAGAAAAGGATACGTTTTCCGTAGCTAGGCAAATGGATGTAATTTTCTATGGAACAAATTTTTATCTTTGGCTCCTTCTCTTACTCTGTTTCCACTAATTGATCTATGCCAGAGATCACCAAACTTTTTCTGTTCCAGATAGTAAATGTTTTAGCCTTTGTAGGGCTAAGAGGCAAAATTGAGGATACTTATGTCTTGAGAGAGAAAACGCCTGCTGTTTCCCACTATGTTTGCCTGGAATGGACAGTCCCTCAGTGGTGGGCAAACTTCACATGCAGTTGTGTTTCAGTGGAGATATTCTCTGGAGGAAGAGGAACTGATTCCAGGGGCTGGGGTCTGGTGGTGAGGTGACTCCTGGACTGAGATTCTACCACTCAATGCTGACAGTGAAGTCCCTAATGTTCAGGTGTCAGAGAGTGCTGGTCCTGTGTAGCAACAAGACTCAGCTGCCAGCTAGAGGGCAGGTGCTGCTGTGGATCAGGACACAGGGCAGATGCCCTATGCACCTCATAATGCTAGCTGGTTCATGCGGTGCCCATGGGCTCTAGAGAAACAGGAGAATTTGGTTCCTGGGCTGCAGTTTGGTGTATTCCCCAACCCCTGATTCTGTATTGTCTGTTTCACCATCTTCCTTTTTCTCCAAGAGGATTATTTAATCTCAGTCTGAAGGAACTTTCTCAAACTTCAAATGTTTTTGAAGTTTGTAGCAACAGTAGAATTTGACTTATTGTAGCAACAATATAATTTATTTTGAACATGGAGAAAAATCATATTTAAGGGTTACTTTCTCTAAGTGGAATTAGCCTTGTTCAGGTCTACCATATAAATATAGCTTTGACTAACCTTCGGGGGGCACTTTGAATCCATTTAAAAACATCTGCATCCAGATGGCCTACTACTTAAAAAAAAAAAAAGCAAACATAACAAAAACAAAAAACTTGAGGCTATTAGGCATGAGCTCTTCTTCATCCACTAAACCTACAAACTTACAGTCCAAAATATTGTTCTGATTTTATTGGCAGAATGGTTATTAGAGTTTGTCTAACTAAGTTAAGCACTTCATATATTTTATATAAAAGAAAAGGAGGTAATTACTAGAAAACAGCCAAAACCCATTCTCACCTCCTTTCTCTATTCTTGGAGAAAGAGTTACATTCTTTTTTGTATGCTTCTTTGTTCAAGCCTATTCCTTCACCTGTGTGCTTGGTCTATCTATTTTTAATCTCCTTAGAAATAATCTCTTTAACAATCTTCCCATTGATGTCTACCAAAATTTGCCAGAAACGTCATTCCAAATGATGAATATTTTGGAAGCACTCTTATTGTACTTGAGAAAAACACACTAATGCTTGGTATCACTGCTATATAGCACTCTAGTGGAGGTCCCAGAGGATGCAATAACACAATGAAAAAAATCTATTTGCTGGTTGTATTAGACAGGGTTCTTCAGAGAGAATCAGTAGGACAGAATAGATATAGAAAGGGGGATTTATTAGGGGAACTGGCTCACATGATTATGGTGTCTGAGAGGTCCCACAAAAGGCCATCTGCAAGCTGGTGTCCTGGAATGCTGGTAGCATGCATCAGTCCAACTCTGAATACCTCGGAACCAGGAAAGCTTATCGAATAACTCTCAGTCAGAGGCCAAAGGCCTGAGAACCAGGGGAGGACACTGGTATAAGTCCTGGAATCCAAAGACCAAAGATCCTGGAGTTGTGATGTCCAAGGTCTGGAGAAGAAGAGTGTCCCAGACCCAAGAAAGAGAGAAAATCATCCTTCGTCTGCCTTTTTGATTCCATCCAGCCCCCAACTGATTGGATTGTGCTCACCCGCATTAAGGGTGGATCTTCTTCACTCAGTCTACTGACTCACATGGCAATCTCCTCTAGAAACACCCTCACAGTCAATCCCAGAAGTAATGCTTTACCAGTTCTCTAGGCATTCCTTAATCAAGTCAAGTTGATGCCTAAAATTAACTTACACACTGGTGTATCTTCTGCTCATCCTGAACTGGTGTGCTCTCCAAACTTATATCCTGAATGCTTTTATATTCTTACTCCACATGCCTCACCTAGGTGAACTCATTGCCTCCTATGGCTTATAGTATATGAATCAAGAGTCCAAATTTATACTGGAAATTCTGACGTTTCTTCTGAATTGCATACTCTTGCCATCCAAATCTTTATTAGCACTAGCTGTATGCCCCACAGACATCTCAAAGCCAACATATTTAACATATACAATACTGAACTCATGATCTTTCCCTTTAAATATTCTCTTTCTTTATTTACAGGACTTGTTCACAGCAAAATGTCAATGATGCCAAGACTGAGAAATCTCCACTCTTTCTATATTTCCAATCATGGGAACAGTGTCAACACTCACTCACCCCACGATCCTGAATCCTGGGAGTCATTCCAAGCTCCTAATTTCATGCATAACTGTGCAACAAAATTCCATTTCCTTACTATTTCACAATTTCTGTCCCCTTCTCTTCCTCCTCCACTATTAGAGCCTTAGTTAAGACTTTCATAATCTCTCATCATAACTATTGTAATAATATATTGATTGGCCTCCCTGCTGGAAGTATTACACCCCTTCATAATATTGCAATTAGAGAGACCTGTTGAAAAATAGAAATCTAATGATGTTATTTCCTGACTTAAACTATTTCTGGAATCTGAAAGCCTTTGCAGGTAAAGCAGAAACTATTTAGTATAATACATAAGGTCTTCCATTTTCTAGCCCTGTATTGTTAACAGCCAATATTTAATTATTCTTCAGATTTATCACCACATTTACTTAGCACTAAGTGCCAGGCACATGCATTTATGTATATTTAATGTAATCTCAAACCAACTGTAAAATGAAGGTGCTGTTTTAACTGCTATTTATGGTTGAAGAAACTGAGGCATAAAGCCTTTAAGGAATTTGTTCAAGATAACACAGCTAGGATGCTGTATGTTTGGAATTTGAACCCAGACGACCTGATACCAGAGCACAGAATACCCTTTGTCCCTATCCCCACTACCAGGAGAAAGCAAGTGTCCAGGAAAACATTTTTTCCCCTTCTTTTTATTCTTTGAGCTGTAATTACACAAAATTGGTTTAGTGTTTTGTTTCATGACACATTCTTATTGTTGCCATGCATGGATAATTTATTATTTTTAATAATGTGATAAATGCCCCCAAGTGCTATCCCAAACACAAGGTAAGACCTTGACAATAATTTACAAAATGTGGTCCTTTCATTTATTTCCTTTCCACTATTTCCCTGAAGTAACCATTATTAAGAATTTACTTTTCTTTTTATATGGTCTTATTACTATTATATGTATTCCCAAAACATATATTTTTATGTTAGATGCTTTTCACTTCAAAAAACCTATCATGATGTATGGAATCTTTTGGGACTTATTATTGCTAAAATTGATCTACATTATTATACTCTGATTACTAGATAATAAGCCATTTTGTGAATGTTCTACATTTTATTGATCTACTTTTTAGTTGATTGGCATTGGGTTGTGGCCATAATTTTTTTATTTGTGAACAGTACTGCTATGCACATTCTTACACATGTTTTCTATTTTTTGTGTATACAGGTTTTCTTTGGACAGAGCTCATGTTCTTCATCCCTATACTGTATACTGTCTCCCACCCTGGCTACCTTTAGAGTCATTCAGTCATTCCACCAATATTTTTAATCTAATATGTGACCAACGTTGTTTTAGGTGCAGAAGAAAAAAATAGATGAAACTCCCACTCTCAAAGAGCTAATAAGGAAGACAGATGCAGATGGAACACAAATATGTATATACATACATAAGGAAAGCACAGCTTACTTTCTTCCATTTGTCACTTTGCAGTTAATGTTACAGCAATTCTAAATTCCTTGCACATGAAGTTTAATCCTCTAAATCTTTGCTTATATTGTTTCCCTTGAATAAAATATCCTCTGAGCCCTTATTTTCTGGCTAACTTTTTTTTAAATTTGAAAATTTAGCTGAGATATTGTATCCCTCATGAAACCATAGGTGATACTTCTCTGACTGGAATAAGGGCCCTTCTTTGCACTCACATAGCTCCTTATCATACCTTTATCATATCTCTTTTCTACTTTTCCCCTCCTCTAGAATGTACAATTAAATCCTACTTATCTTTAAATAGCTCTAGTGACCAGTGTGATGACTAGCAGATAAAAAGTATCCAATAGATCATAATCTATTGAAAAACAAAACTGAACTGATTCTGAAAATTCTGAGACTGAATCTTCTATAGGAATTCATTTTCAGGACTTTTTTTTTCTAAGAAATAATTTTCATTCTGTATATGAGGATTACATAGTTATGATGAGAGAGTTTCTTCACTTATGAAAAGTAAATGTGGTCTGGTCATGCCCTTACTCAAAGGAATGAGACAGCCTTCTCATTAATTCACTCAAGAGACATACTATTCAAAGTGGTCATTAACGACTGTTCCTTTTGTACAGGAGATCAAAATGGGTTTAGAAACTCCAATAAAATGGTTTGAAAAGCAATGGGATTTAATGGAAAGAGCACTGCCCTAGAAGTCACCTAGAAGACCCTGGTGCTGTTATATGTAGAGGGGGATGGGTTTACGTAATGATGAAGAAAAAAAATCACAATCCTGCAGAATGTGATCTGAAGGACAGGAGTAGATGTTCTACAGCTATCCCTTTCATTAACAGAGACTTTTCTCATTTAGGATAAAGCCCTCCCTAAATATTTAAACTTTAACCTGGCCCAAAGTTAAGAAGAACTAATACTTCTAATCTTTTGATCTATATTCATAACAGAAGATATAGACTATGTCTCTTACGATGACATTTGTTTTCCTTTACCTCAGTGATACTTTGGATTGGGAAAGGAAAGATCCTATGGGTCCCCCTCTCCCCATTTTCTTTTCTGGACTGCAATAAAAGATGACATCAAAGATGACTACATTGATTTGCAAACAAGGTAATAGGAATTAGGGGACATTCTCGAGAGTTGGAGAGAATGGTTTCTTAGAGCCAAGAAACTGAGGAAAAGAGAAGAAAGATGGGGAAGAAATCCATACAAATTGGGAGCTACAGTGCAAAAGTGGACAGTGAGAAATTTCTGTGGTGTCTATGATCAGAAATTTGACCTGAACCACATGTATCAGCCTGTGTGTGGTTTTTTAAAGTAAGAATAGGTTTCGTGTCCAGTGTGGAGTAAAGCAGAGAAGAAAGGAAAGAGTCGATTCAGAAAGCAAGAAGAGAATGGGTGTCAGGGAGTCCGTGGGGGCAAGAAATTGGAGGGTTTCAGATCAAGAGGAAGTTAAGCACTCCAAGGACTCCTACGACACACTGCTGTTGCTGGGTTGCGTAGAACTGGGGCTGTTTTATTTACACATTAAAGGAAAAGGTGACACAGGATGACTAGAGTTCTTGAAGACATTCAAGTGGTAGACACTTGGATTACACTTGGAATTATAATAGGTTTTTGTGACTGAATAGGCTTAACGAATTGGATATTATTAAGAATGTGAAATAACACCAGGATGTTTCAGTGTGGCCCTGAAGAGGGTGAAGATATAGGTTTAATGTTCACACAGATTTCATTTTCACCAGCATTGCACAGATTTCATTTTCTTAAAATAATTTTAAATATATCTATGTATACATATACACACAAATACATATATATATTTGCTTTCAATTATTTTAGAAACATATTTTAAAGTGTTAGAGTTCAGTATTAGAGGTGACCGGAAAAGATAAATTTAATTAAGTGACAAGTGCAATGGAAGATGTGTTCTTTTCTTAAGAGCACCCATCATTTGGATTTCCGTAAGTCCATATTCAGACAAAAGAAAAATAGCAAAAGAAAGATAGCCACGGCACTTTTACATTTGTTGGCAGGAACAATCGGCCACGGGCTGGCATAGGGCCCCCGTGGAAGATAGAAAGACTCAGTTTATTTCTATCTTCTTGCTTTATTATCAGCAATGTGTGTCTTCTACGCTGAGATCCAAGATGACTGCGTAAGATCTAGCTACCATGTACTCCCATTTCAGAGTGTATGAAGAAGAAATAGTTTGAAAAAGGGCATGTCCCCTTAGGAACATCCTGTAGTTTTTACCTTTGACATACGCTTACATTCCACCTAAAAGAACGTAGGCTGGGAAGTCGGGCGCGGGGGCTCACTCCTGTAATCCCAGCACTTTGGGAAGCCTAGGCGAGTGGATCACGAAGTCAGGAGATTGAGACCATGCTGGCTAAAACAGTGAAACTCTGTCTCTACTAAAAATACAAAAAAAAAAAAAAAAACTAGCCGGGCGAGGTGGCGGGCGCCTGTAGTCCCAGCTACTTTGGAGGCTGAGGCAGGAGAATGTCGTGAACCCGGGAGGCGGAGCTTGCAGTGAGCCGAGATCGCGCCACTGCACTCCAGGCTGGGAGACAGAGGGGGACTCTGTCTCAAAAAAAAAAAAAAAAAAAAAAAAAAAAAAAAAAAGAAAGAATGTAGGCTGGGAAATGTTGCTTTATTCTGGGCAGCCTTGTACCCAGCTTAAAATCAGAGATTGGGAGAATATTTATTGTCTCTGTGACCATGTTCTGTATAACCTTTCCTGGGCTATATTACCTGGTAGAGATATCATTGACGAGAAACAATCAAACGGTGAGGACAATTGACAGATCTTTAAAAACCTGATAGCATTCAGTGAATGATTTAAAAATAGTAGCCAAACAGATGTTAGTTATCACTATGTTGTGAACAGGATGGTGGCGGGCAGGGTGCAGGCAAGACGCTCGGGGGAGGGAGAAGGAGTGGGAGAAAGAGGGAGGGAGGCTTATTTGTGACTTATCTATTAAAGGAATATTTAAAGAGCAAGGCGCACTTCTTTCTCTAAAATATTGATTTTTCATTTTCAGTTGGAGCCAAATATCAATATAGGTAAACTTGGTAGTTCCCTGAACTGATGAGAATTCACAGAGCTTAACAAAATGAATGCATGGCTTGATCTTATTGCAACATATTTACAAGGAAAAGAGAACATTGATCAGCTTGCTTTAGGACACCATCTGTAAATTACCATTGTTTGAAATAGCCTTATTGCCATGAAGTTTATGTACGCTGTATTTTGTTTATTGTAAGGGAATTCAGGCTTTGTACTATGTTTATGTATGCTATATTTTGTTTATTGTAAGGGAATTTAGACTTTGTATTATTTTGTTCGTTGTAAAGGAATTCTCAAAACTTTGCTGGTTTTGAGAAATGGCCTAATATTAGGAGTGTCAAGAGGATATGTTTTAATAAGTAATAAGTAAATTCTGGGTTCTTGTCTTACCTCCGTTAGTGAAACATAATTTAATCTATGAAACAGTACAATATCTTTGCCTCAGTTACATTCTTAGAAACATTAAAAGTATTATGCATTGTACATTTTTTGAGCATAAAGGGAGAGGATGTCATTACACAAAGGCATCTCACTGTTACACTCTTATTACCAAAGAGTAAAATACAACCTTCCTGAAAGTAGAATGATTCCTATGTTATTTTCACCTTTTTTTCTTCCTTTGACTCACTTTCAAGCCAGCTCTTATTGTTTTGAATCATAATTCACAAAAACAGCCTGTAGCTACAACAGTGTCTAAAAGCATTCGTGCTTTAATGGCTTCACATATAACATTTAGTAATTACTAAGTTGACACATTTCATTTATCTAAATTTACCCAGCTATAATGAAAGCTGTCCACATAATTTTCTATTGTGAGTGACAAATACACAATTATATAATAACTCCACTTATTTTGGAATGGCCCCTAAAGAAAGCTGCATATAGGCTCTATATACTTTTAAACCACAGATTTTAAAAATGCTCTTATATCTATTGGAGATTTTGAAGATTAGAAAAAAAGAGTTTGCTTTATTAAATTCTGGAGAAATTAATTAGCAGAAAATCTATAATAATGGTTATAAGTAAGTAGGTTATGTCTAAGATGATTTTGTGTATTGCTATTTGGTTTTGGAGAATAGTAAAAAGTTAGATTCAGACAATAAACTCTAGGTATCTAAATGTTTAAAATAAGACTGTGGCTGGGCATAGTGGCGTGCACCAGTAATCATAGCACTTTGAGAGGCCGAAGAGGAAAGATTGCCTGAGGCCAGGAGCTCAAGATCAGCCTGGTCAACATAGTAAGGCCCCATCTCTACAAAAAGTTAAAAAAATAAAACTAGCTATGTGTGGTGGCATGCACCTGTAGTCTCAGCTACTCAGGAGACTGAGATGGAGGATTGCTTGAGGTCAGGAGTTGGAGGCTGCAGTAAGTCATGATTATGCCACTGCACTCCAGCCTAGATGACAGAGTAAGACCCCGTCTCAAAATAAATAAATAAATAAATAAATAAATAAATAAATAAATAAGTGATTAAAAAGACAGAAAATAAGAGCCTAATATTCCACAATATTCCAGAGTTCTTTTCCAAATATAGAGAATGCAATTTGAAAGTATCAGTTAACATTTGATTTAGATTCAAAATATATCAGTAATAATCTTTTATAGTACATTCACATAAACTATATAATCAGTAGGCAAGTACCAAATGAGTGTTTAAGATACAAACACTGTAGGAATTAAGGTTTTCATAGTTTTCATAGGTAGAAAGGTTGGGGAAGCCGCCAAACAGGGACCTTCTGCTGGATCACAACAGATAGATCAATCAGACAAAGATTAATGGAGATGTCAGAGCATAGCATTCCTGGATGGTGCAATGAAGCAGGAAGTTCTTGAAAGTAGGAGCAACTAAGATGAGTTCTGATGTCCATGAAAAATAGAGCATTAATCCTAGGGTTGATACAAATGAGAATGATTATGTTGGTCTGCAGGTGATAGATCCTGGACTTGATCCACTAGTCTGTAGATACAATTCCAAGGATTTGATCTAGAAAAGATATAATAGAAGTGGTGTTCAGAATGATTAAATGGCAAGTACTGCATGACCTGGTGATATGATTTGGATCCGTGTCCTCACCGAAATTTCATGTTGAAATGTAATCCTCAGTGCTGGGGGTGGGGCCTGGTGGGAGGTGATTGGATCATAAGGGTGGTTTCTCATGGTTTAACACCATCCCCACCCTTGGTGCTGTTGTAACAATAGTGAGTTCTCATAAAAACTGGTTGCTTAAACATATGCAGCGCACCTCCCCCTACCTCTTGCTCCTGCTCCAGTCATGTAAGATATGCCTGCTTCCCCTTCACCTTCCGCCATGATTGTAAGTTTCCTGAGGTCTTCTCAGAAGCCAAACAGATAACATCACGCTTCCTATATAGCATATGGAACTGTGGGCCACTTAAACCTCTTTTCTTTATAAATTATCCAGTCTTGGCTATTTCTTTATAGTGACGCGAGAATGGAGTAATACAGATAGATAGTTTATAGGATACATCAGCAGATTGTAAGATCACAGCGGATTTCAAACTTGCTCAAGTTAAAATCACCTGGGCCAATTGTTAAACACATAGCACCTAAAACAGTGTCTGGAACTTGGTAGGTACTCAATAAAATACTTGTTGAATTAAACTGAACTTTTTCCAATCTTGAGTCTATCCAGATCCAGGTGTTATTTGTTCAGGGCTTATGAGTGATAATCATTATAGATATTGTGGTTTAAGAGGACAGGAATACTACATATGTCAAGATTCAAATGAAAAAGTTGCAATATAGAATTGATTCACCCATACATTTATTCAGTTAATAAATATTGAACATCCGCAGTGTGCTTCAACTCATCTGTGTGCTAGGGTACAGGGGCAAATGAAATAGATAAAAATCTCTGACATCATGGAATTTATGTTTTTAACTGGAGGATAAATAATAAGTGTAACATATTGTTGTATAATGGAGAATATATCTGGTCTATGTCCCCAGTTCCTCATGCAGAGCTTCAGAAACATTTGAAATTTTTTGAGTGATAGAGTGCCTTTGTTATGTTAATGAAGAGACTAATGGTAGACTTCTAGATAGTTTTAGGATGGGGCCTTGTAACCAGAGAGACCCACCACATGATTAGAGTTGGAACTTTTGACGAGCCCAACCTTCAGGGAAAGACAGGAGGAGTGGAGATTGAGTTCAGTAATGTGCCCAAGGATTTAATAAAACTTGCTTACATAATGAAACCCCAATAAAAACTCTGTGTTGGAGGTTGGTGAGCACATTGACATGCAGGGAGGATGACATGATTTCACATGGAAAGGGCATGGAAGCTCCGTGTTCCCTTTCAGATCTTTTTTTTTCTTTCCTTCTTTTTTTTTTTTTTTTTTTGAGATGGAGTTTTGCTCTTGTTGCCCAGGCTGCAGTGACTGCAGTGGCGTGATTTGGCTCACTGCAACCTCTGCCTATGGGGTTCAAGTGATTCTCCTGCCTCAGCCTCCCAAGTAGCTGGGATTACAAGCATGTGCCACCATGCCTGGCTAATTTTTAGTGTTTTTAGTAGAGACAGGGTTTCACTATGTTGGCCAGGCTGGTCTCGAACTTGTGACCTCAGGTGGTCCACCTGCCTTAGCCTCTCAAAATGCTGGGATTACAGGCATGAGCCACTGTGCCCAGTCTCCCTTTCAGATCTTACTTAGGTGTATCTTTTATAATAAAACTGGAATCATAAGCCTAGCACATTCCCAAGTTGTTCTAGTGAATTACTGAACTGGATAGGATTGTGGAAACCTATGAGTAATAGCTAGGCAGTCAGAAGAGCGGATGTGCTGGGGATCTTCAAAGTGTGGCTGTCATCTGAAATGAAGGTACTCTTGTAGAGGACTGAGCCCTTAACATGTGAGTTCTGAACTACTCTAGTTGGTGCCAGAAGTGAATTGAATTGCAGTACACCCAGTTGGAAATGGAAACAGGGAAACCAGAGTATTTATAAATATGTATATTGGATGCACTTAAGTATTAGGTGTGTTGCATTTTAAGATAGATATGGAAACTACCATCAGAGTGAACAAGCAACCTACAGAATGGGAGAAAAGTTTTGCAATCTACTCATCTGACAAAGGGCTAATATCCAGAACCTACAAAGAACTTAAACAAATTTACAAGAAAAAAACAAACAACCCCATCAAAAAGTGGGCAAAGGATATGAACAGACATTTCTCAAAAGAAGACATGCATACAGCTAACAGACACATGAAAAAATGCTCATCATCACTGGCCATCAGAGAAATGTAAATCAAAACCACAATGAGATACCATCTCACACCAGTTAGAATGGCAATCATTAAAAAGTCAGGAAACAACAGGTGCTGGAGAGGATGTGGAGAAATAGGAACACTTTTACACTGTTGGTGGGATTGTAAATTAGTGCAACCATTATGGAAACCAGTATGGCGATTCCTCAAGGATCTAGAACTAGATGTACCATATGACCCAGCCATCCCATTACTGGGTATATACCCAAAGGATTATAAATCTTGCTGCTATAAAGACACATGCACATGTATGTTCATTGCGGCACTATTCACAATAGCAAAGACTTGGAATCAACCCAAATGTCCATCAGTGACAGACTGGATTAAGAAAATGTGGCACATATACACCATGGAATACTATGCAGCCATAAAAAAGGATGAGTTTGTGTCCTTTGTAGGGACATGGATGCAGCTGGAAACCATCATTCTTAGCAAACTATCACAAGAACAGAAAACCAAACACCACATGTTCTCACTCATAGGTGGGAACTAAACAATGAGATCACTTGGATTTGCGAAGGGGAACATCACACACTGGGGCCTATCATGGGGAGGGGGGAGGAGGGAGGGATTGCATTGGGAGTTATACCTGATGTAAATGACGAGTTGGTGGGTGCAGCACAGCAACATGGCACAAGTATACATATGTAACAAACCTGCACGTTATGCACATGTACCCTAGAACTTAAAGTATAATAATAATAATAATAATAATAAGATAGATATGAAATGATGAGGATAATGTTTAATAATTTGTAGTAAAAACTGACCTGATTTCCTCTTAAAATATGTTCATAAAAAGGGCTACCTAATACACCTTACTATTGGCTCTTTGGTGGTTGCTTTAAAGAGAGAGTGGAATATGAGTGAGACCTCAAGAGACTGGCGATAGTTGGAAAGACAGAGAATGAAGTGTAAAGAATAAGCAATGTTGTCTGAACTCCTTGCTCTCCACCCTATAACAAAGTTTCCCTTCAAAATTCAGGGCCATTATTGTTTTATTTGTCTTCTTTGTGTGATGGTTAATTTTAGGCGTTAACTTGACTGGATTATGGGATACTCAGTGGCTGGCAAAGCATTATTCCTGTGTATGAGGCTATTTTTAGAAGAGATTGGCATTGAAAGAGTGGACTGAGTAAGAAAGATTCACCCTCACCCAGTATGGACAGGCACCACCCAATCTGTTGAAGTCCTGGATATAATAAAAAGGCAGAGAAAATGTGAATTCTTCCCTCTCTGTCTTGAAGCTGGGACACTCATTTTCTCCTGCCATTGAACATCAGAACTCCAGGTTCTCCGGCCTTCAAAGTCTAGAACTTGCACCAGCAGATTCCCAGTTTCTCAGGCCTTTGGCTTCAGACGGAGAGTTACACCATTGGCTCCTCTGATTCTTAGATCTTTGAACTTGAACTAAGCCACACTACTGGCTTTCCTGGTTCCCCAGATTGCAGATGGCATATCATGGGACTTCTCAGCCTCCTATTCATGTAAGTCAACTCCTTTAAAAATGTCTTCCATCTATCATGTGTCTATAATCTATATTTCTATCATCTATCTTTCAGCTATCTATCTATTATTTATCTATCTTTCATCTCTCTGTGTCTCTCTCATATATCTACTATTGCTTTTGTTTCTCTGGAGAACCCCGACTCATAAAGTTCAGTTTGCTTTACTCCTCCTCATTTACTGGAATTATAACAAAACTCAAAATCATTATTGAATAGAATAATTAATTGGTCCTGAAGGAGGATGGCGATGAAATGTGTGTTTCCACCTCAAGAGCAGTGTCCTGTTTCTCACTGACCATTGAATTTCATTCCATAAGGGTTCAAAATAAAAGGATGCTTGTAGAACAAAGAATAAAACATTTTTTAAAAAGACAAAGCGTTTTATCAGATATGTGTACTGCTCAAAAACAAAATCTCTAAACTGTAAACTTGGGTTGAAAACTGGGCAGAATTGGGGTCCTTAAAATTAATGATTCCTCTAGAAAACATATATATGTTTCTACCTTGTGAAATGTCCTTCAGTGAGCATTTAAGTAAATATAAGTGCACTAAGCCTATCAATTTTTAGCCATTTTGAAACTGAGTGGGATTTTGCTGAGTTTCAGGGGTTCAGTAGACTCCTGTTGGTCAACATCATGAACGACTCCTCCATGTAACAAGACAGAAGATACCGGTAGTGTCCTCAGTCATTTCTATTGAAAGTCATAACAATTTTCCTTTGAATAAGATCACTTTTAAGACGAGTTGATGAGTGCAGCACACCAGTATGGCACAAGTATACATATGTAACAAACCTGCACGTTATGCACATGTACCCTAGAACTTAAAGTATAATAATAATAATAAAAATTAAAAAAAATAAATAAATGAAGTTTTACTGAAACACACACACACACCAAAAAAAAATCTTGATGGTGAATTATTTATATCTTTCAAGTCTTTGCTGCTGAGATGAAGAACTTGAAAATGGTTTTCTTACAGTAGAAATTTACTTCACGTTAAATACATACAGGAAACAAATTTACTACTTTTTTAAAGAAATAAACACAGAAGCAAATGAAATGTGCTAATGTGCTCCCAATTAGCACATTCATTAAGGACTATTTTGAATGCAATAATGAACTTTTTGCTTCTGATTGAAGAGAGAATTCACAATAATAAATTAGTGAGTATATCTGCTGGAAGTTGCCAAATTATAGGGCTGAGTGAATACTACTAATAAAATCATTCACCACCCACATGCAATTGATAAATATGAATCTAAAAACGTGAAAAACATCCTTCACATAAGTGTAGGTCTTTTTTTGAGGAAATGGCAGGTAAAAATTAATCTTGAACATAAATGTGGCTTCAACTTGTTGATTTATTTGCCCAAGAGTTTGGGTTTGAGACATTAGCTTTCCTGTGTTCAGACAAGGGTGACTCCCATTAAACCTAGAGTGAAATGAAAGAATCTTTTATTTTCCGTTTATTGGATCCTGCTTAACACTGCAGGAATCACAAAGCCTTAGGCATGTTAACCAGCATGAATGTGAGCTGGTGAGAAGAAACAGCTTTAATGCAGATTGCAGTAGAAGTGAAACACTGGAAACTTCTACCTGATACGTTCAACCCTATTACTGGTGATAGGATAGTAATATGGTAGTAGAAGTGGTGTGAAGATGTTCGTGATGATGATAATGGTGGTGATGATGATAGGAACGGTTTCAATTTGTTGAGTTCTTGCTTGATCCATGTGCTATATAGATTATTTTTGTAGCTTTACAATCATGTGAAGAAATTATTCCTGTTCTCTCTCTCCAGAGGAAGAAACAGAATACACCAATATTATTTTTATATAATTCAGTACTTCTATGGTTGGTAAGACCTTCTCTGATTCCTACAATATCTCTTTTGCCTGGAAAACCTTCCTTTGTCATAATTCTCTGTGTTTTTAAATATTAGCTAATTGAGAAGTGCTGACTATGCAGTTAAAGAGAGTTCACCAGCTTAATTTTGGCTCAACATTTAAAAATATTTCATAGTTATGTTTTCCATCTTCCCACTCAAAGTTCTTCAAAGTTAGAGAATGCCCTCTGTTTATTTTGATCCTCCCAAGACTCTATAGTAAGTCCTCTAATTAGAACAGAAATTCAATAAGCTTTATTGTTCAGTGAGATGAGACTCGACCATGTATTTAAATATTTCTGAAAATGAGATACCTCAGCGTCCTCTGGAACCACATCCCATGGTTTATCAGCATTAACTATAAAGAAATTTGCCCTTGGTTCTTGTCTGAATACCTTCTGCCATTTCCTCTTTTCACTGTCTTTCAAACATTCTCTGATGATAGCCCTTTATATACTTGGACTTTCATGTCTTCCTTCAGCTGCTTCTTAAGACAAAATCATGGACCTTCAAATGATCATTATATATACTTTTTAACAAGGAAGTCTTGCTTGTAGTTGTGTTCAAAAGAACACCAGAGGAAACATGCAAAAACTAAATAAAATCAAAATTGAATTATTCTTTTAATTCTCTTGTATTTTTGCTCATAGAAAAGCCATGACATACTTATATTCTCCAAAACGGTTGTAATGATTAATTTGAGAGGCTAATTATTAGACTTGTTTGCAGTGCTCCAGGAGCTTGAGTTTTCTGTAAATTACATTCACAGATATTTCTTTTTTTTCTGTAGAAACTTAGGTTTTTATTTTCCTCTAAAAACTTTTGATTAAAGGTGGTGGTCAGTGGGGTGGAGGGGATAAATCAGAAAGGTACCCGACTACTTCTAGCCAGAAACGTTGAACTTTTTATTCTATTCTATGTTTGTTTTTTCCTAAGAATATAGAAGTTGTATTTATAAAGCTGGGTTTTCTCATGGCAGTAGGTTGAGGCATTGGTGCTTATAATGGATACGTTTCAGTATTTTTCCCAAACAGACCCAGCCCCTAATCCCTGTTTTAAAGTGTTCCTTTTAGTGTCACATTGCAAAATTAATCTTTCCATTTGCTTCACTCCACACTGTTTAATACTTCTTGACTCCACATAAAGCACCGTGACATGAGCTTTAAATAAAAGCTGGATAGGGCTAAGTTGTGTGCATATTGTGTTTGCGATTAAGAAACTAAATTCGACAGGTAATGGAGTCGGATTTAACTGCTCTATGATGCTAAACTGTGAGGTGTCATGTCAATCATCTGTCCAGGAAATATAAGCTATAAAAGAAAAGTGAGATGTATTTCAGATGCCTAATCACACAAGCAAAAGGTTAGCTCTTCAAGGAGGAGTAGTGTGTAGACTGCTACTCTTCACCTCTCTCTGGGGGAACTCTGGGAGTTAAGGCTGTCATACAAATAGGCTTATTTGCTTGAAGATTAGCTAGGTTTCCTAGGAGACATGATAAAGAAACCTCTGCAACAATTGGACAGTTCCTCAATTTTTTGAAATAGATTTCAAAAAATTTCTTGCTAAGAGAGTTACCAATAAAATGAAACACTTGCTCTTATTTTTGATGACCAGGAAGTTTTCAACTCAATTTTGTATTCAATCACAATAACTGTATTAGTTTATTTGATAAATTTTATTCTATTTCTGTGCTCCAACTTAGTATTTTTCCATCTACTTTAACTGCCCTTTTTGATTGTAATTCTTTCTTTGAACTAGGTAAGATATAATTAATAAATGACAAAATAAAACATCCTTTACAAATAATGATTATCTATCTATCCATCTATCTATTCTGAAGGTTGACACAAAGGGTGTTTGGAACTGAATTGCTGAAGTGTGTGATTACGCATTTAGTCCGGAGTCTCAACTTGATGTGTAGTGCTTTTACTGTGCAATTCCCATTAACACTGATTGTCCAATTTAGTGCTTCATTAATGAGCCATAGACCACTTGTAAATTTCTGACTTACAGAATCAACCACATTTAAAGTTTTATTCTCCTGGAAATGTCTTCACCTGACAAGCTGATAATAAATACTTTGCATTATTTTAGCCACTTAACTCTTCTATCATGTCAATTTGGGTTGTCATCAGTTGGCATTCTTTCTTTAAAAAATGTATCTAACATTTAGGGCAACAATAATTATAAGAGCAAACATTTGTATGATGCTTACTGTGTGCTGAGTTTGAGTTTTAGTGTCATTTACTGATGGCTTGTGATGTTCCAGTGTGCTGTTGAGAACAGTCTTCATCTATAAACTCATGTAATCCCCCTGACACTGTGGTGATGTGACTACTCTTATTATGCCCATTTTATTCATGAAGTAACTGAGAGAGGTTAAATAACTTGTCTAGGGTTACAGATCTGCTAAGTATTGGATCTGGAATTTGAATTGGGAAAGTCTAGCTCTAGAGTATGTCTTCTAAAGTGTGGTCTTATGAACTAAGTACATATTCATCCCCAGGAAATACAAAAGAGCTTTACAAAGAAATTGATGGATTCATCTATAATATCCAAAGCAGTTGCACCATAATCAAGCTTTACATAAAAGGTTTTGCTTTTTGCTTTCTTGATAGAACCCTTGGTCGCTGTACCCATATTAATTCAGTTAGCTCTGAGGCAGCATTCTGGGTACTATGTTTCATATTCAGAAAACTAACAATTTATAGATAAACACTGACCATATTTAGAATAAAATAATTTGAAATTTTTGTCATCAAAAACAGTATTATCAATTGGGTCCACATACTTTGAAAGCAATAAATGATGACATGTAAATATCACTAATAGTTATGATCAATTGAATCCATAGAATGAATAAAAGTATATAAAAAATGTATGTAAGGCATTTGAGGACTTGACTTTGATAAGCAAAAAAGACACAGAATTATTTTCTGCCTGAAGCTGGAAGAAAAAGTTGTTATATCTGGAATGTGCTTTTACCCAATTCTGCCAGTCAAAATCATGCCCATTCTTCAAAGTCCATGTCTTCAGAGAGCTTTCTTGATTCTCTGACTCCTCTAGGATACTGTGTGCTTCTTTGAAATTTCCTCTAAAACAGTGCCTTGTATATTAGTTTTTTGTGTAATTCTCTCACATATTACTTTGTAAAATCTCAGAGGGCGAGGACAGTATCTTCTCCACCTTTATGCATGTTGATAGGCAATCAACAAATATGCACTGATTGACTGGCGGGCAGCCTCGGGTGGTCTCCAGTGGTTTTCTACATTTGAATTGGGTTATTAATACACTGGGAAACAAATCTGTAAATCAAATTTATTCCAACACTTGTAATGAGTGGATAAAACCTAAAGTGATCAGAGAAAATTAAAATAAAAAAGCAATTACATATGGACAGTCTAATAAGGAGAGCTGCCTCACCTTGCAAAGTAAGTTGAATGAATTAGTTCTCAGAAGAGGATAAGAAATCATCCACTGAAAAATGTAGACTAGAAATATTTTCCTGATGGGTTAAAGATTCTTTTATTTATGTAAGCAGAAAGCAGTTAACTTAAAATATTACCAGTTCCACATCATCTACAAACTTTGAATTATAATATGACAAATGAAGGAAAGTGACTTAATGACAAATTCAAACAAATGTCAGTTGTCTTAATGGGATATATTATGAGAACTGGAGGGTGAGACCATATCAGAAATAGCCCCTAAATTAGTCAAAAGTTGAGGAGACAATATTTAATAGAAACATTTAAATTACTAGAAGGGCAAACTGTGAAGCCTCAAATATAATAGAAATTATATGTGCTGTATTACTATCCAAAACATTTTGTTTTGATTCTTGGTTTAACAAAATACTTTCAGATTACCAAGTTGGTGTTCCACATCCTTTGATAGTATTTGTAGGTGTCTAGATTTTAGACTTAATTGTTTTAGTTTCACTTTAGATTTATATTTTATTGATCAATACTCTTTATGTTAATATCCTGATTTATCAATAATACTCTTTAAAGAATGGGTAATGTGAATCAATTGACAAAATATGTTCATTCTTGAGTGATAATCCCATCCTAGGCCAACCGTCTTGCTACAATGCTTGCACGACTCAGGGCACCATTTTCTTGGATATAATTTAGGACACAAAACATATGCACAAACACCCTCACGAGTTTTCTCTGTGCTTTTATGCATATTCAGCCAAATCATAACAGTTATTCTTCTTTAGGCCGAGTAATTGCCAGATACCACCATTATGTCTGGGCAGATTGTTTGGGTCCTCTGAAGACAATCTCAGAATATCACTTGGCTTTTACTCAATTATGGATAATTTGCTGAATCCTTCATTTCTGCTTTTCCAAAAGTCTTTCTCATCAGATCTTCTCACAAGAAAATAGAACTTTTCTCCCAAGGACAGAGTACATCTTGAATGCACAATTATGTATCTTAGCCAAAGTTTATCTTTTAAATAGAACACGGAGCCTGTGTGTACCCTGGGCTCATATATTTGCCTTTCTTGTATAATCCCTTTTAATTACTACTTTTTAACAACATTTCTTTATTTTAATATTAAAATAGTACTCCATTAAAATTCTTGGTTGCATTTGGTAACAGCTAAGTAGCCAGTGCTTGATAAATGACTTTTGCAAACAGAAGCAATGTGAAAGACTTCAGAAGCTATCATGAAAGATAGGAGTCCTCAAAAATCATTTGGACGTACTTAAAATAGGGTCACTGTTTTTCACAATGACTGAGTGCAGAGTTCCAGAAGAAGTGGGGATCTCTAAAGGTTACCCTTGCACTTTTATTTTGCAGTAGACATGGCAAAAGGCACAATGTTGAAGCTATTAAAATTTAGATTGGTTATGTGATTTGCACAGAAAACACACTGTGTTTTGAGTCGGAAATCTTTTGGGAATAAGTCTGATGCCAGAGAGGATGTGTAACTTAGAAACAGAAGCGTACATTTCTTCCCTCGGGTGGAGGGAAGGGAATAGAGAATGTTTTTTAAAGTGTCGTCTGCATTTACATCCATAGGAGGTGGGAGAAAAAAAAAGCACTCCAATTTTCTACTCTGGTTCATTAATCATATTAGCAATGTTTAGGGAAAACACAAGACAGAATGAAACAGTTCCAACTGGCACAGTGCAGCATTTTGGGTTTCTAGAATACAGCATAAGACTAAAAAAATACTGTAAATAATTTCCAAGAAATAAACCTTAATAATTATAAAAAAATTCAGTGTTTTGAGGTTCTGAGTTTATTTTAAAGAACATAAGCTTACAAAAATATAAGAGAATACAATAAGATCTGAACATTTTATAAATATGTATGTAATAGAATACTATCAAATTATTTAAAAATTAGAGATAGTTACCTAAAAGGAAATAGGCATTACAGGCCAGGTGCTGTGGCTCACACCTGTAATCCCAGCACTTTGGGAGGCTGAGGTGGGTGGATCATGAGGTCAGGAGATTGAGACCATCCTAGCTAACACGATGAAACCTCATCTCTACCAAAACAAACAAACAAACAAACAAAAAAACCCAGAAAATTAGCTGGGCGTGGTGGCACGCGCCTATAGTCCCAGCTACTTGGGAGGCTGAGGCAGGAGAGTTACTTGAACCTGGGAGGCAGAGGTTGCAGTGAGCTGAGATCACACTACGGTACTCCAGCCTGGGTGATGGAGCGAGACTCCATCTCAAAAAAAAAAAAAAGAAAGAAAGAAAATAGGCATTGCGTTTGTTCTGAGTATGATAATTTACTCATCTGATTCATGGCTGTGATTATCAGCTTTATGGGGTTCATTACAAAATCCATATCTCTAACCTAGTTTTTCTTCAAGATTCGGGTTAATGTTTCAACTATTCCTACCTAGTTTTACTGCTATTTCTCTCATCTCAAGCACAACTCATTATGTTTTTGACATCCCAATTTGATATCCTTCCCTAATTTCCTACTGCTAGAAATGACCAAACCATAGTTTGTATTACCCAGGTTTGGAATCTTGAAGATATCTTTGACTCATGAGGTATTTTCAGCCCCACCTCACAAATAACTTACTAAGTTATCTCTAGTTCTACCTGTAAGTATCTCTTCCCTTCACTCTTTCTCTGCCAGTGTTACTTTTTCTTTCTTTTTTTTTTTCAGAGCTTCCAGACTGATTAACCCGGATCAAGTTTTTCCTGTCCTTGTCTACTCTCCCACTATCTTTAATAAATGTCACTGAAACATACATCTCATAAAAAATTTCCTCCCCTCAAAAACATTCAGACATTTTACCTTGCTATTGGGATTAAGCTGAATTGGTTCTTTACTGTCTTCAAAAGCCTTAACAACACGACTCCATTGCTCCTATGCAGAGAGTAAATAAATACTAATTGAATGCCAATTTTTCTATGTATTCTCAAGATACCTGGGATATGAAAAACCCTATAGACTCTGAGATATGTCTTCAAGAAAATAAAATCTAGTTCAGAAAGTACAGAAAACATGTAGAAGGTAATTATGTCAAGAAGTATAAGGGCCAAATGAAGGATTCAGATGGTAACTACATACACATTATGATTTGAAAGAATTAGAACAAAAAACTCTTGCCCTACTAATATGTTTTTCTATCCACAATAGGCTCTCTATGTATTACTTATTTCTATCTTTAATTATTTATTGTTTTGTATGGTTATCTATTTTATATACGTGTGATTTGAATCCCAGTGATACGTAAGATCTTTGACATCCTAACTGTATATTAACTAGAGATGCTCCTTGGTATAGGATGGGGTTATGCTCAGACAAATCCATCATAAGTTGAAAATATTGAAGTTGAAATGCATTTAATGCACCAAACCTACTGAACATTATAGCTTAGCCTAGCCTGCCTTAAACATTCTCAGTACTCTGTCAGTACAGTATTTGGTGAATTACATGAGCTATTCATCATTTTATTGTAAAATTGGTTTTGTGTGGCATGTTCTGATCCAGCATAATGAGAGTACTAAACCACATATTACTAGCTCAGAAGAAGATCAAAATTCAAAATTTGAAGTCTGTTTTCTACTGAATACATATTGCTCTTGTACCATTGTAAAGTCAAAAAATAATAAGTTGGGGATTGTCTGTACTTACTAGGCAGATTATGAATTGAGTTAAAGAGCAAAACATTTGTTCATTAATTATAATAATCAATAATTATAATAATGTATAACACAATACTTATTCATGAAAATTGCCATGAGTCTTCAGCACCCGACTGAAAACATTGTGTAGCCAATCATGCTGTAATTACGAATTATATATAACGCTATAAACAAGCCCAATAGCATACTTGTTAAGCCTTTTAAGGGTATATTTATACTTTTCCCAGATTGTATATGAGGGGATTTGATGATGGATAAGAGAATATTTGGGAAACATTTTGGGAAGATGATCCAAAATGGGGATTAAAAGCATAGGCTTTGGTGTCAAAACCATTCAGATACCATGTTTCTATTTCTTTGGGGAAGTCTAAACTTTTCATTTGCGCTTATGTAAAACTGGGATAAAATAGTATGTATTATTAGTGTATGTTTGCATGGTCAATGAATACACAGTATAAATAATAATTTATTATTATATTCTCTTAGATTATCATCAAAGATGTTTACAAATGAAAAAGATAAAGTAGTTGTTAAGAGAAAAGTGATTGAAAACAGGTAATTATATATACTGTTATAATTTTGTCTATGACTATTGCATACAAAAAATGGTGGCAAAATTAATAAATTCAAATGGAAAATGACAGTCATTAAGTTTTAATAACTTTTTATGTTATTAAAACATTATAGGAAGATTATTGCTTTGCTAGGCAGATACTGTTTTTTATACACTTCATTCTTTCATATATATTTATACATATTCAGACATATTGATTGATTACCAACTATGCGTAAAATATCCTGAACAGTGCCTGCCTTCAGGAAGCTTATAATTAAGCAAATACTTTTTAGATAACAATTCTGGTTAATATATGAGAAGAAATGCTAGTTTCTATGAGAATGTAAATGAGCGGAACCTCTGTAGTCTGAGGGAATCAGAGAAGGCTTTTCAGAGGAACTAAAATTTAAGCCCAAAATAAAGGATTTGAAGCATTTATTAAGAGATAGGTAAGTTATCCAGGAAGAGAGATCCATGTATATGGATCCATAATATATGCAAAGTGGCCTGGGTGAGAGAGGACTTAGAACTCCAAAGCACTGCTAGCTGTGCAATGTGGCTGGAGGGGAAGCAGCAATAGGGAGGATAGACTGAAAGAGGTGAGAGACTGAGGCAGAGGCCAGTCGGAAAAAGCCTCCTTATCTAAGTCAAAGTTATTGGGCTTTGTTCTAAGAGCAGCTAGAAGACGATGAAGGGTTTTAGGCAGAAGATAGAGTAGACTCTTGTTTCAATGTTTCTAAATGAATGAATGAATCACCATGTTACTTTGGATAAGCCTGTACATTTCAGTTTTCTCATCTTTAAAGTGGAAGTTGGCCAGGCATGGTGGCTCATGTCTGTAATCCTAGTACGTTGGGAGACTGAAGTGGGAGGAACTGTTGAGGCCAAGAGTTAGAGGCCAGCCTGGGCAATATAGAGAGACTCTATCTCTGTGATTTTTTTTTAATTAGGTGGGTGTGGTGGCACATGCCTGTAGTCCTACCTACTTGAGAGGCTGAAGCAGGAGGATCACTTGAGCCCAGGAGTCTGAGGCTGCAGCAAGCAATGACTGTGGCACTGCACTCCAGTCTGGGTAAAAGAATGAGACCCATCAATAAAAATATAAAAAATAAATAAAATTGAGGTAATAACAATGAATCTTGGAGTTCTTCTAGGCAGTAAATGGTATAATTAGTGGAAGCATTTGTAAACAAACAAGTTGAGTGAGAAAAAAAAAGTGAAAGCAAGAGAGAAAGAGATAGAGAGAATGAGAATGAGAATAAGGATGTGTAAAACACACTGTTCATAAAACCTGGCCCATGGCCTCAAAGTATTTAAAACTCTCACCTTCCACATTGACACTATTCTGTAGGGCTTGTGAGGTAAGGAGTGGGAAGACGAGTACAAAAAATCGTGAATGATAGACAGGGATTAAATTATTCTATTTATGGAAATAAGAAGAAGAACCTTTTGTGTTACTGCTGCAAAAGATTTTAGATTTCTGAGTTAGTTCATTTCAGTTACAAAGAGAGAACAAAATATAACGTTAAAAAGATAACTTTATTATTTTCTTTTTTTTTGGAGTGGCATTAAGATACTTCTTAATATATAAACCAGAATCTCTGTACAGAGTGACTATGTCAGGCCCATTGAAGGGTCCACTTAGAAAAAGCTTCTTCTAGAACGTTATGTGTAGATTTTGAAATCAGAAACTTAAAAGATTATAAGGAAAAGCAATAAAAATATGTTTACTTTGGGTATCTGACCTGCAGTAAAGACAGCACGTAACTATTTTGGTCAGATGGGGTTTTCTGTCCAGTTATAAAAGATCTCCAGGGCAAAACCTGTTTTATTGAAGAATTTTTGGAATGAACTGCCAAGTAAAAAAAAAAAAAAAAAAAAAAAAAGCACTAAGCCAAAGTTCAGAGTGATTAAGGAAACAATTCCCACTCTAAAAGCAAGAAAGACCCCAAGACAACAACGTCAAGGATCATGCTGATACATTGACTTGTCCTAAAAAGACTGTAAAGGATTTGACTGGAATAATCCTAGATGTATTTATCGAGCACCCATTAGGTGACTGGCACTGTTCCAAACAAACCTTCTGGGTGATGGAAGACTGGTCATTTTCTGCACAGAGGAAAATTGATTTCCTACCTAGCATCACCTTTATGAGGAGCAAGCTATTTGTTTTATTTATGGCTTGAACTCAGCTCCCTGCTGTAATAATTCGAATTCTGTAGGTACAGACCTTCTTATTTAAATATTGACTGGCAAGGGAGTCACCTTAGATCTACCCCCACAGTTAGTTGCAGGGATTTGATTTATGCTAATGAATGGGGCTGAGGCTTTCAAGGATTTGCTTTTATTATTAAATCCTCGGGACGCTACTTCCCAAGACTCTTGTTTGGGCTTTATAATAAGAGCAGAAGTCTATATGCTCCACGCTGAAGGCTGTTTATTGGGCTCAAAACGAAATTAAATAAAAGCAAACTTAATGGAAGTTCGGTTTCTTAATATAAAGTTTTGTATCAGAGTAAACAGAAACTAACAAAGATCAGGAAGCATATTCATCGAGAGGTAAGACCATGATAGTGTCTTGAGAGTCAGAAGTTCCAACTTAACCTCAACTAACTTGGAAAATTTATAAGGTTTAAAAGTTAGTGATAATTGAATTTTATAGTCCACATAGTTAGATTTAAGAAAGCACAATCTTGAAGTGTTTTGATATTTTTCTAAAGTGAAAAACTTACTTCAGCCTTTACTTTAATCATTCCTGGAGCTTATATGTTCTCTTTCCTGACAGCAGGAAGCCAAAGACCTTTGTACAAATCAATTCTCAATGGAGACAGCCACATTGCTGAATTACAATAAGGTTATGGACAAATCTACTTGGACATAAATCATAAAATTTGAGAGAAGCTACACAACTAGATGTGATATGATTGGCATGCCCCATGAACCATAAAGTCCTTCAAAAATGTAAATAATAAGTACCATTGAGATGAAAACAAGTATTTCTTTTTTTTAAGACATAAGTTGTTTATGGAATTTTTGAATGACTTTCCAATTATTTAAACAAAGCCAAATAACTGGTGATAATTGCTATAAACATACTACTCTTTTTTTCTTTCTTAAAGAATTTATTCACTTCAATTTTTTTTTTTTTCATTGTTAGATAGGGTCTCCCTTGTTGCCCAGGCTGGAGTGCAGTGGTGCAATCTCAGCTCACTGCAGCCTCCACCTCCTAGGTTCAAGCCATTCTCATGCCTCGACCACCCAAGTAGCTAGGACTACAGGTGCGTGCCACTGTACTTGGCTGATTTTTGTATTTTTTATAGAGATGGGGTTTTGCCATGTTTGTCAGGCTGGTCTCAAACTCCTGGCCTCAAGTGATCCACCCGCCTTGGCCTCCTAAAGTGCTGGAATTACAGGCATGAGCCACCACACCTGTCCTCACCTCAGTTTTAAAATCCTTTCTTGGTGTGTTTTATAAAATGGTAATTTATACCTTTAAATTTGTTTGCACATCTGCAAAACATATGCAAATTTTCCAACTTTCTAAATTTTGAGACTATTAATACCTTTAATTTACTCTCATTTTTCTCATGGGTTTTTTTGAAGAAGGCCATGATATGTTTTCTTCTAACTCTGTCCTTCATATATTTGGACCCAATTAGAAGCTAGAAATGTACCAAAACTATCTTATTCTTTTTTTTATCTCTATATTATTCTTGAATATTAAATTAGGAATCTCATCCATTTTATGGGGTGTTGGTTATTTAATTTTCTCACTGCCTTTAGATCGACCAACCATCTTCAACAATCTGTTGGAAGACTTACTGCTAACAGAAAGGCTAAGGAATGAGTCATCACAAACATTTATTTTTAAGACCTGGTTTTACATTTCAGTATTAAAAGTAGTGAGTGAAAAGAATGTAAATGGGCATTACCTCTGCCCCCAGAGTTTTAGTACATTAGATAGAAAATGACACCAATATCCAGCTTCTAAGAAGGCATAGACAGAGTATAATTCTTTTAAAGCTATAAGTAAATTCCAAGCAGATATTTTCAAATTTTATAATTTACACCTAATGTGATATAACAGTGGTCAGGGAACATTTCCTCTTTTTTCTTCTTTGTATTCTTTTTCTTATTTTTATAAATTTAAGGGGTATAAGTGCAGTTTTATTACATGGGTTTATTGCACAGTGAAGTCTGGGGTTTTAGTGTAAGTATCACCTGAATAAAGTACATTGTACTCATTAAGTAATTTCTTCTTTCTCACCCCAATGCCCACCCTCTCACCCTGCTGAATCTCCAGTGTCTGTGCCATACTGTATATCCATGAGTACACATTATTTAGATGCCCCTTTTAAGTGACAACATGTGGCATTTGATTTTTCAGACTTCTTTCTTTTTTATGGCTGAGTGGTATTCCATTGCATACACACACACACACACACACGTGTATATATATATATATATATATATATATATATATATGTATATATCACATTTTCTTTATTTAATCATCTGTTGACAGACACTTAGATCAATTCCAAATCTTTGCAATTGTGAATAGTGCTGTGATGAGCTTACAAGCACAGGTTATCTTCTTGATATCGTGGATTTCTTGTCCTTTGGGTAGATACCCAGTAGTGGGATTGCTGGATCAAATGATAATTGTATTTTCAGTTATTTGAGGAATCTCCATACTGTTTTCCATTGAGGTTGTAATAATTTACCTTTCTGCCAACAGTATATAATGTTCCCTTTTCTCTGCACCCTTGCCAATATTTATTATTTTTTGACCTTTTCATAAAAGTCATTCTGAGTGGTGTAAGATGTTGTCTTATTGTGGTTTTAATTTACATATCTCTGATGATTACTGATGTTAAGCATTTTTTTCGTATGCTTTTTGGCCATGTATGTCTTCTTTTGAAAAATTTCTGTTCATGTCCTTTGCCCATTTTTCAATGGGGTAACCTGTTTTTCGTTTTATTGTTGATTTGGCTTAGTTCTTTGTAGATTCTGGATATTAGTCCCTTGTAAGATGCATAGTTTATAAATCTTTTCTGCTATTTTACAGGTTGTCTGTTCACTCTGTGAATTATTCTTTTCCTGTTGAGAAGCTTTTTAGTTTAATTAAGTCCCATTTGTCTATTTTTGTTTTTGTTGCTTGTGCATTTGTGGTCTGAGTCATAAATTCTTTGTCTTGGCTGATGTCCAGATGAGTTTTTCATACGTTTTCTTCTGATATTTTTATAGTGTGAAGTTTAACATTTAAATCTTTTAACTATCTTGAGTTGATTTTTTAATTTTTGTATTTTTATTTATTGATTGATATATTTATTCATTTATTGAGATGGGTCTTGCTCTGTCACCCAGGCTGGAATGCAGTGTCAGTTGTAGCTTACTGCAGCCTCAAACTCCTGAACTCAAGTGATCCTTCCGCTTCAACCTTCTGAGCAGCTGAGTTTACAAATATATATCACCATACCTGGCTATTTTTTCTTCCTCTTTTTTTAAATTTTAATTTTAGAGATGAGGTCTCGCTATATTGTCCAGACTGGTCTTGAATTCCTGGCTTCAAGTGATTCTTAAAACACGGCCTCTCAAAGTGCTGGGATTACAAATGTGAGCCAGCACACCCAGCCCTTAGTTGAATGTTTTATATGGTGAGAGATGAGGGTCCAGTTTCATTATTCTGTATAAGGCAATTCAATTTTTCCAGCAGCATTTATTGAATAGGGTGTCCTTTCTTCAGTATATGTGTTTGTTGGGTTTGTCAAAGGTCAGTTGGCTGTAGGCATGTGCTTTTAGTTCTGGGTTCTCTATTCTGTTCTATTGATCTATGTGTCTATTTTGATACCAGCACATCACTGTTTTGGTACTATAGCCTTGTAGTATAATTGGAAGCCAGGTAATATTATGCCTCCAACTTTGATTTTTCTGCTTAGGATTGTTTTGGCTATTCAGGTTCTTTTTAAATTTCACATAAATTTTATGATTTTTTTTCTAATTTTGTTGAAAAATGATTTTGTTATAAGCTTATTAAAGCTTTATTAAGCTTATATTAAACTTTATTAAAGCTTTGAGCTTACCTACAGATTCAATGCAATGTATAGCAATATAATAAAATTGCCACTTTATGATATGGATTATTTTATTCCATAAGCATGCGATGTTTTTCTACTTGTTTATCTACAATTACTTTCACCATTGTTTTGTAGTTTTTCCATGTAGAGTTCTTTTATCTCTATGGTTATATATATTTCTGTGTTTTTTGTAGTTATTGTAAATGAGATTAACTTTTTGATTTGATTCTCAGCTTGATCATTATTGGTATATTGAAATGTGACTGATATTTGTACACTGATTTGGTTTCCTACAATTTTACTGAATTAATTGATCAAACGTAGGAGTCTTTTGTAGAAATTTTTAGAATTTGCTAGTTATAAATATGATTATATTATCAGCAAAGAAATAGTTTGATGTCCTCTTTTCCAATTTGGAAGACTTTTATTTTGTTCTCATATCTTATTGTTCTGACTAGGACTTCCAGTACTATGTTAAACAGGAGTGGTAAAAATGGGCAACCTTGTTTAAGTTCTTATGGAGAATGTTTTCAACTTTTCCCATTTCAGTATGATGTTGGCTATTGGTTTGTCATATATGGCTTTTATTATTTTGAGGTATATTCCTTCTATGCCTAGTATGTTGAGAATTTTTATCATGAAATGATGCTGAAGTTTATCAAATGCTTTTTCTGCATCTATTGGGAGGATCATGTAGTTTTTGCTTTAAATTTTATTTATAGATCAATTACATTAATTGATTTGCATATATTGGAGCATCCTTGAATCCCTAGAATAAAACCCACTAGATCATGGTATATATTTTTTTTAATGTGCTGTTGGATTCAGTTTGCTAGTGTTTTGTTAAGGATTTTAAAAATTTATGTCCATCAGGAATATTGATCTGTAGTTTTAATTTAATTTTGTTGTGTTTTGTCTGTCTTTGGTATCAGGGTGATACTGGCTTTGTATAATGGTTTAGGGATTCCTTCCTCCTCAATTTTTTAGAAGAGTTTCAGGAGGATTGTAACCGCTTCTTTGTATGTTTGATAAAATTTGGCTGTGAATACATCTGGTCCTGGACTTTTATTTTGTTGGGAGATTTTTTAAATTACTGATTTAATTTGCAACTAATTACTGGTTGTTTCAGGATTTTTATTTTCATTTATTTAAAAAAATTTAAATATCCTTCTTAATTTTATCATTGATTCCCAAATCCTTCAGAATTATGCTATTTAATTTCCGTGTATTTGTATAGTTTTGAGAGCTTCTCTTGATATTGACTTCTGATTTTATTCTCCTGTGGTCTAAGAAGATACTTTATATGAATTTTATTTTAAAAAATTTGTTGAGACTTGTTTTGTAGCCTAGGATATTGTCTATCTTGGAGAATGTTCCATTTTTTGAAGAAAAGAATGTATAATCTGCTGTGTTTGGGTAGAGTGTTCTGTTAAGGTCTAGTCTATTTAGTCAAAAGTCCTAATTAAGTCCTGTGTTTTTGTTGATGTCCTGTTTTGATGATCTGTCTAGTGTTGTGAGTTGGGTGAAGTCCCCCACTATTATTGTGTTGCTATTCATCTCTTTCTTTATGTCTAGGAATATTTGTTTCATGAATCTGGGTGCTGAGGTGTTGGGTGCATAGATATTTAGGATTGTTATTTCCTCTTATTGAATGGATCCCTTTATCATTACATAATAATTTTCTTTGACTCTTTTTTACTGTTGTTGATTTAAAGTCTATTTTATTTTATATAAGTATAGCTAATTCTGCTTGCTTTTGGTTCCAATTGCATGAAATATATTTTCCCAACCCTTACCTTCACTGTGTATTTTTAGCAGTAAAGTCAGTTTCTTGTGAGCAGCATATAGTTGATTCATTTTTAAAAATTCATTCTGCCAGTTCATATCTTTTAAGTGGAGGATTTAGTTCATTTATGTTCAAGGTTAATATTGATATGTGAGGTTTCATTTGTATCATGCTGTTAATTGTTATCTAGATGTTCTATGAATTCTTTGTTTCTTTTTTCTCTCTGACTTTTTTTTGGGTGACATTATGACATGTTGACCGTTGATTTATTTATCTTTTACCTTTATGTAATTATTTATGAGATTTGTGAGTTTCATGCTTTCATTTGTTTTTATGATGGTGAATATTGATTTCTCATTTCCATGTTTATGACCCTTTTGAGCATTTCTTGTATGACCAGTCTAGTGGTGACAAATTCCCTCAGTGTTTGCTTGTCTGGGAAAGAGTTTATTTCTTTTACATTTATAAAATTTATTCTGACAGGATATAAAAATCATGATTAGTAGTTTTTTCTTTAAGAACTTCGAAAATAGAGACCCAATTTTTCTGGGTTGTACAGTTTCTGCTGAGAAGTCTGTTGTTAGTCTGATGGAGTTTCTTTATACACGACAAGACACTTTTCTCTTGCTGATTATAGGATTTTTTTCCTTCATATTTACTTTAGATAGACTGATGACTGTTATTGCTAAGTCCTTTTTGCAGTGCACTTCCTGGAGTTCACTGGGCCTCTTGTATCTGGATGTCCATATCTCTTGCTAGACTAGGGAAGTTTTCATCAATTATTTCCTTAAATAGGCTTTTAAGATTTTTGCTTTTTCTTATCCCTCAGGAGTGTCTATGATTTGTAAGTTTGGTTACTTTAGATTGCCTCATACTTCTCAAAGGCTTTGTTTATTCTTTTTTATTTATGTTTGTCTGACTGGATTAATTCACAAAACCTGTCTTCAAGTTCTGAGTTTCTCTTTTGTGGTCGGTCTAGTCTGGTTTTGAAACTTTCAACTGTAATTTGTATTTTTTGCTATTATTTTGTTATTTCTAGAAGTTCAGTTTGGTTTTTCTTTAAAAAATATTCTGTGTTGGTTTTGTACAGTGGCTCATACTTCTAATTCCAGCAGTTTGGGTGTTCAAGGCTGGAGAATCACTTGAGCCCAGGAGCTCTAGACCAGCCTGGGCAACATAGGGAGACCCTGTTTCTACAAAATAATACTAATAATTAGCCAGTCATGGTGATGTGCATCTGTAGTCCCAGCTACTTGGTAGCCTGAGGCAGGAGGATTGTTTGAGCCTGGTAATATTATGCTGATTTTTTAATCTTTATTTTATTTTATTTTTGTATTTGGAGAAACAGTAACTCCTTATTTTAAAATTAACTTTCTTATTGAGGTGGGGCTGTCTTTCTTTTTGAGGACGTAATTATGATGTATGTTGAGGATGGCCATTTGGCCTTCGTTCTGGGTGTCTTCAGTAGTGTAGACTTTGTATAATAACCTTGGTTATAAATAGCTTTAATGTGGTGGCTTTTTGAAATGCTGGTTGTAGCAGTGAGTGATATACCAAGCGAGTGAGCAAACTCAAAGTCTCCTGAGTAGCTGAGGTGGCATGGGCAGTGGTGGTAGCAAAAATTACTCAAAGCAAGTGGGAACCGCTCTTCTCTCACTCTGTCAACCCAGCAGAGCTCCCATCCATGGCCTGATACTGGTAGCAAGTTGATACTATTAGCCAAGTCACATGCAGGTTGCCTTCAGATCACAAAACCATTCCAGGCCACAAAACTTGCTACCTGGGTAAAATTCAATCCTTTATGCTACCCCCTCCCAGTCTGGTCCCATGAAGGGGGGTGCCCAACTCCAACACCTGTGGCTAAAGCCTATGCCACACTTGCCTATCAGTTCTGGCCTTTGGGGTTCCTATATTGCCTGAGACCAGATCACTAATTCCCAGCCCAAGAAAGGCATGCTGGCTGGCAGGTTCTCATGTAGCTTGCTGTGAGTTAGGATCAGGAATGGTCTGTTGGCATCTATGTCTGGGAGTGCACATGGGGTATGTCCCAGTGCCCTTCCTCCTTACTGCCTCCCGACTATCTGCAAGTCAGATCCAGGAATTGAGAAGGTCAGAGAACTCCCTTGTGGCCTCAATTACCTAACTCCCCAGTGGGAATATGTATTATGGAGGCACTCACTTCCCCTCTCACACACCCGGGATTCATTGATGGGTTTCCCTATACCCCACCATGTGGGCTGCTGCCTCCTTTCTTTTTAGCAGTATTTGAAGTTTTCTTTTACGTTTCTGTTGAACTTCCATTTCCTCTTGAATTTAACTTCACAGTATGACTCTCTACACACTATTTTGCTATTTCCAAGTGTGTAAGGTATGCTGGGAGAGCCTCTATTCTACTATGTTGGAAAAAAAAATAGCAAACAGTTCCTTACAGGCTAGATAGTAAATATTTTAGGCTTAGACGACCATTTGATCTCTGTCACATCTCATTTCTGTCTCTCTAGCAGGAAAGTAGCCATAGACAATACATAAATATATGACCTTGACTGTGTTCTAATACAACTTTATTTATAAAAATAGGCATTGGAGTGGATTTGGTCTGTGGGCAGTAGGTTGCTGACCTCTTCAGAACTGACTGATGGGAGGCTGAGGCAGGAGAATTGCTTGAACTTGGGAGGTGGAGGTTGCAGTGAGCTGAGATCATGCCACTGCACTCCAGCCTGGGCAACAGTGTGAGACTGTGTCTCAAAGGAAAAAAAAAAAAAAAAAGAACTGACTGAAAAAAAAAAAAAGAAATATTGTCCTTAAATAGTTTCTGCTGGATCATGTTTATGAAGCATACAGATTAACCTTTAATGAATAGTTTGAGTATTGTCTTTGCCACAACTTCAGTTTCTTTATTCTTAAATAGCACTACTCCTTACCTGTTTCAAATGTGGTAGTATGTCGGAAGGGCACAGAATAATATAATTACATAAAAGACACTCAGCGAAAGTGTATCGAATGAAGAAAATGCTTATTGAAGTTGCTTGCTTTGTAAAGTTCTACTCAAATATAGTACTTCTCTACATTATGTTTTTTATATTTTTATTATACCATTTACCATATTGTCTTATAAGTTACAATTTGACTTTCTTCTTTAAAATATGGGTTCCTCAAGGGCAAGTTCTATGTATGTTTATCTTTGTATCACTAGAAACTAGCACAATGTCTTCCCCACTTACTGCCTTTTAAATGAATGATCATAGCTCATAACTCACTGTGACAGGCTTAAGATTTTTCAGGATAGCATAAGTTCATGGGCAACATTTTGTTCCATTTTTTCCTCCAGATTTATTAAGATATATTTTTTAAATAAAAATATATGCATCTATGATCTATATGTGATGTTTTCAAATATGTACACATTGTAAAATAATTAAATCAAGCTAATTAACACATCCGTCACCTCACAAACTTATCTTTTTTTGTGGTGAGAATATTTAAGACCGAATCTCTTAGCAATTATTTTATTTTATTTTATTTTATTTTATTTTATTTTATTTTATTTTATTATTTTTTTGAGACAGAGTCTCGCTCTGTGGCCCAGGTTGGAGTGCAGTGGCGCAATCTCAACTCACTGCAAGCTCCATCTTCCTGGTTCACGCCATTCTCCTGCCTCAGCCTCCAGAGTAGCTGGGACTACAGGCATCCACCACCACGCCCAGCTAATGTTTTGCATTTTTTTTTTTTTTTTAGTAGAGATGGGGTTTCGCCGTGTTAGCCAGGATGGTCTCGATCTACTGACCTCGTGATCCGCCCGCCTTGGCCTCCCGAAGTGCTGGGATTACAGGTGTGAGCCACCGCGCCTGGCCCAAGTTCATTATTAACTATAGTCACTGTGCTATACAATAGATCTCTAGAATCTATTTATCCTGTCTAACTAAAAGTTTGTATCCTTTAACCAACATCTCCCCAATCTCCTCCCTTTCTCCTTCTACCAGCCCTGGGTAACTACTATTCTATTCTTTCCTTATGAGTTTCAACTTTTTATATTTTAAAGGTAAGTGAGATAATGCATTATTTATCTCTCTGTGACTGGATTATTTCACTTAAAATGATTTCCTCCAGGTTCATTTATGTTGTCTCAAGTGACATAATTTTCTTTATTTAATGGCTGAATAGTATTCTATTATGTATGTATACCACATTTTCTTTATACATTTATCCACCAATGGACATTTAGATTGATTCTATATTTTGGATATTGTTAGTAATGCTGCAGTGAATATAAGACTGCAGATATCTCTTTGACATACTGATTTTATTTACTTTGGGTATGTACCCAGATGTGGGATTACTGAATCATATGGCAGGCCTATTTTTACATACTGTTTTCCATAGTGACTATACTAAATTACATTCGGATCAGAGACGTCTTTCTCTTGTCTTCCTTCTCTGATTGCTAAAATAGTGACTGAAATTATTGGCTGTAATTCAGCCAGTTTGAGTAAATATCTTTAACAATAATTTAAAAGACTATCTAACTTGGAACATTATAAAAGATTGACTGAGAATGATGACTGTCATACCAGGATACAAGGAATGGGGTGTACTAAATGCTTTTTTTTTTTTTTTTTTTGAGATGGAGTCTCGCTCTGTTGCCCAGGCTGGAGGGCAGTGGTGCCATCTCAGCTCACTGCAAGCTCCGCCTCCCAAGTTCACACCATTCTCCTGCCTCAGCCTCCCGAGTAGCTGTGACAACAGGCGCCCACCACTACACCTGGCTAATTTTGTTTTTTTTTTGTATTTTTAGTAGAGATGGGGTTTCACCGTGTTAGCCAGGATGGTCTAGATCTCCTGACCTGGTGATCCACCTGCCTCGGCCTCCCAAAGTGCTGGGATTACAGGCGTGAGCCACTGTGCCTGGCTGGGGTGTACTAAATATTTAACAAACAAGAAAGTGTACATAAATGTGTAACAAATATATAGCATATTTGCATATTAATTTGCAATTCTTTGTCACTTGGTGTAGTGAACAGTTACTGCTCCACTGTGATCCTCTCAGGTCCCTTCCATAGTTTGTAGGCTTCTGTCTTGATCTGTATACTTTAGCTTGTAACAGCTCACATGACAATTCTCTTTGGAGGACTGTCCTCAAAATATTAGAGCTGCTTTGTCTGAAGTTGCAGCGAGTTGCAAATGCCTGGGAGCTTATGACCCCCTTAATGTTGCCCCTAGCAAGTGACCAACTAGTAGAGGAGTATGGAAATCCAGCTCCCTTGCCCTGAGTAGAGATGAACCCTAAGGCACAATTTATACTATAGGGCTCCTCTGTGGGATCAGGCTGAGGCTGGGACTGTGCCTAAGATGGCCACCTTGCTTGAATTGCTGCCCTTCACTGTCCTATTACTCTCTTATGAATCACTTATAAATCACAACTCCCTTACTCTTTTATAAATCACTTTTACACAAATCCTGCCTCAGAGACTGTTCTGGGAAATGCTAAGACGTGAGTGAATATTCAGCTAAAGAAATAATATTTCAACTTGGTCTTGATCTTATTTCTCCTTTTTCCCCCTTTTCTCCCTCCTCTTCTTTCAACCCCATCTTTCTTTCTTACACTGCTCTGCATCCTTCATTGATATTTTCTGGCCCACACACCATTCATGACCTATGCCATTTTGGGTTGAAATGGCCTTTCAGCCCCTTAGCAGCAGGAAGGGTTTCACTGCAGCTGTTTCTCTGGCAGGAAGAGTGCAGCCTCTGTGTTGAGTTCAACCTGAAAAGTGCTTCCCTACTGGGTAGAAGCCATGAATTGTATAGCACTCCCTGTTTTATACTATTAAATAGCTGCTTGGGCTGAGTCGTATCTCTGGGTTTAAATTTTTTTTTCCCTAAGTATATATTTTTATTGAAGTATAACGCACATATAGAAAACATACAAATCATAAAAGCACAGCCCAATAAATGTAGTAAAATAAACAGAGTTGTGCCACCCCTGTCAGGCCAAGAAATAGAACATTACCAGGACCCTGGAAATGAGATCCTGCTCCTCTCTGGTTATTACATGCCCTTAAAGGTAACTGCTTTTCTGACCATCATACTGTGTAGTGAAGAATTAATATTACCCAAAGAGAGGTCTGGATGTTACCCTTGGTTACTTGAAGCTGATCTCTAGGCCTCTGAAGTGTCCCATCTGAGAGCAGGGTCTTTGCTTGCTTGGGGATTTTGGCCACCAAAAATTCTAACAATATGACTGTGATTTAAGGTGGGACTTAACAGATCAATTCTGATCTCTGGAAAAGCTGGAAACTAAAGGCATTAAGCCAAACCTATGGGACAGGCTGAAACTATTGCAAACAGTAACTAATCAAGCCCCAGTAGAAACTTTGGACCCCAAAGGCTCCAGTGAACCTCTTTGGTTGGCAATTCTCTATGTATACTGTGACACATCTCTTCCAGGACAGTAATGTGTCCCTGTGAATAAGGAAGTTTCTCATTTGCAGTCTTCCCAGATTCTTCCCTATGCTTCCTTTCCTTTGCTGGTTCCAATGGTATCCTTTCACTTAATAAGAATATAATCATAAGTAGAGTAGAATTTCCTGAGTTCTATGATTTTTTCTAGCAAATTATAGAACCTCAGGGCAGTTGTGGAGACCCACAAATTTGCAGTTAACTGGTCTGAAGTGAGGTTGGCCCTGAGGACACCAAGCTTGAGGCTGGTATCTGAAGAGAGGGCAAGCCTGAGGTGACTATGCCCTCTACCTTTACATGTTGCTTGGCTTATTGCAACCATAGGTAACTTTGAATTTATGTTTGAACTTTATAAAAATAGAATCATTATGCATGTCCACTTTCATTTTCTGGCTTTTAAAAAGCAACATGTCTGTGTTATTTGTATGTATTAGTCCATTATCACTCTGCTTTATAATAAAGGACTGCCTGAGACTGGGTATTTTATTTTTTGAGACGGAATCTCACTCTGTCACCCAGGCTGGAGTGCAGTGGTGCGATCTCGGCTCACTGCAACCTCTGCCTCCTGGGTTCAAGCGATTTTCCTGCCTCAACCTCCTGAGTAGCTGGGACCACAAGCGCATGCCACCATGTCCAGCTAATTTTTGTAATTTTAGTAGCGATGGGGTTTCACCATATTGGTCAGGCTGATCTAGAGCTCCTGACCTCAGGTGATCCACCCGCCTTGGCCTCCCTAAGTGCTGGGATTACAGACATGAGCCACTGCACCCAGCCAAGACTGGGTAATTTATAAAGGAAAGAGTTTAATTGATTCACAGTTCTGCAGGGCTGGGGAGGCCTCAGGAAACTTACAATCATGGCAGAAAGGGAAGCAAACACATCCTTCGTCAGGAAGGAGAAGCAGAGAGCAAAAGGGGTAAAAGCCCCTTATAAAATCATCACCCGTAAGAACTCACTCACTATCATGAGAACAGTAGCATGGGAATAATCGCCCCCATGATTCAATTCCCTCTCACTGGGTCCCTCCCATGACATGTGGGGATTATGGGAACTACACTTCAAGATGAGATTTGGGTGGGAACACAGCAAAACCGTATCAGTGTACTAGTGATTCTTTCTGTCTTTCATATAGTGATTCCATAATGTGAGTATACTATACTTTACTTATTGATTTTACTGTTGAAAGATATTTGGATTGTTTCCAGTTTGTGGTTTTGTTAAAAGTAATTCTTCTCTGAACATTCTTGTATGTGTCTTTCAGTGGACATCAACACTCATTTATCTTGGGTATCTACAAAGGAGTGAAAATGCTGGATCAGAGTAGATTAATAAGTAATTCTAGCTTTAGGAATTTCTATGAAACATTTCCAAAAACTTGTATTCATTTCCACTTTCACCAGCAGAGGACGAGACTTCCGGTGGGTGTACATTCTTGTCATCTTTGTCAATACTTAGTATTGTCTGTCTCGTAAATTATAGCCATTCTAATATGTGTGAATACCCTTAAAACTGCATTAAACAAATCTTTCATTTGTTCGAATGTAAGAAGTCAAAGAAAATATACACAGAAATGGTAATAAAATGATATGTTGCCTGAGAAAATATAGGGTGGCAACCCAGATAACTTCAACCAGTGGGTATTTGCTTGGAAATTCTTCATGAAACTGGGTTTGAAAGGCAGTCAGAGATTGCAGACAATCTCATCAGTGTTCTGTAATTGACCAAATGCTAGGATGGATGCTACTTAGAGTTATGATGCTACTTTGAGATAGCAAAGCTCTTACTTAGACATATCAATATTAATAAATATTAATATTAAATGTCAATATTAATATTTTGTATTTAATTTCTAATAAAATTAAATTGCTATTAGAATAGGGGCAGGTTACCTTGTTCAAATCAGGGATTCCAGTAATTTGAGGCAAAGTTTTGGCCTTTATGGGCACCTTTCTATCTCCTATTTACCCCTTTCCCTGCACCTAGCCCTCACTATTCTTCATTGAAAAACTGGAGTGGTTACCAGGGCTTCTTATTGGTGGTGGGTTCTGATTTCTATTTTCATTTTCCTACCATTGAGACTCCTGAAAAAGCTCTATTTTAGCTTTTCAGCATGCTAGCTACTTCTGTCTGCTTTGTTTACTGGCCTCTCAGTATCATCGACTAGGAATTTGCAGATGGCTTGAGGGAAAAATAATGATGTCCTCAATTCTCTGAGGTTATCTTTTCTCTAAGGTCTTGGTTCCTCCATTCCTGGTTGTTTTAGGCACACTGAACTGCAGTTATTTTTTTCCTCATTTCAAGACAAAGGTTAAAACTTTCAGAGCCACTGCTTTCTGCATCGAAGCCCTGTTTGCCATGGAGAAATTGGCTTATGCCTTTAGGAGAAAAAGTGGCTGAGAATTTTGGTTCAGCTCAGTGCACTTGCCCCCTCTATGGCATCTCAGAACCTTTTGCCTTATCTGCCTATGTGCTCACTGATGCCCTCAAACTCTTTTGTTTTTGCTCTGTATTTTATTCAGCTTTTACAGTTGATCTCAGCAGAAGTGTGGATTGAACACACTCTCATTGTCATAGTTAGAAGTGGAAGTTGTGTCCTTTCAGGTTTATTTGTTTAACCATTTCATTTTTTTCGAAGGGCAAACTAGTATTTTTATTTCAAAGTAAGTTACTCTGCATAACACAGTGCTTATTTTTTAAGTCTCTATTCTCTAAATGATACCATCACCATTAATGAATCTTGAATTATCTCATTTTCTCCAAAATAGGCCAGAAATGAAGGCATCCAAATGAAGGCACCTCATTTCTCATCCGTTGAAGAAATGAGGTATCCAAACAAGTGACACTTTTCTGTCTTAGGATGGCCAATGATTGTGTATCTCTCTCTCTCTCTCTCTCTCTCTCTTTGTGTGTGTGTGTGTGTGTGTGTGTGTGTGTGTGTGTGTGTGTGTGCCCTTTTCTCTTCCTAGTTAAGATAGAGGCTTTTTGGGGAGTAGCATGTAAACCAAATAGGTGGCCAAAAAGCCAGTGTAATTTTTCACTGAAACTAATTCTTGAGTCATAACAAGATATCTTAAATACACTTATCTTTGGCTTTGTAACTTACATACATATATTAAAGCAGTATTCATTATTTTCAAGTTCTGGTTGGTCTCTACTTGAAATATTGATTGCAATTAAGCCTTTGCATTAATATTCTGCTTTACAGATGTAAGTTTTGCTTTACTTGTTTTAGCATTATTATTTTGCTCAAGACTAGTAATGCAACTACAAGGTCAATAATTCAAAAGATATACAACTATTAAAGTGAAAGTAACTCTTTCTCTCATCCTTGTTCCACAGACCCATGTCTCACCAGGTAACAATCACTCTTACTTGTGTCTGGTGCATTCTTCAAGAGAATACAGATATTTATACCAACTAAAAATAGTTAATACAAACTTTAGTATTCAATCACATTGTTCATCACCTTGTTTTTTCCTTTTTTTCTTTAGACTTAACAATTTATCTTGGAGAAAGTTCCATATTGATATAAATATGTGTGTATTGCCTTATTTTAACTGCTGCATAACAGTTCATTATTTCTACACACATACACATACATATATATGATGTATTTAATCAGCTTTTTATTGAATGTTTAGATTGTTCCTAATATTTTACTGTAAAAATTGTAATAAGTATTGTTGAATTACATTTTTGTGAACACATGAAAGGACATCTGAAAGATAAATTTCTATAGGTAACTTTGCTGGGTCAAATGTTATAAATATTTATTCTTTTATTTTTATGAAGCCTTTAACTTGTTTCTCAGAGTTGAATTGCTTGATAAATATGCTGAAGTTCAGAACATGATAAAGCTGTTATTGAATTTTATTTCAAAAACTTATAATCAGGAAGTCTGTCTTATTGAGGCTTATTTTAGCAAAATCACATGTAACCTAATACTTTTTTTGCTCAAGCTTAAAATACTATAAGAAAAATGGTTGCAGAAAAAAGTAACTGTATTACATTTATTTTGTTGTTCTTTTTTAAAAAAATTATTTTAAGTTTTAGTGAATTTTAAGTTGAAATTGTACAGGCTAGTTGTATCCAGCGAGGCAACCCTGATATCTTCAAATATCTTCTCCAACTGCTCGATGTTTTTCAGATCTAGTTCCACATAACCAAGACTATTCAATTTTGATCCAAATAAAGTTTTATTAGATAGGAATTGGAGAAAATAATTAGTTAGTGATTGGAAACATGGCTGAAAAGAAAATGGTTCAGCAGATCTGTATACCTCACCAAAAATTGAGGACAATTTATTTCCAAGCTCTGTGGTAGACAGAAATTCAATCAAGAAATACACCCTTGTTTAGAACCCTCTGATAGACTTTTAGCTTTCAATTGCACAAGAGCCTGCAGACAAATAACTGATTGCAATTTTTATGGTGTTAAAATGCTATGGTTCTCTCGCTAGTAGAGAGTTACCCATGGGAAAAGAGCAAGAATGGAGTTGGCTGTGTGCTAACCAGCATTTTACTGCTGGGATTTCTCTATCATAGGGAATTCCTATATCTTCACTTGAATAATAATGAAAGCAACCATGCTTCTGTGTCCCCTCAGTCACACAGTGGCTTTCATTATTATTTTCATTCATATTTTTCTGAATTTTCATTCATTCAGCAAATAATACAGTATTTTCTTGTGTGGTGATGCTTTGTCAGACTCTGCAGTTGATATGCATAGGATATAATGATGAAGAGAAAAGGCAGTTTCTGCCATCAGACAACTACCTTCTAAAGGAAGTCAGGGAGTTAAACAAAGAAATACAATACAATATGATGAGAGCCAAGGCTGAAGAATTCAAGAGTGCTATAGGGATGTATAAGAGCCTCAGGGGATTGAGTGGGGGTTTCCCAGAGAAACAGAGGAAAAGTCTAGTTAGTAAAATTAAAAGGTGCCGGAAGAGAAGATTCTAAAGAATTCTAACCCTATCCTTGCCCTGACTGCATGCAAATGCCTGCAAACCTTGAGACTTCCAAGATCTGCTGTTTTGTTTCTTTTTACAGTAGCAGTGAGACAATCGTAACAATTAGCAGATGTTGTGGACTGATTTAAAAATTACCACAATTCTTTACTCTTTTCAGTATCCATTCTCTTTGTAATGTGACTTTGCAGTTCTTCTCATCAAAAGATGGAATCTTTTCCCCCGACTTCCTGAGTCAGTGCTATGGCAGCACATCATGGTAGAAGAAAAGATGTGCCAGTACCAAGCCCATGCTTCTGTTCTCTTGAATCTGTGCCTATACCATGAGATCAAGCCTGGCCTCCTGGAGAATGAGAGATCCTGTGGAGCAGAGCCAGGTCAACCCAGTTGTCCCAGACGAGGTTCTTAATTATTTTGATCCAGAGCAGTGTGGTCCTATACTGATGGGAAATAATAAATGGTTTGTTGTATTAAGGCACTAAGTTTTAAAATGGTTTGTTATGGAGCCACATGTAACATCAGAGGATGGTTATGAGGTAAATAAAATGATACACACAAAATATTTCATCTACTGTGTATCACATAGTAAATAGTGAAAATTGTGATCATTATTGTCCTATGTCTCCTGAAGTATTCTTTAATTTATAGTTCCCCTCCTTTATACACATGTACCTTCCACCTCTCTTCAATTTTCATAAGAAACTTGGTCTGGTAGAGTTTCCCATGGTCTATATTTTGCTGATTGCATACCTGTGGCATTGATAACATGTTTCTCTGCACCCTCTATTTTCTGTTTTATGGTGATAAAAATTATTATTTTTGAAGACCAATTTAAAGTCTGAAAGTTAGTTTCCTTCTCTTGGCTTGAATATGCACAAAAATACCTGGGAAACATATTTTACTGGATAAATTAGTGTTTTCCATCTGAAAAACTGCTGACCATAGTTTTTGTAAGAAATTTTTATTAAGGTAGTAATAATTAATAGTGAAAATAGTAGAATAATTATCCTTAGCTTCAGTTCCATGATGAGGGCCCACATGGCTCAGGGCTTGAATGTTCACTTATTTTGTATACTGTTCTAATTGGCTAGAGTTCGCTACCATTACTACCCTACCCAAAGGGGAGGCTTGACATTGTCAAGGTAGCTGGTTGTGAATGTAAGCTTCTTACAAGCTTGAAAAATCCTTGTAAGTCCACAGCTTCCCCCTCATTGATTAGCAAAGCCTTCTCGAGACCTAGCACTGCCATGAGGGTGCTTAAATTCTATAATGTAAACTTACATAATATATTGCATTTTTATACGGTTGGCTATCCTGAAATATTGGAAGACAGAAAGAGGGGCCAGTTGCTACCAAGTTTGGAGTATTAACAGGAGTCTGGGCTGTCTCCCAGAGGAAGCATCATCATTTTGCTTTTTGCAGCTTCTTTAAGCTCCTTCAAATAATTTATGGATGCCATCTGCTGCTATCTTCAGGTCTTTGCTTGGCTTTCTTAACAGTCCAGATGACTTGTGCTTTGAATCTAGTTACCTTTTACTTTGCCCATATAGCTACCTTTCTATTTGTACCAGGAAAAAGTAATAAATCTTTTTTAGTTATTTTGTGCTAGAACAAGTTTTAGAGTTCTCCTAGAAACTGAAACAATCTTTAAAGTTTTAGAAAACGTATTTGCTTTAGTAGATATAATGGATTTCTCTCTTAAACATAAGTCATTAATTAATAAAATATTTATTAAGTGCTTATTATATGAAAGATATCGTACAGAGTCGTAGTTTGGGTTCTTCCAGGAGTGTACCCTGAGATGAAGATTCAAATGCAAGTGGTTTATTCCATTTGGGTGGGTGGAGCTTAATTCTATGGGAAAATCTGAGAAAAGGAGTAAAACCCAAACCTCAGAAGTAATCCATTTAAAGGGCTAAGAAACTGAAGCATTTATGTGCAGTTTCTGAACCATTGCCTAATGGCTGCTGTGGAAGGGAGGCAGGTGTTAATTTTGCATGGGCAAAGTGACTTTTCAAGATTTTGGAGACAATGTCCTGAGGCACAAAATGAAGTTACTGGCAATTGGAAGTCTGTCAGGGAACACTGGCAGCTACAAGGCATATAGGTGGAGGACCAACAGCATCTGCTACAACTAAGCACTTTACACATATTATCTCATTTGATCCTTACAGTTCAAGGAGGAAGGGATTTTTTAATCTCTATTTGTTCAAAGGGATTAACTGAAATTCAGATTAGTTTTGTAATTTGCCCAAGATTATATACTAATAAGGGGCAGAGTCACAATTTAGACCCAGAAAGGTGATCATAATCTGTGGACCCAGAAAGAGTAATGTCTTCCCAAATGTCAAACAGCTGTTATTTAACAGAGGCAGGGCTATGACCCGGGTCCCCTGATGTGCAGCCTGGTGACCTTTCTGTAGACCTATCTGGTCATTCTCATTCCCTGTACAGCCCCAGTGCCCTGGGAGTTTGATCCCTGAGCTTAGTTCTCACATGTCCTTCTTTAAGACATTCAGTGCTACTGCTTGGTTTTGATGCTGTGGATTGTCACCAAGGGGAACTCTGTAAGTTCCCCCTTCCAACTTGTGAGATGCTTATTACCAAGCCCAGTATTATTTCTGAGATAACCTTTCTGACTGAAGATACTTTGTTATGTTTATTGATAGCTCTATTGCCTTGAAATTGCTTTGTTTGCTCCCACAACAGCATCTTTTTACATGTTTCTCCCTCCTTCTGAATGTACTTCTTTCCCTTGGTTATGGAGCTGATTTCTACACCTTCTTCTCACAGGTATCATTTACCCAGGAATATCTCCTTTGACCTTTCTGACTACATAAAATTGAAGCACCAAGAAGCTCTTCTCTATAGCACCTGTTATAGTTGTAATATAATTTTTATTTTTTAAGAGTTTCATTAAAGCCTGAAAACTATAAGAGGGACCATGTCTGCTTTTATCACTGCATCCTCATCACCTAAAACATAGAAAATCCTCTGTAAATACTGTTGAATCAGTGGATGAATAAACAAATGCATTTTAGTTACAAAGCACTGTCCATCTTTTTTTGTTGTTTTTTAACTTTTAGTTTCAGGGGTATATATGTGGGTTTGTTATATAGATAAATTACATGTTGCAGGGGTTGGGTGTACATGTTATTTAGTCGCCCAGGTAACATAAGCATAGTACCTGATAGGTAGTTTTTCGGTTCTCACCCTCCTCTCACCCTCCACCTTCAAGTAATGTCTATTGTTCCCTTCTTTGTGCTCATATGTACTCAGTGTTTAGCTCTCACTTATAAGTGAGAATATGCAGTATTTGGTTTTATGTTCCTGTGTTAGTTTGCTTTGGACAATGGCCTCCAGCTTGTTCCATGTCGCTGCAAAGGACATGATTTCATTCGTTTTTATAATTGTGTAGTATTCCATGGTGTGTACGTACCATATTTTCTTTATCTAGTCTACCATTCATGGGCATTTAGGTTAATTCCATGTCTTTGCTGTTGTGAGTAATGTTGCAATGAATATTTGTGTACATGTGCCTTTATGGTATAATGATTTGTATTCCTTTGGGTATATACCTAGTAATGGGATTGCTGGGTCAAATGGTAGTTTCAGGTTCTTTCAGGAATTGCCAAACTTCTTTCCACAATGGCTGAACGAATTTGCCTTCCCACCAGCAGTGTATTCTTTTGTATCTGCCACTTTACCAGTGTCTGTTATATTTGACTTTTTAATAATAGCCATTCTGATTGATGTGGGATGATATCTCATATAACCTTGGATCCTGCGTTAGTCCAGACTTAGCTCTTGGTCACAGTCTCTGTCTAGCACTTAAAAATACCTCCTGTTCCAGAGGCCACACCCTCATATGCCAGCTAATTAAGCTAAAAGCAGCAAACCCAGGGGAGTCTGTAAACATTTAAAGGATACTCTGCCTATTTCAGTTGCTTTGTTTATAATAATACAGGCATACACACGAGGAAAGAACATGATCATGCCATACACACCATTTAGCAGTAAAACTGCTAACCTCCATTTTCTGAAATGCTCATTCGGAAGCTAGAGGTTAGAAAGTTACTCTCTAGTATGTCTCCCCACTCTGGCAGCCACTAGTTGAAATTTTATCTCATGAAAAGCCAGTTGGGCTCTTCCCAAGCCTGTTTTTGCCACTTGCACTTGCTACAGCACTTGCATGTTTTAATATATCATTATGTAAGCCATTGAAATATGAGCTCAAAAGGAAAGACTGTGGTTTCCATAAACTAAGTTGAATGCTATAAAAGGACTCAATAAAGTCCAAATGGTTAAATGTTTAAGAAATGTTGCTGAGTTAATTAAGAATGAGATGATTATAAAAGATGGAGATAGAATCATAAATGTCTTGTTGGCTTCTAATCATCATAAGTCTTTTTAGGAAACAGATACTGAGATGATGGAATGATGCATTTTGTTGTAGTTTACACAATAATCATGAGGCTAGATTTCCTTGAGGAGATGTATATTTTGTTTTCTTCATGTGTAAAATGGGAATAGAAAAACCCAACAGAGTTTTATAGATTAGGTATAGTAATGTTTTTCAAGTGTCTTGCCCAGTGCTTGGCTCACAGTAAGTGATTAGTCTATTTTGCCTCCCATTCTGTGTGTGGAAGTCCTTTGTAAATGTTGGTGCTTAAATGCCAGTTGTTGTTCCAAGGGGCCAGGGAGGAAGCAGCCAGGAAAGGAGCCAGGTTTGGAAAGTCTGGAGACGAAACTACACAAGGGAAAAAGTCGGGTTAGGCCCAGGGCTGCAGAAGGTTGATTTTTCCTTTAATCAAGGGGCTGCACTCAGAATTGAGATACTGGAAGAAGATGGGCTTGATCAGATTCATCAGAAGAAGCAAATGCTTCAGTCTCTGCTGGGTAAGGTTCTCAGCAAAGGCTGTAGCCACAGTGGTTTTTATTTGGAGGGCAAAGTACAACACACAGCCCTTGATTTAAAAACAAAAAACAAAAAAACAAAATAACAACAGGAGAAGGCTAGTGATGCATCAAATGAAACAATTCTCTACAACAACAAGGAAAAAACTTTTTTAAAAATGAAGAGTTTGAAAGTAAACTTAACAAATTCCTATGGGTCAAAGGCTCATTCCCAAGCACAGATCGCTGACTGAGAGGTTTCACTTTTTGCAAACTACTTATTATTTCCGGAGTCTCAATGGGGAACAAATCCTATCCTCTCTTCCTGCTAAGAGCATTTAAGCACTCAGTGAAAGCAGAACATTCTGGCATGAACTTCGCAAAGTGTAACCTCTGGAGTATGGCAAGCAGGCTGCATTGGGGACTGAGCATTTTTTGCATAGTGCCTATTATGCAACATCAATCCTTTAAAAAACTGCCAACAGTGTTGTCTCTGAGGAGAGTATGGATTGTGGGCAGAACAGTGACAATTCAATGGTCATGCCTGGCTTGTTGGTGCAGTGAAGAGGTTAAACCCTGCAAATACACAAATATGAACAAGTCAGCTGACTCCAACTGTCTGCTCCATGGGGTGGAAGGAGTAAGATGGGGGAGATATGTTAGGCAGATTTTGTTGAAAAATTTCTTTTGTGTCTGTTGTCGTAGAAATTTCGTGAGTACTTTCTTAATGAAATCAGGCTTTTAGTAGAAAGCAATGAGAAAAACTGAATAAGTGATTTGAAAGAAAACACACCCAACTGAACTCTTATTCTTTGCCAACTTTTACATTTTTCTCTCTCTTTCATCTGGTAATTTTTGCCTTGGCAGTGAATTCCTCTGCTACCCCGTCAAGGCTTTCTGAAGGCAGGGTCTTGTTTTACTTACCCATGTATAGCCCTCATCCACTGAGGTACCCAGCACACATTAGGTTTTCAAAGAAAAATGAATGGGGAAAAATATCAAAGTAATTCTAAAGAGGAAAAACTCAACCAACACAGGAGTTATGTGCAAAATCTATGTGTGTAAATCAGTTGTTTAGAATACATACCACTCTGGACATTAATCTTTTGTCAAATATATGCTTTGAGAACATCTGCTTCACGCCTATGGCTTGTCTTGGAACACAATAGCTTGTAGAAATATTGGTATAGGTTAATTTAGTTCTGTGTTTGGCAGCCAAAGCATCTCTAATCCTGGCATAACAGAAGGACTGATAGCAGAGCCATAAATGCCATCGCCTGCTATCAAGAGCCATGCAGTTCGGGAGGAGTCAGAAGAGAGAATGAGATAACTCTTTTTTTCCTGCGTCTTTTAAACATATGATCTGAGCTTAAAGCAAGATTTGTGAGTAGATGAAGTATCTTTGGCACCTTCTCCTTTCTTTTTGTCTTTGCACCCAGTTGCCTAATTTCCCATCACTTTCATTTTCTGTGCACTCACTCCTTTCTTTTCACTTTCCAAAATTAGTACTCCCCTCACCCTCTCCCCTCTAAGCCCTCCACATATAGCAGAGAATTTCCATCAACCCTGATGTGTTCGTATATTTAGACGCTTAACCCATATGCATCTCTCACTGGTGGAATTTCAAACCATGAGATCACATGAAAATAGTGTTTGTGTGTTTGTGTCTGTATGATTCTGGGCAGAAGGATTCAGGATATTGTCAAGTCAGCCCTGCCTAGAATATTGTCCCCAAATTCATTTTCTTAAGGTGCTTCTGGTTTTTTAATATTTCATTTTTCATTGGTAAATTAATTTGAACAAATATTTACTTGCTTCAATAATATTTGTTCAAAATATTTACTTTCCTTCTTCTAATTGTGAAATTACAGATTCTCCAAATTCTCCAATGCTTTTTCCACATGGTTCCCAAAAGTGAGAGAATTGACTGTCTGAGGATGGGAGAGCTGGCAGTGGTGCACATTTTTATTTATGTGTGTGTGTGTATATATATGTATATATAATTTTTTTTTTTTTTTTGAGATGGAGTCTCGTTTATTCACCAGGCTGGAGTGCAGTGGCGTCATCTTGGCTCACTGCAACCTCTGCCTCTCAGGTTCAAGTGATTCCCCTGCCTTAGCCTCTGAGTAGCTGGTACTACAGGCGTGTACCACCATGCCTAGCTAATTTTTTTGTATTTTTTAGTAGAGACAGGGTGATCTCGATCTTTTGACTTTGTGATCTGCCTTCCTCAGCCTCCCAAAATTCTGGAATTATAGGCATGAACCACCGCACCTGGCCATGTGTGAATATTTCTATGTCCAATGTTCAGACATTCTTTATCTTCGACTATTTATTTCTTCAGCCTTGTCAAATTGGTTTTAATCTCCTTATATTTGAAACATTATGATGTGTTGTAGCCATTTTATATTGGTTCTCTTTCACTTAGCTTTTTTTTTTTTTCCATCTCTTTGACAAAATTGTCTTGATGCTTTTTTCCCATTAGCTTGGAAGATTTAAATTATTTTCATTTTCTTAGAGATTACTGTTACATTTCTATCATACATATTTAATATAATTTTTAAACCATGACTAAAGGATCTTAGAAACTCTTCCTACAAAAATAAGACAAAGAAATTAGCATTTCTAAAATTTTGTTGTGATAGAATTCTATTTCGAGTATTTTTAAACTAACGAAGTATAGTAATAATGGCTTCTTTTAAAAAAGATGTTACTTAACAGATTTGCCAACATTTTCAAACCAATTTATTTAATTTATTGACTACATTGCTTTCTTTCTATATTCATTTTGTTTCACTGTGTATTCTGAGAAGCCTTATTCCCTTCTCTAACCCTTTCATCTTGTTCCTACTCACCAGTTCTAGGTGACCTGTTTGTTATTTTTGTTTCTGTTTCAATCTGTCTTGTATTTCTTTTTGCCAAAATAAACATATGTGCATACATATTTTCAGACTTACTAACAGAAAACACTGCATATTCTTTATATTTTTCTGTGCTTTTTTCATGTAATGACGTATCCTCTAAATCACTGTATGTGAATTCATAGTGATCTTTCTCAATCCGTTTTAGCAGCTGTATAATATTCCATTACGATGATAAATCAAGTTTATTCAATTGGCTTTCTATGGATGGGCATTGAAGTTATTCTAATATTTTGGTATAATAAAAGTTCCACCATGAATAAACTTGTGCATATATTGTTTTAGTTTATTGATGTGTATCCTTAGGATAAATTTCTAATAGAAAGATTGCTGAGTCAAATAACAAATGTATACCTTACCGTTTGCTTTTGTTTTTTGTTTTTATTTTGTAATTAACCCAAGGTTGCACTGTGTCTTTTAAATGTGAGTTTTCCTGTTTTTAATTTTTTCCTAAAAAGTTGTAGTCATTATTTCTTCAAATATTGCTTCTGCTTATTCTTGAATTTATAGTTGGAGTTTCTTAATACTACAACAGGTTTTATTTCACATTTTTGTGTTCATTATAATGATTTTGGGTAAGTTCATCAGGACTATCTTTCAGTTTAATGATTCTCAATCAATTATGGGAATCGTATACCGTACTATTAATATTACTACTCTATATCATCTATTGCAAAAGTTTTTCAGTGGCTACACTTTTTTATTTTCTGAATTTCTAATTGACAGCTTTTTTCATATTTATTAATATTAGATTTATATCTGTCTCTTTTGTTTCATAATCTCTTGTTCTTTTAAGAATGGTATTTTTGTCATTAACTCTTTCAGATTCATAAAATATCTATTTTAAGTCTGGGCATGGAGGCTCCTACCTATAATGCCAATGCTTTGGGGCAACAAGGTGGGATGATCATTCGAGGGCAGGAATTCAAGGCCAACTTGGGCAATATAATGAGGCCCCATCTACCTGCATGCACACGCACACATACACACACACATACACACACACAATTAGCTGGATGTGGTGGTGTGCACCTGTAATCCCAGCTACTTTGGAGGCTGAGGTGGGAGGGTCATTTGAGCCCAGGAGTTTCAGGCTGCAGTGAGTTTCAGGCTGCAGTGAGTTTCAGGCTGCAGTGAGTTTCAGGCTGCAGTGAACTAGAATTCTGCCACCAGCTCTCCAGCTTGTGCTCTCCAGCTTGGGTGACAGAGTGAGACCCTATCTAAATTAATTAATTAATTAATTTAATTAAATATATACTTTGAAGTTATTTATGAAATCTCCAACATTTTTACATCCCAAGACATAGTCTTTCGTTTCATGAGTAATTTGGTTGTTTTCTATAAAGTTAGTTTATTTCTGTGTTTTGAAATATCTGTGGTAGCTATTCCTGAGTAGAGGTTTTATTGTTATTTGTTTTCTTTCCTCGTCCCCACCCATCTTTGTCTGAAAGTTCAGAGAAGTGTCACGTCTTTTGGGTTTTCAGTACCAAACTATGTCTTATATTGCAAATTGGGGCTTCATTATGAGAGGATATTCTAGAACCCATCTTTGAGCCAACATGCAGCAAATTGCTCAACATAAGAGTCCCTTTCGTATCTCTAGAGTATATTAATAACATATAACTCATAGGATTGTTGTGAAGATTCTATTTGTTATGATATATAAAGAACTTAGAACAATGCCTGCACGTAAGAATCACTATATAAGCATTTTTTTATTGTTAGCATCATAATCATCATTGTCACAATCACTGGTATATTTCTGGCATATATCAGATGCTTCACAAATGGGTTCTGTGGTTATTGTTACAATTTTTTGTACTTCTGGTGTCTTTCTCACTTTCAGGCCACATCACAGTGCCTTTATAATTCCTATTACAACATACTTCCTCTCTTCCTTTGTGAATCTTTCCCAATGAGGCAGATTAGGTATTTTTAGAGGGCTCATCTCAGAGCACTATTCCCTTCTCTTCTGTAAGAGAATCCCTGACTCCAGGAATGGGACAATATTCTTGACTCTACTGAATCAAAACTTCCTTACCTTCTGAGCCAGCATAAGTCAGGATCCATGGATCAGTTGGTGGAAGAAGCCAATGATGGTAGTTAGAGATGGGTTTTTGGTTGGCTTCATGTACCTTAAAGTAATGACTGAGTGCCAATTTCATAATTAGAACTCAAAATACATTTTCACCAAGGTAATTAGGAATCAGAAGCTCAAAAGTTAAGAATCAAATATGTGACCTTACTAATAATGCCAGGCTGAGAAAACAAGGTACTGTTTCTGGAGAACAGTAAGGGTAAGAAGATGCTAAGCCTAACTTTGTGGGACTTAGTCTTCTGGAGTTCACATTAAATGCTTCCACCAGTCTATGCCTTCATTTCCTCATGAATAAAATGGAAATGGTAATAATATCGTTATTTTGAGTTAAAATATATAAAGAATTTGGTAAATTGGCCAATATAAGGTAAATACTCAATTGATATTGACTATTATATTAACATGGATCTTGGACCAAAGAAGGGCCTTGAGAAAAATATATGGTTGGAAGAGGAATTCCAGGGACAATGGTTTTATTGACAAGAAAGATAACCTGTCATATTAATTTAATTGTGAGTAAGACTGTGAAGTCTTAAGATGAGAGCATAAGATGAGAAGCTGGCTGAGCACAGTACTGCTTTCTGATTATGGTGTATGATACAGATCTACCCCAGTCACAGAGAAGTTAGGGGGAACATTAACAGGTGCTGCTCACATCTGGTCAGTCTCTGGAATTTTTGTCTTCATCCCCAACTTTCTTTTCCTGGCAATGGCTCTCAAAGACTAAAGTTGGAAACCTCTTGTGTGTTGAGGCAGTGTTTCTTCTTCTTAAGTCATAAAAATAATCATGGCCAGATTATACCAGATGGTGTGAGAAAAAGAGGAACCATTGAAATCAGTGGCAAATGGGGAGATTGAAGAAAATACAGCCAGGGGAGTCCCTGCACAGTTCTTTGGAGGTCGAATCACACAACTCTTTCCCTTGGTTACAATGTCATTGGGGGCAAACAGCATTTTGCCTATTCTTTAAATTTATGGCATAGGGAAATTTGTCAAATATTTATAAATACCAATTTTCTATGCAGCTGAAATGCTTTTATAGAAAATATCTGATAAGCTGTAAATTTTAATATATAATTTGCATATCTCCAATGGCAAGTTGAATTATCTTTGGGCTTTATATTTTTGGCACTTATAAAGTTTTCAATATCAGAATTAAATTTGGCTTGTTCAACGGTTTGCTTTCCAGTTGGAAGGCATTAAGGGAGGAGATCATGTATAAATCAGTATGACAACATTATATGTGAAGAAGTATCATGAAGAATGCTTGTAAAAGTTAGGTTTAAATAATTCCCTAATTTGTAGCTAATTTTAAGGTTTCCAAGGCCAAGATGCTAAAGATATCAAGTACTTTATATGATACAAGTCCAACATCCATACTTAAATGTAAGTATGCTTGTAGCTTAGGACCAAATGTAAATACTTTTGGATTGATCGCTCAACCAGAGTTGACCAACCTTTGCAAACTTTCATGCAATTGATAATCTATTGAAATTAAGTATCCTTTCTCTAAATACTTGGAATCCCAGATTGTGTTTTTGAAATTCATTAAGTCAAATGGACTTGATAGTCAAATGGACTTGAAAATAGCAGTAATAGCCACCAAAGTTTAATGCTGAAAAATTGGAGTTAATGTTTCTTATTCAGGAGAGAGAACCAAAACAATTTCCTTTGGCAGATTTTGCTTTAGCTTGTCAACTGGAGAACCTGATGTCTTTGCCAAAGAAATATGCAAATATGTGTTTGATTAAATAAGATGAAAACTTTATTGCTGAGATACGGCTTTTCTTTCCATTTCTAACTTCATTCATTTCATGCTCACTGAACCAAGCCTAACTAAGACTCCATGACTTTCAATAGGACAGTAATCCTCTGCTTCTAAAAGAAACTTCTAGTGCTGTGAGCTCCCTATAAGTTCAAGGTAGTGTGGATGAGTGAATCTTCTGTCATTCCCTGATATGTGTGTGGGGCTTTTGGAGGTCAGATTTGGGCATGGGTCTATGCAGAAGGAGATTCTTCATGACAAACAACAACAAAAAGTCTCATCCTGTCAAAACTGCACATGCCACTGCTTTATCACCATGATTACACTGAGGTTTTATTTCAGAGTGTTCTGGATTTTAAATTGAAAGTCAAATATAATTTGCCACGAGAAGTATGAAGTGAGTGACTAGAAAGCTGCTAGCAAGGCCCAGCATGGCAAATCAGTGTCTATGATAACGAGCCTCTGCAGGAGGTGGGTCACTGTGCTGCAGTTGAGTGGTAGAAGTAGGCTGGAAGGCTCTGGGTTAATGCAAAGGCCACATATTCTAGATTGGTTCAACTGGTGTGACGGCCAAAACCAGGCAGACACCATTCACTTCTTTCATTGCTCAGGAATAGCAGCAGTATTTTAACTCCTATGATTCTGTGCAAACTTTGAGCAAATATAATGCAGTATCTACTAGTGCAGCTGAACAGAAAGTCTGCCTGGAGAAATAGCACTGGAGGGATATGAAGTAATATTTACTGAGTGCTAGACTTGTGCCTGGAATTGTGATTCGTACTTTACATATATTCTCTTGTTTAATGCTCACAAATTTTATTATTTACATTTTGCAAATCAAGAAACTGAAACTTTGAGGAACTGAGTGACTCACAGAAGGTCACACATTTAGAGCAATGTAAGGAAAATTAACCTTCACTAAGCCTCTACTACATGACTCCATGTTGTCTTCTTTGCCTGGTGTGCACATATATGATCTCTCGGGTTAGTTTTTACCACAGCCCTTGGAAGTCGGTGTTAGGATCATGTTTTATAGAGGAAGCAACTGAGTCTCACAGATGATAAACTAACCCAAGCTGAAAGAAGCCAGTCAGTCCCAGAATTAACTTTTTAATCCAACTCTGCCTGAAAGCAAACCCATGGTCCTAATCTCATCTCATGTTCAGGAAGGTGACTTCATAAGCTGAAGGATGAACTAATTTTCAGAGACAGACCTCTGCTTTCGAAGGTGTCCTGGGAATATCTATTTTCCCTCAGAAAATAACTCACTGTTAGACTTTTTCTAGTCTTTTCTTTAGGATTACCTCACCTGTATCAGGCTTTGACAGTATGCTTAACATGATCCTAATACAGTAATAAGACATGTTACAAAAACCAACTCTATTATATTTCCCTTCAGGTCACCAGGGAAGGCAGGCTGAGGCACTGTTTCTCTAATTTTTGCACACTTCCTAACCACCTTCAATTCTTTCTGGCTACTCACAAATTTAGATAGCTTGTATGCACACCGTTCATCTACTTGAGGGTCGAAAAGGATTTGCAGCTACATGTCCCAATGTTGAAGAGATGGAGTGTGTAGTTACCCTGGTTCCATGTAAGTCATTTGAAAGGCCTGGATATGAGTCAGTAAGGATGAGTGCATTCTGTTCGCTGTGTGCCTTGCAGGAGGCTATCTGGGAACACTGCACATAAACATGATTCTCTCTAATTTTGGTAGCATCTTAGTGAGATTTGTTCTGGTATGGAGAGCTACGGGTTTATGCCTCATTTGTGGTGCTGATAATTTAGCATGGCTTTTTTTTCTAGGCATCTTAAACAAATGTATCTTCGACAGGTACAAAGCTCCAATGATAAAAGTAATGGAAAACCTGAAGTTCATCATCGGCTGTCTGTTCACTCTGTTTTTTTTTTTTTTTTTTTTTTACCAAATTGGGCTTCAGCAATTAAAGACTGAGAACATCCCCTTTCAGCCCCTTGAAGGGCAGCATGGGAAGCTGAGAACCCTATACATCAGGTTCAGAGAGCCCTGGGTTCAACTTGGACTTCTGCACTTCCTGGATTGGTTGAATTTGAATAATATAATAACTCCTCTGAAATGTTATTTCTTCATCTGTAAAGATACATCCTTACCCACTTCTCAAAGGTTAAGTATTAACATGGCATATCAAATGTGGAAACAGCTAGCAAAAGACTTCACGTATATTACAGGCTTGATAAAATCTTCTCTTGTTGGATCAAAGCTGTGTGACCTTAGGCAAGTTACTTAACCTTTCTGAGTTTCAGATTCCTCTTCTATAAAACTGTGAAAATAATACCTACTTGATAGGGTAGCTTTGAGGATAATATGGAACAACATAGGTAAAACACCTGACATTGTAGGCACTTCCTTGCGACAGCTTTTATTGTTACGAAGCCTGTGGTTGTGAAAATGAAAGGGCACAAATATTGCTAGGGTAACCATGCCTTCTTGGTTGCTCCAGACAGAATCTGTTTATTCCTGGTTCTGGCAAAATCATTAGTAACATACTCTTTACTCTCAAAAGTTTCCAAATAAATTCTGTGGTCACTCTAAATATAACTAATATGTAGGAAGGAGGCTGACCTGTTGAGGAGAGAGAGAGAGAGCATAATAGTGATTCCTTTCCCATAAGTAATGTTTATCTAGTTCTTCCAACAGGGTAGTTTAGTTCTTACTAGTTAGCTATTATTAAGTTGTTGCTTATTATTGTTAAGCAGATAAGCATTGGCAATTCAGAAACATCTAAATGTACAGAAAACACATGGGCAGAGGTTTTGATGAAGTGGTTTATTCCCTTTTTCTGGGCATTTTCCACTTACTAGTATCCAATTTTCAAGAGCACACAGCTTTCATGCTGCCATCTGGCTGCCCTCAATCACTTTTTACTGTTAGCTCTAAGGGGTGGCCCATTAAGTGTCCTGGCTGCCTGGACACCCTCCTGCACCTACTGGTGATTTTAAAAAGGCTCAGTTTCTCTTCACTCAGTGCTTTGCTTCCACAAGCGTACCTCCTCTTATTTTTGCTGTACGAGTTTTCCTGCTATGCCAGACAACCTTTGGATAGGGATAGCAACGGAGGCTAACTTATTCCTCGTGACCTCATTGAACTCTGCTGGCTCACTCTGGGCCCACACCATAGGTAAAGAAATGCATGGATCTATGCCTTGAGCTGGGAGTAAGGGCAGGGAGGAATATATTCCTGAGTCCTGCGTCTTCCTTTGGCACTGTCTGCAGTCTGCTCTTCCCACTGCTCTGTTTTCTCCCAGTACACCCCATCCAATGTCTTTCTTGTCTATGGAGGAGTAAATGAGAAACAAAATGGTGGTCTTTTGTGTCCCAGGGAACCACCAAACTTTGAGAAGGACCTGAAAGGCACATCCTAGGAGAGCTGGAGTCATCAAGAGGAGCAAATATTTTGTTTTTTTCTCCACAAATCCCGACCCTCTCCCTTTCCTTTTCAGTTCACTTCAACTTCCTCTTCAGGAGAGAGGAGAGAAATCAGCTGTCCTGGGGCCTGCTTTTATTTCCAATGATTATTGTCTCATACCTGGTATGTAACCTTCGATCCAGTCCTTTGGAATGTAGGTCATCTTTCTTAGCAGTGAGTATGTGGAGCTGGTAAAGGAAGAAAATGGTATCCTATTATTTCAGTGTTTGCCCCAAGCAAAGATTCGCAGATCACTGTTACATAGGTAACTGACTTTTCCTTTCATTTCCTCCAGCAGAGGAGAGACTAGGCAGTCAATTTAAAAAAATATTATAAAATATATTTTAAAAATATAAAATAATGTATATGTACATTATAAATTGAAGGTTATGTTTTTCAGAAAAGGTGCAGACAATGAATATTTCAGACTTTGTAGGCCATATACACCTCTGTTGCATTGATTCTTCCTCCACTCCCTCCCTCGCCTCTTACCAAAGCTTCAAAAATGTAAAACAAACAAACGAACAAACAAAACAACAAAAAACATTCTTAGCTCACAGTCCAAACATAAGCATTCTACTGTCACAGTTATATTTGTTTTATTATTAGGCAGGACATACGCCTTCTCATTACCCTTCTTTTTCAAGGTTTATTTTAAGCTTGGTATCATACATGTTTTTAAGATGAACTTTAATCTGCTATTTTATTTCCAAAACCCATCATCATTTGTATTTCATGGAATCTATACATTTATATAATCCTGTAATTTATACTTTCTGTCCTCCTTTTTCCCACATGATGGATCTGCCTTCTCTCTCTTGACAATTAAGTTTCTGTACCAGGAGTTGTTTCATACACCTAAAATTATAGGTCTCTTAGCCTGAAAGTTAAGATCACCCTGTTCAGAAGGTCTTATGGGAAATGCTCAATGCTGTTGCTCAACATCAATAAACTCTGATTTCTCTGTTTTACTGGACTCAGGGTTTGGACTAATGCAATCAGTTTCTCTCCAACGGCTATTTGTTTTCTTTTTTCTAGATGACTGGGTAGGGACCATTTCTGGCCTGGGTGACTTTGGCATCTAGACCCTGGCATACATCTGGTAAGAGCATATTGAGTCAATTTTTTGTTGTTATAATTCCAATATTAAACTCTGCCTAAGATAGGTTTGACTTTTTTTCTGGAAGCCAAGACAATTATCATTTAATTTTTATTAGATCCAAATTATTATCACTTCACCTCCTCTCACATCACTTTGTTTCTTTGACATTTGCTGTCTAAGAAGTTAGGGAAGAATGTGAAGATTTGAGATCCAAACCCTGCAATAAAATGACTACATACTCAGGAAAACACTTTTCTCTAAGCACTGGAAAGGAGAGATCCTACTTACCTCAGCCCTTGCTTATGCTTGCCTTTCATGCATTTTCTATTACTAAGATAGCTAATGTCATGATGGACTGAAATTCAATTCTATATCAAAATAATACAATTAAGAAACAGATGTGAAGAAAATACCTATAGTCTATATTTACTTTTCAAATGTAGGATTTTTTTTGTATTAACATTTAAACATCTCTTTTGAATTCCTTCTCACCTAATATTGGCAATAATTCAAACACCCAAGCTACCTCAGCAACCACAGAATAGGCCAGTGCCTGATATTATAGCAACTACATATGAAATCCTTTCCAGTGTAAAGGCTTATTAACATTTAAAAAGAACTAGATCCATTCATACTTTGACTATAGCGTCAACGCCTGCTGAGCAGAACTCACTGTCTGTCATTCCCAACCTTTTCCCCTCTTTTGCATTTACTGAAGTCCTTAAATATCAGCAGCACACTAAAAGTTCTCACATAAATGCACCAAATGCAATCCCATCTTTAACTCTAGCCCTCCCAACCCATTTCCTCTGTGTTCAAATAACGTTGAGGGACTAATTTTCAGTGAATTGTTGAAAGGAAAGGTGACAGTCCATTTAGCAGTCAGCTAGTTGCTAATTAGTACCCAACTAAAATGCATCAAAATTTGAGTACTCCCAATTGAACACTTTGAAAGATAAGCATTCTACTAATTTAACTCTGCTGTAGGTTGAGCCCTGATTGAGTGTTTTCACAGCAAGATGAGCCATGTTCCAGCACTTTCCAGTATTGATTTTTAGCCCAGAGCTAAAAATGCTCATCTAAACATGTCATTTTTAAATCTTTGATTGCCTGCTCTATGGGGTACAACTTATGAGACTCTATGTAGTGGGTAATAACACTCTGACAGACGAATTAAAAAGAACTTTCTCATATCTTTTTGAGACTCCCCAGATTTTAAAAAAGAAATGCTGGGGAGGTAGAAGAAGAATAAACATGGAAAAGACATAGTTGTTTTAAGAAGCAGATTCTCAAAGTGGAGATTTGTCATCAAGAGAAGCTGAATTTAGTTTGGTCTTCCCAGAGATAGTTATGCTCCTTTTCATACATTGCTGCATTCAGGCTGGGGACTGTAGCTGCCATTGGAACTAGACACAACACTGTTTCTGCAGAATCATACAGAGCTTGACAAGACTTTGCAGTCTTTTTATTCTGAGGAGTTAAATTAGCACTTTTTTCAGAACTCAATTTAAGCCAAAATAAATAAAGGAAAAAACAGAAAGGGGGTAACATTTTTAAGTACTTACTATTAAACAATTTTTCAAATGGATTATACATAATAAACAACCTTGAGACAGAGGTGATGGTTTGTCTGGAAGCCTGGATATAAATCATGTATTCTGTCCCCCAGTTCCCATGCTCTTTCTACCATTGAACAGAATATTGAACTCTCCAATTTTTAGTGAGAAGACACCCAAGAGTACTAATGATGTCTTGGAAGAAAATAGCATTGTCCTATTTTTTTCTTAAATAAAAATAGGTCAAAATGAAGCTTCTATGATTACTGAATTGTAACTGTTCAAAAACTTTTTGAGAAATGTATGGAAAGGTACAAACTGAACTAGGTTTAATGAGGCTAAAGTGACCATGTAAATCTCATTTGCCAGAAAGCTTGTATCTGATCTGGGAAAGGTGCATTACTTTCTTGCAGTTGTGGTTCTTTCATGCCATAGCTGCTGTGGCAACATGGTGGGTGAGGCTTAGAAGGCAAGGCTTTTTGGAGTATTAACAAAATCAATAGATGTTATAGAAGAGTTGGATTGAGTTTCTTAAGCACCTCAGGGTTGCTAGAATAGGTACCTGGGGAAGGAAGATGTAGACCATGTCAGAGGCAAAGTCTTTGGAGACTGAGAGAAGAAACAAACTTTGTACCTTGGTCAGTTGTCTACTTCTTATTTTAGCCTTTAAAAGGGAGAAGAAAGGGAAAATAGAATCTCAGAAACAGTTGAATTTAATTAATATGAGCACACAACTTTCCTTTCCTTGACCCCACTCTTCCTTCTCAGAAAAGATTTCTCTGGATCTGGGAACCAAGAGACCTGGATCCTACAGCTCTCTATAGACATTGAATAAATTCCTTTCCTTCTCTGTGGCTCTGAATTTCATTATTTAATAAATGGCCTCAACTATATTATCTCTTTTCAGTTATACACCTGCTGCGATTCTGTGATTCTTATTTTCTATTAGAAAGCCCTACTCTGCAGAGAACAATGCAGGCTCCTAGCACAGTATGTAGTACATAGCTAGTATTCAATGAAAAAAGTCAAATGAATGAATGAATGACTTTTGTTGGTTCTGATTTAGTCACCATTTGTGAGTTTCCCATTTGCAGGTCTACTATGGTACATTGCATGAGATTCAAGATAATTATCAGTTGGATGATTCCTGATTTCAAACTACTTGTGTATAGTTTCCATAAATGTCTGTAGGTGTGAATAACATAATGGACTTACTTGTCTACACTAACTTGACCATATAGGCCCTTAGTCTATCATGACCCTCAATTCTATCACTAGGTATATATCTAAAAATGCATGCCCATCTGCCTCAAAAGACAGGTATAAGAATGTTCATAGCTGATTATTTATAGTAGTTCTAACCCAAAGCCCATCAACAGTTGACTAAACAAATTGTGATATAGTCATGTAATATAATATGACAGCAATGAAATGAACAAATTACATTTATAAACAAAAACACGAACATCATAAACATAACTTTGTTCTGAATGAAAGAAGCCAGATACAAAGGAGTTCATGCTGCTTAATTCTATTTATATATAATTCAGAAACAAGCACAACTAAACCAAGCCTTTATAAATGCATGTTTACAAGGAATATATATGGTAAAAGGAGTGACATAAATGAGGCTAACCTTTAGGGGAGAGGTAGGTGATTCTAAGGCATGGATCTGCAGAGGCCCTCTGAGTGCCTAGCAACATTGTATTTTATGATTTGTGCAGAGTGACAGAGGAGCTTGCAGTTTCTATATCTTTCTGTAATGTGTGTGAGATCTCACAATTTCTTTTTTAACTTTTTGTTTTTAAGGAGTATATGTAAAATTCCAGGTTCCTAGTAGGCGCTGAATACATGGTGGTTACCTAATAAATATTCTACCTTTCTTCTTCCCCTGATTAGCTCTGCACAGCTAATCTTAAAAAGTAATGAATAATCTTGGTGTGAGTGCACAACCCAGACATCCATTCCCAGAAGAAAAGTTGCCCAGAGCATGAGCAGATTGCAAAGGCAAAAGGTGTTCATTCCTGCCTCATCTGATTGCTTCTTACACCAGCACCCGAGTTGTCATACTTGTGACTGTGTTTCAGAGCCAGTGAGCACTCCGACGCTTCATAATTACTGAAACACATGTGCTAAGTCACTTTTTGCTAAGCCACAATGAGAATTCTCAGTGTTCAATTGCCCTCAAAATTTCTCATCTCTTCCCTGGGGTGAGGTGCTTTGGTTTAGCAGCTGCACATGGGGATTGCATTTAAATCATTTAAAGTTTGGAGTTCAATATCTCCTAAAAGCAGCCTCTCTTCTTTTAGCATTCCTCTTCAGGTACGCCTAGATTTTTTTCTACTTCAAAGTGAGGAATATCTTTCTAAGGCGGAGGAAACCTTCAGAAATACATTAACTCTTTGAAGGCACAGGTGTATTTCATGATGCTGTCTGCTTGTGTCTTTCCAGACCGTTAGTCACTTCTTGGTAGTAGCTTTTTAAAGTCATTAGACATCCATTTCGCCTTTTAGCATCAAAAGCATTAACACGGTGAATCAGGTGTATAGGTAGCTAAAGGTCAAAAGAAGTAGTGGAGGAGAGTACACAAAAAGTTAAGGCCTATTTTACTTTTAGGTAACATAGTCTCTATGTTGCACTGCATCGCATCATTAATCATTGTGAATAACAAACAGGGCCAGCCACGGTGGCTCACGCCTGTTATCCCAGCACTTTGGGAGGCCGAGGCGGGCGGATCACGAGGTCAGGAGACTGAGACCATCCTGGCCAACATGGCAAAACCCTGTCTCTACTAAAAATACAAAAATTAGCAGGGTGTGGTGGCACACGCCTATAATCCCAGCTACTCGGAAGGCTGAGACAGGGGAATCACTTGAACCTGGGAGGCGGAGGTTGCAGTGAGCCGAGATCGTGCCAGTGCACTCCAGCCTGGGTGACAGAGTGAGACTCTGTCTCAAAACAAAACAAAACAAAACAAAACAAAACAAACAAACAAACAAACAAAAACAGAACCTCTCCCTGAATTCTCCCAACTGAATTGCTTATTTGGTTGGCTAAAGTTTTCATGAAACATTTAGAATTATGCCTTAGGATGTAAATTTCCTCAGAATTCCATCACATTGACAAACTTATGCTATGGTATATATGATGGATGTGAGAGCATTTTCTGAAAGCAAGTTTTTGAAGAGAAGTGAAAAAGAGCAGCCAGTGGTATTTTGGCTGGTGCAAAAAGGAAATATTTTGGATGCCCCAAACAAATTTCACCATTTAATGGCTAGGTCAAGCCCTAACTCTGTTATTGTTAATTTTAGAACTTCTCATTACCCCAGCTGTGTTGGATGTAAAAGAGGTCAATTTCAGTTAGCTCAAAATTAAAGCAGGAATTTGGGACAATGGAAGATGGCTTGGAATAACAGCGACAATCAGATAGAATCAGGCTCAACCTCGTATGCTTAAATAGCTTTATTTTCAGAAAATATTTGACAGAGGTGAAAGAACAAGCTCCATCTGTAGTTTTCAATGATAGATGTGAAGGACTTTTCAATGTAATACATTTGGATAAATATCCTGTCAAGCACCTACTGTGGGCCAGGTACAAACTGCTATTTTATAGGGACTTCTAGAATGGGTGGATGAGTCTGAGGCACTGCATTGCATCATTAATCATTGTGAATTGAGTACATGGGGGCTGTGAGATTGTGCAGTACTAGACACCACAGGCGTGTGGGGAGTTTGGATGGAGATTGTCAGAAAATATAGAGGAGGTTGGACTCTCCCCAAAGTGAATCTCCAGGCCTAGCTCCCAGTTAGACAGAGAGCTCATTCATCTCTGGTGAAGCTGTTGGGTGCGATTTGCCAGTCACTGAGATGCCCTCTCTTTTTTTTTCTTGCAGAGCCATCTGCAGCTGGTGAAAAATAACCCACCACATAAAACACCACAGCTAGTGAACATTTCCCACCTTTTATCCTCTGGCTTCATAGGGCTGTGACAGACGGTGCCCCAGCAGGGACTATGCAGCTCAACTGCCAAAGGGGAGCGCCAGCCATCGTGATGGTCCTGACTTCAAATCTGGGGTTCGGACTCTGTTTGTTCTAACACTCCTCGCTCAACCTAAGGAACTATGCACAGTTAGAACTTGGCAATAAAAGTTGTTGACTAAAGGACTGGAGAATCTTTTCTAATATTATGAATCTGAAAGGAGCATGAGGGTTTGTCCTTCTAAGTTAACCTTTGTATTTTAGGTAGAGGGAATCTAATGTGCAGAAATTTAAGGCCATACTCCTTGTCAGTAAGGAGTTAAGAACAGGGTCCAGATCCCTGCTCAGTCAGTGCTATTTCCATTCTGGGTGCCTTTCTTTCCTTTGTATGTCATCTTTTTTATTGGTTATCTACTTAATATGAAGAAGCAAAAGGTATCTACTTTCTTACACTATGCAGAAAGTTTCCAGAAAGTTTAGTTTTATGTAATACATATGTTAGCTAATATCATTGATCTTTGACTCATCATATCAAATATTTCCTAGGCTTCTTTAGATACATTTGCTGATATATGCTGTTTATTTCTGACCAGACTACCTTACTCCGGAGTGAGTACCAGAGACCACATGGAGTGGTGAAAAAGGCTAGGGTTTTAGGGTCTAAGATACCTCAAATGGAATTCCAATTTCCCATCTGCCAGTTATATGATCTGTAACTGTCTTTCAAAGAGAAAAAGGTTTTAATTTTTATGAAGTTTCGTTTGTCACTATTTTAGTAGTCTTTTGTGTCTTGTCTAAGACATCTTTGTGTAACCCAGGTTGAGGTTTATTATTATTTTTTTTTCTTACAGATATCCAGTTGTTCCAGTGCAATTTATTGAATAGACTTTTTCTTCATTGAATTACCTCAGTGCCTTTGTTGAAAATAAATTGGCCATAAATGCGTGAGTTTGTTTGTGGATTGTCAACTTATACCAATGCCACACTGCTATGAGTACTACAGCTTTGTTTTAAGTAATGAAGGCAAATAAAGCTAATACTTCAAGCTTACTCTTGAGTTCATGATTGTTTTTGGCTATTCTAGGTTATTTTCTCTTTTCATGTAAAGTATAAAATAACTTGTCAATTTATTCAACAAAGCCTCTTAGGATCTTATTAGAATTACATTGAACCTATATATCCAATTTGTGGAGAATTGCCATCTTACTAATATTAGTTTTCTGAACCATGAGCATAGTATGTCTCTCCATTTTTTTAGGTCTTTAATTTTTATTTGCAATTTTTTGTAGTTTTCATCACTCAGTTCTTATAAATCTTTTGTTAAATTTACTTGTTTTTCCTGCTATTGCAATAGTTACTTTCTTTTTAGATGGAGTCTCACTCTGTTGCCCAGGTTGGAGTACAGTGGTGCAGTCTTGGCTCACTGCAACCTCCACCTCCTGGGTTCAAGTGATTCTACCATATCAGCCTCCCAAGTAGCTGGGACTACAGGCATTCACAACCACGCCCTGTTAATTTTTTTATTTTTAGTCAAAATGGGTGTTTCGCCATGTTGGCCAGGCTGGTCTCGAACTCCCGACCTCAAGTGATCCACTCGTCTTGGCCTCCCAAAGTGCTGGATTTACAGGTATAAGCTACCACACCCAGCCTAATAGTTACATTTTTAAAGATTATTTTTAAATTTCTTATTTCTAATATGTAAAACTTAAGTTGATTTTGCTGTTTGATCTTGTATGCTGATATATTACTTAAATCACTTATTTGTTCCAGTAGATATTTCTGTAGATTTTTAAAGGGTTTTCTATAAACACAGTTATGTCCTCTATAAACAATGTGATTCCATTTTTCCAATCGTTATTCTTCTTATTACTTTTTCTGGCCTTTCTGAGTTGGCTAGTGCTTCCAGTACAATATTAAAGTGAAATGGGGGAGAACAGACATCCATGCTTTTTTCCTGATCTTGGCTAAAAGTTTTTGAACATGCCACAGCTGTGTATGATATTAGCTGCAGATTTTCATTGCTGTCTTTAAATAAGTTGGGAAACTTGCCTATTCTTCATTTTCAGATACTTATTATAACTCATGTCAAATACTATTTCTGCATCTATTGAAAGGTTCATGAAAAATTTCAATCACAAATTCATGGGCATTCTTAAAATAACAGGCCAATGCTCCCTTCTCAAAAGTGTCACGGCGATGAAAGACCGAGGAACTGTACTGAACTGGAAGGAACTAAGAAGGCATGGCAACCAAATGCATGTGGGACCCTGGGTGGTGTCTCCAACCAGAGAAAGGACATTTTGGGGGTAAATGGGTGGAACTCCACTGGCATCTGCAGAGTAGTGAGTTAAAGGATGTCAGTGTCAGTGTACTGTGGTTACGTGCAATGTTAACATTAGGAGAAGCTGGGTGACGTCGTATGAGAACTCCCTGTACTAGTTTTACAATTAAAATTATTTCAAAATAAATTAAAAAGGAGAAAAAGATGACCAGGGTCAAACATCTCATAACCTCTAGTTGCATACCTCCACTGATGAGGAACTCACCACTGATCACAGTAAGCATCGGCTTGTACCTCCTGGGCCTGTTAAACCTCACCAAACCCAGATACTCTAATATGGGGCTTGAGTTAATTGCTCAGCAGCATCTTCTTCATAGCCTGTCCATAGGAACACCTGTGGCACTCCCAGTTCTGATAGAGGCTTGTTGATTGGGTGAACTCCCTGCCCTAGTCCAGCCCCATTCCCAAGCCTTTTCTTCTTTGGAGCCCCTTGAGAGAAGTATGGTGGTAAACATAATAATGACCTCCTAAAATGTCCATGCCTGATCCCTAGAGCCTGTAATAGGCACCTCCCACAGTAACAGGAATGTGCAATATGAATGATTAAGGATCCCGAGATGCAGAGATGAGCATTTAATTGCAAAGGTCCTTGTAAGATGGAGGCAGGGTTGAGAGTCAGAGAGAGACATTTGGAGGTGCTGTGCTGCCAGCTTTGAAGATGGGGGAAGGGGGCAGGAGCCAAGGAGTGCAGGTGGCCTCTAGGAGCTAGAAAAGGCAAGGAAATGAATTTGCCCCTGGAGTCGTCAGAAGCTATTAGACCTGGTGACATCTTCATTTGAGCCTAGTGAGACTCTGACCTCCAGAACCATAAAATAATAAATGTGTGTTGATTTAAGCCACTAAAAAAAGATAAAGTATTATATAGTTTTTCTCCTTTATGCTTTTTATACGGTGAATTACATTGATTTTCAGATGTTAAACCTACTTAGCCATTCCTGTGATAAGTCTCACTTGGTCATGATGCATTTTATCTGTTTTTATACTGTTGGATTTGATTTGTAAATTTTGTTCAAAATTTTTGCAGTCATGTTCATGATGGATGTTGGCTTATACTTTTATAATTCTTATAATATTTTCTGATTTAAGGATCTGGGTAACACTGTCCAGATAAAGGAATTTTGTAAGTGTTCTTCACTATTTTCTGACAGAATTTGTCTAGAATTGGTTTAAAAATATGTGATAGAATTCAACAGCAGAGCTACTTGATCCTGGAGTTTTCTTTGTGGGAAGATTTTAAAATTATACATTCATTCTTTAATTTATATAAGGTATTCAAGGATTTTGTGTTTTCTTTGGTTGAGTTAGGTACTTTATGACCTTAAGGAATTTATTTCATCTGGGATGTTAATATGTTACATAAAGTTGTTTATAGTATTCCATTATTGTGCTTTCATTGTATGTAGGATCTGTACTGATGTACCCTCTTTCTATGTTGATGTTCTAACATGTGTTTCTCTTTTCTTTTTTTTTTTTTTTTTTTTTTTTGAGACAGAGTCTTGCTCTGTCACCCAGGCTGGAGTGCAGTGGAGCAATCTCGGCTCACTGCAACCTCCATCTCCCAGGTTTAAGCAATTCTCCTGCCTCAGCCTCCCAAGTAGCTGAGATTACATGTGTATGCCACCACACCCAGGTGATTTTTGTATTTTTAGTAGAGACTGTGTTTTATCATGTTCGCTGGGCTGGTCTAAAACTCCTGACCTCAAGTGATCTGCCCACCTCAGCCTCCTAAAGTGCTGGGATTACAGGTGTGAGCTACTGTGCCTGGACCCTCTTTTCTTTATTAGCATAGACAAGTGATTTTTAATTTTACTTATATTTGAGATAACTAGCTTTGGTTTTAATGATAATAATCTATTGTTTTTCTTCTTTTGCATTTCATTGATTTCTTCCTTTATTATTTTCTTCTTCCCGTTTCATTTAGGTTCATTTTTCTCTTTGTCTAGTTTTTAAGATGGGAATTAAAATAATTATCTTCTAATATTTATTTCTAGCATAGATATTTACATGTATAAATATCTCTGTAAATGCTGCTTTAACTATATTTTGTAAATTTTGATATGTTATATTTTTATTGTCATTAAGTTTAAATGATGTTATAATTTCTCTTGAGTGTCTTCTTTAATGCACCTATCACTTGAATGTATGTTCTCTAATGGTCAAATATTTATATTTCTCCTAGTTATATTATTGCTATTGATTTCCAGTTTAGTCTCACTGAGGTTCAGAAACAAATTTTGTGTGATTTCTATATTGTTAAATGTATTGAGACTTCTTTTATGGCACATTATATGATACATTCTGGGAAAAGCACCTTAAGTACTCTAAAAAATGAGTATTTTGCTATTGGGTATAGTTCCTTTTTTCCATCCTTCCTTCCTCCTTTCCTCCCTCCCTTCTTTTATCTCTCTCTCTCTCTCTCTCTCTAATCTATCATCTATCATCAGTTGTCTATTAATTTAATGTTGTAGATAATGTTCAGATCATTTATATTATTGCTATATTTTTGTCTAGTTGTTTTATCAAGTGAGAGGAGGGTCTTTAAATAGCTAACAATGATTGTGAGGTTGTCTATTTCTACCTTAAATATGGTAATATTTTTGTTTTGTGTATTTTAAAACTAATTAGTACATACATATTTATGATTATCCTGTCTTTTATGATAAATTGACCCTTTTATTATTATGAGTTATACATTTACTCTCAGAATACTTTTTAAATAATAGATGTATTGATATATAATTCACATATGATAAATTTTTCTCTTTTGAGGTGCAGAGCTCAGTTAGTTTTGGTATATTCACAGAGTTTTACATCCATCAATAGTATCTAATTTCAAAACATTTTGTCATTCTCAAAATAAATTCTGTACCTATTAGCAGTAATTCTCCATTATTTACTTTCTCAAGCACTTGGAAACCATTCATTCACTCTCTGTCTCTTCAGATTTGCCTTTTGTGGACACTTCATATAAATGTAATCATATATTATATGGCCTTCTGTGTCAGACTTTCTTTCCTCTAAGAATAATTTTTGTCTTTGAATATATATTTTATCTGGTAAAAACAGTCACTCCACTCTATGCTTACTGTTTGTATGTCCTTTCCTCTTTATTTACTTTCAGTCTGCTCATTATATTAAAAATGCATTTCTTACAGGTATCATATAATTGTTTTTATCTTTTAAATTTTATTAGGACAATTTTTGCCTTTGAATTGGTGTGTGTTTAGTTCATTGTACTTTAATGTAACTATCAGTATGTTTGAATTTTATTTTCACCGTTTGTTACTATTTCTCTTTGTCTTTGTTTTTGGTCCTCACTTCCTCCTTTCTTGACAGACTTTAAAAAATTTGAATTTGTTTTACAATTCTTAAAAATTGTCTATAAAATTTTAGCTATATTTTTCTGCAATATCAAAAAATGTCTTTGCAGTTGCATTTTTTTAACTTTTTATATTTTTCTTACAATTAATATTGTATTACTTTCTGTAAAATATTTTAAAATTTCAATGCTATAGTTGTATATTCTCTTTCCACAAATTTTAGTACTTTTGTGTGATAAGCAGAACTATAGGCTCCCAAAGATCCCCATGTCCTAATTTCTGGGAGCTTGAAAATATGTTACCTTCTATGGGAAAACATATTTCACCGATATATTTGAGATGGGGAGATTATCCTTGATTATATGGTGGACCAAATCTAATCATAATGTCTTTAAAGGAGGAGAGTTTTTGTTAGCTAGGTTACAGAGATGAAATGGAAGAAAGAAAAAAAGATTGAAAAAGGGATTTGACCTGCTATTTGTTTGAAGCTAAAGAAAGAGGTTCATGAGACAAGGAATAAGAGTATCCCATAGAAATTAGGAATTCCCTTAGTTGACAGCCAGAAGGAAATAGAGATCTTAGTCCTACACATACAAGAGACTACTGCCAATAACCCAATGAGCAAGGAAGCAGAATCTTCCCTAGAGCCTTAAGAGAAAAACACATACCACCTCCTTGATTTTAGCCTGGTGAGATTCTAATCAGATATTCTGACCTAGAGAACTATAATATAATAAATTTGTGCTATTTAATCCATTAAGCTTTGCTGATTTATTATGGCAGCTATAGAAAATTAATGTATATCATAATATTAATTTCATCTAAATACATTTATAAAGCCCATAAGATAATACAATTTTAGTTCTAAGCAGTTGTATAGTTTAAGAGGAATAAATCAAAAAGAAAAAAAGTCTTCGACATTTACCAAGATATGTAACATTTTTGATATTCTTCTGCACTGAGAGTCTAGTTTTCACGTTACATCGTATGCCTTTAACCTGAAGAACTTCCTTTAGCATTTATTTTAATGGAGTAATGTTGACAGCACATGTTCTTATCATGTGCTGTTTTATCCAAAATATATTTATTTTCTGTGAGTCTTCACAAATATTTTTACTAGTTAGAAAATTCTGGTTGGCAAGATTTTGTTTGTTTGTTTCAGCTCTTTAAAGATGTGTTACAATTTCTTAATGGCCTCCATGGTTTTCATGAGAAGTCCTTAAGGTAATTTCTATTGATGTACATTTAAGTTCATGTACTATTTCCTTTGTAATATTTATTTGTCTGTTAAGTCCATCCAATGATTTTCAAATTTCAATTTTGTATCTTTTCAGTTCTCACCTTTCCGTTTGGTTCTTCTTTATATGTTCTATTTCTTTGCTGGATTTTTATATATTTAAAAAGGTATTGTACACTTATTTTACTTTGTATTATTTAGAAAAGTTCTAACAGTTAATTAGATTAACTGCTATAGCACTGAAATGTGATGTGATAGTATTGTTAGCATTAAAATGTAATCATTAGCTCATTATTTGGTAGTTCTAGCCTTATGTTCATTTAGGGATTGAGGAAGGTTGATTTTCTTTTGTCTTGCGAATATTTTCCATTTTCTTGGTTCTTTAGACATCAGGTAATTTTGGATTATATCCTAGACATTGTGAATGTAAAGTTGTGAATATTCAGGATTCTATTATTTTTTTCCAACTAGTATTGTTGTTTCTCTTCTTCCTCTTCCTTCTCCTCTTTCTGAGCAGGCATTTTAAACAATCTGGACACAAAGGGAAAACCCAGACTTTGGGGTGGTAGCTCTGATTTCAGCTCAGAATTACATGAATTGAAATTCTGCTTTAGCTGAAATTCTGCTTTGGTTTGTTCTAGATATTTACGGCCCAGTCCTCAATCAGAGATGTGGGTAGACACAAACGGGGAATCCCCCTTCTCTCTTTTCTTTCTGAGATTTCATTGCTGTCTTCAACAACCATGTTTCACTTTGCTTCAGTTGTCTGGTTACCTAGGCAACAGAGACTATATTTTTTCAATCAGCATCTCACTGTACCAACTGTACTTTCCTAAGCTAAAAGCCATAAAGATGGGAACTTATTTGTAAATCACCCCACTTTCTTCCTCTTGAGTATGTACTCATGCTAGAATCTGTCTGCTTTTTTTTAACTTCCAGTACCTTTATGAAATTGCTTTTTGTATTGTTTCCAGATCTTATATAGTTATTTTCTGCAGGAGAAAAATCTGGTAAGTTCTTAGACTATCATTTCTGCAAGCTGACTGGTCAGAGGTTTTTGACTGACTCATTTGTAGTTCATATTAGATATTTTCAATATCAGCAAAGATTGATAATTTAGAGCTCACTCATTCATTAAATATTTTTATGCACCTGTTATGCTCCAGCTCTGCTGCTTGAATTTCTGTGTACAGTTGTGAACAATTTGACCCTGGTTTCTTCTCTGATGAAAATCAGAAGCTAGTGGAGAAGACAGACATTAAAAGCAATTAAAGTATGATGAATATTATCATCAGACAAAGTAAATAATAGGATGCTGTAAACTAATTCTACAGAAGATTATAAAGTCCTTTAAGATTTAAGCTGAAATCCAAAGAAATCATAGCTTGGCATCAGATAAATGGAACTCAATTTACATATTTGGAAAGTAAATTTGGGAATTGCTAGGAGAATTAGTTCAAGTAAATGATAAGGTAGAGGGCAAGAGTAGAAAAAGGAAAATAGGACGTAAGACAAAAATCCAGGAGAAGACAATGTCCTGGAAGAGAATGATAATGGTGGGAATGGGGAGAGAATTGAGATTTATATGAAATATTTAGAAGGTAGAATTAGGTAAGATCTCGTGTTTAGTTCAATAAAGTCAGATAGAGAAGCATTAGGAAAGCCTAGATTTTTGGTCTGAGTCCCTGAAAGGAGGGTGGTACCTTTTATTGAGATGGGGCGCTTTAGAGGGGGAATAAATTAAGAAATAAGATTACTAATTCAATTTCAGGCTTTTAAATTTTAGGTACTTGTGTTATATCTGAATTGAAATATTCAACATGCAATTAGGTATGCATAAGAGAGTTCTGAGCTAAAAACATCACCTTTGTGAATTTATAATGAGGAGTAAATTTCCACTCCACAGAAGAAAAATATTAAAGGAACACTTTCAGCTCTTCCTCCTCACTGACTCCTCTTTTGAGGGAATTTATTGACTTATCTTACTGATAAATCTGGTAGAAGGAGCTTAGCATGCTTGGCTTTGTGCTTTTTGGGTCTGCTCTTGGCAGAGCTCACATGTCTTCAGGACACAGGAGTAGATTTCCGTTTGGTCTAGATGCCAGTGGCTAGAGCTTATTTTACTCTACCTATAAGTAGAGGAATAATCATGCCCAATATTGGAGACATTCAAGGAACCCAACGCAGCTGCAGAACTAAAGTTATGGTCTTTGAACAGTTTTGTCAATAAATCAGGCATTTTGTTAAGGATTTACCCTTTTCTTCTCTCTTATTTCTTAGCTGGTTCTAAACTCTACAGTGGAAGATACAGTGACATTTACTGTCTCTCTTTAATCCAAAAAATTAGTATCAATATTATGTGTATGCATGTATGTATATTATATATTGATGTAAGTAATAAAAATATATATGTTCAAGCCCTCATTCAAAGAGTGGTGCATAATAGAGCCTAGAGTTAGGCATAAAGCCTATATATATATATGTGTGTGTGTGTGTGTGTATATATATATTCACACACGTATACATATATATATATATTTGAGACAGGGTGTTGCTCTGTTGTTCAGGCCAGAGTGCAATGGTACAATCACAGCTCACTGCAACCTGGACCTCCCGGGTTCAAGTGTTCCTCCCACCTTAGCCTCCTGAGTAGCTAGAACTATTGGTTTATGCCACCATGCCTGCCTAATTAAATTTTTTTTTGTAGGGACTAGATCTCACTATATTGCCCAGGATGGTCTTGAACTCCTGGGCTCAAGCAATCCTCCCACCTCATATATAGATTTTTTTAATTTTAACAAATATACTTATTATCTGTATGATTTGAAAGATAAGACATTAGCACTTTCAAACTTTGGTCCACCTCCTCTTTCCTTTTTATTTTATTTTATTTTTTAATCAATACATACTATTTGCATATACTTATAGGTAAATTAACTAAAACTGGGGTTGGGGGATATTTTCCCATGTTCGCACTGATAGTGAATTACTACCAGTAGACTTGAATTAGTTGATTGTTGCTTTTTTAAAGCTTTTTTTTTTGTTTGTTTTCTGTACTTCACACCATAGTGACTCTAAAAAATGTGAACAGTGAAACTTTGCTCTTTGCAAATGTGTTTTGGGCAAAGTGATTGGCTATCCCCTAGCAGAGAAGTTAGTTTGAATGTTCTGTCACTGAATGAGCTGACTAGAGAAATTGAGGAAAATACTTTCAGCTGTTTGTGGAATCACAGAAAACTTTAAGGGTGTGGCTGTGAAGCATACGTGATAGACTGTCTCTGTGTAATGTTTGCCGGGCCCATCTAACAGTTCCTCTTACCTCCACCTTAGGCCACTGTCCACATTTGAATGTCTCAGGAGGGTAATCTGAATTTGAAGAGAAGGCTATGGAGATGGTGGATCTGTTTTCCGAGTACCACAGGATATTGATAGCGGAAGAAAATTGCCTCTAGGATTAAGTGTAAGAGAGTATGTTATGACATTTATACAATTTACTAGACTATCTTTATTGAATGGAAAGTGTGTTAAAGTGGGGAAAAAATATACAATTGATAATCAAATAGTTCAGCCATTACATACGTGACGGTGGTCAAGATATTTGAATGTTCCGAGCTTTAGTTTTCTCCTCCATAAAATGGGGCAATGCTTTCCATACTGTTACATAAAAGTTGTTGATAGCTAAACATCACTGATCATTAGAGAAATGCAAATCAAAACCACACAATGAGATACCATGTCACACCAGTCAGAATGGCTATTATTAAAAAGTCAAAAAGTAACAGATGCTGGTGAGGTTGTGGAGAAAAAAGGAACATTTTTACACTGTTGGTGGAAGTGTAAATTAGTCCAACCATTGTGGAAGACAGTGTGGCGATTCCTCAAAGACCTAGAGACAGAAATACCATTTGACCCAGCAATTCCATTACTGGGTATATACTGAAAGGAATATAAATTGTTCTTTTATAAAGACACGTGCACACATATGTTCACTGCACCACTATTTACAACAGCAAAGACATAGAATAAACCTAAATGCCCATCAGTGATAGACTGGATAAAGATAATGTGGTACATATACACCATGGAATACTAAGCAGCCATAAAAAAGAATGAGATCATGTACTTTGCAGGGACATGGACGGAACTGGAGGCCATCACCCTCAGTAAACTAACACAGGAACAGAAAACCAAGTATCACATGTTCTCACAAGTGAGAGCAAAATGATAAGAACACATGGACACATGGTGTGGGGGAAACACGTGCTGGGGTCATTGGAGGGTGAGGGGTGGAAGAAGGGAAAGAATCAGGAAGAAAATAGCTAGTGGATACTGGGCTTAATACGTGAGTAATGGGATGATCTGTGCAGCAAACCACCAGTGCACACATTTACCTATGTAACAAACCTGCCCATCATGTACATGTACCCCCAAACTGAAAATAAGTGTTGGAAATGAAAAAAAACCGTTTTGATATAGTTTACATATTGGTATGCAGGTGTCAAAGTTTCTATTCTGTTGTGGATATTCAAGCTCAGTTTTTATACTTGCCTGTTTGATAATTATACCTGCTCAATTTCTCATTGAGTATCCCTTTAGGGTAAATTCACCATGATATGCACTCAGGAGAGAATTAGAAACCCAAAAGACAGAGTGTTTGGTTACATGAAATAGTGATTTGTGGAAGCCATCAAGAATTGACATTGTAGGAAAGCTGCATGTTGCTGGGATTTAGAGCAGGGTGTCTAAATCCAGTTTTGATGCTGCCTTTATGATTTACTGTTTCTGTGACCTTGCACACATTATTTATTCTCTCTGTGCTGTAGATTCCTTATCTGTAAAATAAGGACAATACTATTACCTCCCTTGTTAACTTGTAAGGATTGAAAGAATTCATATGTGTAAAGCAGTTATATTAGTGCCTGGTACCTTTTAATACTATGTAATTGTTAGAGATGATGATAATGATGATGATGATATTTCTATTAGCTGGTTATAGATTTTTTCTTTTGTATCTATTTCAAATGTTAAGCTAGTTTTCTTTTCAATAAACTAGACCATATGAGAAGGAAATAAATAAGAAACTTGAGTGACTTCTTATAGAATCCTTAAGTGTGTTGGCAGGTGGGATTTGAGAATGAATAAAGGAAATGAAGTGCACTGGTAACATGGACAAGTCTGTCCTGACTGGTGGGAAAGAATAGCCACAAACGACATGATCAGAAATAAAATTGATAGCAGAACTTGGATATTTGAGACAGCTTTAATATTAGTCAAGAAATTCTACAGGGAAGAGAGAGAAAGGGTCTTTGTTTGCTGTAGCTCTCACTACCCCAAAGAGAAGAGCTAGGTAATAAGGTAAAAAGGCTTAAAGGCTTCCCTCCATTCCTAAGGAGTTCAGTTTCTTACTCAGCCTTAAAGTCTTGGGTCCAGTGCAATACTTGGCCTTGAGACCTAAGAGAAAACCAGTCAGCTGTGCCTGTGGATATGGGCAGCCCAGAGCCAGAGGTGACTCCTGCACAGCTATAAGGACCCTCATGGATTAGGTGCTTGCAAGAGCTTTACAGAGCCACAAATCCTCTCCATGACTTGGAGGCATGTCAGAAACCTACATAGGAATTAATGAACCAAGACAAACTTCACAGTGGCAGGCTAAGTTAGAGGCCAGGGCAGAGAAGCAAGTAGCAGAATTCTGGGAGAGAATAAAAATATTATGGTAATTATTGGTGAATGTAAATTGAAGTACAGAATGTTAGACATTGCCTAACCTAATTCAAGCACAATCCATGGTAGCTCAAATTGTGAAAGCTTTCATTGATTCAGGTCTTAGTCTAAATATAAGGTATTACATCACCATAAATTAGCTTCAAATCTTGTTTTCTTTTGAAAGCAAATGTGAAAAATCTATATATGGGTATTCATATCATTTGGTAGAGGTTTTCTTTTCCATTTTTGTTGTAGTTGTTGTTGGATGTAAACTAAGCTAAATTAAACAGCTGGAGAAAAATATTTTTTAAAAATCTACAAGTTAGGTTTTTATGGAGAAAGAACTTGGCTGCTTAATAAGTCCATCTCAGGTTAGCTCATTTCCATTTGGAGAGCATTACTCAAGATAGCTTTAGGATAAGTGTAGAATAGAAGGAATAAGAAAAGCCATACTCATTGGGGGAGAATAATACTTTCTTCAGTCTATTACTTTATCTTTGTTACTCTGGAGTTTCATGAGAACACCAAGGATGAAGTTATAAAAAAATTCTGTCAGTGCTGTGGGCAGCATGGGTGGGGCCACTTACTTTGCAGTCCTACATGTAGGTCATTTGGTATATCTGGTGCTTCAGGTGGGTCCTGCCATCTGTGTGACGTGGAGTAAAGAGAGGTATATTCAAAAGTGGTGGTGTTAGTAGACAGGGCCTATAGCTATCCCTTGACCTCACTCAACCTTCCCTTGGAGACGACTGCCAGGCTGTATTGGGCAGAAAAGTTCACACCCTCATTCAAAGAGTGGTACATAATTGAGCCTAGAGTGAGCAAGAGCACATGAACACAAATCACTTTATAACAGGAGTCCCACTGTCCACATAAATAGAGATTTAGTAACTATAAAATGTAGTGTCACACGCCACAGAAGACATCTTTATATTTGTTGTGTTATGGGCCATATTATTTTAATAATTGGATCTCCCAGGTTCCATATCTATAAAATGCATATGATGCTAATAATGACTGACAAAGTGTCTTTGAGGATTATATGACATAATACATGTTGAAGAGTGAGGCTTGTGCATGACAATTATAAATTTAAGTAATATTACATTTTGTTCATATTGTTGTTGCTGTTTTCATCACAGTTTTATTTATAAGAGTAAAAACAGGTGAAACAAGCATTTTCAGACATTTTAATAGCATGAGTATATCCTCACAATATTCTAAAGTGAAAAAGGCAGCTATGTATTTGATCATAATGTATTCTGAACTCATGAAAGAAAATATACCAAAATGGTAACAATGGTACTTGTGGTATACGGTACAGGTTGAGCATCTCTAATCTGAAAATGTGAAATCCGAAATGCACCAAATTTGAAACTTCTGAATGCCTACGTGATGCTCAATGGCCATGCTCAAATAAAATTCTCACTGGAGCATTTTGGATTTCAGATTTTCTGATTAGGGATGCAAAACCAGTAAGTATAATGCAACTATTCCAGTTCCCCTCCCCCCACCAAAAAAAATTTGAATCTGAAACACTTCTGGTCCCAAGCATTGTAGATAATATATACTCAACCTATAAAGTCACCCCTACATTGTTTGACTTTCCATTTGCACTGAATATCTTTTGTCGTCTATTATTTGCTATCCATGTGTATCCTTACATTTGAAGTGAGTCTCTTTCAGGAACCATACAAGTGGGTCTAATATTCAGTATTCTTGATTAGCAGTTATTTTTCTTAATCATTTTGAATATATCATCCCACTATCTACTGTCCTGTAATGTTTCTACTGAGAAATTTGATGCTAACTTTATTGAAACTCCCTTATGTGTTATTTGCTTCTTTTCTCCTGCTGTTTTCAAGATATTTTCTTTGTCTTTGATTTTTGACAGATTCATTATAATATCTCTTGATGTAATCTTGTTTGGATTGAATCTGATTGGGGATGTTTGGCCTTTCTGTACTCTGTATCTGAATATTTATATTTTTTCCTATATGTGGAAAGTTTTCTGCTATTATCTTTTAAAATAAGCTTTCTATCCCTTTGTCTCTCTATTTTTTCCACAAACTCCTATAAATTAAATATTTTCTCTTCTGATGCCCTGCTATTAATACCGCAAGCATTATTCATTCCTCTTTATCCTTTTTTATTTTTCTCCTGACTGGATATTTTCAAATAACCTATCTTCAAGTTCACAGATATTCCTGCTTGATCAATTCTCTTGGTGACATTCCTATTGCATTTTTTATTTGTTTCATTGTTTTTCAGCTCCAAATTTTGTTTGATTTTTAAAAATAATTTAAATCTCTTTGTTAAATTTCTTATCTTGATCATTTATTGTTTTACTGATTTTATTTTATTATTTTTCTATATTTTATTTAAATTTTCTAAGCTTCCCTGAAAAAAATTATCTTTAAATCTTTGTCAGGCACTTTGCATATCTCCACTTCTTCGGGGTAAGCTATTGGCATATTGTGTTCCTTCGGTGGTGCTGTGTCTCCTTGGTTTTTCATGTTTCTTATTGCCTTATATTGATCTGTGTACGTTTGAAGAAATAGGGATGAATTCCAGCCTTTGTAGACTGGCTTTGTTTAGGAAAGTCCTTCACCAGTCACCCCATCCAGAGATTCAAGGCAGCCTGTCTGGCATGGCCCACAGATGGGCCAGCTGCTGGAGACCTCAGCAAGGTTGTCTTGGTGCCTGGGTCAGAATGTGAGTGGGCCAGGTGCCTGGGTCTATGTTGTAGGTCTAGAGCCTGTATCAATGGAGGTTGGTCTGAAGCCTGAGTCCAAAGGAGCTGACAGTTGCTGGGATGGGTCAGGCACCTGTGGCCACTAGGTGGGTCTAGAGACTGAATTAATGGGGGCTGACATGGCACTGAGACAGGCTTGGGACTTGAGTCCACAGAGTTGGGCCTGAGTCTTTGCTCTGCAGGGACAGACCTGCAGCCTCCATCCTTGGGGGTTGGCCTGGCAGTGGGGTCTACTAGAATGAGCCTGAACCCTGGATCTGCTAGAGTAAGCCTGGAGCCTGTGTCCATGGTTGCAGCCTGCTGTCTGAGGCTAGTGTTGTTGACTGGGGGGGAAGGGTACAAAGGGTACAAAGCCTGAGGCTATGCTCTGGGATAGTCTGAAATCTGGGGTAGGTCTGAAGCCTGGAGCTTCAGGGATTTGCCTGGTGCTGGCGGACCTGGAGCCTGTATCCATAGGGACTGGCTTGAAGACTGGATCTGCAAGTGCTGGCCAGATGACTAGAGTTTCTAAGCTGGCTTGATGCTAAGCTGAGGCCTGAGGCCCTGTGGATCAGACAGATGTTGAGAATAGTCTGGAGGCTGGGGCTGCCAGACCATCTTGGCCGTGGGATAGGCCTAGAAACCCAGAGTCTGAAGCAAAGTCTAGTGCTCATTTCCCTCTCTCCTTTCCATTCTGTGTTGCCTGGGATTTGGAGAGAGAAAACTTGGGTAATATAAAACTTTCCTTTCTAACCTCTTCAATTCATCTTTTAAAATTTCTCTGTTGCTCACAGGTGTTGTAATCTTTCACCTGGCTTTGTTAGCTCTTGTGAAGTTGTATTTATATGTGGGACAGTTGTTCAAGTTGCTGTTTCAGTAGAAGCATATGGGCTGGGAAGTCCTATTCTACCATCTTGCTGATGTCAGTTTTTGGGATAGGTTTTGAGAAACATGCTAGAAATATGAACAATAAGGGCAATTCTGATAATATCTCAGAAAGAAATGAGACATGTATTATTGGAAACTGGAGGAAAGGTGATCATTGCTATAAAGTGTCAAAGAGTTTGTCTGAACTGTGTTCTAGTGTTTCGTGAAAGGTAGAACTTGTGAGCAACAAGATTGGGTATCTAGCTGAGGAGATTTCTTAGCAAATTGTTGAAGGAATGGTTTGGTTCCTCTTGATCTCTTATAGTAAAATGTGAAAGAAAAGAGATGAACTGAGAAAAAAATTGTTAAGCAAAAAGGAACCAGAAAATAAAGATTTGGAAAACTCTCAGACTATTCATACTGCAAAAAATGAGAACATTTATTCTTAAGAGGATACTAAGGATGTGGTTGAACCTGCATTTGTCTTTTTCTGATATCATATTCCATTTTTGTGTGATCTGGTAGAAGAGACAGGGCTATTCCCTATAACATTAAACCATTAGGCTAAAGCCAGAGTTTCTCCTTCAATCCTATGTTTATTAATTGCAACTAATGCCCAAGCAGCAGATCTCAGATGTTGGAGTACACTAGGTTTGACACTATTATTATTTATCATTCTAATGTCTTGTGGGTTTTTCATCCCATCTCCTACCATTTCACTTTGAACTAAAGGTAACCCAAAAGAAGGTGCATAATTTTTCTTAGTACTTCTTTATTTAAAAGGAGTTTCAGGTTGCTACAGTTACTGTGTTTACTCTTCCACTACAACTCAGAAAAAGAGTATCATGTTAACATATCACTAATATCTGTACTCCAGTATATTCAAAGTGGCTGTTTTGTCTTTTGGTTACATTTAATAACAACAACAGTTTGAGTGTAGATCAAAGTCTTATTTTCTTAAATATTATTACTGTTCCTGAGGACATGGAAAAATCTTATATTTATATGAATCCTTTTAAAGACTTACAAATATGTGTCAGTGAGGCTTTCTTCACATAATTCTTGTGCTCGACTATAATAATCAACTAGGTGCTTTGAAGATGTATTGTTATTGTGGTCTGTCTATGTGTTTTTATTTTTTCCCCTTCCAAATTTATTTTAGGTTCAGGGGTTTTGTTACATGAGTAAATTGCATGTCACCGGGGTTTGGTGTATAAATGATTTCATCACCCAGGTAATGAACGTAGTATATGATAGGTAGTTTTATGATCCTCACCTACCTCCTCCCACCCTCCATCCTCAAGTGGGACCTAGTGTCTATTATTCCCTTCTTTGTGTCCATGTATACTCAATGTTTAGCTTCCACTTATAAGTGAGAACATGCAGTATTTGGTTTTCTGTTTCTGCATTAATTTACTTAGGATAATGTCTTCTAGCTTCAAGTGTGTTGCTGCAAAGGACATAATTTTGTTCGTTTCTATGGCTGTATAGTATTCCATGGTGTGTATGTACCATATTTCCATTATCTAGTCCACCTAGGACTAGATTGATGGGCACCTAGGTTGATTCCATGTCTTTACTATTGTGAAGAGCATTGCAATGAACATACATATGCATGTGTCTTTATGGTAGAATGATTTATATTCCTCTGAATATATAGGTAGTAGTGGAATTGCTGGGTCAAAGCATAGTTCTGTTTTAAGTTCTTTGAGAAGCTTCCCAACTGCTTTCAAAAGTGGCCGAACTAATTTACATTCCCGACAGCAGTGTATGAGCATTCTCTCCTCTCTGCAACCTCAGCAGATTCTGTTATTTTTTGACTTTTTATAATAGTGATTCTAACTGGTATCTCATTGTGGTTTTAATTTGCATTTCCCTAATGATGAGTGATATTAAGCATTTTTTCACATGCTCGTTGGACACTTATATGTCTCCTTTTGAGGATTATCTGTTCATGGCCTTTGCCCATTTTTAATTTTTTTTTTCTTGGTGATTGGCTTAAGTTCCTCATAGATTCTGGACATTAGGCCTTTGTCAGATGCATAGTATGCAAATATTTTCTATAATTCTGTAGATTGTTTACTCTGTCAGTAGTTTCTTTTGCTGTGTAGAAGCTCTTTAATTTAATTAGATCCCATTTGTCAGTTTTTGCTTTAGTTGCAATTGCTTTTGGTGTCTTCATCATGAAATCTTTGCCAGTTCCTATGTCCAGAATAGTATTTCCTAGGTTATATTCTAGAATTTTTATAGTTTTAAGTTTTACATATGTCTTTAATCTATCTTGAGTTTATTTTTGTATATAGAGAAAGGAAGGGGTCCAGTTTTATAGTCTTCTGCATATGGTTAGCCAGTTATCCCAGCACCATTTATTGGATAGGGAGTAATTTCCCCATTGCTTGTTATTTTCGACTTTGTCAAAGATCGGATGGCTGTGGGTGCATGGCTTTCTTTCTGGGTTCTCTAATCTGTTCCATTGGTCTGTGCATCTGTTTTTGTACCAGTACCATGCTATTTTGGTTACTGTAGGATTGTAGTATAGTTTGAAGTTGGGTAGTATGGTAACTCCAGCTTTGTTCTTTTTGCTTAGGATTGCTTTGGTTATTTGGGCCTTTTTTGGTTCCATATGAATTTTAGAACAGTTTTGTTCTAATTCTGTGTAAAATGATGGTAGTTTGATAGTAATAGTACTGAATCTGTAAATTGCTTTGGGAAGTATGGCCATTTTAACAATATGAATTCTTCCTGCTCATGAGCATGGAATTTTTTTCCATTTGTTTGCATTGTCTCTGATTTCTTTTATCATTGTTTTGTAATTCTCACTGCAGAGAACTTTTACCTCCCTGGTTAGCTGTATTTCTAAGTATTTCATTATTTTTTGTTGCTATTGTGAATGGGATTTCACTCTTGGTTTTACTCTCAGCTCGTACATTACTGGTGTATATAAATGATACTGATTTTTATACATTGATTTTGTATCCTGAAACTTTGCTGAATTTGTTTGTCAGCTCTAGGAGCCTATGGGCAGGGACTATGGGTTTTTCTAAGTATAGAATTGTATTATCTACAAACAGAAATAGTTTGATTTTCTCTCTTCCTATTTCAATATCTTTTATTTCTTTCTCTTGCCTGATTGCTGTGGCCAGGACTTCAAGTACTATATTCAACAGAAGTGGTGAGAGCGGGCATCCTTTTCTTGCTTCATTATCAGGTGGAATGGTTCTAGCTTTTCCCATTCAGTAAGATAGAACACTTTTATTGAGATATGTTTCCTCAGATGAAACATACTTTAAATCAACCATGATCAAAAAGGACAATCAAAGGCATTACCTAATGATAAAAGGTTCAATTAAACAAGACTACTCAACTATCCTAAATATATATGCAACAACACTGGAATACCCAGAGCCATAAAACAAGCTTTTGGAAACCTACAAAGTTGCTTAGATAACCACACAATAAGAGTGGAAGACTTCAGCACCTCACTAACAGTAATTGACAGATCATTGAGGCAGAAAACTAGCAAAAATATTCAGGATCTAAACTTGACTCTTGATCAGATAGACCTAACAGACATCTACAGGACACTCCACCCAACAAAAACAGAATATGCATTCTTTCCATCTGAGCGTGAACCTAGATTTGAAAAAGAGATCAACCATGCTACTCATGGGTCAGTCATCTCAACAGAAGACAGGAATAAACATGGAATTATGTCAGTTAAACACTGCCAACTTGAACTAAAGGGGACAGAGAATGTTAGATGAGATAAAAGATAGCTGCTGGACTTGGATTCTATGAGACCAGACCATAGAGTTCTTCAGATATGAACGTGTGCTATCTTTCAAGGAAAGGGAAGAAGGACCCCAAAGGTGATTCAGAGATTATTAGGTTGGACACTCCTACCACAGGCTTCTTAGAGTGCACAGGCTTGGAAAGCAAGGCTCTCCTCACGTAGGTTTCAAAGAGTGGGCCACTGCCCAGTAGAGCTGTGTTGGGGTATGCTGTCACCCATATTGGGCTTGGAGGTCAGAAAGTTGAACTGAAAAAGGGGATTATTCTTCAGGCTTTAGGTCCAATAATATGTGCCTTGTTAAGTTTTTTACTTGTATGGTACCTATCACTCCATTTTTCTTTCATATTTCTTTCTTTTGGAATGGGAAAGTTTATACTATGCCTGTCTCAACCATTACATTTTGGAAGAACATGTGTCTGGTTTCACCAATTCACAACTGGAGAGAAATTTTACTTCAGGACAAATCTTCACATTGATATTAACACACACCTGCAAATTAAGATAATATTTAGATGAGACTTCAGACCTTAGATTTTAGAGTTGATGCTGGAATGAATTAAGACTTCTGGGGCTGAGATAGCCCCAAATGATGATGTATTTTGCATATAAGAAGGATGCAGATTTTTTTTGAGGGCCAAAGATGTAGTGTTATAGACTGAATGTTTATGTTCCTTCAAAATTCAAATGGTGACACCCAGAGGTGGAATGTTTGAGAGGTCATGAGTGTGAACCTTCAGGATGGGATTAGAGCCCTTATAAGAAGAGACACCAGAGAGCTTGCACTCCCTCACTTCATCACAGAGGTCACGTGAGGACACAGTGAGAAGATGGCCATGTGCAACACAAAGAGACAGCCCTCACCAGAAACCAAATTACATGGATCTCGATTATGAACTTCTAGCCCCAGAACTGTAAGGAAGTAAAATTTTATTTAAGTCACTTAGTTTATGGTATTTTTGTTATGGTAGCTTAAGCTGACTACAACAGATAGTCAAGACAAGATTCCTACTCTTAAATGCTTAGAATATATTGGCATGTTGTGACACGTACATAAAGCATCTAGAGAGCAATATATAAGAATTAACAGACATAGATTTGAATTGAGAGAGATAGAAAGAAAAAAATAGTGGTATGAATGCATGAGACTGAAAAAAGCATATTCTGTCTATTGAGCTAGAAGGTTTAAGTGCTTCAGGATAAGTGGAAGATTCATGCTGAAATTATTTGCAATTACATATATCATGGCAATAATATAGTTTGAAATATATTAATGTACTTTTCTTATTTATACTTCCTTGTATTGGGCTGTCCCCTCATTCAGCCAGATATATCCACTGCCTCAGGAAGGATCTAGGCAGAAATGTTAGGGCTGGAATACAAAGAGAATTTGTTTACTTTTCAAGTTTGGACTACAAATGAAGAGTTTTCGGTCTGTGGTGAGAAAATATGCCAGGATTCACTAATAGAAAAAAGATTTTTCTGAATTCCAGAAATTTCCCCTTTTCACTTCCAGAGGCAATCCAAGGAGACTTGGATCACAGAGTTTTCTTTTAGCTATAGTATAGAAAGTGTAGAGGATGTGACCAATGCCAAGCTTAATAATAGAAATGAGAAGCCTGGGGCAAAGAGGATAATAGAAACAAGATGAGGAGTGGGGAAGGAAGAGGTACACCAGAAGAGGACAGACTGGAGTGGGGTGACTCCCGAGTCCCTTGTGCGTAACTAGAATCTACACTCCTAGGTCTCAGTCATAAGATAATATAAATCTGGCCAAATCCCAGATTATTCTATCTTTTGCTTCCAGTATTGCCCAAGAGGAGTAGAAGAACAAGAGCAGAGGGAAAAGGATGTCTAGATAGACACACCTGTAAAAGGACCACAAACCACCAAGGCTTACACAGAGTTTGCAAGATACCCAAGGGTTTTCATGTGCATGGCTTTGAGGACAGAGTAGGGAGTTTAGGGAGGTTTCAAGAGGACCAGTGACTAGCAGAGAGCCTATGTGGCACATGTGTGAGACTGTGGGCCTCAGCAGGAGGTCAAGCAAAGTGCCTACCAAGACTAGGTAAGATTAAGTGCTATGTGGGCTGATACCAGGACAGGGAACGCAGGGTTCATACGGGGTCTATATGTTAGTAGGCATCAGTGCAAGCTTCTCCCAGTAAAAGTGGACCAAACTCATGATAGGGGAGAATAGTCAAGACTCAAATCAAAGATACATCACTATAAGGTGTCACAATTTCCCCAGTATCAATGTGATGGGTAAAGACATAATGAAGAGAAAACCTTGGTGAAAAGGGGTGAACGGTTCTCATGGGGATTTTAAATTTCAAATTGGTGGATGATTTAACCATTAGATCAGAGGCGATCAACTTTAGTTGCACATCGGATTCACCTGGGAAGCATTTAAAATTCCGTAAAGCCAAGGCCAATTAACTTATGATCTCTGAAGTTGGCATCCTGGCATTCTTACCTTTGAGTATTCTTCATATGATTAAAAAGTACAGCCAGATTCTAGAACCACTGCAACAAGAAAAAAGATACTTGAAGAAGACTTTTAAATTGGATGTTATCTTTAATTGACCAGCTTAGTTTACTGTGTTTTCCCCTCATTACTGAAATTCTTAGATATTCCAGAGCAGGATGATATTACTTGTAAGAAAAAAAGACAGTTTTCAAAACAATATTTGTATCTGAATCGAAATATTTTCAGCTCTGTTCTACAGATAATAGTAAGAACTAATATACACTTACAATTTGCAGGACGTTCGTCTATGTGTTTTGTCCATATTTTCATTTAATACTTATGACAATTTAGGAATACTAAATTGTAAGTACTATTAATAATCCTCCTTTATATCAGAAAACTGGCACAAAAAGGTTAAGGAACTTTCTAGTTTCACCTAGAGCAAGTATTCACGCAGAAACAGGCTGCCTTCAAAGCCAGTTCTTTACCTCTGCAGTGGCTTCCCGGCATCACTCAAACATTGCTTTTCCTCTCCCAAGGTCCCTGCTGCATGGTGAAAATATGCTTTACCCTCAATTTATAAAAAGGACTTAAAATTTTCACAAATGTTGCATGGCTTTCTTTTTTTTTTTTTCTTTTGAGATGAAGTCTTGCTCTGTTGCCTAGGCTGCAGTGCAGCGGCATGATCTTGGCTCACTGCAACCTCTGCTGTCTGGGTTCAAGCAATTCTCCTGCCTCAGCCTCCCGAGTAGCTGTGACTACAGGTGCCCACCACCACACCTGGCTAATGTTTGTACTTTCAGTAGAGATGGGGTTTCACCATGTTGGCCAGGCGGGTCTCAAACTCCTGACTTCGTGATCTGCCCGCCTCAGCCTCCCAGAGTGCTGGAATTACAGGTGTAAGCCACTGTGCCTGGCCGAAATCAAAATGTATTTTTAATAACTTTCTGATATGGTTTGGCTCATCTTGAATTTTAGTTCTCATAATCCTCATGTGTTGTGGGAGGAACCTGGTGGGAGGTAATTGAATCATGGGGGTGGTTATCCCCACGCTGTTATCATGATAGTGAGTGAGTTCTTATGAGATCTGATGGTTTTATAAGGGGGTTTTCCCCTTTTTGTTCAGCACTTCTCCTTGCTGCCACCACGTGAAGAAGGATGTGTTTGCTTCCCCTTCTGCCATGATTGTTCAAGTTTCCTGAGGCCTCCCAAGCCGTGCTAAACTGTGTGTCAATTAAACCTCTTTCCTTTGAAAATTACCTAGTCTTTGGGTATGTCTTTATTAGCAGTGTGAAAACAGACTAATACTCTTGCCTTTGGTTGTAACAACATCGAAAAGTTGGTCCAGGTTCTGGAACAAACTTTCACATATCCTATTCTGGTCATCAATTTTATTTTTGCTAATATTTTCCCTTCTTTCCAAATGTCTCTCACTATTCTTAGCCTGTTGACTTTACCTTTAATAGGACACTCAGTTCAAACACTACCTCTTTCTTGAAGGCTTTTCTAATTCTTCAAAGGGTATATCTCTTTGCTGTGTTGAATCCCACAACAAACTCTGCTCCATTTTCTTTTACCACATTCCAAAACCAGCCCATATGATGGAACCAGTCGTGTGCTGCATAATGACGATTTGGTCAACAACTGATTGCATATGCAACAGTAGTCCTATAAGATTATAATATCATACTTTCACTGTGCCTTTTCCATATTTACATATACAATACTTATCATTGTGTTACAGTTGCCTACAGTATTCAGTACAGTAACATGCTGTACATGTTTGTAGCCTAAGAGCAATAGGCCATACCATACAGGCTAGTTGTGTAGGAGGCTATACCATCCAGATGTGTGTAAGTGCATTCTATGATGTTCACACAAGGACAAAATCACCTAAAGATGCATTTCTCAGAATGTATTTCTGTCATTAAGCGACTCATGACAATATATAGTATTACCTATTATAACATATCTCCCCATTTTTTTTTCTAAGTTCTTCTAGTATCTGTTCCTTTGGGCAAGAACTGTCTTATTTACCACTGTATCTCTTGAATTATTAGCACATCATTTTCTTTATGCTCAAAACCATGCATTTTAATAGAATTTCATGCAAATTGTCACAATTCAAATCTAACATATACATAGGAAACTGGTTCCCCCCAAAATCAATACATTCTACAAATATAAAGAGAACGAAGAGTTTCAAGTAGAATACATTGAATAGTAACCTCTAAATAGAAAAAGTATAAGGCAAGTAAGTGAAAGTTTCTATTTTCATTTCTAGAATAATTGAGGTATCTACAGTTATTTAAAACTTGTGTATCTCTCAAAATAGCATGGCTAAGACTATTTGTTTAAAGCTGCCATTTGGGAAAAGACAATTTTAGTTTAAGTTCCTTGTCCTTCCATATTCTCATGACTTGTTCTTTTGGATTTCACGTGCATCACTGTAGAATTTTACAAGTGGTTAAATACATCTGAAAAAAACTTAGTGATAAACATACATATTTGTTTTTAAAAAATTAAAGGGTAGCTGGCGCGGTGGCTCACGCCTGTAATCCCAGCACTTCGAGAGGCCGAGGTGGGCGGATCACGAGGTCAGGAGATCGAGATCTTCTTGGCTAACATGGTGAAACCTCGTCTCTCCTAAAAATACAAAAATGTTAGCTGGGCATGGTGGCAGGTTCCTGTAGTCCCAGCTACTCAGGAGGTTGAGCCAGGAGAATGGTGTGAACCCCTAAGGCGGAGTTTGCAGTGAGCCGAGATCGCACCGCTGCACTCCAGCCTGGGCAACAGAGCGAGACTCCCTCTAAAAAAAAAAAAAAAAAAATTAAACAGTTTATCTTTAACTTAACTGTTATTTTACTTACTACTGGCATAGATTTGTTTGTCCACGAAATTTTTGTACCAGCTTTGCTTAGGGCACAAATACTGCTCCTTGTGATTTCTAAGACGGTGGGATCCAATTATTCCCTTTTGATTTTATGTTTTCTGGTTCTTTACTCCCTTAAACAAGTAACAAGAAAAAACACATTTTTATTTTCCTTTACTTTACCTATGGCTTTTGAAATTAATGTGAAAAAGATATCAGGCTTAACAGTAATTTCTCCAGCTGTTGTGCTTTTAAAATGGATAAAGTTATATTGAACCAATTGGCACTGAATTGGCTGGGAAAGAACACATTTCAAATGTAATATTTACATGAACTGACAAATATTTAGTAAAAAGACATATCAAAGGTTGCAATTAGAAGAAACAAAATTTTCTTTATGCCTTATGGTACAGGCCAAAAATAAATTATTTTAAATTCTGCAAATATCCACACCACTTTAAACAGTTTTAATCTTCCTCTAACTTCTTCTTGTACTCCTGATGTGCTGTTCAGAGATAACTATGCTAAAAAAAGAAGTTTGAGACATATTTTCCAACTCTCTGAGGAGGGCGAGGGCTTAGTGGTATATTTTGAATTCTAGTTCAATTACTTTATGATAAGAGATTTTCTTTATTCACAAATGAATGCTGCTAGTTGAAGGTAGAGTTCGGCTGTTTATATACGAACATGCAGCAATTATGATGAAACAAACTCATTCTAAAACTCTGTCGTAACTATGGAAACCAGAATTAAATGAATTCTATTAGAAATACAAAAAGCCACCCCAGCAGGATAGAGTAAATATTATCTCTTATTGATTTATGAAGGTTCCAGATGATGAAAAGTGGTTAATATATTTCTGTCATGAAACACATTTGTTAGGGCTTCTTTTTATTGATAGAGCCATTGTCTATTTAAATAATGTCAGCCAGATATCATTAATTTTTACATCTTTTTTCGGTCACTTTGCTTCACTACAAGAAGCTATCAGCTTTTCTATTATCTTCTGTATTTTATTTTGGGGTAACAAGGAGAGCTTGACTTAAGAACCATTTCTGATTATGTTTGGCTAAAATACGGATTGACCAAAGATTGTTAGTATAAATGGGTTGCATATTTGTTTTGAGGGAGAATTAGTTGATTTTAATATTTAATACACTAGCATTTGGACAAAACTGTACAATTCACTTGGCTTCAGGTGGCTGGTGCTTGTAGTGGGATTTGTTGAAACAGGAAAATTAAACTTTCGGTAATTTGTTCTTAAAGTGGACTAATTTAAAATTCGATTCAAGTAATAATGTGAGGCTGAAATGAAAGAGCATTATGTAGCAAGATTAGAGTTGTTCATGTCCCAGAGGGTTTGGTGTGCAGGTGTCAGTGCAGTTTTCTGCATGTAAAATGCCAGCATGTACTGTAACCACTTCTACCCTTTCCCTAAAATCAACTCAACACTTTGCATCTTGATTGAAATGAAAAGGTCACTCTGACTTTTCTCCTCCAAAATATTGACAGTAGTCCTAAGAATTGAGTGTCTACAAACCAGGATGAAGCAGATAAGAGATACACTAGGCATTGGCCTTGGAATCTTTAGATCTTTGGGTTTCATCATATGCAATTCCTCATGACTGTTCTGATTACTTTATGTCTCAGTGGAAATGCTGCTGCAGTGAGTTAGGAAATGTGTTTTTCTAAGACAACCGTTCTTAGTCACAGAAACAAAACAGAGAAGTAGGAAAGATCAAGGGCTTCAAGATCTTTAAATAATTTCCTATTCTCGTGTTTCCTTAAACTCCAAAAATATGGACTTGTTAGGTTAAATTTTGTGTGTTATATATTGTAAGAATTGAGGTTTATGTAGGTTGCATACTCTCAGTTTTATTTTGGGCTAGTTTTGTCCTGTAATTTTACATATGAAAATTTCCAAAACAAAAATACAGTCAACCCAAACTCTTGCCTAAGAAAGTGAGTGATAGAAGAACCATAGGCTTGCCCTGCTGTGGTTCAGGTGTGTCATTTTTTGAGAGTCGCCGTGTTTTACCAGGGCCTAGGTCCAAAGTTGAAGTAGCCTCCTAAATGCCATTGCAATCTTATACTTTTTGCCTGCAGCTCTGAGGATCCTGAAGCTTCGAGGTTTTATAGGCATTTTTATTACCTCTCACAGCATTCCCATGTCAGGTCGACAGTCTGCTTTGAATCACAACATACGAGAATTGGAGGGGATTTCAGGGATCACCTCATCTAAGCTGCTCATTTTGCAGATAAGAAATTTAGACTCAGAAGAGTGAAGTGAATTGCACAGGGTCACACAGCTCATTAACAACACAGCTGGAATAAGACCTTGGTTTCCAACTTCTAATCTAGGGCTCTTTCCATTGTACTGCACAACCTCACGTTTTCTCTTATGTCCAGAGGAAGGCACGTCCAGCTTTTCCTTAACATATAAAGCCACAGACAGAAGGCAGGATTAGCCATTCCCAACCTAATGCTCCATCCATTACTGCCCATTATACATCTTCTCATTTCTAAAGGAAAAAAAATAGCCTGAACATTCTGCTTTTATATTCATTATCTACTCTGTGCCTGTTAGTTGCGTCGTTTTTTGGTAATGCTTTTACTGATTAACTTGGTCTCTGCGATATAAAATGGTGAAATGCATTATCCTGGGTAAATGTGATGTTATTAATGTGTTTTATTCTAGTTATGGGTCATTATTTCCGATAGATGTAATCGTCCCAGCACTGAGACCTAGCAGGTGGTCTCACTAGAAGTTATAACAGTTTTCTTAATGGTCTGGTAAGAATGTCATTTGTGGGGCAGCAAGGGCAGAGAGAAATTGGTCCCAGAGCTAGCTTGCTTCTGCTCTCATTCCCAAGCTTGAGCAAGCAAAAGTAAATACATATTTTGTTACCGATCAGCTGGGTATTTTTTTCTGCCTATTCATTTTCAGTAAAAGTGATGAAGACCTATGTATATTTATTTCCTATTTACAGCCTGCCCCCCAATAATACTGCTAATGACCTTACAATGCTTTGCTTTTCTAATTCTTAGAGGAAACAGTCCTTATTGACTCCTGAGAGGAACCAACATTCATTCACGCAATGAAATATGATGAAATCCAGTTGACCAGGCAAAACACAGAGACTACTGGGAAGCAGAAATCAACAGAGAATTTTTCCATTAGAAGTAGCTCATTCGTGAGAATGTATGATAGGAGAAATGGAAATTGTGTATTTAAATGTTCATATTCATACTTTAGTATTTGTAAGAGGCATGCACACCAGAAATTATTACATGGTTAAGATGATGATGTATATTTTGATTGTTCTTTCAAATTTTTCCTTGCACTGAGCATAACCACAATTGATTTAATGTATGACTAAAATCATTAATACTCTGCGAAACAAACTAAATTGACAAAGGTGTTTTCCTATATTAAGAATATTTCTTGCACATATCCTAATTCTTGGTCTATTTAAGGCATGCACATCTCTCTCTCTCTATGTCACCCCCTCTTTGTGTGTGTGTGTGTGTGTGTGTGTATGTGTGTGTGTTTGTGTTTGTGAGAGAGAGAGACAGAGAGAGAGAGACATAGAAAGAGACAGAGACAGTCCATGGGCATATGTCCTGAGCCTTTGTTAATTTAATTAGTACAGCTGCCATAAAGCTCTAGGTTAGTAATTTATATACTTCACTGATTCTTCATTGCTATTGTCATATCTCATCAGTTCTAAGATGAATGTGTTTTCCCTCGTATTTTAACTCCTCTGAAATCAAGAACATTTTCCAGCTAATGGTGTCTGGGGGTAGTTTTGCCATGGTTGTCATTGCCTATCCACATTTGAATGTATTGGCATAACTGAAAAAGTGTAACTCCTTGACATGTTAATCAACACATCATTTAAGAACGGTTTGAAAAAAGAATATGAGATTGCTAGTCTGAAACTCTTCTAAGAATGCACCAAGATGAAATCTTGAAGAATGGGTACAAGTAGCTTGGAGAAAACTCTGAAAAAATAGCAAAATGCTCTTTTAAGAAGTGCTGCATCCATGTTCTTGGCTGAGTAAAAAATGTAGTTTGGAAGAATCGATTTCTGAATACCAAGAAGTTTTGCAAAACCTTTAACAATTTATTTAATTTACACTTCTCTTTTCGATGTATAAGCAAGAACACTACACGGAGGGAGGAAAGCCAAACCTAATATGTTTTTAAATGCTCTTTCAATACCTTTAAAACAAAAATCTCAAAGGACAGTAAAATGTAGTTTACTTGGCATTTATTTTATTCTCTGTGGTAGGTAAATAATAATACATCATATAAATCAATGGCGTTTTAGATTCAATAAAATATACCTTTAGTCATCATATTATAGAACCAAATACATCTAAAGTCAGGAGAGATTTAGAGAACTAGTCTAACTTCTCCATTTAATATTTGAGGAATTAAGGCCCAAAGAAATTAAATGAGTAGCCCACGATTATACAGCTCTCTGATGTATGATGGTGACACCGAGGTTATTTCAGAGGTCACCACTAACAACTGTTGTGAATGAAGTTTTTTTACTTTTAATAAAATGCTATCTTTACCCATACAGTGAGCATACTTCTTTCTTAATATAAGAGTACTATATGATCAAACAAAGAAAGGTGATAAAGTATTTTTCATATTTGGGAACCTCCCAGGAAGTATAAAATTATGGCTTTTTAACCAACATATTGAAAGTACTTTGGGGTATAGTGGTGGTTTCCTAATATTTCAGGAATTATTATTTTAGGGGAAAATTAATAGCATTTGTTTAACATCTAGATAATTCTAGATAAAAAACAGGGCCAATAATCAGTGGCTCTTCGCATAAAATAATAAAGTTTAACTTCTTTTACACACTGTTATCTTGTAGTTTTTAGTATTATTGTATCTAGTATTTTAGTATTTAGTATCACCACCAAAATAATGTGAGTTTTAACTTTTACCTTGCATCAGACTTTGTCAGGAAATTTCAGAATTTAAGAAGTTTTAGAATTTATAGGGAAACCAACAATTTGTTTTTTAAAGTTATTTTAAATTGTATTAAACCAATACATTATATAGATAATTTTCAAGTAACAATATATAAAAGCCTTATAATGAAAAATAGCAGCCTCTTTTTCTGTACCCTGAACTTCACTTGTATTTCTTTTATCACCACGCGTAATGTATTATCTTCTTGAGTCCAACATTGATTACTTCCAGACATTTCCCTTGACACTTCTAAATGATGTATATCAAGGGATAGAGTAAGTGACTCCTTTCTTGTACAACCATATGTTTCTTAAACAGCTTTATTAAGGTGTAATTGACCTACAATAAATGGTACAAATTTTAAGTGTTCAATTCCATAAGTTTTGGCAGATGTGCTGACTTGAAAAACCATCACAACCATGAAGACAAAGTTCATATTATTCCCACCAAAAGTTTCTTTGTGCCCCTCTGTCATCTACCTCCCACTTCTCCCTGCAACTTCCTCCACCACCCCAAGCAAACTGATTTGCTTTCTATCACTATAGATTAGTTGATATTTTCTTGAATTTTATGTAAATGGAATCATTTGGTAGCTATTTTTTCTGTTTTTTTTTCCAAATGACATAATATTTATGAGACTTATCTGTTTTTGCACATATTAGTAGTTTATTCCTATTTGTTGCTGAGCAGTATTCCATTTTAGGGATAACTACAGTTTGTTAACCTATTTATGTGTTGAACATTTTGGTTGTTTGTAGATTTGGGCCATTGCCAATTAAGTTGTTAACATTTGTATATAGTCTTTCTATGAAAGTATGCTTTCATTTATCTGGGGTTAATATATGAGTGGAACAATTTGGTCATATGGTAGCAGTATGTTTAACTCTTTAAGAAACTGACACACTGCTTTTCAAAATGGGGCTTACAGTACTTTACACTCCCATTTCCAGTGTATGAGAGTCCCAGTCACTTTTTGCCCTTACTAATATTAAAAAATATTAATATTTTAAAAAACATTAGACATTCTAATAGGGGTGTAGATATATTTAATTGTGGGTTTTATTTTCCTTCTATTTAATAACTAATAATTTTAATCAGAGACAATATTATGATAAGGTGAGTGAGACATTAACTTTGGACACAAAATTTAAAGGGATACCAAAAAATTCAGTAACCATCATAAATCATATTCTAGTATAATATTTTAAAACAAAATTGCTGCAAAATACTCACGATAAACAAAATATTAAATTTTAAATATAGTACTAACATTACTGATTTGTTCGTTTCAGGTTCCAATATGGCTTGAACTACACTGATGTTAGAAACCTTTTCATGTACTTCTTTGCACTCTATATACTCTCTTATGAAGCATCTGTTCAAATCTTTTGCTCTTGTTTTTATTGGATTATTAACTTTTTCTTATTGTTGAGTTTTGAGAATATTGGTCTTTCATTAGATAGATGATGGGCAAATATTTTCTCCCAGTCTGGGATTTATGTTTTCTTTCTCTGAACAGTGCCTTTCAAAGAGGACTTTCCTAATTTTAGTGAAATAAAATTGCCAATTTTATTGTTTTTTATTAAAGTTTTATGAATTGTGCTTTTGGTGTTGTTGCAAAGAAAGCCGTGTTTAACAAAAAATCTTAAATATTTTCTACTTTTTTTTCTATAGTAAGTTTTATAGCTTTAGGTTTTACAATTAGGTATATGATCCATTTTGAGAGTTAATATTTGTGTGACTCAAAGTTCTTTCTTCCTCTCCCCTTCTCTCCTCCTCTTTCTCTTCTTTTTGGTGTATGACTATCCAATTGTTTCAGCACCATTTGTTGAAAGACTATCCTTTCTTGATTGATTGCTTTTGAAAATTTGTCTTCTTTCACAGAATTTTATGATTCTCTTTCAAAAACATTTTTTAAATTTAAGGCTCATTATTATTCCACGTGGATTTTGGAATTGTTTTCAATTTCTACAAATAAAGGTGCTCACTTTTGATTGAGCTTGTACTGAATCAGTAGACCAACTGGGAAAAATGTCTCTTGATTATAACAAGTTTTCTGATTCATGAACATGGTTTATCCTTCCATTTATATAGGAGTTCTTTAGTTTCTCCAAGAAATGTCTTGTAGTTTTCAGTGTACAAGTCTTCAACATCTTTTGCCAGAGTTATCCCTATAAATTTAATACTGTTTGATGGCATTGTGTGTTTTATAACTCCAATTTCTGATTGTTGCTAGAATATAGGAATGCAATTGACTGTTGTATATTGATCTTGTATCCTGTAATCTTGCTAAACTTAGTAGTTCTAGGGCTTTTAAAATAAAGTTCATATGTTTTTTTTTTTCCATGGATGGTCATGTTGTCTTCAAATAAAAAAAAAAAAAATACTCGGCCAGGTGCAGTGGCTCATGCCTGTAATCCCAGCACTTTGGGAGGCCAGGGTGGGCAGACCACCTGAGGTCAAGAGTTTGAGACCAGCCTGACAACACGGTGAAACCCTGTCTCTACTAAAAATAGAAAATTAACTGGGCTTGGTGGCACATGCCTATAACCCCAGCTACTTGGGAGGCCGAGGAAGGAGAATTGCTTGAACCTGGGATGCAGAGGTTGCAATGAACTGAGATCACACCATTGCACTCCAACCTGGGCCACGAGTGTGAAACTCTGTCTCAAAAAACAAAAAAACACTTTATTTCTTCCTTTCCATTAAGGATGTTTTTAAAACTCCTTTTTGTTGACCCATTGTGGTGGCTAGAATCTATGGAAAAACATTGAATAAATGTAGTAAGAGTGAACATTCTTGTCTTATTAAGGTTCTTAGATAAAAATGATTCATGCTTTCATCATGAAACATGCTGTTATAGGTTTTCCTACTGTTGCTAAGATTTTCTGATGAGAAATGCATTTTGAATTTTGTCATATTATTATTGTTTGTGTTTATTGAGATGATCATATACTTTTCATTTTTAGTTTGTTAATATGGTCAATTACGTTGACTGATATTAAGACACTAGGCTTATCTTCCATTCCTGGGATAAAATCAACTTGGTTGTAATGTATTCTCTTTTCTATATATTGTTATATTATATTAGATTTTTAAAAAAATTTCAAATACTTTTTACATCTATGTTCATAAGAATTAAAGGCCTATAGGTTTTTTTTAATGTCTTCTATGGTTTGGATATGGTTTGTCCCCACCAACACTCATGCTGAAATTTGATCTTCCATGCGGCAGCGTTGGGAAGTGAGGCTCAGTGGGAGATAAGGTGGGGCTTAGGGGAGGTGGTGGTGAGTGAGTTTTTCTGTCATGGGAATTAATTAGTTCCCAAGAGAGTAGATTGTTGGAGTCTGACTTCCTTGCTTGATTTCTCTTTCTTGCTTCCTTTTCTTACCACGTGATCTCTTTGTAAATAATCCACTTCCACTTTGACCTTCGCTGCCGTGTTTTGAAATAGCACATGACCCTTACCAGAAACTTAGCCGATACCAACACAATGCTTCTTGAAATTCCCAACCTGCATAATGATGATCTAAATAAACGTATCCTTATAAATTACCCAGCCTTAGCTATTATTTTATAACAACACAACATGGATTAAGACAATGTCTTTGTCCAATTTTGATACCATAATATGCTGGCCCTGTAGAATTAATTGGGAAGTATTCTCTCTCCCTTTTTCTAGAAGAGTTTATGTAAAATCCGTATTATTTTTCTCTTAAAATATTTTCTAAAATTCACTAGCAAGGTCTTATGGATTAAGTGTTCTGTGGGGAAATGTTTTTAACTACAAATTTAATTTCTTTAAAAAAGATAAAGAGCTACATAGGTTACCTATTTCTTCTTGAGTGAGCTTTGATAGTTTGTGTCAGTCAAATAGTTTTTACATTTTATATTGATTGCCAGAATTACTGGCACCGAAGGAAGTGGTCGAGTGTTTGCAAAAAGTTGTTGTTTTTTTTTTTAATTGGCACATATTTGTTGATATTTCATTATTTCTCTATAAATATCTTTAGAAGATATAGTGTTACCATCTCTGTCATTTTTCACATTGGTAATTTATGTCTCTATCTTTCATTTCTTAATATGTTTAGTTTTTTTCAGTTTTATAGACTTCCCCAAATAACCAGATTTTATTGTATTAATTGCTTTTCTGTTTCCTATTTCATTGATTTCTGATCTTGTCTTCATTATTTTCTTCTTTTTGTGTGTGCTTTAAATTTCTATATTTTTAAAAGATTTTTAAGATGAAAACAAAAGTCATCAATTTTGAAAACTTTATTCTATTGTAATACAGTTATTTAATACTGTAAATAAATGTTATGTTTACCATTTCAATACTACTCTGGCTGCATTCCACAACTTTAATATGTTTTATTTTTTATTTTGATTCAGTTCAAAATATTTTTAAAATTTATTTGATTTTTAAATTTTATTTTTACCCATCAGTTATTTAGAATTATATTATTTAGTTTATAAATATTAAGGGATTGGCTATTTATCATTTTGTTATTAACTTCTAACTTAAAAAACGTGTGGTTTACATACTTTTCCAATTATTTAGATTTCTTGTATGTAACAGAAATTTGTCTAGCTTGCTAAATACTCCAGATGTATTAAAGGAATGTATTTTTTGCTGTTACGGGGTAGAATTGTTATGTCAAGTTGGTTAGAACAAGTTATTAAGTCAAGACAGTGTTTTTTTCAAAGTAGTCCTTATAATTTTTAAAAATTGCTTTTACGTCTACTTGTTCTCTCAGTTATTGAAATAGCGGTGTTGAAATCTCTGACCATATTTGAGAAATCTGGGCTGTTTCCATCCAAAGACCCTGTTATTTTCATATAAGACATACCATCTTATGGCTGGGAGAGTTTGAAGAATTCAACCACTCTTAAATCTCTTGTACCAGCAATAGCATACATATGAGGTTATTAACAATTGGCCAGAAATAATTACATGACCCCATCCTAAATACAAGGAAGCTGGGAAATAAAAAGGAAGGAGAAGCACTTTGAATATTTGGTAAGAATAACCTTGTTTTTTAAAATGAAATTCAGAATGAGGTTCCTCCCAGATCTATTATGGTTTAGTATGTTAAACTGACTCTTTAAACTTCTTCCATATCATAAAATTTTAAATTTGTTTTGTGCTACACAATTTACCGGTTGAACCTAACAAATGGGTTGTTTATCACTTTTTAATTGTAACTAAAAGCCTAATTTCTTCCATGAAATCTTTGCGACAGAACAAAGTCATTCTGTCTGAAGAAATGATATAATATAGCAATTAAATTATTTTTATTATGTGTCAGTTTGTTGATTATGATAGGTGAATAATTTCATTTAATCTTTACAAAAGTCCTGTTTTGTATCTCAATTATGAGATAATTATGAAATTATGCTTAAGGTTATAAGCATATTAAATCTTCAATTATTTAGTGGACTGTCATGGAGAAAAAGGTATTATGTTGACAATATATGGCCTGCTGTGAGGCCATACATAATGGCACCATGATTGAAGCTTATTTTCATATATATATATATATATGTCACATATATTTATATTATTTAAATTAATAGATTATGTATGCTTATGTATAACCATGTGTATATATACACATTTGTGTGTGTATATGTGTTTCCGTTTTCCGTTCTCAGATAATCTTGGGTTTTTCAATCCACAAACTGTTATCTGATGAAAAGAATACCTCCCTGAGGAATCAGTGCCTTGAATGAGTAGGCTGATTCTTCCAACCTCCAGTGGAGGATATTTTGCCAAGAGAAACTGGGAGTCTCTCTTCCCATTTACAATCGCAGAATGCCTCACCTGTGAAGTATGGTTATTATCTTTCTGTCATGAAGGTGAAAGACCCATAACTCAAAAAGTCTCAAGCAGGAGAGAGTTACTAAGATCTTTCATATAAGTGACAGAAACATAATTATCACTCTTCAAAGGTGAGATTGCATTTATTTTTATTTCTTTGCAAAAATAGTGAGTAAAGAGTGTAATAATATGAGACACAAATTAACCTTGCCAACATGAATGAAAAATCAGCAGGGATGAATTAGGTACTATTTTAAATTGAAGTGAAATCTCTTTTCAATATTTGGTCAAGTTTTGCTTAACTTTTGTTTTCATTTTTGAACAACGAACTCTCAAGCCTCTGTGTACTTGCAAAGTTTAAATACAGGAACATAGCTTTTATGACATCAGAGGCCATGGCAGAAAAAGGAAATGTTAAAAATTGAAGGAAAAATGATCTGCCTTCCTGTACATTTTAATTTCATTTCTTAACTTTCTGTCACATCAATGTACTGACATTCCTGTTTTCCTTCTGACTCGACATTTTGCTCTCTTCTTTTCTTCATAGCTTGTTCACATGTCCCCCAAACCCCGATCTGCTGTTTCTATTCTATGCAATTAACACTTGAGCCAAGCTGTGTATGGCATTCTGTAGTTTTTATATCCATTAATAGAATGAAAATCTGTGATTGCTCTTTCAAACTCGAAGAGTTTACCCTTGATTTAAGCCTTGACAATCACCTTTCAACAATTCTATTTTCTGAAGGTAACTCTAAGCAAATATCAAGTCTAGAGTAGAATCTACAATACATGCTATAGAGATTATAAGGTAACTAAAAGTGGTTTTAGGGACATTTTCTTTAAGAAAGTATCAAAAATATTTCCTTAATGAGATATTCATGATCTTCTTAAAAAGTTCTTTGCTGTGCAGATGTGTAAATAATACAAGATTTATATTTCATTTATCTATAATAACATCCATTTCCAATTGCTATCTCTAGCTCTGTCTCATCTCTACTATCTTTTGAAAATGTGCTGGTACATAATGCCCTTGGTTGTGAATTCAAACCAATTCATGACTGGATTCATATTAATAAATCAAAGATAAGAAATTCGACTATCTCTACAACCTATGCAGGACTGACATTTTCAAAGGGCTGAAGTTCAGGTCCAAACTAATGAAGCTGTAAAGAAAGACAAACACATTTGTAGCCACAGGGTATGTTTCATATTATTGAATAATGCTGATTTAATTCATTTAGAGTCATGGTCACATTTTCTATAATATCTGGATGCTTTTTCATCATTAGTAAATAGGACGGAAGACAATTGCTAAAGTGAATATACTTTTGTGGTGCCATTATTTTTTGAAAGAATTCAGATTCCAAGAATTGAAAAATCCTAGAGACTCCAAAGCTTTAGGTGGAAAACAAAGGTAAGAAGTAAAGTTGCAGCTTGCAAGACTGAATTGGTGATTAATAGGAGTCATGCATGTAGGTATTTTGGTTTTTGAAGATTGTCCAGCCATCAGCAACATCTTTAAAGAGGTATGTCTAACTAGTAGCTTGCTTTTCATAAATACCATGATACCTTTCCTTTGTGCCCTTACCTGTGTGATTAATTGACCAATGCATTACACATTCTTTGGATTACTTTACTTGCTCCCTTTATTACCTCTCACCAGGTCCTGCAATTACTGTAACACTCCCTGCCTCTTGCACATCCAATAAACACATCTATTGTAGTCCAATTGTTTCTTCATCCCCTCCTGCCCATGCTTGAAGTTTGAACCATGTTTTCTCCTCTCCCAGCCAAGGCCTTGACTAGTCCCCCGATCACAGAATTCACCATCCATTTTTGGCAATGGCTCCACATACAGTTCAGATTTTGGGAGGAAGTGGGACCGGCTGACCCTTTCTTTGTACAAGACCATTATCATGCAGAGTACGAAATGTGTCCCTGACTGACCAGATGTACATATAATACTGACATCTTGAGGAAAATAAAAATTCTTTCTCTCTCTCTCTCTCTCTCTCTCTCTCTGTGTGTGTGTGTGTGTGTGAGTGTGTGTGTGTGTGTGTGTGTGTGTGTGTTTTAATTTGGGCAAACAGAGAGTAATCTGAAATAACTCAGAACTCCTCTAAAGGGAATATAGGCAATAAGAACTGAAGCTCTGACTGATCCCTGAGAATTGAAGAAAATAATGAGAGCTAACTCACAAAAGGATCTCAACTTGAAGCCAGGCTAAACTGGGAAATACCCCAGGAGTACTCACAAATTTATGGTGCCTATCTTATCGGCTCAGATTGGACTCAGAATTAAGGAGCTTCTGATAAATCACTTTGAAATACTCATTTATAAATGGGAATAAAACTTGGACAGAAAAATACAAGATGTTGGCAGCAAGCCTTCTGAGTAAGATTAGAGATGGAATTTTCTAGGGCAGAAATTCTCCTTTTAGTTCTTGAGGGAATACCATGCATCAATCTAGTTTTTCAAATTATGCACCCAGATTTTTGAAAAATGTTACTGGGAACATAATATTTTCCTTCAGTTATTCTGTTAGCCTGACAACTTTAAACATTAGTAGAGACCCACGGTGCTATCAGAACTCATTTTAACACAATGTAGGTAGAGAGTACAGTGGGTCAAGCTTCCATATGGCTATATTTTGTTTTGACCTACAGATTTATGCAGCACGTAGAATATCTCAACTCTAACTTTGTAATTACAGCCTTAAAAGTTTTATGACTAAAAATTAAATCTCTTTCTAAACTTTGAATACAAAAGTAAGGATATTCTAAAAGAATATAAAAAATAGCATCCTAAATTGTTAGAGGTCAAAGCAGAATAATAAGGTCATCACTCTTTAATATCGTGGGTCCAGTATGATTTTTACTTACTATAAACATTTTATGTCTTCTTTTTAAATTTCTTCTAACTGAAGTGAAGGTACTCAAGGTGCAAATCCTGGGCTCTGAAAACTGGAGCCTGGCAGGCCAGTCTGTTCTGTGATTTTCTCTACCTCTGTGAGCACATGGGCCTAGTTCCCAGCCTAGAGCTGCTCTGCATCAGTTCAATGAGGTTTTCTTCCTGACTTCATATAAAACACCAGATGTGAACTGCTTGAATTAAAGTGGGTTGGAAGTGTAGAAAGGCAGAAATAATAATTTAGCCAAATCACATCCTTTTCTTAAGTGTTTGAATTTATTCTGTCTGTTTTATGTTTCTGGCATTGGTGTGCTTCTTTCCATTCAAGTAATTAGAGTGTGCCTAGCTGCGGAGGAGCTGGAGCTCTGGCTTTACTTTCCTTCTGCCAGTCTTCCTTCTCTTGGAGAAAGAAAAATCGTCCCTTTTGGCCCCTTCAATGTTCTTTTTCTGAATTTTTTGGCTAGTTCAAGAATAGAATAACTAAGTAAAACAAGCCTCTCCTCTTGCTACCGCCTGTGCAGACACTTTGCTACACACATCTCTGAGATGTTTGCAAATGATAAAGGTGATTCCTTTCACCCTGAGAATCCCCTGGTACAGCAATCTTAGGTTTTTAAGATCTGCTTATTTTGGAACAGAATAATGGTGCACAGAAGTGCACTAGACCCTATGCTTTTGGAAGAGATGGGAGTCTGAAAAGGGGAGGGACAGATGCTTTCCTTCTCCTTTCTGCAAATGCATGGAGCTTCTGTGAAGTCTTTGCCTGATGGGACGCTCAGGTGAGGTAGAGCATATGGAGATAGATGATTTGACTGTGCTTTCTCAGTAAACTTGCATTTCATTCCCTTTATGACGGGATTGGAAGGCATTTCCAACTGCTCCTTTCAACCCTGAATGGTTGGAGGCTATCCATTTGATATTTCTATTTGCTTACCATTTTCTTACTCTGGAACTGAGACACAATAGATCAATGGGAAGAAGGAGATAAAGTAGAAATTTCAATGGTTCTATGTTTATGAGGAACTTTTCCCAATAACTGGGAGAGAAAGAAAAGCTGTGGTATTTAGCAAGTCTTTCCTGCTTAGAGAACACAAAGATTTGCTATAGATGTAACTATTTCAGGCCACTAAGAAATCATAGTTTAGCCCACTTTTGGGTTGATGCCCACAGATTTATGATACTGATGAACATTATAGATACAAAGTTATTTCAAATTTAGAAAGAAGTTTGCAAATTACAAAAAAAAAATATTTTCTCATTTTATACATGCAGGTACATACAATGTATAAGTATGAACATATATGCATGACAATGGCTCCTAGGAGTCTATACCATATCTATGAAGTAGAATCTGTCAGGATTCTTAGAAATTATGGTGATTTTTCAAAGAAGTTGGCTAGGCTGACTGGTGGAATCTATCTGTGATGCACAATGGTTCCTAGATAATTCACATATAACTCCCATTACTTGGTATTTTAATGTAATTAGGCATAAGAATTTGGAGGAAAAAAACCATTTTACTCAGAGGGAGTTGAGGGTGGCCACCGAGAAAATAACCCAGCCCATGGAGAGTTGGGAGTGAGTTGTTGAGGGAAACTTCACTCTTATATTACTGATAAGAGGACTGTAATGCTATTTCGGCTTGTTTTCCTCCTTGGCAAGACAAATAAGACAGAAAGAAAATAACTTTTGTACTAAAGCAGAATCTTAATAAAAGCCACAATAACAATAAATTGGAAGCAGGGTTTAATTATTGTTTTTCTCTGCATGATTCGCTCCTTGCCTTCTTTGTAAACTTCCTACCACTTAGTTTTGATTCTTCTTTTATCCTTCATCTGCTGATGTTATTTACAAACAGAATTGTGATGTGTTTACCATATTATTAAAATAAAACTAGATTTTAATTAAATATCAACTCAGGATCACAGCTTCAAGCTAGTTGCCAACACTGATGGTGATCAATAGAAGATGTTGAACAAAGAAGATAATTATATTTTCTGAGAACTCAAATATTTTTTCATTTCCCTCTCTTCTTCCTTCTCCAGTTTCCCTGCTTTTCTGCTCCCGCTAGACTTGTTCACTCATTCCCCTTCCCTGTTCCTCCACCTGCTTAATTTTTCATACAGTGCATATATTTAATTTCCTGTGTGTTTTTTCTATAGTGTGCTTTAAACAGTGAAAACCGGAGATGTAGAGTGCCAGATCATCACGTTTGCTAATTCACAAATCTACTTCCAGTTGCCAGTTCCTTTGAATTAGGCATCTTTGAAATGGTTTCCATTATATGCTTGATTCTGAATTATAAAATGTTATTTGCTTGATTGTGTATTTATTTTACAACAATTAATTCACCCTGAGCTTTTATTTGGAAAAATCATTGCCTGCAAGAAGTAAACAGTTCTAAGTATTCTAGAATATTATACTTAATTATCCTTTTATTTTTGTACAGTATACCATTTTCTTCCAAGTTTAGCATTTTGATTGATTTAACTCTTGCAAAAATTAAAACTCTTTTTGAAAAATGTTATTTAGAAAAATTCGGGATTGTGAATTTGAAAGGGCTAGGCTGAATTGGACATATGCTTCACGGAATGAGAGTTTTGCCTGTACACTATAATAACGAGGTCATAATAAATGTGTTCATTATATATTAATTACTTTTACTTATGCATTTATATGTTTTTGCAAAGTTACCTGAACACAAAAGGAATTGAAAAGCAGTTCAAACTTACATACTGGTAGGTGTAGTCCATTATTCCATCGTGCTATGAATCTGAATTCATTAATAGCCTGAATGTAAAAATTTCACAAAATTTATTCAAATACTAATCCAATTTATATATATATATATATATGATAATTTTCTATATTCTTATCCTCCTCTCCACATATGAAAACACACACAGGTGTATATATATGTACATGATCATTATATTAGTAATATGCTTGTGGATTTTTAATTTTCTTCCTTTTATTAAAAACATGTGTCCTTTATCGTTTCCTTTATTTATGCATTTTTACCTTCATTTGACTCAATTTTCTTCTTTATTCTCTTCTTCCTCCTTTGTTTACTTAGGAAGATTCATGCGTACCCTTGCTTTTATACCAAAAGTTTCCCAAGCAAATTGCTGACAGATTCAGTATACTTCTGCCTAAGTTCATTCTCTGAGCTCTTTGGACACATACACTCTTTCTTTAAGGGAACTCATCATTTTGTATATCCTTCCCCCTTCAGCTGTATATATGGTGCACATTGATTATTTTCTTTCAATAAGTTTATTACACTTGATTCATCGTGTTCACAAGTTCTATTCTTCACTAGTCTATGTCTGATATTGCCTCTTAGATCCACTGCTGCTCTGACACACACTATACTGATTCTCTTCTCCCTTCCATCTCCTTTCTTTTGGCTTGGGAAGAAGGTTGGGAAACATGTTATTATAGACTTCTGGGAGGTGGGGAGCTGCTCTGTGCTACAGGGAGCAGTGCTGTGTGGACTGTGGCTGATGTGCATTGTTAGAAATTATTTATGAATTTTCTTGGTAAGTATTATACATGTGTCTTATATCCCTACTGGTCAATATAGCTCTGGTATATTTTAAGAGTTTGTAAAATGAATAAAAGTATAAATGAAATATATTTGTGTAATTCTGAAGGATTCAGTTGTGATATAAAATAGGTGCGTTATCAATAGTCCAATGACTATATTTAGCAAGAAAAAAAATGAGAAGATAACAAGTGGAAAGGAGTCATATGAGAGGTAGCCAAAATCTTATTGAAAGCAAGACCTGAAAGAGTAGAAGACTAGGAAAGAAAGGCATACCGATTGAGTGAGAACATTCAAAAAATGAATACAACATGCCATAGAAGATAACTTTGAAAGTCTTGGAGACCATTTTTCCTATTAATGTAACCTTTAAAATCACAACTAAATTATATGCAACATTTGCAAATCAGTAAGAAGTACAAGCCAGACAGAGGAGGGGTTGAATGGCAGAAGAAACGATGGCGGGGAAGTGGAATAGAACTTTCAAACAATATTAAAGAAACAGGTGATCAAACAAAATAAATGGTCTAATTGCCACCTAGAAGAGTGTTAAGGTAAAAGTTACCTTAACAAATCTTGCACTCTTCTGTCTCTGCTGCCCTAAGAGTCTGGCCTTCTGAATTCCTCAGCTTTCTCTGTCCAGGCATCTTGGCTAGCTATTGAAGAGTTTCCCAGTCATCTGCCTCCTCTGTACAGTTCTTAGGATGCCAAAGAGGAGGTATATGACTCATATTTTCCTGAAGGAAAATTTTATAATTCCTGAAAAGGTATTAACATTGATTAAACTTTAATCAAACAACAAATTATATCATTTGCGGGGGGAATGGAGTCAGCATTGCCAATGAGAGTGGAAAAATGCTGCTGAAATACTTAGAGAAAATACTCATATTTTCCGCATTCACATCAATATTGTTTTACCTTTCAGTGTTCATTTGTTTTGGGTCTATGAGGTTGATAGTCATTTTAAGGGAGAACACTTCATAAACCAAACACAGCTTGTTCAAATGCTACTGTCAATTTTTTTTTCAAAAATGAAAGTGAAATATTAAATGAATCACTAAGTAGCAAGTTAACATTGCCACTTAGGGAAGAGCAGAAATAGCTTTAAATATATATACACATATAAAATTCTCTACTCAGCCCACATTTTACAAATGTCATTCACACACACACATATCTTTATGTACCCAGTCAGATAGTTTTCTTGTAAACACAAAAGGATAAACTTTCTAGCAAAGTGATGGCTTGTATTGGCTTACATTTAAGATGCTTATATTAGATAAATAAGGGTTTCATCTTGTAGCTAGTTGAGCCATTTCACTTGCCTACTTAGAAAATTAATATTGCCCTCTTTTTCCAACAAAAATGATGACTGTTTCCTACACAAGATACATTTCCTCCACCTCTTTTCTGCAGTCCCTAAATTTAAGTGGCATTAATTAATGGACAGATCATTAATCATTATCTATGGATACTAGCAAACAGGTTAATCATGGAATCCTGAAACTTTAAAAGTCATCCATTAACTCCATGTAAGTTGATAGTCAAATTCTTCTCAAATAATATATTCTCAAATAATATTTATTAAAATCTGCATGTAAGGTGGATCTTCTTTCTACCTGCTCAATTTATTTTCAGGGGACACACACACACACACACACACACACAGAGAGAGAGAATGAGAGAGAATATAAATAGTTAAATTTTAGTTATATACAAAAAGATTTTAAACTTTTTCACAATTGAAATATTCCATTCTCAAGCAGAGTAATTGTCTTACTTTATTCAAAGCAAAATGAAGTAAAAGCATGATGCATTAATATTCTAGATCTATACTGCAGATAAATTGGCATGTCAAATCTTTCCAAGATTAGGGTTATCCTTTTTACTAGTGTGGGATAATACAATGCAATATGTGGTATTGTATTTCAGAGAAAATCTTGCTATAAACTACACAGGATCACTGAGGGTGAGGATATTTTCTCTAAATAAACGTGTTTATGCCTTCTGTATGAGATAAAACCACACATCTGTGAGTGAGCTTGCTGTATTCATGGGGTAATCCTGCCTCAAAACATCATCCTTACAAGTTTGACTTTCTACTTGGAATGCTTATTAGAGTCACTTTTTTTGTGTTAAAACTCTAGAAAGCTCCTCTTTAAATGCAAATATGTGACCCAGGAGAATACATTCATAAATTCTTTGTACTTTCATGAGGAACACTACACCAAAGGATGAAAATGCCATCTGGGTGCCAGACAGAAAAATTTTGTCAGCAGTGTGGCAGGTAGCATACTATTTAATTCGTTTCTTAACACAACTCGATGGGTTAATATTCCCATCATACAGATGAAGAAAATGTAAGATTAAATAATTTGCCTAAGATCACACAGCTAGTAAGCATGATTTATTTTTCTTTTATGTCCTGTGCATTGAGTGCTATTCTAAAAAACTATTGATATGACTAAAAAAGGCATTTGTTGTTTTAAAATCATATTGCCATACTAATATCTTCTGATGAAAGTTCACCCAGCTGAGAGTGGTACACTTGGCTCAAGTATCCTAATATTTGGTACTGCACTCCTGTCGTGGTTGCCAAAGAACCTACTCCTCATGTTTTCTCATTTTAGAATATGAGGAGGTGGAGGTACAGAGTGAAAGGTGACTGGGAGGTAAGAGTCACATAAGTTTACCTGAGAACTGCAAAGTGCGCGTGGGAGGCTAATGGAGAACCCAAGTTCACTGGTGATGTTATGTTGTAAGAAGTAGAAACCCAGGCAGTGGGAGCTCAAAATCATCAAGGCAAATGTGCTGCTTCTTTTGCTTCTAAAGAGAGAGTATTTACAGAAACAAGAGGGGTTTACAGAGGAAGTCTATGTAATAACAATTTTTCACGTCCATGGCTGTGGCAATTTTTTTGATAATTTGTGTTAAAAAGAAATTTGACTTTCTCAAAAAGAGAAGGCTGAGAGGATGACTTAATTACTATCTTCAAGTATATGAGGGATTGTTACAGCATTTGGAAGATGACAACCAGCTGTTCTCTGTCTCCAAAGAGGAAAACAAGAGAAAATGAATTTGCAAAGTGGCAAGAACTTAGACTGAAGACAAGAACATGATTATTATATAATTTTCTTAACCATGAGGACTCTTCAATGGTGAAAGTGGCAACTTCTAGGGGAGAGGGGCTGTGGACTTTTCTAAACTGATGTTTGGGGTGAACATCACTTAGTAACCTCCCTCTCTCTGAGCCAGAGATATACAATATTGAGAACAAAATTGCTAGGGGCACATCTGAGATGGCTTTGACACTGCCTGACCTTTACTATTTTTTTCAGAGCCTCTTTAACACTAAGAAGTCTATTTTTAAAAATAATTTCAGGTAAAATTAGTTTTTCCAAACCCGATGATGACTTTGATAGCAGAATATTTACCTTTTTCTCCACTGTGACTCAATTTTGAACATTCACAGCCACAGAAGAATGGCATAGGAGTCTTTAAATTGTTGGTGAAACTCCAGGCATGTTTATCTTGCTATGTGGTCATCACTATACATATTTTATCAGTGAGATGGAGTTTATTGTGGATAAATACATTTCTTGTTATAATAGGTCTCTTTTTGTTTCACTAGGATTCTGTATGGTTTTAGCATAAGTTTTCTTTGCAAGTTAAAACTCACAGAGAGGAAAAGATTCTACCTAGAGAGGAAAATATTCTGGAAGATGTTTGATCACTTTGGAAGGGAGGGTGTGTATGTGTGTGTGTTCTTAAGTTCTAACTGATAAACTGATGAAGCTGATGAAAAATCACCTAGGAGACTCCGCAAAGGTGGGGAATAACTTTGGCACTCCAGTCAAGGAACCAACGTTAATCTTTTTAAAAGAATTTGAAACAGTGTTGGAACAAAACGCATAATTTTTTGTCATCTTAAATTCACATTTTCTTGATACTTTTTAAAATATTTTCCTTTTTTCTGTTTTAATAAAAATATAACTACAATATACATATTTAATAAACATAACTGAATGAATAAATAAGTACATATTTTAAATAACATAATACAATCATAACTAAACTTCCTTGATCACCTTTGGTTAAAAGATTAATTTCCAGTAGTGGATTAAGTTTTTGAATCCCTAAACAATGGTAGAGATGTAATTCCCACAGAATGGCCCTTGTGACTTATCAGCTTTTTATTTATCAGCTTCATTTGTGTTGTGCTTTAAAAAATGAGGTGTCATTGTTCTTCATTGTTGTCTTTTCCTGTATTTCAATGTATATGAAGTGGAGGGTTAGCATAGTTTAATAAATACAATGTTGTTACTTTTTTTGGCAAGAAAACCCATATTTCACTTGATACTATAAAATAGCCCTCCGTGTACTTTTTTTTACCAGTATGAGTTGTTTACCTGTGAGCTGATAGCAAATAGATTTCTTGTTAATGGCTGGTTTGTAATTGAATGCTACTAGCTAATCATTAAGACCCAAGAGATCAGAAAGAACAATTTCTTAGGCTCAAGGCACCTTGGTCTGGAGGGTTTTATAAAAGCTCCAAACATATATATATATGTAAATTTGCTCCTGGAGTAGAAGGGTAGTCTGTCACTGATGTGTTGTTCGTTATACATATTTCATTAAAAGAAGCCTCTTCTTTGTCGAATTTCCATTTTAAGATAGCTAATAGAGATATCAATTCTATGGAATGTACCGAAAACAAGGAGAATCCCTACAATGTTTTAAAATTTAACTAGAAATACCTACAGTCGAGTGTGTGTAGATAGATACCATCTATCTTAGCACAGAAACTCAATAAACAGAGCACTTGACATTGCCAACACTTCCTACCAACCTTTCCTAGAAATATGAATTTTTATTCTAAGATAGTATTTTAAATGATTACTCCTCAATTTCGAAGAAACTATTTCCTCTCCCCTTATGGCATATTTAAAGAGAAAATCAAGGCAATAGAAAGGAAACCTCATGTTTCCATTCAGGTCCAATAGGAGAACAGAGGAGGCAGGTTGAGGGGATACCCTCTGTGAATGACACTCGGAAGATGACCAGAGAGAGAGCCTTTATTTCAGTTTGCGGAGTTGGCAGGCTTCTGCTGTCTCCCATTGTCTTGGTTCATACAGAAAACTCTTATTTGGGAAACTGAAACATATCACTAGCCATTTTTAGGAACTGTATCCTGGCTTGCAAACAAATCTGACTCTCTTTCCTAGTATGCAAATTCTACATTTAGTGTGTACAAGGTTATTGTTAATATCATATTAAGTATTCTTAAATACATAGGTATGTACAACCAAACACAAATATGCATACATAGACGTATATAAATATACTTCATAGAGATTTAGAATTTCTAAGGGCATTGAGTTATGTTTTGAGGACCTAATAAGAAAATTTCTTCTGATCCAGTCAATAAAGCAATGAGTTATCCTGAACCTTTCCTGATTGCCAGGCAGAATAATCCTTTAAAACTTTTTTGCCCTTTAACTTTATAAAATGCCTGACATTTAACAACATTAGCTGATGGCAGAAAATGAGTGCTGCTCCGTGTGCTATATCCTGGAACATGATGCAAGACATAAAAAGAAATCTGGACGGAAATGTTGCCATTAGTTTGGAAGTCACTGTTTAATCTGAGTTATTTTGGGGAAGAAAATGACTCATAGAAGCTAAGTGTTCATACAGATTGTGATTTTGTAGGAGGTTGGCATGGCTCTTCATTAATCTTATTTCAATTAGAACTCTTCACAGCCTGCAATTAGAATGTTGCTGCTGTGATGAATCCATACTGTACATGTATCCGTGGCTGTTTTCTAATGAAGAAAAACAGGCCACTTGGCATTTTAAAGACAAATTTTCATTTTGGGTAATTCGATAAATGCTTGTGCTGTGCCTACGCTCTCTATACCCCTTGAATTGTCCCTCAAAGCTAGAGAAGAGTTTTTGATTAATCCTAATCATGTCAAACATAACTCTTTCACATCTTTTAAAATGTGTCTTAACTGTGATGGAACACCTCCATAATAACTTGATATTTGCACATAGTTTAGACTAGGGATTTGCAAACTTTTTTTTTTTTAAAAGCTAGACATTAAATATTTAGGCTTGCAGGACATATGGTCTCTGTTACAACTACTCAGTTCTGCCATGGTAGCTCAAAAGCTGCCATACACAACTTATAGACAACTGGGTATACGTATTTTTCAATAACTCTTCATTAAAAAAATAGCTGGCTTGTGAGACATAGTTTTCTGACCCCCTCATTTACCTATTTGCTGGAGCATGGGGATGCGGAAAACATGTTATCACTTTCAAATATTCTACCTAAATTATTTATGTTCTTTAGTCAAATTTATCTTATAGGTCACTTTAAATACTGCTATTTTCCGGTGTCTCTGGAGAATTATGCATGGATTTGTATCTTAATATACATATTCTTTTATCCCTGCTTCACACTGGCATAATGAGCCTAACTGGGCATATTGTTATCCTCCTTCCTGTCTCATAATTTTAATCATCAGATATGACTTTTCCGAGGTATTAAAAATGTCACGATATAACAACATGAGCATTGCTCCCTCTTCTAATAATGCCCCACTAGTGTGATAGCCAGTCTCCCACATTTGATGGCATGCTCCTCCAGATATTCAAATGATCAGCAAATACTTACTATGCCAAGCACCTTGATAGACACCATATAAGATAATGCATGTCTTGGTCTGGAATAGAAACATGGAAATAGACTCTCAAGGAAAGCAAGGGCCAGAGACTATGCACTCCAGCTTCTCATTTCAGAATTGCAATCTTTTTGAGAAAGCTAGATTTGCAGTTGGTGAATGGTCAGTCAACAATATCAAGCTTTGTAAACAAGTATTACTTATTGAAGAGTAGCTGCTAAGTACTATAACAATGCAAAAAAACATTAGGGGGATGCCAGGTCTACAAGTGCAGGAGATCTGCTTTATTATGAATAGAGCTCAGAAAATTTTACCAGATTTTAAAGATGCCATTCTCAAAATGCTGACTATTCCAAATCTCTCCCATTATTGACAAGATCCTTCTAAATTCATTTATATATTTCATATGCTTTTATTAAGTGGAAGGCACTCTGCTGGCTGCTGTGAGTGAATCACTAGTGATGACAAAGATCTGAAACTCAGGAAGCTTACGGATAAGGAGGAAAGCAAGTGTACTCATTAATATAAGGCATGATGCACATGTAGTAAGAGAGGAATAACATGTCTTTGAGACTCAGAGAAAGTGGGCTTAACAATGGAAATTTACTCTTTTGGAGCTTCAATAGAGCTTGACTGTAGGATGATGCATCTACCACCATTCATTCATTCACTCACTCACTCATTCAACAGTTCATTCAAGGACTTCTCCCTTATAATTAATCATTTATGATGTGCCAGGCATGGCACTATGTTGAAACAAGAGAGGACTAGAACAAAAGCTCACAAGGGAAGATGTATGTTTGGTGTATGGAAGACAAAAGAAGGGAAGCTAAATAGAGTCTGCAGAAGTCAAAAAGATTTACCAGAGGTAGCATTTGAGTCTTGCCAATAATGCAAATAGAGATCATAAAACATAGTCTAGAGAAGACAAGAAAAGCGGTGGCAAAATGTATTAGTCTGTTCTCATGCTGCTGAAAGAGACATACCTGAGACTGGAGAATTTATAAAGAAAAAGAGGTTTAATGGACTCACAATTTCACGTGGCTGGGGAGGCCTCACAATCATGGTGGAAGATGAAGGAGGAGCCAAGGCACATCTCACATGGTGGCAGGCAAGAGAGTGTGTGGCAGGGGAATTGCCCTTTATAAAACCATCAGATCTTGTGAGACTTATTCACTATCACAAGAACGTCGTGGGAAAAGACCCACCCTATGATTCAATTACTTACCATTGAGTCCCTCCCATGACACATGGGAATTATGGGAGCTACGTTTCAAGATGAGATTTGGGTAGGGGCACAGCCAAATCATATCACAAAGTAAGCCTGTTCTTACCCAAACTGCATTTGGGCTTACCTTGTGATATGATTTTGCTGTGTCCCCGGGTATTTTACGTTATGATGTAGTAGAATAAATGATAGACTAGAATTTATAAAGCTTTATAAACATATAAAGTGAATATTAGCTTTCACCATAAACTTGGCTAGAGATAATAAGTGTGTCAGAGTGAACATTAGTTTCAGAATGAGACAGATTCAGAGATATATTTTGATTTTATCACTTACAATGTCACCTCAGGCAAGTTGCCAAAACTCTGAGTGTCAATTTCTTTATTTTGTAAAAAGAGATTACTAATAACTATATCACCTAGGCTGTTTTTAGGTATGAATAACCACACAATAGCTTCAAGATGGCACTATGATGACTTCAAGATGGCATGCATCCAGACATAACAATGTCAAGAGGAAGAAGAGAAATGATAATTTCATGTGGCTTGCTTTACAGTGAAGACAGTTTCTCTAGAGCATCTCATTAGATTTTCCCTTACATCTCATTGGTCAGATTTGATAACTTGACCATTCCTGAATGGATCATTTTCAAGGAGAATCAAGTGGAACTTGGGCCACCCAGTGGAGCTGAAGATGAGGTCAGGATTTCCTGAGGCACCTGGCTCAGTGGGAAAGGACTGGGAACTTGCACAAAAACAAAATTCTAGTAGAAAAGAATGAGAAATAGAATCAATAGTGTTATTATTATTATTAGGATTAAAATGAATCATGTTGAAAAGAGCATTAAACAGCACTTGGCACAGATAAGGTTCTTAATAAATGATAACTAAAACTATTATTAGTCTTATTTTAATTCTTGTAGATTCAATTTTCTTAACTGCAAAATGTGCTCTAATTTTTCTTCCAGCATTAATATTCTGTGCTTTTACTCATTCATATTCTTATATGTGCCAATTTTATTCATTCATATTTTTGTATGTGATCATCTTCTTAAACTCAGTTTTATTGAAGTATAACTTATATACAGCAACATGGCTAGATCTTAAGTAAAATGTTTGTTGACGTTAGTCAAATAAATACATTTTTGAAAGTACCATCTAGTAGAACGTGTCTGCCATCCCAAAGGATTTCTTCATTCTACTTTGTAGTAACCACTCCAAAGGAAATCATTATTCTCATTTCTATCAAAAATTGTGTCAGTCCTTGAACTTCATATGAATAAAATTAGTAAGTGTATGGTCTTCTGTGTTGAGACTTTTTTCACTCAGTGTAATGATTTTGAGATTCTTTCAAGCTGTTGCTTATTTTGATGATCATTTCTTTTATATATTTATGAGTTAATAGATATTTGGGCTAGTTCTAGTTTTTGTCAAGTGTTAATGAAGCAGTGTATATATTTGTGTTCAGCTATTTTTATAGAAATATACTTTTATTTATCTTTGATATATACATAAAAGTATGGTTACTGGCTCATACCTGAAGCTTTGCCAGAAATGGACAAACATGGCTGGGCATGGTGGCTCACACCTGTAATCCCAACGCTTTGGGAGGCTGAGGTGGCAGGATCATGAGGTCAAGAGATTGAGACCATCCTGGCCAACATGGTGAAACCCTGTCTCTACTAAAAATACAAAAAAAATAGCTGGGCATGGTGGCACATGCCTGTAGTCCCAGCTACTAGGGAGGCTGAGGCAGGAGAATCACTTGAATCTGAGAGGTGGAGGTTGCAGTGAGCCGAGATTGCGCCACTGCACTCCAGTCTGGTGACAGAGCAAGACTCTATCTCAAAAAAAAAAAAAAAAAGAAAAAGAAAGAAATGGTCAAACATTTTCCAAAGTGGTTGTACCATTTTACATTACTACCAGCAATGAGTAAGAATGACAGTTATTATAATCATCATCAATACTTCATATTGTCTGTTTTTTGTTATTCTAGTGGTGTGAAACAAAATCTCCTTTGTGGTCTTAATTTACATTTTTCTGTTGCCTTATGATGCTGACAACATTTTATATACTAGTTGGACATTTATTAATCTCCTTTTGTGAAGTATCTTTTCAAGTATTTTTCCCATTTATTAATATTATTTTAAATTATCATTGATCTAATTGTGTCCTCTGTGTATTCTGACTACATGTTCTTTTTCAGATACTTCTATTTCCATTTTCTTACTAGTGTCTTCTGATGAACTGAAGTTTTTAATTCGAAGAATTGTAATTTGTATTTTTTTTCTGTTTAGTCAGTTTTTTGCGTCCTATCACAAGGATGCTGTTCCAATGTCCTGTATTTTCCTTTTATTTTAGAATTTTTAGTATTTTAGAATTTTAGCTTTTTGTATTGTAACAACTTTTCCTATAAATACTTCTAAAACATCTTTCAGATGTTTCAGATATTTGAACATCTTTCAAATACTTCTAAAACATTTTATTTCTTAGTTATTGACCTATTAATATTTTCCATTTCCTGAGTCAATTTTAGGAATTCATTTTTTCAATAAAAATATCTTTTTCTCCATTTAATTTTTTAAAATTTTTTATTGCCATAGGTTCTTGGGGAACACGTGGTATTTTGTTACATGAGTAAGTTCTTTAGTGGTGATTTGTGAGATTTTGGTGCACCCATCACCCGAGCAGTATACACTGCACCCAGTTTGTTGTCTTTTATCCCTAGCCCCGTCCCACGCTTTCCCCTTAGGTCCCAAAGTCCATTATATCATTCTTATGCTGTTGCATCCTCATAGCTTAGCTCACATTTATAAGTAAGAAACTTACAGTGTTTGGTTTTCCTTTCCTGTGTTACTTCACTTAGAATAATAGGCTCCAGTTCCATACAGGTTTTGCTGTGAGTGCCATTAATTCATTTCTTTTTATGGCTGAGCAGTATTCCGTATACCACAATTTCTTTAGCCACTTGTTGATTGATGAGCATTTGGGATGGTTCCATATTTTTGCAATTGCAAATTGTGCTGCTTTAAACATGTGTATGCAAGTATCTTTTTTGTATAATGACTTCTTTTCTGCTGGATAGATACCCAGTAGTGGGATTGCTAAATCAAATGGAAGTTCTACCTTTAGTTCTTTATAGAATCTCCACACTGTTTTCTGTAGTGTTGCAATAGTTAACATTCCCACCAGCAGTGTAGAGGTGTTCCCTTTTTATCACATCTATGCTAACATCTATTCCTTTTTCATTTTTGGACTGTGGTCATTTTTGCAGGAGTAAGTGCTATCGCATTGTGGTTTTGATTTGCATTTCCCTGATCATCAGTGATGTTGAGCACTTCTTCACATATTTGTTGGTCATTTGTATATTTTCTTTTAAGAATTGTCAATTCAGGTCCTTAGCCCACTTTTTGATGGGATTATTTGCTTTTTCTTGCTAATTTTTAAAAATTCCTTGTAGATTCTGGATATTAGTCTTTTGTCGGATGTATAGACTGTGAAGATATTCTCCCACTCTGTGTGGGTTGCCTGTTTACTCTGCTGACTGTTCAATTGTTGTGCAGCAGCTCTTTAGTTTAATTAAGTCCCACCTATTTATCACTGTTTTTGTTGCATTTGTTTTTGGGTTCTTGGTCATGAAGTCTTTGTCGAAGCCAATGTCTAGAAAAGTTTTTCTGATGTTATCTTCCAGAATTTTTATAGTTTTGGGTCTTAGATTTAAGTTCTTCATCCATCTTGAGTTGACTTTTGTATAAGGTGAGAGATGAGGACACAATTCCAAAAAAATCTTTTGATTTGGGATTTTATAAGTAGATTTGTACATGTGTACATAAATATAATGTGCAATAAATAAATGTAATTATATACATGCATTTTTAAAAGAAATAGTTTTTCTTATTTCCTGCTCCCTACAAAAATATACTCCTATATTAACAACCTAATCTATTTGTCTATCTTCTGACCTACCAACCTATGTACCTACCTACCTATCTAATCTATTTATCCTTAATAGCTTTCTTGAGTCCCAGTAGTTGAATGATAGCTAGGTTTGATAGAGGATCCTTGAGTTGTAATGTCTTCTTCTCAATTCATACCTGTTCTTCTACTTTTTTCTAAGTTCCAGAATTGTAGGGGAACAACATGATGCAATTGTGATATTTTCTTCCTATTTCTCCCATTTTTTGCTTTTATACCTTCATTTTTTTTGACATTTGTTTTCCCTTTTCTTCATTAGTAATGTGGAAGGTATGCACCCTCTTTTACTTCCATTATTATTACCTTTAAGTAAAAAAAATCTATTCTGAATCTGTTTAATTATAAAGAGTAGAATTGCTATTTAATCTATTCAATATAAGATAAGAACTTTTTATGCTTTCTTCCTTCTCCTTTTACCCTAATTTTTATGGTCTGCTACTTATTGTTTAGTAGGTAAATGTGATTACTTTTTCTTACCTTCATGATTATTTTGAATTTTTACTCTTTATGATAAAAAGTTTACCAAGATAGATCTAGAAATGAGTATTCTGTCTTGAATTCTGCTAGGAAAGGTCCTTTTAAATTTGCAAACTCAACTTTTACTTTTACTGGTAGATAGTTTTTCTTGTGTTATTTACATTTTCATTGCATCTTGCTTTTATTTTGAAATTCTTTTTAAATGTATACTGGGTCTGTCCTGGAAGTCTCTTACCTTTCTTTGCATCGTTTTTATTGTCATTTTTACCTCAGCTCTTTCAAGGTAATTTTTATACTTATTTTTGTTTCCTGATTCTTATGTGTGTGTGTGTGCATGTGTACAAGTGTGTGTGTATACCTGTTTTGTAGAGTGGGTGGTATGGAGATACCCTCCTTGTATAGACAGCTTTAGATCACTCTGTCCCTCATCTAAGCTTCAGTGAGATCTTTCTCACTCCTTTGTATGTAGTAGTTCACATTTTAATGGTACCCAATAACACTTCTTGGTTGATGATTCAGTGTGTATTAGCTTAATCATATTGTTAAATAATTTTCCTTGGTCTCTAAATACTCTTCTATCCTAAATTATTCCCAAGATATAACACATCAACTACAATAGAAAGAAATTTAACTGCAAGGGAAAATTCTCAAAAGCCTATAGCACCAGTTTTCACATTATTCACATTTCCTTCTTGGTGGTCAGCACATCGACTTCAGTTGTGAATCATTCTATGTGAATATTAAAATACTTATGTTCATTTTTATTCTGAGTGCTTTAATGTCACTGGATTTTATGATCAAAACATGTTCCGTGGGGTGGGACATGTTCCTTCTCTCTTTGAATAGAGGAACAGAATATTCTGAAGAGTTTGGATGACTAACCTAAAGTCATACATCAATTAAACAAGGTGTTCCATTTTGAACTAAGCTTTCCTGACAGTACTGCTTGGGGTTCATGCTGCATTTTAATGTAGCTCTTAAATATGTATGAAATAATTCTTAGCTTGCCATGCTGGGTTGCTTGTCCAGAGTCTCCATTCATCTCAATCTTTGCATGCCTGATGTCCTATCATTTCCTCTCTAAGTTGCAGTTTAAAATTATCAGTAAAAATGCATTGTGCATATTGAACCAAATACATAATCAAATTTGAATAAATATCCTAACAGAATCAAACTTTCTTCTTTTCATGTTGGTAACATTTGGCAACATTTAGTCTTTGGGATATTGGATCATTAGTTTGTTGTTTGCTTTGAATATTTGCTCCCGAACATTGTACTGTGAATACTTTCTCACTATTTACTTGTGACTAAAGTCATGAAGAGAATAACTGATTTGTATTTTTAGAATTTTAACAGACAAATGATATTTCTAGACATTATAAAGCCATTTTCTATTGTGAACCAATAACTTTAGTGCTAATTGCCACAAATAAATTTACTTGAGAACATGTTTATAATCTTTTTTTTTTTTTTTTTTTTTTTTTTTTTTTTTTTTTTTGAGACGGAGTCTCGCTCTGTCACCCAGGCTGGAGTGCAGTGGCCGGATCTCAGCTCACTGTAAGCTCCGCCTCCCGGGTTTACACCATTCTCCTGCCTCAGCCTCCAGAGTAGCTGGGACTACAGATGCCCGCCACCTTGCCCGGCTAGTTTTTTGTATTTTTTAGTAGAGACGGGGTTTCACGCGGTTAGCCAGGATGGTCTCGATCTCCTGACCTCGTGATCTGCCCATCTCGGCCTCCCAAAGTGCTGGGATTACAGGCTTGAGCCACGGAGCCCGGCCCATGTTTATAATCTTATAGAAAAATCTGTACCCCACCCATCTTGGTAATGATATGTACATATCACAAATTCCTATAACCACTGACGTTTTTCCATGTTATTATCTGTTAGTAGTATATTTAAGAAATGACACAGTTAGTGAAAGAGTCCATAAATTGAAGACAGGAAGCCCATAAGACATCTACTTGATATGTCATCCAGAATAACAACATCAACATACAAAGAAACAGCCTATTGAACTATAAAATATGGCTGTGGATTGCACTGATTGAATTTCAGCAAAAAAGAGACATTAACTTAAAAAATCATCTCTAAATTGTTAGGTTCTATCATCAGGAGAATGAATAACTAAAATGTGATGGATATTTACTATGGACTACTACGCAATGATTACTATAAAGACACATGCACACTTATGTTTACTGCAGCGCTATTTACAATAGCAAAGACTTGGAACCAACCCAAATGCCCATCAATGATAGACTGGATAAAGAAAATGTAGCATATACACACCACGGAATACTATGTAGCCATAAAAAAGAATGAGTTCATGTCCTTTGCCAGGGCGTGGATGAAGCTGGGAACCATCATCCTCAGCAAACTGACACTGGAACAGAAAACCAAACACTGCATGTTCTCACTTGTAAGTGGGAGTTGAACAATGAGAACACATGGACCCAGGGAGGGGAACATCACACGTCGAAGCCTGTGTGGGGATACTGGGAAAGGGGAGGGAGAGCATTAGCACAAATACCTAATACATGCGGGGCTTAAAACCTAGATGACGGGTTGATGGTAGACATGGGTGCAGCAAACCATCATGGCACATGTATAACTATGTAGCAAACCTGCACTTTCTGCATATGTATCCCAGAACTTAAAGTAAAATAAAATTTTAAAAAAGCAATGAACTGGCTGTGTATGCAACACCATGCTCAATTCTTAAAATGTAGATTCTAGGAAGAGGAGTAAGAACTAGAACTATATGAATACCATTGAGGTAAATTAAAAACACATTGATGTACACTTATAAACAGACATACAATGTGCAAAGGAAATTTACATATCCAAAGTCATATATTGGTCACATTTGAATGGATTTTTCTGTGGAACAGGGGAAATTGAGTGGGGGTCAAAGATGAAGGAAAAAATGAAAGAAAAATATTTTAAATTACTTTGAGCCTTATATGGACTAAGGATGACAGCGTGCCAATAGTTGAGGATTATGAGGATTATAATTAATTCAGTTCTCTTTACCAGTAGGGTAAATCTGCATAACAATGTTGCCTTTCTGGAAAGACTACTGAATTGAGAGCAGAACATTTGACTCTCATATTTTCTCTGCCATATTTGCTATGCTGCTGCCTGGCAGTGCAAATTTGACTAAGCCATATCAACTTTTGGACCTGAATTTCATGTCTCCAAATGCAGGTATTTGATAGCATGCTCTGCAACATATCTTCTGGCTTTAAACTTTGATATGAACATGTTAGTTTATTTATACATGCAGCAAGAGTTACACACATATATATGATTACTAGAAGCAATATAGTTAATATTTATCGGGGAAAAAAAAGGCTGGATAGAAGCTCTTTTCTCTTTTGTCAATATTAGGCAAAGAGACTTCCTATCCTGCCTATGACAAAACCCCTGCTGATATACTTTTTGGGTGCCTATACTTTGATGGTACTCTTGTGAAAGCAGTGGAATATGTACTGTTGAGGTAGGTTATGGCTATGTACAAGGATCAGGCATTTTCCATCCTAGGCATTGTAACCCAGAGACTGGATTAGAACTTTAGGAATTGTTCACTATTGCAAATAAGCTGTCAGAACAGATTTGCCTTCTGGATGCACTCCTTGTGCCTCGCTGCTCCCTGCTTTGTCATTCATCTCTGATACCAGAATCTGGCTTTCTTATCTGCCTGACTCTTCGACTTGTTGCTATTTACCTTTGTATAGTACTAGCATGGATAGAATGCTTCTTGGGCATATTTGGTGGTGGTTGATTGCAGCTGCTACTCCCTAAAAGTTTCTATAAAGGAAAGAACTGAATCTGTATCTACTGCCCTGTAGTTCTTCACTGCCCCATATCCCTTTGCTTCCACTACACCACTCCAGTTCATTTTGGCATTCTGGTCTTCGTTGGGTTAAGAGATATAGAACAGGTACTTGGTAACACTAATGAAACTGTCTCACTGTCGTTCAAATCTTGAATTGGACTAAGTTATATCAGTAATTCCCATTTGTCACATTCCAGTAACACCAATGTGCTTCCACCTTCTTGGTGCAAGAAAAGTATGTTTGATATATGACTGATACTACTTTCTTTTAAATAAGTCTTTTCTAGATAAGATTTTGTCATACTCATGTTTTCTTTTTCGTTATTTCTTCCTTTTATGTTTTTTCCGAGATGGAGTCTCGCTCTGTCACCCAGGCTGGAGCGTAGAGGCAGGATCTCAACTAACTGAAACCTCCTCCTCCTGGGTTCACGCAATTCTCCTGTCTCAGCCTCCTGATAGCTGAGATTACAGGTGTGCTCCAACCACCACATCCTGCTATTTTTTTTTTTTTTTTTTTTTTGGGTAGAGATGGGGTTTTACAATGTTGGCCAGTCTGGTCTTGAACTCCTGACCTCAAGTGATCCGCCAGCCTCAGCCTCCCAAAGTGCTGGGATTACAGACATGAGCCACTGTACCTGGCCTCATACTTGTATTTTTAAAAATAATTTAAAGGGCTTTGAATATTGTAACTTTACAATATTTTTTTGAGGATTTATTTTCCTCTTGACAGCTTTCTTTCATTTCTTTGTGTGTGTGTGTGTGTGTGTGTGTGTGTGTATGTGTGTATAAAATCTGTCCTCCCCCATTATTAGAGAGTAGGGAGAAGACTTCTGATTTTAGCAGCATGGAAGACTGATATAACATTGACCTCCTACTGTTAGAAATAAAAAAATGTAAGTCCATAGAAACAAAAGGGAATACAACAAAACTTAAATACCTGAACACTATGCTAAAAAAACAAAAAAAGAAAACATAAATATACACGTTAGAAATTAAAGCCAAAGGAGTAAGCATCCATGCTGATGTCACAGCAAACTGGGGTCCAGAACTGCTGGTCATATGGCCTAAGGCCAAGGGCTGAGGTTCTTATATCCATATTGGGACAGGAGATGGGAGCCTTCACTTGCAGAAAGCAGGGAGCTGGCATTGAGACTCAGACATAAAGCAGGACGCTGGAAGCACTGGCCGGTCAGTGAAATTCTGTACACTCTGCTTAAAGCCCTGGAGGTGGAGTGAGTCTCCCATAAGTAATCAAAGCCACAAGTTGTACCATGTTTGGATTACGTGACCAAATTTATATTTTTGGCATGGGGTGAAAATCTTTAGGCCAAGAAATTAATTGTAAAAATTAGTCCCATACTGATAAAACCTATGAATTTTTCTGTAGAAGCAAACACATCACCACTCCATAGGGAATCTTATACAACCCAGGCTACACAGAACTCCCAGAGTTCAAATAATCCCTGGTAAAAATGACAAACCGCAGGAGGAAATGATTCACTGCAGAGAGTCAGAAGTTACCTAGCAAGAACTTGGGGGAAAAATATGAAAGATATTATAAAATACTTATGCTTAAAGTGATTAAAGGGATAAAAAAAGCAAAATAAAGGAACAGAATTTAATGAGATTTAAAAGCAAGCAAGGACTTAAGAGGGAAGGCAGGCTGTAAGCCCTCATATATTAAAATGTTTTATGTTCTTCCCCATGTTTTGTTATATACAACTTTGTAATCATGTTTGTATTATACCTTCAGATTTTATATATCTCACAGGGATCAAATCCCTTTTAACAAATGCCAATAAAACCGAATCCCTATATAGCAAAATTATTCCAAATTCATCTAATTATTACAAATAATCAAATTAACCAAGTTAAATAATTTTTTCTTATAATGAAGGTTGTTTCATTACTTACAGTAATGAAAAATGTCTAAGGAAAGTATCATCATTTTAAAGATCCAAGTTTTCTATATTTATTTCTTTGGAGCAAAATTTCACAAACGAAGTGTTTAATCAGAGGCTATGTATTTATATTCTCCAATACCACAACACAATAAATTATTTACCTTATTGCACATTCAAAGTAAGTGATGTTTTACATATTTTAAAATAAAGTCTCATGGACACTGGAATTTTTTTAAGGCCCCTCAACTACAAGCACTGCCTTTAACAGTCTTTTAGTGAGTGTTTTATATTTTATTTCATATTCAGCTCTTTGGTTCTAAATTCAGTGCTGTGATTGCTACTTGTCTCAGTTGAATTTCAATGCTAGCCTTTCCTATTGTCTCCTAAATACTCAGTTTCTTACTTCTGTGAAGTACATTTCTCATACCTTATAGAATTCCAATCAACATTTCTCAGGACACTTTGCATTCTTTCAAAGCCTTTCTTCCAAAGTCAAAAACGCTTGCATTGTTTCTCTCCATAAGCAGTGTACTCTCTTGAGCATTTCAAATCAAATAATAAGTTGATAACTAGATTTGAGATGCTTCTAAGCTTCAATTTGATTTATCATACTTGGCTGAATTTTTAGGAAAAGTTCCAGGAGAAAACATAAATGCAAAACAAAAAAAAATTTTAAAGCCTTGTCTTTTCATAAAGACTAGCAAAAGAAGCTCTTAAAAAAAGAAAATAATGTGGCATGAGGACAGAACTTTTATTATTTTTTATAATGAAATTGTCAGTATCCCAATCAGTATCAGTGTAATTAAAATCTTTTGTGGTCGATATTTCAGCCTTTCTCTGGTTGTTCATTGTTAGTCTTAAGAAAAGTGACTACCTTCACTTTCACTAGGTTATTTTTATATAGAAAGTGCCATTTCCAAGATGAGGTGGATTCCAGTTTTTGAGAAAGAGAGCTAGAGAGACAGGGAAGAAGGAGGGAGAGACAGAAGGGGAGATAGAGAGATTAGACATCACAATTAACAGACTGGTTTTGACCACTAATTACATTCCCTGGATACTTGTTCAATTCACCACACTTTTTTTTTTTTTTCTGAATAAACATGAAAAAGAAGACTGGCTTAGTCTGCATTTAAAGCATTTCGTACATTACAATGATCACATGCTACAGGATTTGTAAGTGCTCAAAGATGTGTTTGTTCACAGCTAGGGACGTAAAGCCGACATAAAGAAATGAAATCCAGTTTCTGTCTTCAAGACACTTACACTCTTGTGTAAAATCAAGATAATACTAGTAGGAAATACAATACATTATGTTGGTTGTTTTGTTTATCTGTAGGATGTCAAATAACCAAATCACAGTGTTAATTTTTTCCTGTTCAAAGGACTTGGTTTATTTAAACTCTGTGTTGGCTATGCGTGTCACATGGCCTTTCTTACTCTATCATCAGAGGACACAAATCTGTAGCCTGAAGATGTTTTGTGAGACTTACAGGATAATACTCAACATTTTGAATTTGTTTTCAACAGTTAAAAATTGGGAAAATGGTAAAAAAAATTCCAGATTTCTGAATTTTCTTAAACATGCCAATGATCCACTGACAGTGAACCTACGATTCCACATAGGAACAGTGAACGTTAGAGAAGTATGGACTGCTTTTTCAAGTTAGGTTTATAGTTTCCAATTACCTATCATTCCCACCTAGCCTGCTTTATTTACTCATTTATATTAATTGTTTACATTTATTAATTCATAAACCTTACCTAGAGTCACTTGAAGATTTTTCAAAAGTATAGGAACCCATATCTTCTTAATACTGGATCTTGCTCACAAAGGTTTAAATTTATGGGTCCATTAGGATGTGGTCACTGTGGTATATGTGTATGTGCGTGTGTGCATCCAAAACCAAAAAAGCAGGTAGTTCTACTGTATAACCATAGCGGAGAACCATTGCTGTGGTATTTGAGGTTTTATCTGCTGTTTTACAGTTTCAATAATTTAAACATTTAAAAAAGCATATTTCTTTCTATTCTGTTTTTTTTTGTCTGGATTTTAATTTTGTGGCACTAATCTGGAACATAAACCATACCGCCTAGTATTTGTTGAAACTAGAAAAAGTGTGCCACTTTATATGAACCAGGGTTTGGTTACAGCTTGATTGCCCGGAACCTTGTTCTGTTTTCTTTTTGTACCCAGTGATGGCTGGGCTCAAGGGGGATAATTACAGTTAATCAAACTCATAGAAAATTTGTTTATTTTAAACTTTTTCCCTGTAAATCAATAAAAACAGAACCTTCAAACAGAAAGAAATGTTCGTTTCCATGGTTGGTAAATCCTCTCCCTGGGATAAAAGCCTACATGAGAAGTCATATTATATCAAAATACTGTTTGTGAGCTTGTATTAGAGCAAAGAAAGTTAAGGTTAAGTGTCATACCTGTTGAATCGACTGACCAGAAAATGTGTATTACTCACAGCTTCCTGGACGTCTATCTCATTACAACTGCAAATTATGCCCTGCATGTTTAATTGAATTGGGATTTCCTCCAGCCTCCAGAGGCTTGCATTTGTGGATACTTGCTAGTATGGGTCTCCTCAATATATGGTACTTCTCATCAATTAGGGGTTCAATTTTACTAATTTAATTTCAGACACAAAATCTGCCTTAAAATTCTGTGGGCATCTTACTATAAACATCTGCTTACTAAAATATTATGAATTACCTTTAATAATGAATAAATATCTTTCATGCTCTACTGAAGTGGAACTTCTTTGAGGGTTGAAATATAGCAGATACTTTGTAATTCCCTTTAGGATGTCACACATCCTTCCCCAAACCATGGCAGAGCTCTGCACATGGAGAAAGAAACTAGTATTCTCTGAACATTTGTTATGGGCGGGCACAGGATCTCATATATACGTTTTATCCTTGATATATTTTATATAATACCTCAAGATATTATTATCCTCATTTCGTAAATGAGATAATTAAAGCTGAAAGAGATTCAATAAATTGTTCTATTTTGCAGCTAGTGTATTGTCAGAGCCTGGATTTAAATGTTTCTTTGACCTCAGATTGTGTGTGTGTGTGTGTGTGTGTGTGTGTGTGTGTGTGTGTGAGAGAGAGAGAGAGAGAGAGAGAGAGAGAGATAGGGAGAAAGAAAAAGAAGGAGAGTCTGGGTCTATGGAGGCTTGTGTGAGAGAGATAAATTGTGCTAGGTTTCCTTCTAATAAATATATCATGTTGCCTCATATATGATCAATAAATGTGCTGGCTGTTTGATTTATAATTGAAAAAAGTATTATTCACTTAATTATTTTCTTACAGCTTCTACATGTTTTCATTTACTTTTTATAGGGATTTGGGAAATGGGATGGATTTTAATTGTTTCAATCATTTAGTGCTTGGCAGTCTGAGCACATATTACCAGCTTAATAAATAGCTCATGTGGGAAAAAGTGAAGGGAGTTATAGGGAGATTTCTACTTTATAGCTAGACTTATGAGGTATAAATAGCTAAAGGTGGGTTCAAACATTCTCTCTTCTCTTTACTCAAGATACAAACAATATAAAATTGTATTTAGCATGGTTATTGCTACATGAAAAGATCTAGAGAAAGCATTTGCTCTTTAAAATGATTCATTGCAAACATATTAGGAAAATGGGAGACATTTTGTTCTTCAATGGAATGACAGTTTTTTTCATATAAAATCAGTGGGTGAATGTAGACACCTGTATCACTTTGAACAATTTCAAATCAGGCAACTTAGAAAGCTTAGGAAGTTGGGAAGAGACGGGCTTGAAACATACCTATTTCACCTGGGACGATTATCCTACAGCTCTGCAGCACAACTCATCAAGGGTGTTGAGAGCAGAGAAAACAAACAGTAGGTTCTTGTGTTGCACAGCAAATTGCTTCTTGATAACTAGAGAGAAACCTTAGAAAAACTCTTCTGTTACTGTTGTAGCGGACACCCTACAGGCAGCCTTTCTGCTTTCACTCTGGCGCTCTATCTGCAATGACTGGTGAAGATATAAGTGAAGGGCTTCAGATGAAATTGGGTGATGGCTGGAGATTGAATCAAAGTCTCCTAATACACCACTTTACACTGCATGTTTTGAAACAATGTACACCATCCCTTCCCAAAGCACCAGTGACTGAATTTCAGCAGTTATTTGAAATTCTTTTTGAATAATGAAGACATAATGTCATTATTCAATGAAATATTGATGTAATACATCCATGAAGCTTATTAGTTCTTATTTGTAATTTTATTTTTATAGCAGTTGGTTTTCCATAGTTTATGTATATTACAAAGTTTCACTTATGTATGTGACAAAGTGACATTTTATTACCTATATAAAATGTCCTCTTCTAGAGTTTTCTCTTTCCTTGGTTTCCTAAGGCAGTTAATTCATTCCTAAAGATTATTCTCAAAACATTGTATTGTGGTCTAGTTTTTAACTTTTATTTTACCATATTCATATCAAGCCTATTAAAGAACACCATTTAAAAACATTCTGTACTCCATAAAGAATTGATAAGAAAAGCTGATTATAGATTCTTACTGTTTTTATTATAATTTATCAAATTATAATGACCATTATTCACATAATAAAAAATTCCAATATTTCTTGTACCTTACTCTGCAAGAGCTATGAAGTTGGTCTTATTTAGTACCATGAGGGGTCTACAAATTAATATTTTTAATCCAAACAATAGGACACATTTTATACAGCTATTAATATTGAAGAATTTATAGCTTTTAAGTTGGTGAAAGGGCTAACATTTATTGAGCGACTTCTTTGAAGAGACTAGCACAATATGCGTTTCACATACATTACTTCACTTAACAGATCCAATTCTGTGAGGCGGGTGTTAATATCCCATTTAGCAGACAAGAACATGAAACTTAAGATATGTTAGGTAACTTGCCAGGTTAAGAGTCTGATTCCAATGCCTATGCACTTGCGACTACTCTTTCATTGTTTTTGTAAATATTTTTATACCTGATTTTTAAAATTATGTATAAAATGATCATAGTATATGTTCTCTGATACAGATACTTATCTGCTTGTGTCTTATGTTCTATGGATTTGTAATGTTTTCATGTGTAGTGGGACCCTCTGACTCTTCTTATATATATTCAGCACCCACAATTACTGTGAAATTCAAATATCTCCCTTAAATATATTTGCATTGATTATTCATAGTTCTTCTGTTTCCTCAGTTAGCATCCCTTTAGGCACAAACCTGAGATGGCATACTCAGTCTAATATACTAATGGCCTTAGTGGTCGGATCTCAAAAGGAAGAAATGATCATAGTACTACTACTGTCCCCACCAACCAGCAAGACAACTACCAGCAGGACAACTACCATTTATTAGGCACTCTCAATGTGCCCATCATTATACAGGCACTTTATAAGCATTCTGTTTCTCAAATAACTCGACATGTGTAAATCACTTAGAACAGTGTCTGATAGTAAATTTTCCACAAATGTTTGCTTTTATCATCATCAACATAGTCTTATCATGATCTCAGTTAAGGCCTTCAATGATTGGTCAATGTAGATCTCATTATTCTCATTTGACAACTATGGAAACAGGTTCCTACAAGCTGAATTGCTTAACTGGTTAATAGATGGTAGAGACTGAATTTTGACACAGGTGTGTTTGACTTCTATAACTTTTTTTTTTTTTTTTTGTCCCGCTCAGCTAGTCTATGTCCCACAGGTGGGAATAGCCACACACAAAAAATGTCTCCCCTCCCTCTAACCTTCACTAGCTGTGAGCTACTTCCTATCTTCCCTGGTGTAGCATGTCACTTCAGGAGACTAATCCAGAAACCATGGCTTATGTTTTCGCTACACAGTGCTGCTCAGAGAAGTCCCTGTGGCTTTGAAGGGAAGTGGCTGGGTTCCTAGGGGGCCCTCCTAATGTCTAAGATGTTTTGATTGCTCTGCTTATCCCAGGAAAGATAACCACTCACTCTTGTCTTCCCCAGGGCATTCTGATTTTCCACACAGAACTGGACTCTGGTTCTGTAAATGCTCATCTTGTCTTCTCCTTGTCGTTACTTCTTCTGAACCTGACACCAGCTGTATGCCGTCTATTAACCTGTCATATTCATTGATCTCCCTAAGAAATCAAACTGTCCTCCTAATTCCCCTGTCTGATTTTTGCTTGCTGGAGTTTACTGACAAAATTGTCCCCTAGCAAAAGAAGAGTGTATTTGCTTCAGCTCTAATAGCCCCAAATGCTGTATATAGTCAATACACGATTTTCTGTACATTTCAAACTTTATGACCTCTTTCAAAATGAAAACTGTTTGCAGATAACTCTGATTTGACCTCCAAAGGCTATAGGAAAATAGAGCTAAAGCAAGTGCTCAGATTAAGGAAGTTTATGAAGAAAAGTATAGGCTAGTCACAGTGGCTTATGCCCGTAATCCCAGCAGTTTGGGAGGGTGAGACAGGCAGACTGCTTGAGCCCAGGAGTTTGAGACCACCCTGGGCAACACAGAGAGACCTCATTTCTAAAATTAATTTAAAAAAATAGCTGGGTGTGATGGCACACACCTGTAGTTCTAGCTACTTGAAAGGGTTAGGTGGGAGGATTGCTTAAGCCTGGGTGGTAGAGGCTGTAGTGAGCTATGATTGCACCACTGCACTCCAGCCTGGGCAACAGAGCAAGACCTCCTCTAAAAAACGAACAAACAAACAAAGAACAACAACAACAACAAAAAGAAATAAAAGAAAAATGTAGAACCTTTCCACTGGCACTTGTATTTTCTGACATAAAATAAACAGGGTGTACTTTGTAACTTATAATACCTGAATTTAAACTGATTACTAATTTTCTCCCCTCTTATTTGTTGGAGAATGATGATGGAGGATTAGAAAATCGCCTGTGTAGCTTAATATACTTACAATAAAGCTCTGGTCATTCCATGTTTTGTTTAAGAATGTTGGGAAATTTTCCATTTTTCAGTGAAGTTGTTCTTCAAGCTTATGATGTCATTATAAATTTCTGACTTCTTCGCGAAACCTAGGCCTTAATTTTAGAATAAGTATATTCTCATTAATTTGTCATTTATCTGTTCATCTATTCATTCTTTCATCTATAAAATCTTTCATTATTTTGGACTGACACTGTGCGAGGAGCTTGTATTAGTCAATATTTAATCAAGATAACAGAAGTTCTTCTAGGCATTTCAAGCAGAGAGAATTCAACACAGGAAATTAGTTATACATATCAGAAGGTCAAAAGAGCAAAAGAAAAAAGCAAGTGGTTATTCAAAATTAGGAGCTGCAGCTGACCCTTGGCTGAAAGTTAGGGGCCAATGTTCAGGGGAGCTGGCCTTTGCTAGTACTGGCATCTCATTACTGCCATAGTAGGAAGCTAAGGAGCCTCCTCTCCCACTGATGCTTCTGAAACTGCTTCCAATGATGCTGGGGAGAGAAACCACTGGTAAGGTCCCTACAAAGCTTTATATGGCTATTTCCTGTGTCTGGAGGTCACTCTTCCTCCCTCTGCCTGCCACTTGACTTCATTGCCTCTCATTTGGCTAACTTTTCTATTTTTAAGAAAATCAGTTTGCTTTTTAACACCTAGTGCAAGATTGCTATATTGGAAAGTCTCTAACTTTGTCATTCCTTTCTCTGTCCCTTGCATTATATCTATTATTGCATGTGTCATGGTATATATCAATTTTTGTGTACCTTTTAGGCTATCCTATTAAGCTGAAAGTTTCACAATATCATATCTTTTTTTTGTTGTTATTATCTTCCCAATTAACACAGAATTTATTAATTCTCAACGAATGTTTGTCAAATTTATTGGAATTGAATTGAAATATGCAATGGGACAGACTTATGGTATATTTTGAAGCATCTAACATGCTGGATCAGGAATTAAAACGTTGTCATTCAGGTAATGGGTAGCCATTGGCACTTTGGAAGGCTTGCAGTGACATTATGTAATTTTGTGAGTCTGAGCTGGAGGAAGTAAGAAAAGGCGGTGTGGAGTGTGATTCCATGTCTGTTGTACACAATAGGAGCTGAGTGCATTGATTTTAGCCTGACTTTTCAGGAACTACTGTTCTTTTCTCATTTGAGATCTGGGAGTGTTATTTTACCTTCCTTTATTGTTGAGGTGATACTTTTTTTAAGATTATAAATTATTCCTTTTAGAGCTTTTGAAGGTGTCTGGCTGACAGGCTGGCTGAAGTTTTATAATCAACCATTTCTAATCATGAAATGTTCTAATTATAAAAAGTAATGTAGTCAGATATTCTAAATTATGTTCCCATTCACTTTGCCAAGTACCTTTCCAAAAAAACCTTTTTGCTCTGGCATTCTCTTTCTGCAACACAGAAAACTGAGGGGAATTCAACTTTGGAAACAAAATATTTTGGACCTAATTTAAAGGTGAGAGTGTAAGCAGCTCAGCAAAAATCCCAATACAATACTCCTCCTCCCAAATATAAATGCCAATTTTTTTCCTGGAGACCCTTTTGGACACCAGAGCTGGATGGCATCTGGCTGACGGTAAAATAACCATGATGTCCCAGTTACCCTTCTGCTCCTCCCAAAAAGCCTCTTTATTTATTTTTATTTTTATTTGTTTATTTGTTCTTTCTTTTTGAGACGGAGTCTCGTTCTGACGCCCAGGCTGGAGTGCAGTGGTGCAATCTCAGCTCACTGCAAGCTCCGCCTCCCGGGTTCACACCATTCTCCTGCCTCAGCCTCCCGAGTAGCTGGGACTACAGGCGCCCGCCACCACGCCCTGCTAATTTTTTTTTCGTATTTTTAGTAGAGACCGGGTTTCACCGTGTTAGCCAGGATGGTCTTGATCTCCTGACCTCATGATCCTCCTGCCTCGGCCTCCCAAAGTGCTGGGATTACAGACGTGAGCCACCATGCCCGGCCTATTTATTTGTTTATTTATTTATTTATTTATTTATTTAAGACAGGGTCTCACTCTGTCATCCAGGCTGGAGTGCAGCAAGCTTGACCTCCTGGGCTCAAGTGATCCTCCCACTTCCATTCCCAGTGTAGCTGGGACTACATTTGCTTACATTTTTATTTTATTTCAATTAATTATTTATTTATTTTAGAGATGGAGTCTCTCTGTGTTGCTAGGCTGGTCTCAAACTCCTGAGCTCAAGTGATCCTCCAGCCCCAGTCTCCCAAAGTGTTGGGATTACAGGTGTGAGAGCCACCACTCCCAGCCAAATATGTCACTATTGCTAAACTTTTGGGTGCTGACGGGGATGGTTAATTTTATCTGTCAAGTTGACTGGCCTATAGGGTGCCCAGATAGCTGGTCAAATATCACTCTGGGTGTTTCTGTGAGGGTGTTTTTGGATAAGAGTAACATTAAAATTCTTTAACTTGAGTAAAGCAGATAACCTCCTTAATATGAGTTAGCCTCATTTAGTCAGTTGAAAGCCTGATAGAGCAAAAGGTTGACCCTCCTTTTATTTAGGGAATTCTCCTGCCTTTTGATGGCTTTTAATGTGGGACATTGACTTTTCCTGTTTCTACAGCAGTTCTCACCTTCTTACTTGAACTGGGACATCAGCTCTGCAGGTTTTGGACTTGCCAGCCTCCACTCCATAATCACATGAGCCATTTCCTTACAATAAATCTTTCTCTAAACTCTAAGTTATTTCTAGAATGTATATCTAGAATGTGTGTGTTTGTGTGTGTGTGTGTAGTTGGTTGTGTTTCTCTGGAGAATTATAACCAATATACCTACTGAGGTTATTTTGAAATATGTTCTTAAATTATTTGACTTTCTTCCTTCCAAAAGGTAGAGCCTAGTTCCCCTCTTCCTTGAATGTGGGCTGGATGAACTCAGTGATTTCTTTTGGTGAATAGAACACAGTGGAATGACAGCATGTGGCAAGATCATAAAATGGCATTGTGTCTTCCTTCTGGTTTTCTCTATGAGATCACTTTCTTGAGGCAAAGTGAACTTCCATGTCATGAGGACACTTAAGTAGCCCTATAAAGAAGTCCAAATAATGGGGAACTGAAGCCTTCAGCTAACAGTCATGTGAGCCATCTTGGAGGTGCACTCTTCAGTTCCTGTTGAGCCTTCAGAATTCTGTAGTCCTAGCAGACATCTTGACAGCAACTTCATGAGTGATACTAAGCAAGACCTACCCAATTAAGCTGATCGCAGATTTCTGACCCATAGAAATTGTGTGATACAATAAATATTCTTTCAAGCCGCTATGTTTTTTTAAAAAAATTTATTTATTTATTATTATTATACTTTAAGTTCTAGGGTACATGTGCATAATGTGCAGGTTTGTTACATATGTATACTTGTGCCATGTTGCTGTGCTGCACCCATCAACTCGTCAGCACCCATCAACTCGTCATTTACATCAGGTATAACTCCCAATGCAATCCCTCCCCCCTCCCCCCTCCCCATGATAGGCCCCGGTGTGTGATGTTCCCCTTCCCGAGTCCAAGTGATCTCATTGTTTAGTTCCCACCTATGAGTGAGAACATGCGGTGTTTGGTTTTCTGTTCTTGTGATAGTTTGCTAAGAATGATGGTTTCCAGCTGCATCCATGTCCCTACAAAGGACACAAACTCATCCTTTTTTATAGCTGCATAGTATTCCATGGTATATATGTGCCACATTTTCTTAATCCAGTCTGTCACTGATGGACATTTGGGTTGATTCCAAGTCTTTGCTATTGTGAATAGTGCCGCAATAAACATACGTGTGCATGTGTCTTTATAGCAGCATCATTTATAATCCTTTGGGTATATACCCAGTAATGGGATGGCTGGGTCATATGGTACATCTAGTTCTAGATCCTTGAGGAATCACCATACTGTTTTCCATAATGGTTGAACTCAGAGTCCTCATAAATAATACCACACATCTACAGCCATCTGATCTTTGACAAACCTAAGAGAAACAAGAAATGGGGAAAGGATTCCCTATTTAATAAATGGTGCTGGGAAAATTGGCTAGCCATAAGTAGAAAGCTGAAACTGGATCCTTTCCTTACTCCTTATACGAAAATTAATTCAAGATGGATTAGAGACTTAAATGTTAGACCTAATACCATAAAAACCCTAGAGGAAAACCTAGGTAGTACCATTCAGGACATAGGCATGGGCAAAGACTTCATGTCTAAAACACCAAAAGCAACGGCAGCAAAAGCCAAAATTGACAAATGGGATCTAATTAAACTAAAGAGCTTCTGCACAGCAAAAGAAACTACCATCAGAGTGAACAGGCAACTTACAGAATGGGAGAAAATTTTTGCAATCTACTCATCTGACAAAGGGCTAATATCCAGAACCTACAAAGAACTCAAACAAATTTACAAGAAAAAAACAAACAACCCCATCAAAAAGTGGGCAAAGGATATGAACAGACATTTCTCAAAAGAATACATTCATACAGCCAACAGACACATGAAAAAATGCTCATCATCACTGGCCATGAGAGAAATGCAAATCAAAACCACAGTGAGATACTGTCTCACATCAGTTAGAATGGCGATCATTAAAAAGTCAGGAAACAACAGGTGCTGGAGAGGATGTGGAGAAATAGGAACACTTTTACACTGTTGGTGGGATTGTAAAGTAGTTCAAGCCGCTATGTTTTAAGATAATTTTGGAGCAATATTTAACAAATACATCTACTATGTTGAAAACATTGCCTTAGGCCCTCTATTCCTGGACTCAGGATTGTGAATGGTTACCGGGCGAGGTAGAGAGTCAGTAAGAAAAAATTTCATTACATTGTTTTATTTGCTCAAAGATGTGGGAGATTAGCCAACATCCAGAAAGCCTAGATCAAAATTGAAATGCCCTTGTTGATCTGGGCAGGCAGTCAAGACAACCTAACTGAGGGGTCAGTGAGGGCAATGACAGCGTAGTGGACCTTGGAAGAAAAAGCAAACCCTTCATCAGTACAATGGAGAATAATTTGCTGTGTTAAAATGAAGGTCAGACTCTGTGTACACTTAAAACAGGTGTTCAATACATATGCATTGATTGATGTTGGTTGATTTATTTTGAATGCCAGACAGATTGTGAGTCATCAGTGTTACAATGTAGCTTAAATAAATGTGAGCTGTGCTTGGAAAATAGCAATACAACAATGAGAACCAAAAAGCACCATTCAGCCTCTCACTGTGCAGCCTTATTTGTCCCACCTGCCACAAGACTCTGATTACCGAGAGGGTGGGACTTCCCAGTTACATGATAAATAATTCTTTGGGGGGAGAAATAAAGGGGAATCTTCAATATGAAAGACTTTGGCAGTGGGACCTGACCAATTTATTTCAGTGAAGGCCTGGATTGATTTCTTATGGGTAGACTAGTGGTGTCGTTTGCAAAGATGCTGAGAAAGACCTTCCCCACAGAAGGTATTTGGTACGAGAGAACAGGGTGGGAGAGGGTGATTGCAAGTTGACAGTGGAAGAAAAATGTGATATAGTAGTTGGTCATAAGTGTATACCAAGATGTGGCTTAATTTTCTTTTATTACTTCCTTGATGAAAACCTCACCATCTGTAGGATACAGTGAAACGAATACGACTGAGGATTATTTTCTGGGTCATGTTAGGTTACTTACTTTCTGTTTTGGAAATCAGGGCCTATGTGCAGTATTGAAGTTCATGCTATCATAGTGCTCTTATGTTTTGGTTTCCCCGGGGAGAAATTTCTGTACATGTGATTGTCTCAGTCTTATCATTATAGTACCGTATTTACTCAAAAGGATCCTGATTTTGACAATGAGTTATATGGCTAGTGAGTGGTGGAGTCTTGGTAGTGGAGTAGAGTGATTACAAATATGAACTCTAGCATAAAATTCTCAGAGAATAAATTTGAGCTCTGCCACTTTTTAGTCATGTAACCTTGATATCTCTCTACTGTGGTTACTGTAAAGCAGGAATAATAATAATAACATCTATTAAGGTGGTTGGGGTGAAAATTAAATGAGTTATAATGCATAAAGCCCTTCAAAGAGTGCCTAACACGTGAAAGCTCTATACAAGCTTTATCTTGTATACTATGTAATCCTCACAAAACTCTTGTAATGAAGGGGTTATGATGCCCCTTCGTAAATGAGTACACTGGAGTATCAAAAGGTTTAGAAACTTTACATAGGAAAAACAGCTAAGGGGTAGTAGTTGGAGTATTTGGTCATGACTTTGACCTCAAATGATTCATTATTCCACAAAGTAGTTTAACCTCAACACCTCTTTATGCCCTTTCTTCATTTTCTAGAATAAGTCAGAATAAGGAGCTATGTGTTCATTCTTATGCTCATTCAATTCTGTATTAATTTCTGGTTAAAACTCTCTCACCAGAGCAGATATTTCTCTGGGGGGCTGAGAGTGGAGGGGGGCAGATGATAGGATGCCATTCTTATCATGAGATGGTGTCTTGCACTCATCTTGCTTAACACATCTCTTTATAGGGTTCAAGAGGGTAGGGCCAGGCCAGCTGTATACCCATTAAGCTACTGGTTTTCCCTAAATCATGACTTGTTAACAGAACTCACAGATAAGTAGAGAGTCTAGGATCATTCTCACAGTGGAACCTAGAAGAAATGTCTATGGGGAGCCGTGGAAGCAGATCACAGAGCCTCCGCAACATGAGAAGAGAGGAAGGATGTTCTCGCTTCCCCCAAGAGAGAACAAACATGGCTCAAACAGCCAACAGACCCTGGCTGCACAGACCAATCGGTTAAAGCACGTGCCTGTGTTCCCAGTGGCCAAAGGCCAAAGGGAATGGACATGCTTATTAATGCCAACCTGCATGAATTATCCACCAATGCCCAGGCCACACCCCTCCCTGTTAGTCCTTCTCACTGTAGATGCCTCTTTCCCAGCTCTTAAATGAAACTCTGCCCAATGGACAGGAATTTGGTACCAGAAAAACATAAATATTTCTCCAATTTTAATAAAAATTTAGCTCAGTTTTGAAAAAAATACAATTTCAAAGCTTACATTCTTTGGTTTATAGACTTAAGATTTACAGATGTGTCATGCTACACCATCCTGAGAGACAACCTTATTGCAATTTTTGCAACTCCACTTCTTCCTGGCTTTGTTTTCTGTCTGTGAAGCTTAATTCCTCAAGCTGAACTTTTTAAAAAGATATCAAACTCTCACTTAAACTCTGTATCCCATCTGTCAAACGAGAATAATAACATATATTAGGGTTATTGTGAGGATAAGATATAGTTTATGTAATGTGCCTGCTCTATAGGGCCTGAGACAGCATGTGCCCAAATACTGCTACTACTACTATGGTCATGCCTAATGGTAGTAACAGTAAATATCGTAATAACGGGCAGACCTGTTCTAATAGCATGGCCACTTTAATTTGTCAGGCTGGTATATTCTATTACATCAGCATTTATAGTATCTATACTAAGTTATTGAGGTTATCAGGTTAATGTATATACTTAGGACACATAATGCTTTTTCCACAATGGTAGGCCCCTTCCTTTATGCAAAGGAGCTTACCTTGTTCCTCCCTGAAAGGATGTGTTTCTCTTATATAGACAAGCATGCAGAGAACATTTTACTTTTTAAAAGAGCACATTTCCATACTTATCAAGGAAATGAGAGCTTTTCAAGCAAATTCCTGTGAGAAGTCTAAGACTATTAAAAGAATAATTATTGAGGCAAAAAGAAACAAAACATTTCACCTTTTTTCCTGTAGAAGCCAGACTGTGCTTCTTACAAAAGCCTCTGCAACCTCCAATTTTATTCAAGAGCTAAAGAAAATAGCAGTCCCCAAGGCTCCAAGATTCAATTTCCATTGCATAGGATGCCCCTCACATCAGAATTAATCAGTTCTCATTTCCACTGTCCCATTTCCCTTCAGGAATCCTGTGGTGTAAACCTCGAAGGTAAACACAAATATTCATCTACTCAACCTGTTTTGAAGAGTTAAACATTCAGGGACACAAATCACTGGCAGCGATCGGTACACACTGATTTGGGCACAATTCATCTCCTCTGTCTAAATGTAGAGAGTCTGCTTCGTTTCTCCCATGCTCATAAGAGCCAGGGCTTTGCTCCAAGATATCAGGCCAAATGATTGGACATTTATGGTGTTCGCTGCCTGTACACAGATGGAACACATGTTGATTTTGTTTCTTTTTTTAGGAGGAAAACAATCAGATGTATGAAATGGCTTTTAGCCTCTTATTTGCTGTTGGTCGCTTCCGTAACATTATCTACGTATTTAGTTTTGCTACTGCTATAAACCTTCATTTGTTTTACTTCATTTGTTGATATCCTGGAATTTTAAGAAAATCATTTCCGAGGTTGTAATTTCCTGTTAACAATGTGAACATTTGTGGACCTATCTTCTTTGTTTATCTCTTTGTAGAAGTTTCGGGTATTCTCAAAAGCAAAGTAAATGTCAGTGCCAGCTCCAGGACTGTGCCATGTTTACAGAATTGGGTACTTGTTTGTTTGTGAAAAGATGGGCCTGGTGTTGCGTATCCACAGTGGCTCAGATTTAGTCTTATGTGTGTGTGTTTATTTCCTATACTTGCTGTGGTACGCTTCACGGATAAAGGATGGGGCTTCCCAGAGTGACTTTTGTAGCAATAAAGGACTTAACGGTCTGCTTATCCTTTCTCTGTTTCTTGCTATTCCAACCCTTAGCAAATTCTTGCAGTTGTTCCAGTTCAAAAAGTGGACAAAGGATAGGGCAGTACTCATTTTCAAATCCCTCTTTTTGGAGAGATTGGAGGAAAGCAGAGAGGATGAAATGTAGCTTTAGAACCTTTCCTTCCCCAAGATAATTAGCATTCTCTTAAAATTCATTGGTCTCTGGGGGATTTGCTCTACCTTTAAGTTGGCTCCAAACTAAATACAGGTATTACAGGCAGAGAAGCTCGAGGGAGTTCAAGATGTGCCTTCAGAGCATAATAAATATCTTACTTAGAGAGTGTTTACTTAGTCCTAAAGGATTCACCAAGTTTTTGAAGTCATAAATTACTTCTCTTCAAATTTGGTTGTGCAAATAATATATTCCTTAAAGATATTTTTTAAAGTTCATTTTGGATGTACAATTTAGAAATAATAGTACAGTTGTTTGTCTTTTTATTATTGAGTGTTGGCAAACCCAGGGAGGAAAATATCATATATGGTTCATTGCTGGAGACTAGTTTCAGGAAGAACCTAAATCAGCTACAGAAGTTAATTCTAACTTTGGTAGTGTCAGATAACAGGACTCCAACATGCACTGAAGTTGCTGTTTTTTCTGGGTGTTGCTGTTCCTGACACTTAAGTCTGCATAAATCCTAGAGACAGTAATCTGCCCAGCAAACACAGACTTCTGTGGAACAAGCTGCTGTATCTAGGGACCAACCAACTCTTCTCACGTAGGTGTGTCTAACTAAAATAAAACCACTGAGGAAAATGGCTTGATACTAAACTTCCCTAAACCAGGTAGGTGTGTTTTTTGTCCTTATACAGTAATTGTATTAACCTCTCCAAAATTTCTCTGGAAACACGGCCTTGAAATTGTTTGTATTCTTGCTTGTCTCCAACTGCACTGTAAGCTCTCTAAGGATTGTATTCACTGGTTAATACCTGGGGCATGACATTCCAATGTCTGAATGGGAGTAAGCCTTTGAAATATTAATGCATTTATTAATAAATAGGACTCCTTGTGTTAAAGCAAAACCTGACTCTCAAATACAGCTGACACTTTTCTAAATTGTTAAAATGATCAACAACAATAGCATTCAGTTATTTATTATGTGTCTGACGCTGTGCTAAGTACTTTTCATACCATCTCTTTAAATTCTTACAACTGGTTAAACTAATGAGGCTCTGGCATCAGAGAAACCTAGGTTTAAACTTGTGGTCCGCCTCTTATTAGCTCCCTGCAATTGGTAGATCTATGTAACATACCAATCTTAATTAGCAAATAGGGCTAATCATAACTTTATCAAAGAAGGCTGGGAATAACATTTATGTTTGCCTAGCATGTAGCTTGCACCCGCTAATTGTTATTTCTATGTTTAAGATCATTACATTCGTGGAGTCAGTGAATACCAGAAAATAATTTTTCCATAGAAAAGGAAAGAAATCTTTCCTTTTACTCCTCTAGTATCTTAATCTTATGTTTATCTAAATATCCATCTACTTATTCTAATATTGGTATAATTTAGCAGCTTTTAATCAGTTTGAATCTACTATATACGACCTCAGTTTCATAAAACTATTTAATAATTACCCTTGAACAGAATCCCTTCTAATTGTCATTGGCTGTTCATTCTACCCAAGATCTTTTGCCAGTTTTCTGATACCTCCTTGTTTCAGTATGCTGTGAGTTTTAGATGGAATGTTGTTGCATGAGATCCTGCCATTATGTGTACATAACCCTGACTGTCCTACAAAGAATATGAAAAAAATGCACTGTGATAACAGAGACAACAGACAGTATGGGTGAATAACCAGTCAGAAGAAATGCCAGACATAAACAACTGGTGCCTGTAATACAAGTAATGTAGCCATACAAAACCGGGACATTTGTATGTCTGTGCCAGCCTAGTGTCAGGCTAATGGTCAGTCACCTCTTTGACTTTCCCTGATCTATGTATAAACAGGCAGAATTTATTAACAACTGTGACAAACTCTACTCAGACACTCTTCCCAATGGGGCTTTCTGATTATATTTTTATACCACTTAAAATATTTTTTGCTAGGAGCCAGAACTTAAGCAGAAACCAGAAAGTACAGAATCACTATAGAAAATATATTAACCATAAAAATATTGCAACTGCTGCATTAAAACTAAAGTTTTCTTGCCATTAAAAATGTCTTATTAGGACCGGGCATGGTGGCTCATGCCTGTAATTCCAGCACTTTGGGAGGCTGAGGTGGGCGGATCACGAGGTCAGGAGATCAAGACCATCCTGGCTAACACGGTGAAACCCGGTCTCTACTAAAAATACAAACAATTAGCTGGGCGTGGTGGCGGGCGCCTGTAGTCCCAGCTAATTGGGAGGCTGAGGCAGGAAAATGGCGTGAACCACGGAGGCAGAACTTGCAGTGAACCGAGATCGCGCCACTGCACTCCAGTATGGGTGACACAGCGAGACTCCGTCTCAAAAAAAAGTCTTATTAGTATCCTATATGGGGATTAAACAATATAAACAACGAAAGAATAAAGCAACATTGTGGCCCAAACATTTGGGTCAACACTCCTTACGAACAAATTTAAAAAATCTATGATCCTTGAGGAAAGTAGGTGCATCAGATATCTATAAATGGCTGGACTATGGTATTCAAAAAGTGTGAAGGGTCTCCGTTTCTACCCTGCTTGCAAGTTGACAAGGTAGCCTGCCACAGCGTTATAGAAAATGGTAGAAAATATGAGACTCGTGGGTCAGAGACAAAAGGCTTTGCTACTCATGTCACATCAAGCAGTACAAGCTTCATGTTCCCACTGGTTCCTCGTGATCTCCAGATCCCGCAGGGCGATACAGGTGGATATAGATGAATGCTGTGCAGGCAATATGTTTCTGTCTCAACTAAGGTACCCCAAACTGGGGAAACCCCACTCTTTTATAATGAGCCACAGGAAACCTGCTTAAACTTTAGCCCAGTACTCTTGTCAGTACTCTTGTCAGTAAACACACCTACCTTCTGCTCTGGAGGAAGACAGTTCTGTATCTCCCATGGCTGTTCTCTATATAAACATCCTCGAAAAGATAGCCCAGTACAAAACTTGTCAGTGCATCTGCTTGCAAGATGTGCAGAAATGTGAGAAACCCTTGGAGAATTCTCTCTCAACATACAAGAGCCCAAGGAATCATCTGGCTGTGAACTAATACTGAAAAGAAGATTTGAGCTTTTCCCTATCAAATCAGACCACTTAGCATCCTCTCTTTTTCTCTCTCTCTTTTAATGTACTGATGAATTTTTTTTTTTCTGGAAAGAATCAGTGCCAATGGCCCTTCTGATGGAAACTGAATCGTTGAGATGCCAATTAACATTGCATTGCTGAGAGTAGTCGATTCTTTATTTGTTTTTCCAGCCAAGTTTCTGCATTTGAGCTTTAAAGGTTTTGTTTTCATGGTCTATAGCACAGGGGGAAAATGACAAAACCAACTAAATCCTCTATAAGCACCAGAGAAAGAAAAGCAAAAGCTTGTTGCTGAACCAATTTTATCTCCTGTTTTTGTTTTCCAAGCCCTGATTATTTATAGCTATTGTAGAAATCGGTAAAAGAGACAAATAAGACTAATAATAGGTAAAAAACAAAAACAAAAAAAGCTGGAATGACACCAATGGGTTAAAAAGAGAACTGAATTGTGTCAATGCAAAATGCATTTTGAAAGAACTTCAGAGAATCAAGTAGAGAAAAGGTCAGGATATGGTATTTCTGAGACCAGAAGTGAGCCATTGATGTGTCTTTATTACATTTGTATTTGTGAAGCATTTCTCACTACTTCTTAATCATTTGTTTTTCATTTAGAAACTTGGTTTTATTATTTCAGCAAACTTTATATCACACTACTGTTTCAAATGAGAAATATATTAATCTTAAATGTAGACTTTGGCACAAGAGCTCATTATATTTGAGCCATGCCAAATGTTAAGCTAAAAGAGGAGAAAGAAGCTTGGTGTGACCAGGTTAATTTAATTAACCAGTTTCTTTCTTGAATTTTATAATCCCTGTGGAAGCACATAACATTCTATCTATATATGCAGAAATCTTTTGCGTAAGTTATTTGAAATATTTTAAAAGAAATCCTTGTAATGTCAATGTATTGGGAGCCCTTTTGGAAGATATACATATATTGATATTTTCACTTTTAATACATATTAAGAAATAAAGAAAATATAGTTAGTAAAGACCTTATATAGTGTTCTGGAATGAAAAGATCATCTATGGGTAATGCATTGGCAATTCAAATGTAAATCCCACATAATTTCTCACCTAGGTGTCATAAAGTTAAGTTTGTCCTAAAGCTCCCTCCTTGTACGTTCAGTCTAAAGGTTTATCCATACATAAAGAACTGTAACCTAACTGTATGTGTAAACAGACTGTAGCCTACTCTTGTAACAAGTAGCTGGGCCTCAGCCTGTCACAGAAGCCATACTGCAACCACTCACAGGCGGCCAACTGTTCAAACCGCGTTCAGTAAGGCACACATGAGCTGTAATCAATGCCGCTGTTTCTGTGCCACTGTTTCCGTTTTCAGTCCCTAAATCCTCTCTGATCACATAGCAATGCTGGAGTCTCTGAAACTATTCATTCAAGAATTGTTCTTTTATCAATTAAACTGTGTTAACTTTGTCTAAAGTTTTTCTTTTATCACTATGAATAAAAGATCTTTAATTATTGACCAATTTATCCATCCAACGTCAGCTGTTACGCTTTGTTTGTTTGCTTTCTGAGGCAGGTATCACTCTGTTGCCCAGGCTGAAGTGCAGCGACGTGATCGTGACTCATTGCAGTTTTGTCCTCCTGGGCTTAAGTGATTCTCCCACCTCAGCCTCTGAAGTAGTGGGGACTACAGGTGCATGCCACCATGTCCTGTTAATTATTGTATTTTTTCTAGAGACAGGGTTTTGCTATGTTACCCAGGCTGATCTCAAACTCCTGGACTTGAGTGATCCACCAGCCTCGGCTTCCCAAAGTGCCATGATTACAGGTGTGAGTCACTGCACCTGGCCTCAAAGTGAGCTCTTACACTAACAGCTTGTTTTCATGTAGCTGTTACATAAACAGTGTTTTCATATACATGGAAGACACTGATAGTCTCATCTGTTTTTATATCTAACGTTAATCAGAGTTAAATAAATGTTATTTCTGATTTTGTTTCCTCAACTCTATTTTTCATATTGCTTTAAAGCAAGAGAAAAAGATAAAAATTTTAAAATTCTTTTTTCCAGTTACATGCAGATAATGCCCTGACCATTAAAAATATTTTTACATCCTATAATTTAGGATGTATGTTTTCTTTGTGTAAAGGGATGCTAAATGGCAACCAAAGTACTACAGATTGAATAAACTACTTTGCAATTTTATAGCAAAGAGTGTGGTACATCTAAATGATTTTCAAATTGTGCTTTCAGGGACCAGAACAGATATGCTTTCAAAATGAAGGTAGCTTTAAAAAGCAGTGTGTAAACCTTGCTGGTCTACCAAAGGAGCCAGTTAAGGTCCCTTTGAGGACACTTTAAAAGATTTTAAGAAAAAACAGCAATTAATTATAGAAAATTGTACACCTAAAAACTCTAGCTTCAAAGGACAAATAGCTCAGATTAAGGCAGGCAGGTAACAAAGTGATTCCCTTCTAATTAGGAGAAAACACAGGTGTAGCAGTTCTAATGGCATGTAAAGGGCAAGTAGAATTTTGAACAGATTTCTGTTCTTGCCCTGGTTTGAAAGGAAAAGAGAGATAGATGCACATTCCTGAAAACACCAAGTAGGCAAAGATTCAGGAAAGGTTGTGAAAATTATTCTTAGAAATAAAAATATTGGTGAATCAAATTCTCTCATTGGAGAGCAAAGACTTCAGGGATCTTTAGACCCTGTAGAACAGACTATGAATCTTAAGACAACTTCTGAGCAGCCTAGAAAAAGACTCCAGCTTAGAAAAGCATTTCAGGATTTCTCAAATGTTAATGCACATTTGAATCACCTGGGGATTTTCTTAGATGCAGATTCTGACTTTGTTGTTCTGGGGTTGGGCCCGTGATGCTGCATTTCTGACAAGCTCTGATGTCACAGGTTGATGCCAACAGTGTTAATGTGAGGACCCACTTTGAGTAGAAAAAAAATTAGATAAGGGCTGAAAGTCAATTGACCTTAGATGTGTGAATCTCCTTCTGAACTCTATATTTTATTAATCTATATGCAGTATCTATCATTCTTCTCATCATATGAACTCAGTTACGAGCTTTACTAAAATCAGATACTATAAATCTTCAAACTTATCAAAAGTTTTTCCTTTTAAAATTGTTTCAATTATTCTAGAATGTTTGTATTTACATGTGAATTTTATACTGAGCTTGCTGATTGGTTTCTATTGCAAAATTTCCTCTGGTTTAATTATAATGGTCTTAAAATCTGTAGGTCAATTTGGAGTTAATGAAATTTCAATTTGGCTTAAATTTACATTTCCCCAAAGACTAATGATGTTGGACATCTTTGAATATGCTTTTTGTCATTTATACATCTTTTTCTAAAATGTTCATTCAAAATTTTCCCACTAAAATTAGTTGTTTTTTGTATATTATCATATTGTGAATATCTTTATTCTGGATACAAGTCTTTTGGAAGATATATATTTTGAATACATTTTCTAATATGTGATATGCCTATGAACTCCTTTAATAGTATCCTTTAAATAGCTAATTTTTAATTGATAATATAACCAATATAAAGTGTGTTCATGCTCTTGGATTTTTATCTCAGAAATTTCAAGGTTAAGAAAATTTTTCGTATTTATTCTTCAAAAAGATGTATGGCTTTACCATTTACATTTAAAACTATTATGACTTTGGATTGATTTTTACATACACAATGAGGTAAGGGTCAATACATTTTTTTCCATGTGAAATATAAACACCCAGTTGTTCCAACCTCATTTGTTTAAAGGATCACACTTCCCTAAATAAATTATCTTTAGCATAATTATAAAAAAATCCATTATATGTATGTTTATATCTATTTCAGGACCAAATATTTGGACTTAAGGTTAGATTAACATTTTAAAAAGTAACTAAATCAGTTCACCATATTAATACTAAAAGAGAAGAAAATATGATCATCTCAATAGTTGCAAAAGTATTATTGATCAAAACTCAGTATCCATCTGTGATAGAACTCTCAGCAAATTAGGAATAGATAAATCTTATAAAGATCACCTATAAACACTGTACAGCTAACATTATATTTAATGATGAAAGACTGATTCTTCCTAAAATTAGGAAAAAGATGTCTACTTTAATCATTTCTATTCATTATTGTATGTTCTAGCCTGTGTTTTAATAAAGAAAAAAATAATAAGAGGTATCCAGAATGGAAAGAAAAAAGTAAAACCCTGTTTATTTCCATTTGACATGATTATATATGTAGAAAATCCAATGGAATATACAAAAATAATATTAGAATTAACTAATGAGTTTAGTAAGTTTTCAGGATACAAGATGTATGCACCAAAATCAATAGAATTTGTATATACAAGCAGCAAACAATTTGAAGTAAAAAAAAAATTATAAAGCAGAGAAAAGAAAGATAGATTTGTAGATATAAAAGATCTATACGTAGAAAAAAACAAAACGCTGTTGAAAAAATTAAAGAACTAAAGAAATGGATAGCTCTATTGTATTCATTGGTCAGAACCCTCATTGCTATTAAAATATCAATTCTTCCCAAATTGACCTGTACATTCGATGATATCCAACCATAGTCTTAACAGGCTTTTGGATGGAAATATACAAACTTATTTAAATGTTTGTAAATAACTCAATCTAACTTATTTATATTTAAATGCACAGGACCTAGAATAATCACACCACACCGAAAACAACAAAATTGGAGGAATAGCACTACATAACTTATGAATTACTATAAAGCTACAGTAATCAATAATGTCTGCTGGGGGTCTCAAGAATGACAAACAGATCAATGGAACAAAATGAAGAACTTTGAGATGTAGTAACATACATATGGTCATTAATTTTGACAAACGTTAAAAGGCCATTCAATGGAGAAAATTACTCTTTTCAACAAATGGAGCCAGAAGAATTAGACATGTATATACAAAAAACTAATCTCTTCATGTAAGTCACACAATATAGGAAAAAAAAAAAAGCTCTCAAAATTGGTAGACCTAAATGAAATCCCAAAGCTATAACACTTCTAGGGGAAATATGGAAAATAATTTTGTAAACATGGGTTAAGATTTCTTAGACACTCTTCAAACATGATAAAGAAAAAATTGATAAATTAGACTGTATCAAAAATAAAAGCTTTGTCTTCAAAAGATAACATTAAGAGAATCAAAAGACAAGCATGGGAAATTATTTGGAAACAATCTATTTGTAAAATAATTTGTATGCAAAACATATAAATAATAATCAAAACTCAGTAATAACAAAATAAACAATCCAATAATAATGGGCCAAAAAATTGAATACAAGGAAGAGATATTAATGGCAAGTAATAAATATTAAAACTTTTTCAACAATACTAGTTATTGGGGAAATGCAAATTAAAACCACAATGAAATAACAGTATATCAGAAGAGCTAAAATTCAAAAAACAGAAACAAAAACAGACTATATAAAGTATTGAAAAGGACATGAAGCAACTGGAACTCTTATACAATGCTTCTGGGAATGTAATGTAAAAGGTACAACCACTTTGCAGTTTGGTTGTTTAAAGCTGAGCATACATCTACAGTTTGACCCACCTATTCCAATTGTAGGTATTTATTCTAAAGAAGTGATAGTATAAGTTCAAATAAGGGTATGTACATCAATGTTCATAGCAACTTTATTTGTAATCGTTAAAAACTGGAAACAGCCCAACTGTCCATCAATAGGTGAATGGATCATCAAACTGTATACCAATTTAATGGAATATTAGTTTGGCATAAAAAGGAGTGAATTATTGATACATAATATAATAAAGATGAACTCAGTATTCTGAGGGTTCATGAAAGAAGTCATACTAAAAGGAGTACTTTCTGTATCAATCCATGTATACAAATTTCTTGTAAGTACAAACAAATTAGTATCGGTGGAACCAAGATCAGTTGCTCGTGAACCACGGACAGGACAAAGAGGAAGGGCCAGAGGAAGAGGTTACAAGGGACATGGGGAATCATTTAGGATGACAGCTGTGTTAATTATCTTAATTATAGTGATGCTTTTTATGGGTATATACGTATTAGAACTTACCACATTTTTCACTTTTGATATGTGCATTTTGTGTCATTTATATGTTAATAAAGCTATTAAAATAAAAATTAAGTCCTTGAAATTATATCAAATCACAGTACTTTCCCCATGTGTCTTATTTGGATCATTATCATTGCAGCTACAAATTGTATTTTAAAATACCAGCTATGAAGAGTAAAATCTGTAAGGTAACATACCACTTGCATTTTTAAAAAGGGTCAGAGAGAATAATCTCTGCTCTTAAATTTACAAAAGAACATCAGATTTACATTTAGAATTTCTGAATGAATTTTTAGAAATCAACAACTAGAATCAGAAGGAAATAACTCAATGTGGAACAAATTCAGTACCTGAGGGGATGCAGGTTTTAATGGTAATCAGCTGAGTTAAGGTTTTTCTGAGGAGGCTTTCGGGAGTGGATTTCCCTCTTGCCACAGGTTTCTTGTTTACCTTCAGACTTTCAAGCTGCAAACAAGTATTGCACACAAAGAAAGAAACTTACCGCAGCACTTGAGAGGGAATTAAGTAAACACTTTGGATTGACACCCATTCTGCACCAAAGTACATACATGCCATTTCCAAGCATCCTTCTATGTAAGCCTTTATATTAGATAGAAGAAGATACAGGATAGCTAGTTATCCTTAAAATGAGTTTTATTTTTCCTAAATGAGTCATAGTCTTGGTATGCAAAATGACAGCACTTTATTGCTTTATGTAGTCCTTTAGAAGCTAAAAATCAGAAATTCTACAGTTGTTTTGAGTTTAATAACAATAACTAATATGTATTGAATACTTTTTATGTACCAACCATTTCTCATGTATTATTTCTTAATTGAGCCTCATATTACTTTTGCCCCAATTGTTAGGGATTGTGATATTTGTATATATATTTTTATCTTTATTTATGCATGGTGTTTTCATTTCATTTTCTTCCATACGTCAAGGGCAAATGCATTCTTTATCCATAGAGAGAACAGAAGCATTTTTGTCGTATGGAAATGTATTGTGATATAATAATAAATTTGTATACCCCAGTGAGATAAATTTGAACTCATAGTCACCCCATACCAGAATCAAAATACTAAATGTGTGAAGCTTGTTTATTCTTACATGTCAATGTGTGCCAGATTATCCTACACAAACTATGTAAAATTCATTTGCACAAGAACCATCAGATTCAGAATAAACAGTTTCAAAATGCATTAGGGTTAACACAGCAAAGAATTTGGTACTCAGTAGAGATGAACAGCATTGAAATGCCTGTTAACTGCCTCTTTACTGAGGAAGCACTATGCACGTGCTATTTGGATGCTTTTTAGCATAGTAAATCTATTTCTATGCTTCAAACAACGCAACAAGAAAGACAACATGCTCTACTCTTAACTTAAGAAAACATATGGGCATGATGCTGAGTTTTGATGATCCATTCAACCTGGAATTTAGCCTAGACATGATTCACTAAATCTTAGATTGAAAAGAAACAAAACAAACCTCATCCTCCACAGACTTGTGTTAAGTTTTGCTTTAGAAACAGATGGCAAAGTAGAAAAGCTGGCTGGAAATTGATTGAATTTGAAAAATCAGATGTGGAAAAATCAAGTAATTCACCAGTCCAATAGACTGTTTTGAGGTTTCAGGACTATTCTTCACAGAATACTCTCAAGAGAGTTTTGGCCTCTATGTAATTAGGAAAAACAAGTGATTATTATTATTTCTTTATCCTTTCTTTGGGGAATCTTTCTTTCTTATTCTGAAGGTCTCCACTCTCCAAAGTACTTCCAGAAAGAAACTATATATTTTATTGTCTCTTTCATGCCTTGAATTCTACTTGGAAATTATTCTGACTCCTTAATGTGCATGCCTTACAACATTTGCAGATAGTTATGTCTGTCAACTTTAATCACTGCATAGCCAGACTGCATACACACACATGCATGTGTGCATGTGTGTGCATACACACACACACAAACACTATGTCACTTCTGAGAGGGTTTTATAAATGAAACATATTTGTGTAATCTTTCTTTTTTCCCTTACTGAATTCATTTTAGCTTTCATTCTTAGATTTTACATTCTATGACTGTCTACCTCTTTTCAGACTAGCTTTCTGGGCATCTTCCAATTCAATTTGAGGAAAACTTGTAAATTTTAAGATAAGAGAGATTCAGATGGAAGCCAAAAGATATAATTTGGAAAATGTCAAAACCAATTTAAAAAGTAAAATAAAAGTATAAAAAATGTATGTTTATGCTAAGTCAAAAAATCAGGGAGTATTTCAGCTCACGAGTGGCCAGAATGACATATTAAAATCAATTCAGCGGGGCGCGGTGGCTCAAGCCTGTAATCCCAGCACTTTGGGAGGCCGAGACGGGCGGATCACGAGGTCAGGAGATCGAGACCATCCTGGCTAACACAGTGAAACCCCATCTCTACTAAAAAATACAAAAAACTAGCCGGGCGAGGTGGCGGGCGCCTGTAGTCCCAGCTACTCGGGGGGCTGAGGCAGGAGAATGGCGTAGACCCGGGAGGCGGAGCTTGCAGTGAGCCATAGCACTCCAGCCTGGGCGACAGAGCGAGACTCCGTCTCCAAAAAAAAAAAAAAAAAAAAAAAAAAAAAATCAGTTCATTTTTTTCTTGTACCATATGGAAAAACATTCATTGCTAGACCAATCTGTACAGTCCTTATGTCAACTTTGTGTCTGTCAGGAGTAGAAAAGCAGCATGGTGGCCCCTCGAAAGGACACATTTCCATAGACAGTCAACGGATTTGGCTATCACTTCTTGGTCACCGATGATCCCTGACAGACTCTTCTGGGGAAGTGATTGAGAAAAGAGCTAAAGGAATGGCCTCCAAAATGAAGAAAAGCATGTACAAAATATTCTGCTAGGGGGACACTAAAAGAGTACTAGAACTTACACATGTTTATTTGATCTACAAATTAGAAAACAAATCACATTTGACCATTATTCGATACTATAAGAACATATATGCAAACTCTAAATCAGTTTCTCAGTTAGACCTGAGCAATGTTAAAAACTTGAGATGTCCTGAAGGAAAAAGGGAAGTTTCAAGCTGAGAGGTCTATAGTGGTGTGTTCAGTTCTCTGCTCTTGGCATATTGAGGTAGATAATGATACATGTTTTACCCAGGTCCTGTCATGTAAGGTTATATTATCAACTAAATTAGTCCTCAGAAAATGAAGGTGTTGCTTGCAAAAAAGCAACTACATGGAAATTCCAGACTGAAGAACACACTAGTAATGCAAGGACAGTGAATAAGAAAATGGCAGAGCTGACTTATCCATTCTTTGAACTCTTCCTAGGCCACCTTATGAGATAAAGCATTTATCATCTACTCATAGAGTGTATAAAGCACCTTGAAAAATTAGTTAATGAGCCCTACAAACCCAGAACAATTGAATCTTATAATATTTTCAACTATGTTTAACGTTTCTTGATACCCAACCTAGTATGCTATAAGTCTTCACTAAGCATAGGGATATGTGATTAAAAAGTTTGAGATTTCCCCTTTATTAACGTAATTCAGAATGCCCCTTGGATTATATAATATAACAGAAATAGATGAAATAAACATGGAGAACAGTAAGATACAAGCTAAAACACAGTCTTTCCTCCATATCCTTGGGTTTTGCATCCTTGGATTAAACTGATTGTGTCTCAAAAATATTTGTAAAATAAATACGACAATAAAAATAATACAAATAAGCAATATAACAATTATTTACATAGCTTTACATTGTATTAGGTATTGTAAGTGCATCTAGAGATGATTTAAAGCATACAGGAGGATATGCATAGGTTATATGCAAATACTACACTATTTTATATTAGGGACTTGAGCATCCATTAATTTTGGTATCCATGGACATCCTGGAATCAGTCTCCCACGGATAGCAAAGGATGACTACATCACTTTCCCAGTAAAAACAGACATAGAGGAAATATTGTTTAATATTGGAAGAAACAAGTACTAGAACAAATTCACTATGTGGGATATTTGTCATGCAGTTGGATAAAGGAAGAGATGTTTCCAATGCCAGAACTTATGGTATTTTCAAAATTCTGTTTTAATAATAAAATATAAAATTATTTTGTGAACTACACTACTAAAAAGCTGTACCAGACTTAAAACTTTTTAATTAAAACATTCTACAGACAAACAGTATAGGTATAAACTCATGTGGTGGCAGCTTGGCTGAAATTTATGAGTATGGGGCAAAAGGAAACAGAGTTAGCATCATGTTTACAATATTTTCATTGCATGATAATTTATAGCAAAGCAGAGAAATTGAGGACAGAAGTACACAAAATGTTATGGTATGTCTCCAAACATATCAATACAACAATAATGATACCTGGCATTTAAAAAACACTACTTCATACCAGGCTCTGTCCTAAGTAACTTGATTTATTTATTTATTTTTAGACAGAATCTCACTCTGTTGCCCAGGCTGGAGTGCAATGGCATGGTCTTGGCTCACTACAACCCCCGCCCCCCTGGTTCAAGCAATTCTTCTGCTTCAGCCTCCCGAGTAGCTGGGACTACAGGTGCATGCCACTACGCCCAGCTAATTTTTTGTAATTTTAGTAGAGACAGGGTTTCACTGTGTTAGCCAGGATGGTCTTGATCTTCTGACCTCATGATCCACCCGCCTCAGCCTCCTAAAGTGCAGGGATTACAGGCGTGAGCCACTGCGCCCGGCCCTTAGTTACTTTCACACATTCACTCATTTAGTCATCACGACTCTGTGGAGGATGATTCAGTTATCATGTTCATTTTTCAGATGTGGACACTGAGACACAGAAAAGTTAGAAATCTCCCAAATATCACACAGAATGTGGTCAAACCAGGCCAATCTGGTCAGTCTGGCTCTAGAGCTAATTACTAAATTTTACTGCTGCTCTTATCTAGTTACCTTTGTGAGGCATCTTTTTTTTTTTTTTTAAAAGCCATAACAGCCATTAATATTAAAAATCAAAGTAAATAGACTTTATAAGCAAACTTTGAAATCACTGCATATTTAATCACATTTTCTTTCTAAAATATTTAAAACATTTTTAGCAAAGAAAGGAGCTACTTAATCATTAATGATTACAACCGACAAATAGAGTATTTTAGATTTCATCTTTAGGATATCCTTAAAATTTTCTATTTTTTGTATTTTTCATCACATACATAGCATATTTGTACCCATATATAATATGCATGTTCAAATGTATCTCTGTATACACTTTTATTAGGCTATGCATACGAAAGGTATACTGATGGGGGTACAATAAAAAAAAAGTCTAAGGATTGGTGAACTAAAGAAATAATTTGTACCAAATAAGAAAAGGAATTGTAAAAAGCAGGCGAGATAGAGGGATGAGGATTCTAAAGACTCTGAGGAGCAGGGGGAATCAGTAGAAATATTAGGAGATTGTGCCTGAAACATGGAGAGGAAGAAAAGAATGATGGGTGTGGTGTGAGATGAGGCTGGAAAAGGTGTCAGGGTGGATTAGAGGACAGGTGGGAGAAAGGTTTGTACCAAGGCGATGGCAAAATAAGGTCATTGGGAAAAGGTGAACTTTGGACTAGATAGCTGTCGTTGAAATGAAGCGAAGATATATGGAGAAAAATGTGTACTGAGATAGTCTATTTCTCTTTCGTCTATCTAAGAGAAAATGGTAGTCACAGTGATGAAAGCTGAGTCTATGAAAGGTAAAAAGGGGGAGGATTCAACATTTTGACAAAACAGGTTTTTTGTTAAATACAGTAAAGAAAAAATGGATATGTAAATGTTCATTTACTATAATTTTAAATTTGTCTTATAATTTCTGAGAATCAAGAGTGACTTCAAATACTTCAGCATTTTGTTTCTCATTGTATAAAATTCTCAACAATCTCTAAACAAGCATTTAAAGGGGGTTATGATTTTTATCTTTTTAATAGAATGAGGAATCATTTTGTAACCGGAATTATTCTGTTCTCCAAATTATGAACCTATGGCTTTGCAAGAGATGTTAAGTTCTTTTTAATCCTATAAAAACTCTATCCCATTCAGAGATGCATCTCAGTTCACACACAAACACAATTTTCAAAATTCCTTCTAAATGAGGGCTTTTTTGTTTGTTTTTTGGTTTTTTCTTTTTTTAAATCTTTTTCATCTGACTTCTGAGATTTGGGCCTTACGTCCTATCCCCACACTCACATAAGTGAAGGAAAAAGCACTTCTCTTTTTGAAGTGGGAAAAAGGACTCTGTGGCTGAGGTTTCCTGGTGAAAGGTCACCCCAGAATGTTCAGCTGTCTCCCCTAGAGTGTTGATGGGTGACTCTGAAGCTCCAGAACACTGACATTGGAAGTGCGGCCAAAGAAATATTCTTAACGACTAAAGAGTTATGTCCCTTATCAATGTTGCATTGTGAACATTCTGGAAGATTGCCAAAGCTTTGTAAAACACCCATAATAATTTAAATCTCAGACACATTGAGATCAAAAGTTAATAGAAAGTCTTCAGTTAAAAAAAAGTAACTAAATAAGTATATAAATGAATAAACCAGAAAATCATAGTAAAAGAGAGTTTTATAAGCTTTGCAGTAGTGGAAGAAAGTAAAATTGTGCTTTGCAGTAGAAGATATTTAATTGATTGAAAGTTTAAAATAACAGGAGTTCTGTGAATTTTATGAGGACTGTGTACAATGAGTTTGTCCATGTACTTAACAAAAAAACTTTTCTTAAACTTTCTGTATTCAATATAAACTTTAAAAATCAGCTTTTGAAGATAATTTTGGAAATGCACAGTATATTGACATATCCTAGGGAAGCAGACGGTGCAGGATCCATTAGTTCAAATCTGTTCTTTTGACTTGATGTGTTAATACAAAACATAATAGAAATAATAGTAGCTTCTCCAGATCTGGCATATCTGGGTGTTAAGAGTCCTTAAACCACCTCTGTCCCTCTAATGGGACAATGTGAGATGAAGGCACAAGAGTGTAAAGAGTGAAAAGATGTGAGGGTCATTATTCTTTCCTATGAATCTCTGCAACCCAATAGCAGATAGCTAATTAGGATAAGATTTTTTTTTCAGCTAGGTATCGGCCATTTTGAAGTGCCCACTGTCCCGTTTCCTTTATCTTTTCTACCTTATATCTGTGGATTTTCATGCTAAACTTATTTTAAGGGCCTGGCAGGGTGAAAATGGAGTTATTATCTTGAAACAAAACTTAGGTTCATCCCAGAATCGTGACTTACTACATTTTAAGTTTCAAGGATTTTTTCTTCTCACTTATGCCTCTCATTAGTGATTCATGAATGAAGACTTTTCATAGTGTAATACACTTTTTTCATATCTGGATTAGGTGATTAGATATAGTTCAACAGTGTCAAGAAAAAGGCACCAATTTAGGTGCAAGAAAAGGTAGAAGTTACTTCAGGCATTAAAAATTAATCATAGCTTTTCTTTGTTCTTGGCATGCAAGCATCACCCAAATATGAATGGAGGACTTAGTGTGCTTCAATCACTGTAGAATTGTAGGGCTGAATAGCACACGTGAGAGATGGCAAATAGGTGAAAATATGTTATTCACGTCAACTCCTCTCTCCTAGGGAAGTGGTGGTCATTGCTAATAAGGTCTTGACTTTCTTTCCTGCTGAACTGCAGTCTCCTTAACACAGAAACTAGGAATAATTGAGAGCTGGCATATAAATGACAACTCACCTTTCATTTCTTTGTTTCCAATAGGAAGTTTATAGTCTAAACTTTTGTAAGAAAGAGAAAGGGGTAAGAATATACATAAATACTGATTAGATGTACTTGTAACATAGCTGCTCAAATGTGTTGTGTGGTGCTAGGGCGATGAACCCATTTGACTTACATCTGCTAATCCAGTGATTCCATCAATCTGACTGCTTTTCTTTCTCAGTTTCTTTTTTCTTTCTTTCTTTCTTTTTTTTTTTTTTACGTTCAGGGGTACATGCACAGGTTTGTTATATACGTAAATTTGTATTATGGGGGTTTCTTGTACAGATTATTTCACCAACCAGGTATTAAGCCTAGTACCCATTGGTTGTTTTTTTCCTGATCTTCTCCTCCCACCCTCTGGGAGGCAGCAGTGTGTGTTGTTCCCCTGGATATGTCCATGTGTTCTCGTCATTTGCTCCCACTTATGAGTGAAAACATGTGGTATTTGGTTTTCTGTTCCTGAGTTAGTTCGCTAAGAATAATGGCCTCCAGCTCCATCCATGTCCCTGCAAAGGACATGATCTCATTTTTTTTATGGCTGCATAGAATTCCATAGTTTATATGTACCACATTTTCTGTATCCAGTCTATCACTGATCGGCATTTAGGCTGATTCCATGTGTGTGTTATTGTGAATAGTGCTGCAATGAACACTTGAGTGCATTTATCTTTAAAACAGAACAATGTATATTCCTTTGAGTATATGCCCAGTGATGGAATTGCTGGGTTGAATGATATTTCTGTCTTCAGGTCTTTGAAGGAATCCACCACACACTGTCTTCCACAATGGTTGAACTAATTTATACTCCCACCAACAGTGTATAAGTGCCCCTTTTTCTTCACAACCTGGCCAGCATCTTTTATTTTTTTACTTTTTAGTAATAGCCATTCTGACTGGTGTTAGATGGTATCTCACTGTGGTTTCAATTTGCATTTCTCTAGTGGTAAGTGATATATAGCTTTTTTTCATGATTGTTAGCCATGTGCATGTCTTCTTTAGAGAAGTGTCGGTTCATGTTCTTTGCTTACTTTTTTTTCTTTTGAGGTGGAGTCATGCTCTGTCACCAGGTTGGAGTGCAGTGGCATGATCTCAGCTCACTGCAACCTCCCCCTCCTGGGTTCAAGTGATTCTCCTGCCTCAGCCTCCCAAGTAGCTGGGATTACAAGCATGTGCCGCCATGCTCAGCTAATTTTTGTATTTTTAGTAGAGACAGGGTTTCACCATGTTGGCCAGGATGGTCTCGATCTCCTGACCTCGTGATTCACCAACCTCGGTCTCCCAAAGTGCTGGTATTACAGGTGTGAGCCATCGCACCCAGCCCTTTGCATACTTTTTAATGGTGGTGTTTTTCTCTTGCAAACTTGTTTAAATCCCATATAGATTAACTATTAGACTTTTGGATGGACTATTAGACTATTAAACATACAGATGGCTATTAGACTTTTATCACATACACGGTTTGCAAACCTCCCATTCTGGAGGTTGTCTGTTTACTTTGTTGATAGTTTATTTTGCCGGCAGAAGCTCTTTAGTTTAATTAGATCCCATTTTCAATTTTTCATTTTGTTGCAATTGCTTTTGGTGTCTTCATCATAAGATCTTTGCCCGTGTGTATGTCCTGAATGGTATTGCCTAGGTTGTCTTCTAGGGTTTTTATAGTTTGGGGTTTCACATTTAAGTCTTTAATCCATCTTGTGTTAATTTTTGTATATGGTTTAAAAAAGGGGTCCAGTTTCAATCTTCTTCATATGGCTAGCCAGCTATCTCAGCACCATCTTTTGAATAGGGAATCATTTCCGTGTTCCTTGTTTTGGTCAGGTTTGTTGACGATCAGATAGTTGTAGCCATATGGCCTTATTTCTGGGTTCTCTATTCTGTTTCATTGGTCTATGTGTCTGTTTTCGTACCAGTACTCTTCTGTTTTGGTTACTGTAGCCCTGTAGTATTGTTTGAAGGCTTTTGATAAAATTTGACACCCCTTCCTGTTAAAAACCCTCAATAACTAGGTATTAAGCTAACATACCTCAAAATAATAAGAGCCATATATGACAAACCCACAGCCAAAACCATACTGGATGGCCAAAAACTGGAAGCATCACCCTTGAAAACTGGCACAAGACAAGGATGCCCTCTCTCACTACTTCTACTATTCAACATAGTATTGGAAATCCTGACCAGAGTGATCAGGTAAGAAAAGAAAAAAGGGGCATCCAAGTAGGAAAAGAGGAAGTCAAACTATCCCTGTTTGCAGACGACAGATTCCTTTATCTAGAAAACCCCATAGTAGCGGCCCAAAAGCTCCTTAAATTGATAAACAACTTCAGCAAAGTCTTGGAATACAAAATCCATGTGCAAAAATCACTCATATTCCTATACACTGACAACAGTCAAGCTGAGAGCCAAATCAGGAATGCGATCCTATTCACAACTGCCACAAAAATAAATAAATAAATAAATAAATAAATAAATAAATAAATAAATAAAATACCTAGGAATACAGCTAACCAGGGAGGTGAAAGATCTCTACAAGGATAACTTCAAACCACTGCTCAAAGATATCAGATATGGCACAAACAGAAAAACATTCCATTCTTATGCAAAGGAAGAATCAATATCCTTAAAATGGTCATACTACCTAAAGTAATTTATATATTCACTGCTATTCCTATTAAACTACCATTGAACTATCACAGAACTAGAGAAAACTATTTTAAAATTCACATGGAACCACAAAATAACCTAAATATCCAAGTCGATCCTAACCAAAAGGAACAAAATTGGAGGCATTTTTTCATTTTCTATTAAACCTTGATCAGGGAATAGGAAAGGCTGATGAGGAAACTTGATTTGGAATCTGAGAAGATCTTTTGAGGGAAGAGATTCCATTCAGGGATCACCACTGATATTGTTTGGATTACATGAGTTTCTTCATGTTTTCTATAAATATTAATTTGCTTATTGATTTAAATCATAGATATCTTTTTTTTTCTTTAAAACTTGCCATGTAATATTAAAATATCACGTAGTTAGGTAAAAGATTCTGAGTGGGTAAAAAGAGTAAAAATAAAATCATTGCCAAATAATGTTAGCAATTATTAAATGGTTTGTTAAAAATACAATAAGAACAGAATTAAGGCAGGAGAATTGCTTGAACCCAGGTGTTTGAGATCAGCCTAAGACCCTATCTCTGCAAAAAATTTTAATAATTAGCTGGGTGTGGATGTGTGTGCTCATATTCACAGCTACTGGGGATGCTGAGGCAAGAGGATTGCTTGAGCTCGGGAGCTTGAGGCTGCAGTGAGCTATGATCATACCGTTGCACTCATTCTAGCCTGGGCAACAAAGCCAGATTGTTTCTCAGAGGAAAAAAAAAAAAAACACCCCAGAAAAACAAAACAAAATAAAAGACAACAAGTAATTTGGGAGCATTAGCTTGTTTGTAAAATCACTGTAAAGGACAATAAAATGGTGAAATGGTGAATTTCCACATGCTAGAATTAATGCCCTCCCAAAATCGTGGACAGATGTTCACAATACGGGGAAATTCCTACAGATTCAGAAACAAAGTAGTTAGTCAATGAGTCATGAATAATCGTGTTAAGAGACAGTGCAGATTCCCTGGGAACTCTCTACATGCGAGTGTCCCAACAGGCTTCCATCACCATGATTATGGAAAGCAAAACAAGGAAATTCCCTGATTGTTTTCATATCACTTGGGCTTTAAGTCTTCCCTTAGCTGTATTTCTTCTCCTTCACGGTGTCTTTGATTATGATTTTAACCAAGTGTTACCTGTATGCAAATATTTTGTACTAATATTTCCACTGAAGAGACAAAATAAAAGTTTTTCCAGATAAAAAATTTCATAGGATTGGCCCAAAATGGATAACATTTTTATTTTCGAGACAGGGGCTCACTCTGTCACCCAGGCTGGAGTGCAGTGGTGATCACAGCTCACTGAAACCTCCGCCTTCTGGGCTCAAGGGATCCTCCTACCTCTCAGCTTCCTGAGTAGCTGGGGCTACAGGTGCCTGCCACCTTGTGCCTGGCTATCCTTTTTTTTTTTTTTTTTTTTTTTTTTTAGAAACAGAGTTTCACCATGTTGCCCAAGCTGAACTTGTACACCTAGGATCAAGCAACCCACAGGCCTCCACCTTCCAGAGTGCCAGGATTATAGGCATGAGCCACTGTGCCTGTGTAACATTTTAAATGGTATATTATTTACCTATTGCAGTGTAAAAATTACTCCAAAGCATACTGGCTTAAAATAACAAATATTTATTATGTCAAAGTAAGTAAAAAATCTTGGTGTATTTCAGCAGAGTGTTTGTGGTTCAGAGTTATTCACAAGGTGTTGCCTGAGATGCAGTCATCTCAAGGCTCAACACGGAGAAGATCCGGTTTCACATTCATTCAAGTGGCTTTTGACTGGCCTCAGGTCCTCACTAGCTATTGGCCAGTTCCTTTCCATGTGGGTCTTTCCATAGGCAGCTTACAATATGGTAGCTGGCTTCTCTCAGAGCACATCAGCAGAAAGAGTGAAATAGAGCAAGCAAGATGGAAGCCAAATTGATCAAAATCTAATTTCAGAAGTGCCATCCTGTCACTTTTGCTGTATTATATCCACTAGAAGTCACTAGATCCAGTCTACAATCAGAGGAAAAAATTACACACAGCCAAAAATTGATAAATGAAGGCCATCTTAGAAGTTGTCTACCACAGGAGCTATGAAATGCATACAAGGTTTAAAATGTATTATATTTATTACAGTAATTTATTTAGATATTTTATTCTAATAGTTTATTTTTCAACATTATCAGAAATTAATCATCCTTTAATTATTTTGTTTATTAAAGCTAATTGGAGCCATTGGGAAGTAAATTATCTAATTTAACAATTAATTTGGGATATATGAGAAACATTTTTACTAAGTGCAGTCAGGAGGAAAAAAACCACTACCAAAGTTTTTCTTAAAATAATATTAAATGAGGTTGTTTTCATAGAAAAAAATAAGTTTATTGATTTTAGAATTTGTATTCTAGGTAACTATACAAATTTTAAGATTTTAATATCTCGAAATAGATTCACCGAGGTAATGTGAAATTTTGTTAGCTATCTTCTCTTATAACCTCTATCAGATTTTCCTTTTCTCTATTCAATCTCTAGAAAAGAGATTTTCTTTTTCATTTTTAAATAATTTCTCAGTTTAGATTAAAATTGCTCAAAGATAACTATTATTTGTACTTCTGCATAAGAAACTGCGTAACCATAATTCCGAAAGAATAAACAATGATGAATACATGTTTGACGGTAAAAATTTTTATATTTTGAGAGTAGATTATCCTTCAAAAAATTAGCATAATGCAATAGTCCAAGAATACTATATACTACATCACTTATTTCATTAGCCATTATTCAGTATAACATCTAAAACATACCTGTAGTTTTGCTCTAATATCTTTACCAGATACCTCAAAGTCTTCAGAGTCCTCAAGACATATAGAGGAAAACATTGTTTTCCTCTATACTCCTAGGTTCTCTGGCAGGACTCTGAACATTAACTGACAAAAGACAAATTAACAAAATGAAAACAAACAGTTATTAACATGTGCAGCACAAATTCCTGTGGGAGAAACTCGGTGATGAGTAACTCAAAGGAGTGATTAGAACATGAGCTTCTATAGCATCTTAACAAAAGAACAGCACATTTGTGGAAAAGTAATCAGACAAAAGAAAAGGGCTTTAAGGCTTTTAGGGGCCAGGAACTGTGGAGTGTTAAATATAGGGGGCAAATCTAATGGGTTATTTTAGCAAGGTCCGTTTGTGCAAGTCCATCTCCCTGCCATCTTGTTTTCAGTGATGTTCTTTTTGGTATGCGGAGAGAATGGGAAAACACCTTCACAAAGGGAAATTATGTTCCATTTTTAGGCAGATTGGGAAAGGGTAGAAATCTCATCTGCTTTTTCTCAACTGCATTTAACTCAAAATAATTCTAATGCCAGAGTAGCCTATTTTGGTATAATATACTCTGAATGTCTTTAACCTCAATAATTTTTAATGTTCCATATTTAAAAAAAATTATATCCAACTATGTTCCATTTGATAACTTCAACTGTCTTCTGAGACGTATTTCATAAGAAGTTCTTTTTCTGTTTCAGTAATACTACTTTCATGATCAGACATATTTTGGCTGTGAAATTTGCACTGATACCTGTTTTGTCTACATCGAGTGGAAAATTATTAATATATTTCTAGTTTTTAGTCAATTTATATTCTCTACATCATTTCCTCACTAGTTCTCGAATTAGCAGAAGCTATATTTGGAAATTAATTTCTCCAAACTAAAGAAATTATCTGCTAAAATTCTCTATTTTTCCCGTAATCCTAGCTTTTAATTACCTCACATTCTCCTCATTGATAATAATTTTTTATCCTCCTCATCTTCCTAGTTATTTATTTGAAACTGATTTCTTTTCTAAGAAAATAAAGGCTTGAGTCTATTTAAATCTGGATGTGTTTTGATATCTAATTTAAATTTAATTATGTAAAAACAAAATATAATTATCATTCCTACCCAGTGTTCTGTCTTTTGGAAACTTCATTCATATAATTATCATAAATCTGGAAGGAAATCTGAAAATTGAAAATTGTGTTGCTAAATTTGGTATTTGATTTTGATATAAAACAATATTAATCCAAGGATCGTTCAAAAGACTATAAGGTGGTCAAGTCCATTCTTCAAGATTTTTATCAATATTTAATTTAGGACCAAGCTAACCAGATGCAGCAGCATTTCTAGCAAAATAGAGCTCGAGAAAGAGAAATCACCTGTTTTACTAAGGTAGAAAAAGGTCCAAGGTCTTCAATACTTTCATAAAAGCAGGATTTAAAAATAACCACTGAAAATACAGTAAACTTTGTCAAAAAACTTTGATTTAGCAGTTTCTTACGTCTGAAATTGCCTTGAAATGTATTACCATACCCACAACAAGGTCTTATTTAAGTTAAAATGGAATCAAATAATATGAGGACCGAGAGCATACCTCACCATGATCTTGTAGGGTAAGTGTGTTTTATCAAGATACAGGTGCTACCGTCACTGGGGAATCTCTACCAGACTCCCTGGGGGATGTTGGAGTGATTACCAGTCCGATGATGAGAAGTGGGAGTCTGCACACAGGTAGGCTTGTTCTGAGACTCCTGATGAGGCAGCAAGCATGGTCAGCAGCCTCAATTTTCTCTTCTCTGAATCCCAAGACCAGAAGAAAGCCACAGGGCTAAGTTGTCTCTGAAATGCTTTTGTGTGCTTTTATGCAACCTCATAAATTTCCAAATGTGTTGTGCTCAAACCAAACAGAATATATTTCTAATTTACAATTGCTGCTCTGTGGCCAGTTTTCTGTGCAATAAAATGGTACATCAAGATTTGTAGGCAGTTCTCATTGTGAACATAGTGCATTGGGACAAACATAAATGATACCATTAAAGATTCATTCCACAACCCTCACTAGAGTTTTATACAGCTACATGGCATTACTTTTAATACAGATTTAGAATATATTTTTTCTTTCCTCTCATTTTACAGCTTAAATATTTGTGGTTTGTTTTGGTTTAGTACCTGTTTCTATGTTAATCTTTCAAGATGGAATACCTCCCATCAAGGTTTCTTCTTAGCCATTTTCTCAAGACCCTCATTAAGAGAAATGTTTGTGAGAGTTCCCTTAAAAGTAAGTGCAGCTCGTCTCTTCTACACAGGACCTTTGCAGAGACTGAGCTCAAACACAAGGCTAAGCTGAGCTGCCTTCTTTCAAACTATTCCTCAAGTAAGCAAATTTGCTTAATATTCTCAGTCTACTTTTGGTTGAGATACAAAGTCATGTGTAAAAATAGAAACAAAAAGAAAGGGAGAGAAAGGGTCAGAAATCATGATATTAATATTAAATTTCTTTTTGTCAAAAATAAGGGTCTGTAGTCAAGGCATATGTAATTTGCCTGGCACTTCGTGTGCTAGCAAATAAGCCAGAAAACTAGCTTTACTCCACTCTAACTTAGCTATCCCAGAACTAAATGAAGATTGCCTGAATATATTCAGTGCAATACACTTTAGGGTCTTTCAAAGCTTCTGTTTTTTTAGATGTAAATATAATTTCATCAGTTTGAACTACTTATTAGCTTCTCTCTTGATTTTATCGTTAAAGATTCTATTGAACAGTTTTGGGTCACAGAATTCCATGATTACTTGATTAATCTACTCATTCAATCAATTTTCAAACATATATATCAGAGAACTTTGAAATCTGTTTTCCAGAAATACTAATTTGCACACAATCGTATATATACAGTAGTTGTCTACAGCTTGTAGAATTTATGGATCCCCTACAGGCCATCTAGACATTTCTCAGATTAAAAACACTTTTAATATTTCTTCTTTCTTGTCAGCATGTAAATATATCCTGGAGTGAATTTCCCCTAGTTAAAACAAACAAAAACACAAAAGTATTTCTTAATTTGAATGTTTTAGCCTCCCCCATAGCTAAAGTAGGCATTCCTCTTTGAACATACATTGTCTTCTAGGTAACATTCTGCTCCTCTTCCTCCCTTCTACAGTGTAATCATTATATCTGGTTTCCTACCTCCCATCTATTCTTCAGTCCGTTGCCTTCTGGCTTCTGTTCCACTGAAACTGCTTTTGTTCAGATCACCATAACTTCTTAGTTTTTGACACTAATGAGCACTTCAAAAATCTTTATTATACTTTTTCAGTATTGAACTTTTACATAGGAACAAAGAACAGGAGAAAATAAAATACTTTCTAGGTCATCTCAACTGCTCCTTCTTGATTTCCTTTATATTTCCTGATCATCTTGACACAGTATTTCCTGGCATCTCATCAACATTTTTTGCCACTTATATTTCCTGGGTGAATGCAGATAGGCTGATGGGCTGATTATATCTCTATTCCTCACCAAGACTGCTCGGAGTACTAAACTGTGAAGTCTAAAAATTACTGTGCATTTTCTCTTGGCAGTCTCACAGATACCTCAAAATCAAAATTTCAAAATTAAACCTATCTTCTCTGAAAAACATTTTCTCCTTTGTATTCTGTGTCTCAATCAAAGACATTGCTACAGACTCAGTTATCCAGTGGAAAATTCTGGAGCCATTCCATATTCCTCTTACCTCATCCTACACATCTATCTGGTGAGCAAGTCTTATATACTCAAACTCTGTGTGTCTTTCACCTGTCCCTCTTATCTTCATTTCAGAGTCATTTGTAAAGTAGAATTGATTGATTGGATAAGGAAATGCAAGAGAAAGACTTCCCAAATCTTATATGTATATGTATTCGTGTGTGTGCATGTGTGTGTATATGTGTGTAGTCTTGTGGCAGAATTTCTTTTCCAGAAAAATTCAGTTTTTGCTCAAGGTCTTTCAACTAATTGGATGAGACCCAGTCACTTCATGGAGTATAATTTCCTTTACTTGAAGTCAACTAATGCTAGATGGTAACCACATCTGCAAAATACCTTCATAACAATACCCATATTCGTGTTTGATTAAATACTATTGCCTAGTCAAGTCGACACATAAAACTTACCATCACAAGTTAGAAGAGTTTTCCAGCTTCCAGAGCAGATTTGACCTACATGGGTTGTTATATTATCATGTTATCATTTCCAGTGGATTCTTATTAGTTTTCCTTGGGGACGGGGGTGAAAGGAGAGGAGATAGAACTGGGTTGAAGGTGTCGTTCCTATAAATGGTCTGTGACGTTTTGCTTTCCTTGTCATTGCAATCCCAGAAAAAAGCAAACTGATTAATGACTTCACATGAAATTACTTTTGTGCCTGTATAAGTTTTTTTTCCTCTCAAGTGTGTTCAAAAAGTGAAAGACTAGCAGAAAACAAAGAAGAATCCTGAATATAAGAATGGAACACTTTAATAATAGACTGCACTGCTTATATCACAGCATGTGGCCATCTACTCTGCCTACATATGTGGCTGAGCCAGTAGGGTACACTCATCTCCTCTTCAGGCCTGACAAAGCTCAAAGGAGCAGCTCAATGTCTTCATGGGAAAGAAGATAACCCAAAGACTTTTAATTAATAATGATATAGTCATTGAAATCAAAGGTAAATAAATAGTAGGTCATCAGCATGCTACAGGTAAAGAAGGAACTCCAATAAAATAAATGTATAGCTTGAAGGATGTGGTGATGATTACGTTCAGCCGATGATTTTTTTGTCAATTTGTTTGACTTCTCCTTTTTCCCCCTGGTAGTTGAATTGTCTGCTTTTTTCCTTGAAGCTGTTAAGGCTTGAGAAAGAAAACAACATAGGCATTTTAATTAACTTAGATGCAGTGTTTGCTTGAAAAGTAGTCACTCTGAAATAACGTGGTCTCCTCTGCACTGGCAGCAGCTGTTTCAAAGGGTGTACTGGAAGAATAAGGGAGGCTTAAGTTTAAACTAAAAGTAACACGACAGTTACAAGCTCTGCATTCATGCTGTGTTCAAAAGCTTCCTCTATTTCAATTTCCCTTCCTTTTAGAATAAGTAGGGAGGAAAAGAATAAATAATATCTTCTAGAAGGTTTCCTCCTGTGGGACTCCATCTTTCTGCAGTGAGCTACTACACATTCCCTACTCAAAGAACATTAATGCAGACCTCCAGAGGAATTTTAAAGAAAAAGATCACCAGAAAGGTGACACTTCTAGAAATAGTATCATGGTGTTCGCTCATTAGCCTTGGCTGGTACAGAGCTGTTCCTCTCAAAGAATTCCTCTTAAAATGCTACACTTCTAAACTTGGCAGCATAAAGGAAAGTGGAAACTCCTCACTCAAAAACAATTTATATTCTCTTGCTATCTGACCTGCATTAGGAATAAAGGATCTGGAAAGCACTGAATCTAATTTACTCACTCTATATTCTTAGATGTTCTTTCCTAGTCACTTTCTACTGATCTATGTGTTAGTGCCTCTTGGATAATCCTTAATGATCCTGTTTCCTAGGATCAACACCCTTAGGTATTTCCCTTCCCTTATGTGTAGGCTGGATCTTATGACTCTTTTCCAGTGAAAAGAATGTGGCAAAAATGATGGGATGTCACTTCCAAGACTGGGTTACAAAAAGACTGTGGTTTCCATCTTAAATACCCTTTCTTGCTTTTCACTGGTTCACTTTGAGGGAAACCAGCTGCTGAGCTCTGAGCTGTTCTATGAAGAAGATGATGCAGCAAAAAAAGTATGTCTCTGGTCATCAGTCAGCAAAGACTTGAACCTCTCAACAGCCTCATGAGTGAGGTCAGAACTGTGTCCTACTCCTCATCAAGTCTTGAGATGGCTGCAGCCTGAACAACATATGGACTGCAGCCTTGTGAGATATTGTGATCGAAAGACCCTGCTAAGCAGTGCATGAACTCCTAAACAACAGAGAATTTAAGAAAATACGTATGTGTTGTTTTAAGCTGCTATATTTGGAGGTAGTTTTTTTTCAGCAGTAGGATGAACAATATGTATAATATGGTATATTATTTTTAAGCACCAAATATGTTTGCTTCTACCTGGCACAATAAGGAAGAGGATGGGCGGATATCTAGATAATCTGATCAATTTAAATAGACCAGTTTTACTGTTTTCGTTCACTAAGTTTACTTAATGATAGCCAAATTATTTGCTTTACTTTTTTTTCTGGCCTATGTAAAGAGGCTATATAATCCAAGACACCGACAGAATGTTTTTCTGCTATTCTTATTTACTTAGAAAAAAGCAGAAGGTGTCAACACTGGTAAAGACTGTATAAAAGGGTATTGAGAAAGATGCTAATGTCACTGATTTTTAAAATAAAACATATTTGAATATGAAAACACACAGCAGAAAAACTTCCAAAGGTAAAGACTCCAGGGAGTAGAGTTTCCAAGAGAGTCATTTGTGTAAACAGATGTTAATTAGAAGAAGCTTGAGATGGGATATATAATCGTGCAAGTGGGTAGAAAGGACAATTGTACTGTTATATAAGTTATCACCATCATGGCTGCTAAGTGATGGAATCCGCTGAAGAAGTTAGTAATATTTACACAGCATAGTTAATAATAACAACTAACATTCTGAACACTTATTATATCCTAATCGTTGTCATAGTTAATCTGTAAAATACACCTTTGAGACAGGTACTATTATCATCTTAATCTTACAGATGAGGAAATGGAGGTTAGGAAAGGTGAAGTGACTTGTGTAAAATCAAGCAGTGAATGTCAGAAAAGGGACTGCAACCTATTTTTCCTGCTGTCTTGGGGTATATGAAAGCTAGAGTGCAAATAAATTGAATTCAATAGTAACTGGAATCTTCTATAATTGTTTACAGATAGGTCTGTGATCCGGTCTTAATTTCCACATTTGTCCATTCCTAACTTCACTTATTCCCGATGAGATGAGCCCATCAAATGAGATTTCTGTTGGCCAATGATATCTTTACATCTGACAAAGGGCCCGTCTAATTTCCTTCTGAATAGAAGGTAAAAGTGACTGATAATTATGTGCTTTGAGACCAGGGAGGATATAGCATGTGTAATTCCATCCATCTTTTAAGACAACATTTCAAAACCAGAATTATTTTTAAAAATAAAATTATATGCCTTTTTAAAAGCCTAGCAAACTTATCCAACCACATATGTCAATTCAGAGAGCACTAACCCCTTTCTTTCTCTAAGTTTTCTCATCCTAGTGATGAGAACACTTTACTCAATGCTTAAAGCTTCATCAGTAGGGGCAGGTGCCAAGTCTTCTGTTGGAAAATACTTAGATTAAAACAAAATATGTGAGTTTGATATCTGGCTTATTTTGAATGCTCTTGTATACTCTTAGGCAAGTCACTTAGACTCTTTTCCATACAATGAAGATTATGCTTAGGGTACGTGGTCATTGTGAGGTTTAAATAAAGTAAGGAAATAGAAGTCCTTATAACCTGTTCTGTACTATAAAAATCTGAATTATTATACTTATAACTTTATGAGTATGATTAAAATCCTTCTCAAATGCCTAAAATTTCTTTCCAAAAAGTTTTGGAATCAGAACATACAAAGTGAAAATTCTGCTGTTCTGGTTCACTCTACTCTTTGATCCCAAAGTATGTTTCTTTAACATTTCAGGGAAATTTTTAGTCGAGTAGAACACATCTTTTAAAAGATAATAGAAACATACCTAAAAGTAGTTTGTCCACATAGAGATTGCAAAATTGTGACTGGGTAAAATGATACAAAATTCAGTGTGATGGACTTGTGATGTTTTAGTTCAGTGGTTCTTGACTACAGGTGATTTTTACTCCCCAGGGACATTCAGCTGTGTCTGGAGACATTTTTGACTTATCACAACTAGAGGGGTTGGGCCTAGGGATGCTGCTAAATATTCTGTAGTGAACAGAGCAGTCCCACAACGTAGAATTACCCAGCCCCACATGTCAGCATGCTGCTGTTGAGAAACCCTGCCTTAGATGACACTAGGCAACCTGCGCTCTTTCAGGTTCAACCGCTAGGGCTCCTAACCATTAAGAGGCTATTATGACTACTATGGAGACCCTGTTATTTGCTCCTTTCTCCTTTTGCTGTCTAACTTAAGGGCCTTATCTTCATCATCCTAAAAGGCTATTTCATCCTTTTATGTCTCAAGTCAAAATTTATGTGGAACCTCTATGGAAACTCATGGGACACCATGGACTGTGGAGGCATTAATATGCTACTGACACCAGCTGTAAATCTTCATCTCATCTGCTGCTGTCAATGCTATCTCAAATATTTCAAAGAGCCTGAAAGAAGTAGACTCCAGAGTAAAAAAAACAAAACAAACAAACAAAAAAAAAAACAAAGAAACAAAAAAACAGCTGTCCTATGATCAACCTAAGTGATATAGAGGTAGTGCTGCCCGGCAGGGAAGGTGTTTTGAGAGCTTATCTACTGCTGATGTCACCCATGGTTGAAGTTTATGCTGTCCTTTTTCTTCCCAGATTTCTTCCACTTATTTCTCTCTCAAGATTTACCACCACATATGATGGATTTGTTCTATTATAAAGGCCATTATAAAGCTACAACAACATTGCATGCTTTGTTGGTGGTTTCAAGACTGGCTATTTCCCCGAAGTTAAACTACCTGGGGCCATGGAGAGATTTTTAACCAATGACAATTATGGCAAGTCTGGAACCTTGAAATGGAAGTCCAGTGAAATGCAACTTTTTGAATTTCAATTTTTATCCATATAGCCTAACCCTTGAATGAACTTGATTCAAAGGATGCCACAGTTAGATATTGTGTTACAGGAAAGATGGCGAATTAAGAAAGAAAAACTTTGTCTGAGGAATGAGAGTGCTCTTTAATTATCCGGCCCAGAAAGGTATTGACATGCAATAGTAGTCACTTCTTGCTCCCCAGCTGAGGTACATATTTACCTCTTGAAGCTACTGGCTATGTGGGTTCTCAGATAACTGATGCCAAGTAGCCATAAAATTCCATACTATAGACACCATAACTTATACCCTATAATTCAATAATGATAGCCGGTTATAACCAATGTAAACCAGTGAGAATTCCTGACAACTTTGTATCAGCCCACACCTTGTTCCCTTTTTGCCTTTAAAAACCTGCTTGTAACAAAGACTAAACTGTGTACTTCCCAAGGCAAATTGGAAGCCTGTTCTGGGCTGCAGTCCTCAATCCTGGCCCAAACAAACTCTCTGTGTTAATTTCGAATCAGTTTCTGTCTTAGGTCAATAGGATGAATGCATGTGGAAAGTCTACATGTATGACTCAATTTTTAAATCCCTCTCACACTTTACAGAATGGTTTAAAGGGAGCAGTCAGTGATTATTTTCCTTATTATGTTCTTTTGATGAGGTTGTTATTCAAAGCATTCATTCAACAACTTGACCAGTTGTATGGTAGTTCTTGGAATGTCAAAGAAATCTGAGGAAGAAAATTAGTATTTTTTTAAAAAAGACTACTTTAATCAATTTAAATGAGAAAGAGACATTTTGGCAACTTCATCTACTTCTGAAATTTACATTTAAAGGGTGTACTGTGAAATCAGAATTCTAACAAGGAGTCAACATCATTTTCCCAGTGAAAAAATGACTTTTTAAAAATTTGTTTGCTGAAGCTGAACAGCTTTCAAAGAAGATGAAAAGGTAGCCAATAAATTCAGTGTCTCACTGAGAGACTCAGCAAACACTGAATATCACTATCCTAACAAATCTTAATGAAAAGCCAAATCTACCTGTGAACAGAGGGAATTGATTGGGAATAAATTTACTTCATACAGACTAAAATCAAGTGGTCATACAGTACTGGTTTGTCAAGTTTGGAAAAGCTTTCTCATTAAAGAGAAGAGAGCTCTGTTGTACTTTATCTTCAGTGTTGCATGAGGGTCCTGAAAAGATTTTGTTACCAGCAGCGTGACCCAATGTCAGCAACTAGAGAAAAGGCAGGAGTAATTGAGACTTGGAGCTAAACACATCTCACCTTTCTCACAAAAGTTGATGGTATAAATAAAAATGGTCCCGAGAGTCTTCCCTCACTACATTGCCCCCAAAGAATTAATTATAGTGTCTGGTTTAAGGATGTCTTTGGGAAGGGAAAGTGCATTCTTTCAGACCTGTGTGGTCTCAAAAGCATATTAGTGCTTGCAGTGGCAGATGGAGAAATTTGAACCACTCCATTTTAGAAAAATTGTGCACTGGACTCAAAGATAATTTAGCAAATAATTTAGCATCTTTTCTAGGCTAAAGAGTAAATTGTTGATCCAAAGGTTGATGTTAAGTCACCTGAAGTTCAAAGGCTTATATATAGTTACAATTCAAAATATTATTAAATTGAGCTCTGTGTATCTAAGTTTATAAGTATCGTTATTACCTTCAATACAAGATAAATACTTTTTTGTGGACCTACACTTTAAAAAATGTATCTGGGTATTGGGATACTTTTAGAAACCTTTGTCACACCTAAAACTTGTAGTTATATAAACTGAGAGCCACCAGATGAAAATTAAATGGGCAAAAATGAAAACCAGGTTAAGATTGTTAATAATTTAGCACGCGTAGGACATGAGATATCCAAAGAATGGGCTAACAAATTGTATATTCATTTCCACCCAGTTTAGGAGCAAGTTCAGAAATAAGAAGCAAATAAAGATAAAACAACAAATTTCCCATTAGTAAAGTGGATTTCTAATTAAAAACTCCCATAGTTTGGCACACTGACACCCCACACTCCTAGATAAGCAGATCAAAAGCTTAGACACGGAGGCAGCATTACTCCCAAAAGAATGAAAGACAATACTAAATTGCGTATGCCCAAATAACTACTCTTTCTACATTTACCAATCAAAAAGACCACTTCCCTAGGAGTAGGATCAGTCAATGGACCAAGAGAAGCCTTGAATGTGCTTAGACAAATGTCCCCAAACCAAAGTGGATATCTTTCACAATTCAATTTTTGACTTGGTGTTTATATGTCAAGATATTTGAGTTTGCAATCTTTACCTACATTCAAATGAGGTTTTTTGCTAGGAATTGATGTGAGGGAAGTGAGACTTTAAAAAAGAGTTAAACTATAAAAATCAATGCCAGATCAGAGTAGAAAAATGTAAAATTTCCATTATGAGACTTAGTTATAAATAGAGTTGCATATTTCAATACAAATAAAAAAAGAATATGTCCATGAGTAGGAGGTTCACCTGAGGAAGGAAAGATGAAGAGAAAGGCAGAGCAGCCCCCATTTCCTCTGCTGGGGTCATTAAAGCACTGTTGAGGGAGAGGAAACCTTAGTCAGCAGATGCAGAAAATCCGACCCCATTGATGTGGGTCCTATTCATCATTTGGTTAATCTCTGGTCCTATTAATCATTTGATTTCTCTGACACTGATTGCAGGTCTCTTGGCTGTTGAGCTGCCTTCGACTGCAGTGTTGCTGCTGACATAGGTTCATAGGTTTGCTGAGGGAGATAATATCCCGTTCATGGAGATTCAAGTTGGTTCAGTACCTGCAAAAATAATGTTTCAATGGCCTCTGATTTTCTCTTCCCTACATACTTTGTCAACCAGAGAATGTAATGATCACATTAATGTCAGTGTCCTGATCCATGTAATAGTTATATTTTCTTTGGAAATTAGTAAATTATCTCTCCAGTTTTACACACCCATTCTTTGAGCCTGATTGAGGAGATTCTACCTCGGGTTGATGTGAATCTACATCCACTATTAGTATGCTGATCGAAGGAACTTTCTGTGCATGTGTGCATGCAAGGCTAAAGGAGAAAGTGGTAGCAAAGTAGGTCACATGATTGGAGCAGATATTAGACTACGAAAAAATGAGGTGTAAAAGATCAAATTATACAATGATTGCAGGAATATAGCTGCATAATTACATGGGCACAATTCCATAAAATGTACTAAAACTTCTAAAACATTCACCAAATGTTGTTGCTACAACAAATTAGAGAAACATAAGGAAGCATGGTCTGGTCATGCAAATTAGAGGAACATAAGGACATCAGTTAAAAATTCAAAGACCTAGAGACCATTCCCAGGTGCCTCAGAATTATTGAGAAGGCTAAGCAGACATCATATCTCTATATTAATGGAAGTTTAATGCTTAATAGTACTTTCTATGGAGTTTCATTAAAAAACGGTCTGAATTTGTTACTGAATGCTTCAGTGTTTTTGGTTGGAAACATTTATTAACAGAAAAAGTAGACATAGCAACAAGGAGACATTATTATTGAGATAACACAGAATATGAAATATGGTAGCGAAGAAAAAATGGGTTGTAGAATATAAAACATGGTAAGGAAGAAGAAATAAAGTGCGATTAAAAAACAAACAGAAGGGCCAGGCACAGTGGTTCAGGCCTATTATCCCAGTGCTTTGGGAGGCTGAGGTTGGAGGATTGCTTGAGGCCAGGATTTCAAAAAACAAATATAAATATGTGATTGTGAGAGCAATTCATTATATCCATGTAAAATGGATATCAGTGATATTAATGGATAATACTTGATATTTATTGAACTCTTATTTATGGCAGACAATATAATAATTTTCTTATACGTCTTATTTAACACTCAGAATTTTATGAGTTAAATGTTAGTATTAGCTCCATTTTATAGACAAGGAAATGATGGCTTAGAAGGGATATCATTTGACCAAAGTCACATTACTAAAAAATGGAACTGTTGTTTGGACCCAGGTTTCTAACTCAAGAGCTCAGGAGCTTAGCATTATATTTTCTGACAAAAAACAGTAATAAAGTATATAGAGAAATATACTAGTATTTGTGTTTTATGGGGCAATGTATCAAATTCATTTTTATGCAAGAAAGTTGATGTGGAAGACAGACTGATAACTGGATTTTGAGCAATACTTTGAAAGATGAAGCTATGCAATTTAGTAGATAAAGAAAATAGTATTTTCTTTGTTTTGTAAGTATGGGCGATTTATCAGAGGCTTTTCAAGGAAAAGCAAAATTTAGCAAATAAATTGCACCGATAATTTTGAGTCTTGTGTCTGTCCTTTAAAACCATACAGAGGTCACCAAGACAACATAGAGAAAGAAAGAAACAAACAAAAATTTATGGTGCATTCTTATAATTCTATAGTGCTTCATAGTTTTCAATGCATCTTAATATATGTTTTCTAAGTAGATTCTGCTGAAGCAGATAGCTTGGATATATTATTCCCATTAACTTTTGATTACACTGATGCTCAGAGAGATTAAATGACTTGTGTAAGGTCACACAGCCCCTAAGAGACAGACCTAGGGCTATTGCTAAAAGATTAATTCTCAAGCAAAGTGCTGAATTACTGAGTCATTGCTTTACATGAGTCCACAATTTAGTGCAGAGAAATAAGGTTAGACATAGATGTAAAACCAATTAGGCAAAATTATCACATCTGAGAATATAAAGCAGAAAACATAGATAACTGAGGGTGGTTGGAGAAAAGCTGATTGTCCTTGTGACCTAGACTCAGACATTGGCTTCTTCTCATGGTTACTACTCACTTTGTTTCCCCTTATTTTCTGAAGACAAGGTGCTTTCTAAAGGTTATTTTTACTCATAGGCCTATGGGGGCTCAATGGGGTGAGTTAGGGACACAGCAGCGTCTATTTTTCTAGGAACACTTTTAAAATATAGTGTTCTAGCATTGTACAGTTATTAATATTGAGAGCATTGTCTGGTTGAATAACAACTCTACTACAAATTGTTTCTGGGGAAGGTACAAAAGCTTTCTAAGCTTCACTTTTCTCATAAGTAATACAAGTATAAAATACTAACATAATTGTGCTGCAAGGATTGCAAAGCACGCTTAGTGTGATGTATGCAAAGTGCTTAGCCCAATAACTACTATGAGAAAGTGCTCAATAAAATGTAACTATTAATACTATTTCTTTTACTAGAAGATGAACATGGCACATCAGAGCTTCACTGAGTCCTAGGAGCCCTAGGATATATCTAAGAACTTGCCTACCAAAATATTTCCATATAGGTTTTCCAAAGGTGCATCAAACTTGACATTTCTAAGACTGAACACATCTTTCCCCCTCAAGCCTGCTATGTGTCCTCCATTCGCTAATTTGTAAATGGCATGACTGCTCATCTGATTGTCCAAATCAGGTAAATGGCTGTAGCAAATAATGCTTCATTTCCTTCACTCATAATTTAGAGATCTCACTGTTTATAGTTCTACTTCCAAAATGTTGAATGGAATCCAAACTCTCTTCTCCATGCTCTCATCTTCATTGAAGTGCTCAACATTTCTTGCTTAAACTATAGCAATGTTCTTCACCTGATCACATTGCATCCAGTCTCCCTTTCCTCCTAACTGCTCTATGTGCTACTTTAAAAGTGATTTTTCTAATATAAAATTTGATAACATCATTCTTTCCTCTTGAATAGCTCTCTATAGGCAGGTGAATAAATTTGAGTTTCAAAGCCCAACATATAAAAGCTTTCCTGATCTGATCTACTTTTACCTCTCCAATTCCATTTCTCTTCATGGCCTCTCTGTTTCACTGCATCACACTCGTTTGTGATTCTGTGTCTTAGGTCATGCCATTCCCATTGTTCATCCCCATCTTTTTGGCAAATTCATTCTAATCCTCCAGGACCACTTCAAGCATCCCCTTCTTATGAAAGCCTTGTTCAGGTTGCCTCAGAACTGTCCACCTCTCAGTTCCTGCAGGCTTTTTATAATAAAACTGATTTCAATAGATTAGCTATATTTGACCTCTACCAATAGACTGTGAGTGACCTGAAGGCAAGGGTTTATTCCTATATGAATTCACAAATTAATACCTGATAACCAGTAAATCCTCAATAAATATGTGTTAAATAAATGTATTGATTATCAGGACTCTTTCATTAGATAGTTGCTTCTTCTGAGTTGGTTACATTAATGCAGTTGTTTTAAGAGAAATACGTGCCCAGTAACTTTTAAAAACATGGGTATATTTAAAATATAATTAAAATACAGAAAAGTGAATCATTTGAAAAGTTTTGACATATACACACATCCATAAAACAATTACCCCAATCTAGAAAATGAATGTATTCGTGCTCAATAGTTTTTTAACCCTTGGTAATGCTGTCATCCTACCTTTAAAACTCTCCAATTTCCTACCAATCAATGATCTGATTACTGTCACTATAGATTGGTTTGCATTTTCTAGAATTTTATATAAATGAACTCACACAATATGAATGCTTTTTTGTCCTTCTTCTTCCACTAAGTGTATGGACTTTCTGAGTAATTTATGTTTGTTATGTGTATTATTATTCCTTTGTTTTGATTAAGTTGTATTCCATGTATGGAATATACATATATAACAAAATTTGTTTATCCCTCCACCTATTGATGAATGTTTGTATTATTTCCAGTTCTTTGGCTATTACAAAGAAGGCAGTTTTGAACATTTGTATTCAAGTCTTTGTATGAAGATATACTTTTATCATTGTTAAATATCTAGAAGTTGAATGACTGAATCATAAAATAATTGTGTTTCACATTTTAAGATAGTGTCAAATGTTTTGCCCAAGTGGTTGTACCATTTACCTTGTAACATAAACGCCAACAGTGTATGAGAGCTCCAGTTTTTCTCCCTCAACATTTACTAACCATTGGTATAGTCGGTCTTTTTAGTCTTGGACGTTCTAATAAATTGCGGAAGTATCCCATTAAGATTATGATTTGCATTTCCCTAATGGCTGATGATGTTGCACATATTTTCAATGTTCTTTTATGCCATCAATATTTTTTCTGGTGAAGTAGTTTAAATATTTTGCCCATTAAAAATGTGTTTGTTTGCTTATTATTGAGCTTTGAAAATATTTCGTGTATTCTAAATTCAAGTCTTTTATCAGATACGTGATTTGCAAATGTTTTCTCCCAATTTGTAAAGTATCTGTTCACTCTCTCAATACGATCCGTCAAAGAATAGAAGTTCTTAATTTTGATAAAGTTCAATTTATCAGTTTTTTTATTTTATGGATTATCCTTTGGTTTCTATCTATTAAATGTTTGCCTAGCCCAAGTCACAAAGGTATTATCATATGTATTCTTTCTTCAGGTTTTATAGATTTAGAGTTTGCATTTAGGACTATAACACTTTTTTAAAGTTTATTTTGGGATATGGTACAAAATATGGATCAAAGATTTTTTTTATATACAGATAGTCATTTTTTCCAACACTGTTGAAAATATTATCTTATTTTTACTCAATTGTATTTCCATCATGGTTGAAAATACAAATTTTTGAATGTTGAACTAATTTTGCATTCCAGGTATAAATCCTATTTGGTTATAATGTAATATCCTTTTATGTTTTAAAAGTCAACTTACTATTTTTTTTCTAGAGATGGGCGTCTTCCAGCCTGTTGAGCCCAGTTAGTTCAAACTCCTGCACTCAAGTGATCCACCTGCATTGCCCTCTGAGGTGCTGGGATTACATGTGTGAGCCACGGTGCCTGGCCGAATTTGCAAAAAATTTGGTGAAGTTGTTTTGTATCTATGTTCATAAGGAATATTAGCCAGCAGTTTTCTTTGTAATAAGTTTTTAACTATAAATTTAATATCTTCAGTAAATAATAAAGCTTTTTAGATCATCTGTTTCTTCTTGATTGAGCCTTCTTTCTATATTTCAAGGACTTTTTTATGTTTGTCTACAATGTCAAATTTGTCATAAAAGTGTTCATAGTATTCCCTGCTTCTCCTTTTCATATCCATAAAATCAGTAGTCACATCATCTCTTTTATTCCTGATATTGGTAATTTGTGTTCTCTTTCTCTTTTTAGTGATTAGTGTAGCTCATTCTTCTCAATTTTATTCATCTGAGACCAGCTTTTGTTTTCATTGATTTTTTGCTATAATTTTTCTCTCTTTATTTCACTGATTTCTGCTCTAATATTTTAGCTTTCCTTTCTTCTGGTTATTGAGGTTTAATTTTTTTTTTTTACTTCTTTCTGTATTTTTCTAGACTGTTGAAAATATTATCTTTTCTTTACTCAATTGTATTTCCATCGTGGTTAAAAATTAATACCAACTTTTGAATGTTGAGCTAATTTTGCATTCCTGGCATAAATTCTATTTGTTGAAAATATCCTTTTATGTTTTAAAAGTCAACTTACTATTTTTTTTTTCCTAGATATGGGGTCTTCCAGTCTGTTGAGCCTGGCTGGCTTGAACTCCTGGACTCAAGTGATCCACCTGCTTCGCCCTCCGAGGTGCTGGGATCACATGTGAGCCACAGCGCCTGGACGAATTTGCAAAAATGTTGGTGAAAATCTGTTCCTTCTTAATTTCCTTAAGAATATTTTCTACAAGTGGAATCACTGGTGCCAGGAATATATATATTTTACAATCTTTGAATATTCTTGAAAAAATGTCATGCCTCATTACAATTTTATCCATAAACCATTCTTAGATTCTTTTTAACCTCACTTAGAATGCTTTAAAAAATAGTAACATTCAAATGCAGAAGACATATTCTTCCAAGATATTACTATTAGCGTCTTATTTTGAGGATGAACCTATATGTATGTATATACAGTCCCTTGAGAAAATTTTATTCATTAGATTCCCCCTCCACCCTGCAATATAAGAGTCTATGATTAAAAAGACTGACTTCATTTTTGATGTTTTGCTGCTGAGGCTTTCAAATCCCACCTCTGCCCTTTCCTCTTTTCTCTCCATCAGGGCAAATTGGTAAGAAAGCCTGGTACTTCCTCCTTTGGAGCCTGGTGGGAGGTTCAAATCATTTTTGTGGGACCCTCACCCAGCCCACCTAGTAACCACAAAAAAGGCCAAACCAGTTTCCTCTCCCTGTTCTCCCAAACTATTTTTGACTCTTCTTAGAAAGCCTCTCCTACTCTTCCCAGAAAGCCTTATTTTGTTTCATACCATTTTGGTATATGTGTGGCATACAGTCTCAACAACCGAAACCACTTTTGGGTTGGGAATTTCATTCCTATGATATGAAGTATCCATGGCAACAGAATTTTTAATATAACTATATTTTCTTCTCTTTATTTATTATTTTACAGTAGCACCAATGGACACCTTTAAGCTACCAATTAGTTTTAGAAAAATAGAGGATTCAAAATTGGAAAAGAAAAATAGCTAACAAATTATAAAGTACTTAAGTTTTATATCAATTTATAGTTGAATTTTTATTTAAAATACTGTGGCTAAGTGGTTATTACATATTGTTAATATGGGAAACTATATTCAAAATAGAAATTTCTTGATTTTGTAATAGATATATGTAAGATTTGTTATACACTTCTATGTTAGATACTATATTTAGTAGACACTTAGCTCATTTAATATTCACACCAACTCTATGAGATACAGAATATTATTATCCATATTCACAGATGAATATGAGGCTTGGGGAGGTTAAGTAACTTGTTCAAGATTGAATAGGTTGCAAATAATAAAGCTTGGATTTAAAAATCATACAATCTAAACCCAGAGTCTATACTTTCAATTACCAGCCTTACTACAGAGGTACAGCCTCTGCAATAGTTAATGGGAAATGCTTTTCTAAGAAATCCCTTGTTTCTTTATTCAATAAAAGAAATTAAGGGGGCTGGTGGTTAGTCTTTAGATTCAGATACACACCAACAATGTTGTTTTACATTGGAAGAATTTTAACAAAAAGGGGGTTTGCTTTTATTTTCAATAGTGCTGAGAAGAAAGCATAAAACCTAAATATCACCAAGAAAATACAGTATCTACATCTAGCTTTATTTGAATAGCAATGGCCTTTCTTTTCCTATTGTCAAAGTGATAATGATTAAAAATCTATTTTCATCTTTTGTTTTAATAATTATAAATAAACTCAAAAATGGCATTTCACTTATACTCTTTTTTTTTTCACTATTTGAGAGATATTTGTTCTTGATATCAACCGCCTGATTGGTCTCAGGTTACATATTGAGGTATAAACACAGGTAACCTGCAATATCCAAACAATGCTCCCCAGGAAATTAATCACATTATCACAATTTAGGTTATGAAAACTAGCTCCAAATGAGAAGCAACTGTAAAGAAAGGATTTATTATTTTTTCCTAAGAAGTTGCCATGAAAGCACTTATTTTGACCCATTACAAGAATGTATTCATCTACAACTAATAATAGAGATATTTATGTAGCCAGATTACATAAAAATAAAATTATAACTAGTAATTATAACTTTGTGAGAAAGCAATGATTATGTACGAATGTGTATATGTTGGGTAGGGTAATCATAAAGTATTCACATTTCCCACCCAACTCAATTTTGTGGAATTCTTTTTATACAAAAGTTTAGAAGATTTTTGTGAATGCAAAATGTTAGATGTTTTCCCCTATCAATGGCAATAGAATTTATGGCCAATGAAATGCAATGTAGTACAAAAGCTATGCGAACTAGTTTTATAAGTCTGGAAATGAATTAGAAAAGGGTTAAGAAAGAGGCCTATAAAATTATGGCTAGGTCAGCCTGAGCCAATCTACTTACCATTTCTTTAGCAGAAAAATTAGAGAATGCTAAATGAAATAGGGGTAGCATCATTGAAAGGAGTGAAAAGAAAATACTTTTTTTTTTTTTTCACACAGAAGATTCTGTAATTAACCTATGGGACTCTATGTGATTCTAAATTATAGCAGTAAATTACTGAAAATGACTCAAAATAAGACACATGGAAAACAGTATCTGAGTAGTTCCTGAATTAAAAGAAAGACGGTATGCAAGAAGCTGACCAGCTGAGGTCAGGAATGAGATTTCTTGTTATCCTTTTCTTGTATGTTATAATATTACACAATTAGGGCCCCAACCTTATTTTGAGGATCAGACTGTTATGGAGATGAAACACTGTACAGAAAGGCATTTGTCACATTTTTAACATTTACATAAAAGAAACCATTAGCTTTAAGAAAATTACTAACACGAAAGGGTTTTCAATCTTGCTGGATAATGCAGAAAACACACTTTCAGTCTTAGAATTATTATTTTTTGCATTCTAATGAGCAGCAAAGGTGAGAATCTTTAATATGTAAAAGGAATCTCTCAATACCCAAGAGAAGTACAGCTTCAGTGGTGAATATAGCTCTTCTTTACTGTCTTTCTGGATTTAGTGGCTGTCATCTTGCTGGATGCCAGAGGAGCTGTAGGTAATTAAAAGCCTATATTTTAAATAAGTGCTTGTTTCATTTCACCACAAAGCAAATTTTTTTTCAAAGTATGAGAAAGAGAGGTTGACTAATGGGTACAAACATACAGTAAGATAGAAGGAATAAGTTCTAGTGTTCAATATCACAGTAGAGTGGTATAGTTAATAATAATTTATAGTACATTTCAAAATAGTTGGAAGAGAAGATCTGAAATGTTCCCAACACAAAAGATTGATAAGTGTTTGAGGTGATGGATATTCTAAATGCTCTGATTTGATCACTACATATTGTATGCATGTATCCAAATATCACATGTACTCCATAAATGTGTACAACTTTTATGTCTCCGTAAAAAGAAAATAAATAAAACTGTGTGTAATTATTTTTAAAATGAGAAATTGTATTTCTAGAGCCCTGTGTTTCACTTCTGATTCCAGTGTTGAAATTTTACATATATGAAATATGTATAATATATTTATAATTATGTTATATATTATAGATTTAATATATAATTTATTATAGTTATATATAATTATATATTTATTTATCATATAATAAGTATATTATGTTATGTATAATTATATATAGATACATATAGATATATATATAAGATGTTTTCCCCTATCAATAGCAATAGAATTTATGGTCAATGAAATGCAATGTAGTACAAAAGCTATGAGAACTAATTTTATAAGTCTGGAAATGAATTAGAAAAGGGTTAAGAAAAAGGCCTATACAATTATGACTAGGTCAGTCTGAGCCAGTCTACTTACCATTTGTATAGCAGGAAAATTAGAGAATGCTAAATGAAATAGCATTTAATATTTCATTAAATATATGTATGTATTTGTGGAGAAGCTTCTATTTATCAGATTTTGTGTTATGTTCTGGGAACAAGATGGACCCTGTCCTTACCTTCAGGAAATACACAAAGAAGGAAACTAAAGCACAGTGCCAAAATATTACGACAGGAATGAACACGACAGGGCCTCCTTCTCCTATATATGTGCTTCTTGGAGGTCACTTGACCGAGAAGAACTAACTAGATGACAGGGGTGGGGACACTTATTGAACGAAGCTTTAGAGGCAAGAAAAAAATGATATGATGTGGAAATTAAAAGAGTTTAATATTTACGGTGTAGGCTGTGTGGTACAGTGACAGAGCTGGAAAGGAAAGTGTTGACCAGACCATTCAGAGATTTGTAAGGGTTTTTACATTTTATCCTAATGGCAGGTTTTGATCTTATCTTAATGGCAAGTTTACTAATTTACTATTACAGTAGAAAATTTTAGGATAATGCTGTTAGAAAGAATGACAATCGTGTGTCACTTAAGGATGGGAATACATTCTGAGAAATGCGGTTAGATGATTTTGTTGTTGTACAAACATCATGGAGTGTACTCACACAAACTTAGATGGTATAGCCTACACCACACCTAGGCCATGTGGCATGGGCTATAGCTGTATGGAATGGCCTGTTGCTCCCAGGCTACAAACCTGTACAGCATGTTACTGTGCAGAATACTGTAGGCAATTATAACACAGTGGTATTTGTGTATCTAAACAGAACAGGTACAGAAAACATGATACAAAAGATAAAAAATGGTACATCTGTATAGGACATTTACCATAAATGAAGTTTGCAAAATTGGGAGTTTCTCTGAGTGATTCAGTGAGTGTGTAGTGAGTAATATGAGGGCCTAGGACATTACTGCACACTATTATAGATTTTATAAATAGTGTACACTTGGATTGCACCAAAAGTATTTCTTCAATAATAAATTAAACAGCTTACTGTATTTTTTTTACTTTATAAGCTTTTTAGTTTTTAATGTTCTGATTATTTTATAGTAACACTTAGGTTAAAACAGAAATGTATTGCACAGCTGTACAAAAATATTTTATTTATATCCTTATACTACAGCTTTTTTCTATTTTCAATTATTTTAATTAAAAATTTTAAACTACCTTGTTAAAAACTAAGACGTAAACACACACATGACTCTAGGCCTACATAGGGTCAGGATAATCAATATCACTATTTTCCAACTCCAGATTTTGTCCCACTGGGAAGTCTTCAGGGGCCATAACACTCATGGTGCTATTATCTATGATAATGATGCCTTCCTCTGGAATTCCTCCTGAATGACTTGCTGAGGCTGTTTTACAGTTAACTTTTTTTTTTATAAGGGGAAAGAATACGCTCTAAAATAACAATAAAAGCTATGTTGTAGCAAATGCATAAACCAGTAACATGGTCATTTATTATGTATTACTTACTGTACATAATTGTATGTGTTATATTTTTATACAAGTGGCAGCAGAGTTGGTTTGTTTACACCAGCATCACTAAAATCAAGTGAGTAATGCATTGTGCTATGATATTAGGATGGTGACAAAGTCACTAGGCAGTAGGAATTTTTTTGCTCTTTATAATCTTATAAAACCACTGTGGTATATGCAATTTGTCATTGACTGAAATGTCATCAAGTAGCATATGACTCTACAGGAAACAGAGAGAAAACTAGATAAGATAAAGAAAATCTGAAATAGTAGTTATTCAAAAATATGTACCATACAGATTATGTGTTCTGATGTTTAAATAAAAACAAAAAACTTATGTTTGTAAATATTATAATATACTACTACATTTCTCTTAGATAAAATTAGAAATCATAATGAAAATCAGTATTTATAACTGAATATAAATGTGAGTTACTACATATCAAAACTTATAAGATTTGCTTAAAACTTGTTTGAGATGATGGATATTCAAATACTCTGATTTGATTATTATATATTATATACCTGTATTGAAATATCACATGTATCCCATAAATAAGTACAATTATTATGTATCAATAAAAGATAAATCTGTAATTAGAGAATGATTTTCAGCCTTAAATAGTTTATGTTAGAAAATAAAAGCTGGAAATTCATGAAGAGTTCTGAAAAAAATGAAACAGGTAAAGAGATACAATAAATATAAGGTATTAAAGTTAACAAAATAGAAAGCAGTTACAAGAAAGAGGATCTTTATGAAGCTCGTTATATTGACACTTTATCAGATAAAGTATTCAAGGAAAAACAGAAATTCAAAAAAGCAATATTATGTGGGAAAAAGACCTAATTACAGAGAAGACTCCTCCCAATACTATGAATAAATTTATTTAACTAAATTATGCTAATAAATTTTACCACTTGGAAAAAATGAATATCTTCAAAATAAGTTACCAAACAAAACTGAATCAAGTGAAATTTAAAAATCTATATAGATTTGTATTCACCAAAAATATTGACTCAATGCTGAAAAACCTTTCCACAGTAAAAATACCATCCCCAGATAGGCTGATACGCTTCCAAAACATTAAAAACATAAATAATTCCAAATTTATACATTTTTGTGTGGTACATAAACAGAGATTTCTTTCCAAGATATTTTTATAGTAGTACAAACTTTATGCCAAAACAAAATGAGAAAACATTCCAAAACATAAAAAGAAAAATTACAGTCTACTTTGTTCAAAAATACTAATCAAAATATTAGTTAACTAAATCCAACAATGTATACTAAAAACCAATCTTGGCCAAGGAAGATTACCACTAGTATTGCACAGATGTTTTAATACTAGAAAAATGTATTGACATAATTAAACACATCAACATATTATAAGAGGTACCCATGTGATTACTCCCAGGAATAGAAGAACAATTATTTTAAATGATAAAAATCATTTAAATAAATACTTAAAGCAAACTAAATATAGAAAAAAAATTTTCTCATCATCCTTTAAAAAACAGCGGTGCCTACATAGTACAAGCACACACTGTCTTCTATACAACCTATCCACTACAATAGTACTATGTATTATATAGTATGTAATATATAGTATAAGCATGTACATGGAGCTGAACTGCCTTGCCTCAAATAGTGTCTCTGTCATTAAGTGGCTATGTAACATTAGACAAGTCATTGAATCTTTCTGCTTTCGTTGTTTTGTCTATTTAAAGGAGATAATGGTAGAGATTAATTTATGGGACATTTTGATGATTATCATAAGAATAAATGCATATACACAGGGGCCTGACATAAGTGAAATAAATATATTTGTGTTAACTATTATTTTGAAATCTTAAATGTCCTATTATTGAAATCAGGCAAAAAGCAAAAATGTTTGCTGTTGTCATTTCTAATTCAGCATTCTACTGGTGGTTCTATCTCACAAAATAACACTAAAATATAAACAATGGCTATGAGCATTGGAAAGAAAGCTCTCATTATTTGTATATTATATGATTGCCTACGTAAAAAATCCAAGGGAATCTCAAAAAAAATTGAAACAATAAATAATCCTGGCTGGACATGGTGGTTCATGCCTGTAATCCCAGCACTTTAGGAGGCTGAGGGTGAATTACGAGGTCAGGAGTTCAAGACCAGCCTGGCCAAGATGATGAACCTCCATCTCTACTAAAAATACAAAAACTAGCCAGGCATGGTGGCCAGTGCCTATAATCCCAGTTACTTGGGAGGCTGAGGCAGGAGAATTGCTTGAACCCGGGAGGCAGAGGTTGCAGTTAGCCGAGATTACTGCACTCTAGCCTGAGTGACAGAGCAAGACTCTGTCTCAAAAAAAAAAAAAAAAAAAAAAAAAAAAATCCTAAGTTTACTGAATGCAAAAGTAACATTCCAAAAAAAAAAAAAAAAAAAAATTATTGCTAGATACATACAACTAGGAAGTGTAGTTAAAAATAACTCAGGTGATAGCAACAGAAAGTATTGGTTCTAGAGAAAAAATATCTAGCAAAACCTTACAGAAAAAAATGTAAAACATTTAATGCATAAAATTGGGCTAATAAATTGTGGAGTATACTATGTTCATGGATGACTTGAGGTATACCATGTTCACTGATGATTTAGTACCTATGTCCATCATTGCCAGTTTAATCTGTAAATCCATTGAATCCTACTCAAAATCCCAACAGTTTACCATAAAGATTGACTTTAGTGAACATAGAAGATAGACGCACCTATGTACAATATGGAAATATATGGATAAAATAGGATTGACAATCCATGGCTATAAAGACATAGTAAATAAAACAGTCTTATATTAGTCCAGGCAGATATATATTGACCAAGAGAACAGAACAAAAGCTTAAAAGGAGACCAACAAATAAATGTGGAATTACTGTGTGACACTAAATATGGGGGAAAAAATCTGAACAATTTTTATGGCATTGGAGGAAAATAATAAATTTGTATTGCCATAAATAACAAGTCAAAGATAATCTGACAAAAGATATCTAAATGTAAAGAAATGTTACAGATGAGAAGAAAACATTTGCAGTGAATGTTAAAAGGTTGATTCAAGGAGTACATAAAGAATCTCTAAGTTAATAAAATAAATAACAAATTACCAAGTGAAAAAATAGACTAGAAATATTCAACAACAATTCACAGGAAAGGATGCATAGAGGTCAATAAATACACACAGGGCCAGGTGCGGTGGCTCAAGCCTGTAATCCCAGCACTTTGGGAGGCCGAGGCAGGTGGATCACGAGGTCAGGAGATCAAGACCATCCTGGCTAACAAGGTGAAACCCTATCTGTACTGAAAATATAAAAAATTAGCCGGACGTGGTGGCGGGTGCCTGTAGTCCCAGCTACTAGGGAGGCTGAGGCAGGAGAATGGCATGAACCCAGGAGGCGGAGCTTGCAGTGAGCTCCAAGATTGCGCCACTGCACTCCAGCCTGGGCGACAGAGCGAGACTCTGTCTCAAAAATAAATAAATAAATAAATAAATACATACACAAAAACACTTAGCCATGCTAAGAATCATAATAATGCAAATTTAAATAAACATATACCATTTCTTTCCCAACAAATTGGCAAAGTTAAAATAGTCTTATAATGTCCTATTTGACAATGAGATGAAGAAATAGAAACTCATATCCAAAGGGCTTGAATGTAAACAAATGGGATGATATTGAATTGAATATTCACATGATGTAAAATTCAACAACTTCACTTTTAGCTCCTTCATAAAGTCATCCAAATATGGAAAATAATGATATTTTAATAATTGTTTTATAACATCAAAAAAGTAAAAACAACCTGTCTATCAAAAGGGAGCAGAATACACAAAACATGGTTTGATTGTACAATAAAATAAAAAGTAAAAGCATGAACTGGATTTCTATCATGGTAGAAACAAGTTACAGAACATTATACAGAATGTACTTGCCACTTAAGTAGAAATTTAAAACACAATAAATAATAGTAGAATGTTATTTATGGATAAATATACATATAAATTATCAAAATATGCATTTGAATCTTATACACTATGGATTAATGCTTATGTATAAAGAGAATTTGAGAGGCAAAGGATGATAGAGTGGGTCTTAAACTGAAAGATTTTCTATATTTCCTAAATCATAATTTGAATAAATTATTTAAAAATTTTAACATTTGTGCAATTGAGTATTGAGAGCCTGTTTTGATGTTTAAAATGTTCCATTTTGTTTTTAAAAACAATAAATTGATGTAAACTCTAGATTAGAAAGAGGCGTCATAATATTGGCAGTTTCTAAAGTGTCAAAAAGGTTTTTTTTTCCTGAGTTTTAAAGCTCTTCTTTATGAATATGGTTTTGGCTATTCTAAGGATTTATAATAAGCTATCAGGTTATTTATAATTATTTGTGAATAGGTTATATTGTTTTTAAAATTTTATATAGTGCTTAGAATAAATGCCTGCACAAATGGATATTTTATAACTATTTTGGATAATAATGTTGGTGATATTGATTGCAATACTCATAAATTAATAGCCTAGAATTATAACTTCATATCTATTGGCAATGCGGAGGCTGACTGTAGATAACCTCTTAATAACATAATGTTGTAAAGTCTGAATCAGAAACTTTCAAAATTTATAATGAACATTAATTGAATGAACTGGCTGTATAAATGTTGAGACTCAACTTCCATGCAGGTAGCTCAGAATACAGACCACTAATGTTTCAAAGAATTCTGAATTCTTGTGATGATGGCTATTTAGGAAATCTCTCGATGTGTTTTTTAGGTCCAACTTTGGTATACACATATGGTTAAAAGGGAAAAACAAATGATCACTTTTCTGTTATGCAAACTCTGCAGATTTTGACTATTTTCTTTTTGTATCATTCAGAAGAATCGATATCAATTTAAACGTTATAACTGCAAAAGAGAACTAAGAAAATCACAGCTCAATTATTCTTCTCACCTGCTTCGCCAGTATATTTTCTGTAATGCCAGTAAACTCAAAGACCTCTTTAAAAAAGTTAACATTTCTTCTATTTTCAAGTGCTCATAAACTCTGTGTAGGAATTTATTTTCCACGGTGGAGTTTGCTGTGATGTAAAGAATTGAGAAGGTTTTCAAAATAACTAGATTTCAACAAGGCAACAAATGTAGGCAATTCATTAGGGAAATTGATTGTAACAGTGAATGCAATACACTTAGGGAAGAGCAGCCTATTTGTTAATTTATCCAAACAGCAAATATGTGGATCAAAGATTTATCAAAGAAATGACTGAGAAGTAGGTTTTCTTGAAAATATAATTTTCTGTATATTAGGAGAGTATGTTGTAAGACAGCACAAGTGATGAGAACTTAGTGAATAGAAGTATAAAGACTATATTGCCAATGAAAATCTATCAACAGAGAACATAATATTTATAAAAATTTGATGATAACAAAGATGCAACTACAGCAACTGCCCTGTGGTAATTAAGGGAACAGATTATCAAGCATGACATAATGAATGCCTTGTTTTCCATCAGTTTTTATAAACAAACAATGATAGATCCATCATCCAAAATTAGCAAAAACAACATATGATGCAATGAGGATTTAATTAATATAGGCCAAGTAAATGGATGCAACAAAAAAATGAATGCTGAACAAAAAGTAATATTCAAGCAAAATATTTTGAAATAAAAATATTGGAGCATATTTTATATATAAGATACAATATATAAAATAGTAGTATTTTGGTAGTATATAAGATACTATTTAACAAGCAAATAAATTGAAACCAAGGTGTTTCAATTATTACCATTACAGATTTCACATTTAAGTTTGAATAAAAATACAATACAATTATAATTTGAACTTAAATGAACAATGGCACAAACATGGAGATAATACTTTTGGCTAGGTTTTACTATATATATAGAGTAATATATATAACATATATATAAAATACATATATATATATATATTTTAAACAGAGTCTCGCTCTGTTGCCCAGGCTGGTGTGCAACTTCCTGGGTTCAAGTGATTCTCCTGCTTCAGCGCTTCTGAGTAGCTGGGATTACAGGCACGCACCACCATGTCCAGCTAATTTTTGTATTTTTAGTAGAGATGGAGTTTCACCATGTTAATCAGGCTGGTCTCGAACTCCTCACCTCGTGTTCCGCCCACCTTGGCCTCCCAAAGTGCTGGGATTACAGGCGTGATCCATTGCGCCTGGCCCGAGTTGGTCTTTTAGTATCAGACTATGTTCAAAGTATGAAGATAAGTTTTGGGAAAATAATATCTGATATGGTTTGGCTCTCTGTCCCCTCCCAAATTTCATCTTGAATTGTAATCTCCATGCATTGAGGGGGAAACCTAGAGAGAGGTGATTGAATCATGGGGCGGTTTCCCCCATGCTGTTCTCATGACTGTGAGTTCTCATGAGATCTGTTTGTTTAAAAGTATGGCACTTCTCTCTCTCTCTCTCTTTCTCTCTCTGTCCTCCTCTGCTGCCATGTTAAGTATGCCTTGCTTCCCCTTTGTCTTTCACCATGATTGTAAGTTTCCTGAGGCCTTCCCAGCCATGTGGAACTGTGATTCAATTAAACCTCTCTCCTTAATAAATTACCCTGTCTCAGATAGTTCTGTAGAGGTGTGTGAAAACAGACTAATACAGAAAATCAGTATTGGGATAGTGGGATACCTCTAAAAAGATAACCAGAAAATTTGGAGGCAACTTTGGAACTGGGTAATGGGCAGAGGTTGAAACAGTTTGGAGGCCTCAGAAGAATACAGAAAAATATGAGAAAGTTTTGAACTCCCTAGAGACTTGTAGAATGGCTTTAACCAAATTTCTAATAGTGATATGAACAATGAAATCCAGGCTTAGGTGGTCTCAGATGAAGAAGAAAATTTTATTGGGAACCAGAGCAAAGGTCACTCTTGCTATGCTTTAGCAAAGATACTGGTACCATTTTGCCCCTGTCCTAGAGATCAGTGGAACTTTGAACTTGAGACAGATGATCTAGGGTATCTGGTAAAAGAAATTTCTAAGCAGCAAAGCATTCAAGAGGTAATCTGGCTTTTTCTAAAAAGTGTGAAGTCACATGTATTCACAAATATATGATATGAACTTGGAACTTACGCTTAAAAGGGAAGCAGAACATAAAAGTTTGGAAAATTTGCAGCCTGACCATGTGGTAGAAATGAAAAACTCACTTTTTGGGGAGAAATTCAAACTGGCTGCAGAAATTTACATCATAAATAACAGGGAGTGGAATGTTAATAGCCAAGGCAATGGGGAAAATGTCTCCAGGGCATTTCAGAGATCTTCATGGCAGCCTCTTGCATCAGAGACCCAGAGGCCTTGGAGGGAAAAATGATTTTGTGGGCTGGGCCCAAAACCTTGCTGCTTTGCACAGCCTTGGGACATGGCACCCTACAAACAAACTGCTCCAGCTCCAGCCATGGCTAAAAGGGGCCAATGCAGAGTTGGGCCATGGTTTCAGAGGGTGCAAGCCCCAAGCCTTGGTGGCTTCCATGTTGTGTTGGGCCTGCAGGTGTGCAGAATACAAAAGTTGAGCTTTGGAAGCCTCTGCCTGGGGTTTGTCATTGATGGTTCTATGTTCCCTCAATACTTAGTTTGTTGACACTTTTTAACATGAGGATGTTTAATTTTATTGAAGGACTTTTCTGCTTCTCTTGAGATAATCATGTGGGTTTTGTCTTTAATTCTGTTTATGTGGTGAAACACATTTATTAATTTGCATATATTTAACTAGCCTTGTGTCCTGGGGATGAAGCCTGCTGGATCATACTGGATCTCATCTGTTGCTGGGTTTGGTTTGCCAGTATTTTGTTGAGAATTTTTGCATTGATGTTCATCAGGGATACTGGCTTGGTTTCCTGTTTTTGTTGTATCTCTGCCAGGTTTTGGTATCAGGGTGATGCTGGCCTCATAGAATGATTTAGGGAGTAGTTGCTTCTTTTCAATTTTTTGAATAGTTTCCATACCAGCTCATACTATAGAATAGTATGGTACCAGCTCTTCTTTGTACCTCTGGTAGAATTCAGCCATAGATCCATGTGGCCCTGGTTTTTTTTTGTTTTGTTTTGTTTTTTTTTTGGTTGGTTGGCTATTTATTATGGCCTCAATTTCAGAACTCATTAATCTATTCAGGGATTCCACTTCTTCCTTGTTCAGTCTAGGAAAGGTGTATGTGTTCAGAAATTTATCTATTTCTTCTAGATTTTCTAATTTATTTGCATAGAGGTGTTTACAGTATTTTTTGATAGTTGTTATTTCTGTGGGGTCAGCATTGATAACTCTTATCATTTTTTATTGTGTCTATTTGATTCTTCTGTCTTTTCTTCATTAGTCTAGCTAGTGGTCTATCTATTTAAAACAAAACAGCTCATGAATTTGTTGATTTTTTGGAAGGTTTTTTTCATGTCTCTGTCTCCTTCAGTTCTGTTCTGATCGTGGTTATTTCTTCTCTTCTGGTAACTTTCGGGTTTGTTTGCTCTTGGTTCTCTAAATATTTTAGTTGTGATGTTAGGTTGTTAACTTGAGATCTTTCTAGCTTTTGGATGTGAGCATTTAGTGTTATATATTTCCCTCTGAACACTGCATTGGCTGCATCCAAGAGATATTGGTACATTGTATCTTTGTGTTTATTAGTTTCACAGAACTTCTTGATTTATGCCTTAATTTCATTATTTACCTAAGAGTCATTCAGGAATAGTTCATTCAATTTCCATGTAGCTGTGTAATTGTGACTTAATTTTTAATCTTGAGTTCAAATTTGATTGTACTGTGGTCTGAGAGACTGTTATGATTTCAGTTTTTGTTTTTGTTTTTTTTGCATTGACTGAGGAGCATTTTACTTCTGATTATGTGATCAGTTTTAAAGTAAGTGTCATGTGGCAATGAGAAGAATGTATATTTTATTGTTTTTGGGTTGAGAGTCTATAGATATCTATCAGGTGTACTTGATCCAGAGCTGAGTTCAGGTCCAAAATATCTTTGTTAATTTTCTGTCTCAATGATCTGTGTAATATTGTCAGTAGGGTGTTAAAGTCACCCACTATTATTGTGTGGGAGTCGATGTCTCTTTAAAGGTCTCTACAAACTTGCTTTATGAATCTGGGTGCTCCCATATTGGATACATATATATTTAGGATAGTTAGTGCTTCTGTTTGAATTGAATCCTTTACCATTATGTAACGTCCTTCTTTGTCTTTTTTCATCTTTGCTGGCTTAAGGTCTGTTTTGTCAGAAACTAAAATTGCAACCCATGATTTTTTTTTTTTTTTTTTTTTGCTTGTTAGATGTTTTTCCATACTTTTTTTGAACCTATTTGTGTCTTTGCACATGAAATGGGTCTCTTGAAGACAGCATAGCAATGAGTCTTGTTCTTTTATCCAACTTGCCATTTTGTGTCTTTTAATTGGAGCATTTAGCCCACTTACTTAGTATTGTTACGTGTGGATTTGATCCTGTCATCATGATGCTAGCTGGTTATTTTGCAGACATTTTTATGTGGTTGCTTTATATTGTCACTAGTCTGTGTACTTCAGTGTGTTTTTGTAATGGCTGGTAAGGGTTTTTCCTTTCCACATTTGGTACTTCCTTCTGGAGCTCTTGTAAGGCAGGTCTGATGGTGATGAATTTTCTCACCAATTGCTTGTCTGAAAAGGATCTTATTTCTCTTTCTTTTATGAAGTTAGTTTGTGTGGATATAAAATTCTGGGTTGAAATTTATTTTAAGAATGTTGAATTTTGGTGCCTAATCTCTTCTGGGTTGCAGGGTTTCTGCTGAGAGGTCTGCTGTTAGTCTGATGGACTTCCCTTTGTAGGTGACCTCTTACTCTTTGCAAATATTCAGGGCATGAGAAGAATGAAATTTGGTCTGAGAATTGGATGAAACATGATTATCTAAAAGGAATAGCTTTTTTTTTTTAGTTGGTATACATGGAAGAAGATAGAGCATCTAGGCTTTGATGAAATTACATTTCAAAAGGGATGGAGAAATACATAGAGGAGAAGACCCAATGAAGTACAGTTTGCATAGAATACTGGGGTTCAGAAAGTCAGTTTCCACTCCCAAATCAGACAGTGATTTTTTTAATTTCTCTTCGTCTGCTCTGAGCCAAACACTGCTCTTTCATAGACTGAGGATTCTACCATGTGGACTGTCAGATTACATCTATTCTTGCTCTTTGCTAGAACATTTGAGGAACTTTGTTTTGTCCTGATTTTGTGATCTTGGCTTATGTCATCTTTTTTTAATGCATTCATTCTCATTTTTACCTTTGTTCTTTGCATTGTTTTTTATTTACTTGTCTTGTGAATTGATTTGGAAAGTAGGCATTTTAAAATTTTAACAATTTTTGATAACTTATATAACAAGTATTTAATATAGCAGCCCTTCAGAGACAGTTCATTATCAAATTCAAGAATAAAATGGCACCTTTTGACATTTATTTTTTATGCACTCTTTATTTCCCTTATTAGCTTTTCAGTCTTTCTTAACAGAACATGAGTTTGTGAATATATGTTTAATATATTCTATTCTATATTATAATAGAATATGAATATATGTTTAACAGAATACGAGTTTTGTGAATATGTTTGTGATATCATTTTCTAAATAAATGTTTCTTTTTACCACAGTGTCCTGCATTTTATTGACAGTTATACCATATATTTTAAATGATGATAATAACTGTCAATATTTTTCTCTCATTTTGTTATCTTGTGATTTCTTGCTCAGTTGAATTTCTCTTTTCCTCCAAGAATTGTGAGCATTTAATTGATTTAGTACATGTGAATGCCTTTCATTTACTTTCACCAAAAGTTATAAACTGTGTAAAGCACATTGTGTTCCTATAGTTTTCATGAAATATTTGCAGACATTTCCACTACCTTCTGGCCTTTAGTATTGCAACGGAAGAACATGTGATCAACAGTGGCTTTGATTTTTTTGCAATCTATTTTGTTTGCCCTCATATATCTGAGTTTAAAAAATTATTTATAATTCAAAATTTTGCTTGGATTATATAAATCACATTGTCTTACTTTTGGCTGGAATATAACTCCTTTTACACCATAATATCCCCTCCCCCGTATTTTAATTTAGAAAATAAAAGGTTTATTTAAAAAGTGGAAAGAACAACAACAACAAAAAACACCTTTATGCCTCACATATATTTTCCATATTGTTACCATTGCCACATTTGCTTCATCTTTCCCTCTCCCTCCCTTTCTCTGTGTTCTTATATATGGATATATATGCACATTTATGTGTGTGTCCATGTGCACATACATGCTCATATGTATGAGGCTCAATAAGTTGCAAGTAAGTTGCAGACATTATGGCATTTTATCCATAAGCATTTTGAGTACATTTTAAGAATAAAGACATTTTCTGATATAACTATGATATCATTACTACACATAACAAAGTTAATATTAATTTAATAATTTAAAATATGCTATATGTATCTTCTCCAATTTTATATCTATCAAAATATTTCTCATCATTTGAAACTCTTCTGTTTTTCCTCTTGGTTCTAAGAACAGTTCACAAGTATATCCTGGCCATCTTGTTTCAATTTTATTCAGTACTATTCTTGCTCTTTGACTGCCTACGTGGATAATTTAATCCTGCATTGAAGAATAGTATTTGCATATTATCCAGTTTTTCCCTCTCATTTTAGTAGCATTTGGTCTCCTTTTTTTAATGGGCATATTCAAGTGCATTTTGCTGAGAATTCAAAATAGTATTATAGACTTCCTGTGCCGATATTTAATAATGGCTTTGGAATGAATGTTTTTCTCTTCTAAGCATCCAAGATGATTACTTTTGCTATGCACTGGAATAAATTATATTTTTTCTAGATATTGTTACTTCAAGAAGGATGAATGTATTCATACCCAACCCTGATTTTGGATTGTCCTTGATCTTGCTCAATATCTCCTTGTTTAATAGCTGACTTCTTTGATCTACATATGGAAGACAGACTGGATTTCACAACTTTTCTGCCGATGTGCAGAATCTAGAAATAATTTTTTTAGATTGTTTCTGCTGGGCTGACTTGGCAACTATTAACGTATTGTCTAGCTCTCTGGCACTGAGAATTGCTATAATTTATGAAAAACTAAATTTCCCAAATATTGCTAGCAAGGGTCTTCTTTCAGAATGTTGCTTAAGGATACTCAGAATTCAGTGTGCTCACATCATTCTTTCAATCTCTACTCTGTCTTTCCATATTTTGCTCTGTTGAGTTCTGGGAGCATGAAAATTTCTAAGAAATGATATATAAAGATGTGTGGAGGCAAGATTCTTATCCTGCCCCTCTTGTATATTGTATACAAAACAATATAATTTGATATGATATCATACAGAATAGGATGCTACGTGATGGAACACAACAGAGCACAAGACAATACCCGTGAAGCTGAAGAACAGGTGTCTAGTTTTCTGATGGGTACCCACCCTTGATTTCTGGAGTCTTGGGAAGAGAGGCAGGAGGAAGAAGTATTTTCGTAAGTTTCTTTCATGAGGTAAACCTGAGTACAATACTTATTGCTTTTCTTCATCAAATTCCAATGACCATGATAAGCTGATCATTTTAGATTTTTTTCAGTATTTCAAGTTGTGGCATTTTCTGCATTTTTTATAGATGTTCTGAGAGAGGAGAGGCAATGTGATTTGTGAGTTAAGAGCCAAACCTATTTTAAACGGAAAATTCAGAGCTGGCATTTGAAATTAGTAAATCTGACTTTCAAGCGCAAGCAATTTGCATTTCCCCACATTTTCACCGTTTCAAAAAAATTATTTCCTCAGAACCTCTTATTTGAGGAGGTGTTTTACAACCTCTCATTTTATTTATTTTACAAACATCTATTTATTTATTTAATTTACAAAATCTCATTTTATTATCACAATGTTGTTAGGTGGGTCTTAATGCTGTTTTCAATTTTTACACGTGTTTTCATTTTTACAGTTATGGAAAACAGGGCTCAGAATGTATGTGTTATTCCCACTGCCACCCCCCCACCCAAATGCATAGTGGAAACAGATCTATCTAAATGTAAGGTCCATGTTACTACTTCTATAATGATATTTCAAACAGAAAACAATTTTATTTGGTATAACATTAATTTTTCAAAATGCACACAGGTGGCAAATGTGAAATCATTATCAAAGGAGATAATATTGAGGAAATACTATCTGTTCTCTGTTGTACACTTAGTTTGAAAGTAGTAATGACCTGAAGATATCGATTATTATTTGATACATTGAACTTTCCTAAAGAGATCTAACAGCCTGGACATTTGAAATGTTAAAAACTACTTTATATAGATAAATGAAAATTGAATGTATACCAAAAATTATAATTTCTTTGTAGACATCCAGATTCTCCCAATTCTTTCAATTCTTTTTCTGAAAACATTATTATTATAAAACTGAATTTATGAACCCTCTGTCTAGAAATCTCTTTAGTAAAAATATATTTTGAATTGTCCAAACCTAAAGTGAGTGTATTTAAAATGAGTTATGGAAATGCAATGGAAATAGTATGGTCTTTGCAATAAAAAGCTACTGGATAAATATGCATGTAGAAAAAAATGAACCTTGTTTTTTAACTCACATCAAACACATGCACACTCACACACACACACTTTCAAACGGACTGCAAATCTAAATACAGAAGTTAAAACAATAAATATTTAGTAGAAAATTTAGTAGAATACGTTCATCAGCTTGGAATAGTAAATATTTCTTAAAGATAAAAGAGTAATAACTAACAATAAAAAATGAATTGATAAACTACAATGTTAAAACTCAGAACTTTCTGTTCACCAGAAGACACTATTAAAAGAGTGAGAAGATAATGCATGAGAGGGAAAAGATACTTACAATACGTTTAACTGACATAAAACTCCTATCTAGAATATATAAAGGACTTTTATAAGTCAGTAAGAAAACTATAGACGTATAATGCAAAAACTGGCAAAAGAAATGAAGACACTTTCTATAAAAGAAGATTCTCAAGCAAACTTTCGTTAGTCAGGGAAACAAGTTTAATTCCACGGTATGGTGAGATCACACACCCTTATTAGAATGGCAAAAAAAAAATGACAAAAAATTACCAATCTGACTAATTGGTCAGAATTAGAAAATGTAAACAGATATAACCACTTTGGGGTACTAGATAACAGTATGTACTAAAACTGAATGTACGTATTTCCTGACCCAACATTCTAACCCCTAAGTATGTAACTGATTGAATGCATACTATGTTCACCAAAAGACATATACTAAAATGATCACAAAGGTACTATGAGTAATAGCCTAAAACTGAAAGTTTCCAAAAATTCATTGGCAGTAGCAAGGATGAACAAATTGTGATAAATTTACACTGTGGAATACTAGAGAGAAAGGAGAACAACTGTATGTGTTTCTATATGCAACAATATAAACCTCGGAAACATAATGTGACATAAAAGAATCCAGAAATATAAGAATATAAACTGCGCGATTTCATTTATAGAAAGTGAAAAATAAAGTAAAACTAATCTATGCTGTTACGATTCAGAAAAGAATTTGTGAGTTTTGGGAGGGGGTTTTAGTGACTAGAAAAGGCTGGAGATGAACTTCTAGATAGTGGCTCTTGATCTGGGCACTTGTCACACAGTTTTCACAGTTTGGAAAAAAACATTGAACAGGATATCATGGTATGCTACCTTTTCTGCATTTATAGTCAATGAAATGCTTTAATAATTGAACTTTCAATCATAAAGTTGACTGGGAATTAAAGTTTCGATTTTTCACAGGAAAGCAAATAATACGAAATTCTTTGAAATGTACCTGATGCATTTATTATACTCTGTGATACATACTATTACATTGGGTAGCCTGTATGAGAATTCTATAAGGAATACTGTCAGAGAATCCTAGAGCTGAGGCAGACTGTGAAATCCTCTATTTCATACTTGTGGTTTTCCAACTAGTTACTGTTGATTTTAAACAATATTGATTGGACAGACAGAACTCAGGGTTGTCAATAGCTTACACAGATGATGGGAGTAGTATGTCAACCTACCTGAGGCCTATAGAAGTACTGCTTTACAAAAGAATAATAGAACTGGCTGATTCTATTTGATTGAGTGTGGAGACTTCATTTTAATCTAGTTGCAGTATAGTTCAGTGTCATGGAGGAGTTAACTTCTTAATGTACTGGAGGTATCTCCAAGGACTTATGATGTACTGATGAGAAGATTTAACAAACGCACATAAAATCACTATTGTGTCAGTAGAGTATGATAAGCATTGTAGGCTCTCCATGCTTGAGGATCTTTCTAAATGTTGTTATTTTGAAAGTAGCCAAAGGTCATTAATAAAAGAAATCATAATATAAGAACGGGTAGATTAACATATTCTCTGTTAAGATAAATTTCTCATTGTCTAGCTATAACTGCTGGAACACCTAGTAGAAATAAAACCACAACAACATCAGTCAGCAGCTTCAGAACTTTGATTTAGTCTAGATTAAATATTAGCAAGTGTGTTATCATAGGTAGTTGTTAAAATTTCTTAGGTCATAATTTCCCTTACTGATTAAATGAAGAACTTGAATTTGATGATCCTTAATTTCCCTTCCAACTTCGAGATTATATAGTTCTCAACATTGCACTAGCTCTTATGTAACTTAAGTGTATTTCATGCTTACTTTTACAGAAGTCTATATCTCTTTACCCTTATTATTTATTTTACATTATCTGGACCAAAAATTTATCTCTGCTGAAGCCTGAAATTCAGCTAAATTCAAGCTTATTCATTTAATGCTAAATACGGGACGGATACACAGAAAATTACTAATTTTACAACTAATTCAAGTACCTCTAATGATCGGCAATTATCAGAAATAAAAGGATGTGAGTAATACTTTATAAGTCTGGTTAATTAACGAACTGTTTGCCTGTACTTTACAAAATTGAATACATGGTAGACATTTAAAGATAATCTCAGAATTACCACAGTAAGCATATTTATACAAATGTCAATTCAAGTTCTGGCTAATGTCAAGAATAAGTGAATTATCTTGACATACACCAGAGTTTGAATAACAGTAAAAGTCAGTTCATCAAGTATTTATTATACATATTCTACTTTGAAATTATGGGCTTCACATTTGTGTTTGATTTTTTTAAACCCCTTTCTCTTTACATCAGCTCTGGGAAATTTTGCTCAGAAGAGTTTCAAGTTATGCTATAAACATTAAACAATGGTGTTGTTAACATGTTTATTTTTCTTTGTTTAAAATTGTAAACTTGACTAAATTAAATAGCTTTCTTAGATAATTTTAGAAATGAATCAAACATACTACATAAGGTAAACAATACAAAAATAGGAGGAATAAAAAGGAAGTCAAAAGGACACAGCTAAAGTCTTTGAACATCTTTAGTTTTTGAAGGGTTCAGTTGATAAGTGAAGAAGCTAACAGAAAGTCTTTATTTGTAAATCTCTGACAGAAGTGAAGAGTTAGAATACACAAAAAAGAGAGAAATTGCTCTGACATGACTTATATTCTTTTCCTAATTTAACAAAATATAGAAAGGAACACTATTCTAATAGAAAATCTATATAAGTACAATCCACAAATACCTTTAAGGTTATGAGACGTTGATAAGCAAAATAAAGGATGTAAAAGTCCGACATAAAGAAAAATATTTTTTAGACTGAGAAATTTATTACATAGCAAACCTATGCAGGATAATTTATTGACTTACTTTGTAATATTGGCACAAATGAATAACATCGTAGAACACTAAAAAGGTAAATTCGAAGAGCACAAGCATGACTGTTCTTCAGCCTTGCCAAAGACCTTTCATGGCACCTCTATTCTGATTGGGAATAAGATCTGAGAAAATGGACAATTTCTATTCCACTGAAAACCTGAAGCCATTGCTATTGATATAAAAATACATAGATGTAGATAGCAGAGATGGAAAATGGGCTTGAGTATTCCAAATAAGGGCTCGGAAAAAAAAAAAAACCCTCTACAAATTCAGTAGAAAAAATGTGGTTCAAATGAACAAATAATTCAATTGCTGCAGAAGTTTTTAAAAGTGAAATTATGTAGAACAGGTGTTATACAGAGGAAAACTTAAAAGTTCTTTAGGAATTGCATAAAAGTAATGTTAAATGACTGATTTGATTTCTCCAAATCAATTTATTTATTTTTTGAAAAATTCTTTAAAACAACCATGAGATCAAAGGTTGTGCTTCTTACTTGAATAGCTGTATTTTTCCAGCTATGAGTAGATGGAAAAATACCTTAGGCAACAAATAAATGTGGGTAATTTGGGTAACAAGAATTAGAGAACTCAAATGATTTAAACATGGTAGCTATTTATAGTATATTTTTATATCACAAATATATTCTTTTAGTCACTTTACTTGTGCCCTATTTAAATATACATGCATTTCAGATAAGATTCAAGCAAACTTTATGATTCATTGTATTTGATTTATTAACACATTGCTTTTTGTGCTCTTTGATGTTTGAGAAATCTTGTGTGCCTTTTGGATAAGGCTGCTTAAGATGTTTTCCCTCAAATTCAGAACATTATACTTTTCTAACTAAAGAAATACATGAGGACTAAAAATTTGCTTTGTAATAGAGAGCCAGGATATTCTGAAGATTTGCCAATGCACATCTCCTTTATCCATCAACCAAACAGAGGTCAGGAATTAATACTTGACAACTGATCAGTGTACTTGACAATAACAACAAAGAGAGAAACTAGAAATCATACTACACTGGCTAGAGGCAAAACAAAAATAAAAATACCTTTTCAAAAGTAAAGGTATTGACAGTACAGAAGATGAAAACGCATTCTAAATGAGATGTGTCCAGTGCAAAAGAAAGTAAAAGACAAAGAAGAAAAAGTGATCTTTTTCCCTGGACTTAAATTTATTCTAGAGAAAAACAAAGCACAAAAATTACATTCCAAATTAAGCCTTGGGTCTGAATATTTTTGGAAAAACTTGGAAAAATACAGACAATATTTTAATCTTTTTGTTACATTTATATTTACTACATTGCCCAATAACAAGAGCAATCATTAGCTATATCAATTGTACTGTGGGTGATATTTAGTTTGGACCTAAGAGACTACTAAAAGTGTGAATTTTGGATAAGATCTTATCACATTTTTATGTGATAGTATATAAGCTAGAATATTTAACTCCAGAAAAACAAGACAAGTCAAACATATTCCATGAACATTTTGGGCAATCCCAGCACAAAGTAGCAGAAATTATATGGGTTTTATGTTAGGAATTCATGGATAGAAATCCTGATCTATGTAATCATTTCCAAATGCAATTTTCTTTGTTTGTAGGATGAATAAGTAGTTTATGCTAAAGATAAAAATAGACAATATATGTGCAAAGGGCTTAGTGCCATCTTATTTCTCCAAGAAAAAGATTGCTGTTACAAAGAATTATTTAGGCAACCTGATGAAGAATTACAAACTGAAGGAGGCATAAGGGATATTCTTATTGCAAAGAAGCCCACATTCTGAGGTTCTGGACAGACAAATCTTTTCAGGGCCATAATACAATTCACTGAAGTCACTAATAAATTAAGAGATATCATCATTGTATTCTGATTATAAAAGAATCACCTGTATCAGACAAACTGTCAAGCTAAGAACTTTGAAATATGGGTAAAAGACAAAACAATCACCTCCAAGAGCAAACAGAGAACACTTACGGCATCCAGGACTTCAAGGAGGCCAAGCTATAGGGAGAGGCAGAAAGATCTTGAGAGGAACTGGGTACTGTCTGCCACTTAACAAATTCAGCACAAGTCAAAATGCCAGGCAGAAAGCTGTGGTGTAGAGCTTTTCATAATCTCATGGAGCCACAGAGATACAATTAAATTCCCAATCTCAGTGACTAAGATAGCCAGGATTTGAGGGACAAAGAGTCTTGAGAAAAGGAAGCTACAGAGAAGTTATCTTCTGGCAATCTGTTTTCAATGTATTTCTCCTTTCATAAATTGCACTGGGTTATAAGAAATAAAAACAAAGAAATCATTGGCTTTTGGCAACCTCACAGTGCTAGGGAGACAACACAAAATGAAAATGTAATTCAGAATTCACCGATGAAGAGGTACCATGGTAAATATCCCAGACATTTAGTGAAATCTCTGGAGGGCAACATCCAATAAATATGACCAAGCAAAAAGTAGACTAAACCCATAAAACTGAAAATCAGTTTTAACTTAGTTCCATCCATGACTGGAGCACGATGATATTTCTGCTCTGCAGTCATTTCCTAGGAAAAAAGTAAATTTCCTCTGGAGCAAGATAACATCACACTGACGTCTACAATGATTCATACATATTACCTGACATTCAGTAAAAATTAAGACATGTTCAGAAGACAGTACCAATTCAAGAAGAAAAAAAAAACTAGAAAAAAATTAGAACTTTGAAACAGATCTCCTGATAATCAGTTTATCGAAGTAATCACAAACGGACATTAAAGGTAGTAATATGTTTGTAAAAATTGTCTACAAGATAATGAGTTTCATAGAGAACTATTATTTGTGTAAACAAAGCAAGTGGAAATTCTAGACCTGAAAATTACAATAACTGAAATTGAGATATCAAAAATAGGTTAAAACATATATTAGATACAGCAGAAGAAAAGATTGGTGAAATAAAAAAATAGGTCAAAAGAGAACATACCAATAGAAGAATAGAGTGCAAAAAAAAGAATCTGCTTTACTTTTATGCAGTTTTATTGAAGTATATTTTACATATATATCAAATATTCCCATTTTAAATGTAAAGTATATTTATTGTGAGAACTAATGATTTTATGCATCTTGTCATGTGTTCTTTGCCACTTTGGTGAAGTGTTATTCAAATGTTTTACCCTCTTTTTTATTAGTTGTTAACCTTATTAATGAGTTGTGAGAATACTTTACATATTCAAGATGCAAGATACAATGTCTTTATGAGATATATGCTCTACAAATATTTTAAGTATAATCCATTAACAATTGATAATTGGAATTTTTCATAATTAAAACTTTTGTTTAATGAAAGACTATTAACAAAATGAAAGTCAAAACATAAACTCAATTTTTTTCCCTGTTCAGCATGTTGTTATGTATGGCATTTTATAGATGGTTTGTTATATATGGTCTTCACTATTTTGAGGTATACTCTTTCTATACCCAGTTTGTTGAGGGTTTTATCATAAAGGAATGCTGAATTTTATAGAATGCTTTTTCAACATCTATTGAAATGATCATATGGTTTTTGTTCTTGGTTCTGTTAATGTGATGTATCACATGTATTGATTTGCATATGTTGAGCTACTCTTGCATCCCTGGGACAAATCCCATTTGATAATTGTGAATGAATTATTATTTTAATGTGTTGTTGAATCTGGTTTGCTAGTATTTGTTGAGAATTTTTGCATCTGTGCTCATTAGTGATACTGGCCTATAATTTTCTTTTTTTTTGTTGTGTGCTTGTTTGGTTTTGGTATCAAGATAATGCTAGCCTTATAAAATGAGTTTGAAAGTATTTACTCTTCTTCAATTTATCTGAAGACTTTGAATAGAATTGGTAATAGTTGTTAAATATTTGGTAGAATTTAGCAGTGAAATTAACAGGTCCTAGGCTTCTCTTTCATGGGAGACTTTTTATAATGGCTTCAATCTTGCTACTCACTACTGGTTTGTTGAGATTTTCTATATCTTCATGGTTCAATCTTGGTAAGTTGTATATATCCAGAAATCTATCCATTTCTTTTAGATATCCAATTTGTTGGCACATAGTTGTTTGTAATAGTCTTTAATGATTCTTCATATTTCTGTGATATCAGTGATTATGTCTCCTTTTTGTTTCTAACTTTATTCATTTGAGTTGGGTTGTCTCTTATTTTTCTTAGTCTAGCAAAAGGTTTGTTGACTTTATCCCTTCAAAAAACTAACATTTTATTTATCTTCTGTACTTTTTTCTCAATTTCCTTTATTCCTGCTCTGATCTTTATTATTTATTTTCTTTTACTAATTTTAGGTTTGCTTTTTTTTGCCTTTCTATCCTTGGTGTGCACTGTTAGGTTGTTTAAGTCTTTCTGCTTTTTAAAATAGATGTTTATTGTTATAAACTTTCTTATTGGAACTGTTTTTGCTGTATCTCATAAATTTTGTTTCAAGAATTTTTTTTTTTTAGTTTTCTTCTTAATTTCTGCATTGATCCATTTGTCATTCAATAGCATGTTGTTTAATTTCTATGTGCTTGTGCAGTTTCCAAGGTTATTTTTTATTTTTAGGTTTATTTTGTTGTGTTAAGAAAAGATTATTGATGTAGTTTTTACTTTTTAAAGTTTGTTGAGACTTGTTTTGTGGCCTAATATATGGTCTATTCTGGAGAATGTTTCATGTTCTGATGAAAAGAATGTGTATTCTGCAGCAGTTGGGTGAAATGTTCTGTAAATGTCAGTTGGACTATTTGGTCTAGTTAGCAGTTTAACTCTGATGTTTCTTGGTTGATTTTCTGTCTGGATGATCTGTCCATTACTAAGAATTGGGTGGTGAAGTCACCTACTTTATGGTATTGCAGTCTATTTATTTAGACTTATTAATATTTGCTTTATATATTTAGGTGTTCTAGAGTTGGGTGCATATTTATAATTATTATATTATTCTGCTGAATTTACCCCTTTATCATTAGCGAGTGACCTTCATTGCCTCTCTTTACCATCTGACTTGTCTATTTTATCTGCTGTAACAATACCCACTCCTATTCTTTTTTGGTTTCCACTTGCATGAAATGTTTTTTAATCCCTTTAATTCCAGTCAGTCTACATGTTTTTTTATAGATGGGGGTGGGTTTCTTGTAGGCATCATATAGTTGGATCTTGTTTCTTTATTTGTTCAGCCATTCTATGCCTTTTGATTGGATAATTGAGTTCATTTACATTCAGCGTTATTATTGCTAATTAAGGACTTGCTGCCGTTTTGTTGTTTTCTGGTTCTTTTGTGTTTTCTTCTTTTCTTACCATATTCCGTGGTGGTTAAATGATTTTTTTTGGTAGTGTGTTTTAATTTGTTGCTTTCTCATTTTACTGTGTTTAGTATAGGTTTTTGTATTGTGATTACCATGAGGCTTACAAAAAACATCTTATAGATGAAAGTTCTTATAAATAGATCACAGCTTATCTTAAATTACACACATACACACACATACAAATAGAACAAAAGAAACAAAGAAAATACAAGCAAACAAAACACTCTACACTTTGAAATCTACCCCCCAACACTTTTACTTTTTCTTGTCAAAATTAACAAATTTTTATATTGTCTCTCTTTTACAGATTTCTATAGCCATTGTTGTTTTTGATAGATTTTTTCAGCATATTGCACACCACAATTAGAATATTAAAATATTTTGAAGTTGTCTTCTGTATATTTAATTTTACCTGTGAGTTTTATATTTTCAAACCTTTCTTTGGCATATTAGTGCTTTTGTCTGTCAGGTTAAAGAACTCCTTTAGCATTTCTCATAAGACAGATGTGGTATTTGTGAATTTTCTCAATTTTTCTTTGTCTGAAAAATACTTTATCTCTCTTCATATTTGAAGAGTAGATTTGCTGAACACAGTATTTTTGGATAGCAGTTATTTTCTTTTAGCACTTTGAAAATACTGTTTCATTCCCTCCTGGTTGAGAAGTTTGTTGTCCGATGAATGGGAGCTCCTTTATATGTTTTTTGCTTCTTTTCTCTTGCTGCTTTTAGAATCCTCTTTGTTATTGACCTTGAAAGTTTGATTATTATATGCCTGAGGTGGTCTTAATTGGGTGGAATCTGGTGTTCTCTAACTTTCTAGTACCTAAATGTTTATATCTTTCTTAAGTTTTGGAAAGTTTTCTGCCATAATTTCTTTGGATAAACTTCCTATTACTTGCTCTTGCTCAGCTCTCTTTTGAACACCAGCAATTCTGATTTTATTTTTGAGGTATTTTTCTATATCTTATGGACAATCTTTGTTCTTTTTTATTCTTTTTTTCTTCTCTGTGTATTTTAAAATAACATGTCTTCAAGCTAATTGTTTCTTCCCTCATCTTGACCCATTCTACTGTGGATAGCCTCTAATAGATTTTCAGTTCACCAAATGTATTTCTTAGTCCCAAGATTTCTGGTTTTCTTGGCAGGAGGTTGGGGTTGCTATTTTTCCATTTCTTTATTAAATGTTTGAATTTGTTTTCTGAGTTATCTTGGAGATAACTTAGTTTCCTTAACACTATTATTTTGAATTCTTGGTCGAAGACCTCACATATCACTGTCTCATTAGGGTTAGTCACTGTTTCTTGGCTTTTGTGGAAGTCATGGAGTCCTGTTGCTGTTGTTTCTTGTGGATGTATGTCTCTGTTTTTGCAATGAAAGATTAGTTGTTTCTGGGCTGGGTGTGGTGACTCATGCCTGTAATCCCAGCACTTTGGGAGGCTGAGATCGCCAGATCACTTGAGGTCAGGAGCTCAAGACCAGCCTGGCCAATATGGCGAAACCCTGTCTCTACTAAAAATACAAAAATTAGCCAGGCATGGTAGCGCATGCCTGTAATTCAAGCTACTCAGGAAACTGAGGCAGGAGAGTCTCTTGAACCTGGGAGTCAGATGTTGCAGTGAGCCAAGATTTTGCCACTGTACTCCAGCCTGCGCAACAGAGTGAGACTCCACAAAAAAGGATTAGTTATTTCTGTCTTCTCTGTCTAGTTTTTTTTTTTTTTTTTTTTTTTTTTGTGGACATGTTTGTTATTTGTAATTTACTTGTTGAATTTGTTTTCCAGTAGTTTGCTGCCTCTTTTTTGGCACTAGATGATACCTTAAACCCAGGTTTGCCTTGGCTCTAGGAAACAATTGAAATACTGCTAGTCATTAATGGAGGAGGCTCCAAAGGAGATATGCTGGCAGTGCAGGAGGGCTGGCTAGGGGCTCATCCCCAGGCAATCTGTGGAGTGTACCTCCTATAGCATGGTACTGCTGAACAGTGATTCTGACTTGGTGTTTCCTTCGGCCAAGTTATAGAGCAGAGTTTCTAGGGCTGGGGATGGTAGTCCCAAACTTCCCCCTTTGTCTGTGGCTTTCTTCAAGGATATTTCTACCTTCAGGCACTCACAATGCTTCCCATGTATTGAGGCAGGGACAGGTTTTCTGCCAGAGAAGCCAAGATGTTGGGAAAACTGGTTTTCCATTTCAATCTCTCTTTCTCTAATGTAGAAACAGTGACTTGGGTCAATGTTTTCATGTGTGTGGTGCTGAGAAAATTGAAAGGAGAGGTGTAATCGATGTAAGTTTGACCTTCTTACTATATGCTTGCATTTGTTTTTTCACTTCTCTGTGGCCCTTGGAATTGTCTAATTCTCATATTTGAATTTTGGAATATGGCTGGTGATAATATTAGTGCTGTGCATTTTTTTTGGTTTGTTCTGGGAGGCAAATGAAGCCAGCTTGTTTCTTTACTGTCCTTTTGGAACTGAAACTTTTGAGCTTCCTTTTATTTCTACAAAATTTTGTTCGAGTACATACTGTTTTTAAGGTCTATAGTTATATGTGATGGTCAACATCATATTTCAACTTGACTGGTCCATAGAGTGTTCAGACATTTGGTCAAACATTATTCTAGGTATATTTTTAGTGTGTTTCTGGATGAGATTAACATTTGAATTGGTATACTGAGTAAAGCAGGCTTTCCTAAGGTGAGTGGGTCTCCTGTAACCGGTTGAAGACCTGAATAGAAAGAAAAAGTCTGAGTAAGAGAGAACTTCTCCTGCCTGATTACATGAGCTTGGATATATCTTTATTTCTTACCTTAAGACTCAAACTGAAAAATCAGTTCTTCTTGTGTCTCAGCCTGTTGGCTTTTGGGCTGGACTTTCTATCCTCAGTCACGCCAGTTCTCAAGGCCTTTGGACTCAGCCTGAAAATACACCCCTATCCTTTCTTCTTTCCTGGGTTTGTAGCAGATCTTGTCGCTTTGCTTCTGCAAGTGTGTGAGTCAATTTTTTAAATAACATTTATCTGTCTATCTCTCTATCTATCTATCTATCTATCTATCTATCTATCTATCTATCTACCTACCTATCATCTTGACTAATACAGAATGATAAACAATTATATTTTTATTCATCACTAACTCCAATGTGGTCATTTACGAAGGTGATTTTCATATTCACAGCACCGTATTTAAAAGCAAGAAAAAATGTTTAAAGATGATTTCAATAGATCTAGGATTACCCTGGTTACTCAAACTATCGGTTCAAGCAGCCTGCTATTGCTACCCTATTTCTTTTGGTTTTATACATTTTGGTAGCTTCACTGTAATAGTGAAGTTCCATGGTAGGTAAACACATTTAACTTGGTATATCCAACTAAACATGCTCCAAGCAAAGGAAACATCCTCTCTTCCCCGGTTTACCATACAGGCACAAAATGAATTACAAAGAATAGCATGAAAAATTCTCTAGAATTTCTAAGATTTTCTCTTTGTTTGTCAAGATGAGTGCATGATCCAGACAATGGATGCAATCAAGCCTAAAGTTGTAAATGTCTGTTGGCCAAACCACTGAAAAGAAGTGTGAATAGTTTTAGCGTTTTTTTCTGACAATTAATAAAGAAATGAAACAGGTTGTTCAGTTGGCCATGAAATTGTTTGAGTTGGCTTTTATTTGCAGAATTATTCATAGAGAAACAATGCCCAATGAAGAGTTAAAATAATTGGTCTATAGAAAAATAGTTAAAAGAATGGTCTACAGAAAAATGACAAGCCATAACTTCAAGATTTTTCTAGCAGCAAAACATTTGAATGATTAGATACCTGAGTGTAATTGCATCTGAGATTATTTACCCTACATTACTCTACACATTAGACATTTATATACCCCTAGTACCATGCAGGATTATATAAACAGAATGTACACTATAATTTATAGGTAAATTTAAGGGTTTTCTCAATGGTAAATTTCTTTATTGATGACTTTTGCATTACGTGCTAAACTTACAAATTAACCCACTACCTCCATCCAACAGTATTGGCCAGCCAGTAGTCCAATACACCCTTTAAGGCTCAACCCCAAAGCCACTTTCTTTTTGAAACTTTCTTTTTTAATTTTTTTCCCCTTCAATAAGGGTAAGGCTTCTTTGGAGCTTGTTGGCAATTTGATCAGCCCTATGCCAGAGCATTTATCTCTTTGCTTTTTACTTAGCTGTTTGATTAGATTGTGAGTTTTTCTAAAGCTAGAATAGACTTTTATTTGTTTGTTTCACACAGCTGACAGCACAGTGACTGAGGCAAGCTAGGTCTTAAAATATCACGATGAATGAATTGTTGAAGTGTATTATTCTTCAAAAGGGCAATATAGGACTCATATAAATATAAAATAAATGCATCAAAATTTTATTCAGCTTATTAATTAATGATAAAATCAGATCTCAAAACCAGTTCAAAGAGCATTTGAGAAGATGGTGTGTGTGTATGTGTGTGTGTGTGTGTTGTGTGTGTGTGTGTGCGCAATTTAATAAGGGAAGTCAGGAATATTTCTGGCTTATATTCAAAACAGGTTAATGTCTTACAGTGTAATAAACTATAACCTTTAAGGCTACCTATTCCACAGTGTAGAAATTATTTTCTTCTGTTCTACACAAAAGTATGTTAATATATAACTTCACTTAGTCTGAAGGTTTTAATCAATTTTAAACAGTTATTCACTTTTAGTGTATTCCCCCAGATAACGTTTAAGTGAGTTCTATTCTAGAATGTTATTTAAATATGTTCTTCCCAGTTTTTATTTTTATGTTTTGGTAAATTTTTCATAAAGCAGTAAATTAGTATATTCTTTTAAAATGTATTACTTCAATGTAGGGATATTTCTGCCAAAACATGTACTATATAGGTGCTGATGACCCTCATTTAACTTGAAAATTCAGTTATATTAAGTAACCAATTTTAGAACCATTGACAGATAAATTCGGTTTCACTGTAATGCCTTAGTGATTTGATTTCCCACCATTGTTTTAAATATGCTGTGTAACTACATCTTTGAGAAGGGATTATCTTTGAATATTTAGAGACAATAAAATGAATGATTGGAATGCACAAGAAAAATTTTGCACTCTAACATAAGTCAATTTGGAAATGAAAAATAGAGATTTGTATTTTAAAAAAATTTAAGAGATGATGTTTACTCTAATGAACTGTTCATTAACAATTATGAATCATCTTGATTAAGAAATAAAATTATATGCAGTAAACTGCTATCTGTGTTTATATAAACAATAGACTGTTAGAATAAGAAAGAGCCCAGCAGGTTATGCACTACAATAACTTTCATTTTACAGGTGAGGCAACCGAAGCCCAGTCACATAGTTTTTAGTTATTTTGAATCACTATATGAATCATAAAGTAACATGCTGTTTTCATATGCTTACATGTGTAAAGTAAAATAGTTGTCCAGTAGTTAACTGTGCTGAACTGTTAAAGATACACAGGATAAGCACTATATTTTTAAAGGGGTGATGAAACCATTATCCTGTACTGAAATGACTCATGAAATATAACCAGCTTCACTGTGGTTTTCCACCTATCAACACAGCTGGAGTTTTAAAAATGAAAATATTTTGGAGATGTAGAAATGAAATAGATTACTGAATAAAGTATATGAAATTTTGTCATTCATTCTGAAATAAAAATGTTAGTGCCACCAAAACTTATGTTTTCCATAAGATATGACTAATCTTGATGAGTCAATCTTTTGTATTCTTGTGGAGAAGAAGCTTACAGGAAATATCTTTCTTTTTGGTTTTTCATGGGTACCAGGACCATTTTCTATTTTTTCTTTCTTTTAAAAATTAATCCTTATAGGTAAATAATAGTTGTATATATTTACAGGGTAAAGGTGATGTTTTGATGCAGGGATACAACGTGCAATAATCAAATCGGGGTAATTGGAGAATCCATTCCCTCAAACATTTATCATTTATTTGTATTAGAAACATTTCAGTTCCTCTCTTTCAGTTATTTAAAAATATATAATAAGTTATTGTGCTACCATACACTAGATCTTATTCATTATATCTAAATGGATTTTTGTACTTACCAATCATTCCCGTCTTATCCCATCCTCCCTGATACCCTTCCCAGCCTCTGGACCACATCCCTATTCCATTAGTATACAATGTGATGATTTAGAAAGCTGGATAACTAGACGAGTATTCTGGTCTAGAGAAATTGACCAAGGTTGAGGAAAGTAGGAAAGAATGTATTGTCTGCTTGCTACCCTCCCACCTCAAAAAATGCATGAATACCTCAAGAAAAATTACCTCTCCCTGGATTCATGTGGCAAAGCTAACATTTTTTAAATAGCTTCAATGATTGGTAATGCAGATCTCAGTAAAAGGAAAAAACCACACTTTTAAATGGCTGGCAAATGTAAACAGTATAATGTTGAACTGCTTCTAAATAATATTTATATGATCCACTTAAGAACAATAATTGTCAAACTGAATCCACATATCAGCTGTGTTGGAATCATCACAGTATTTGTTATAATGAAGATCTGAGGATGAATTAGCATCAGGGTTCATTTTTACAGGCAGAGCTTTCCTAATTAGAAGAAAAATTTACTGGGAGGCTATTGTGTAGCTCATAAAGCTGGCCTAGAGGCCAGAGAGCAAAATTTAGAGAATGGGCAGGAACTAAGGAAGGCTGGGCAGCAGAGCTGAGCCATGGTTGTGAGTGTGTTTGGTTTCCGCCTTTAGCATCATAGCTACTAAACTTCTGTCATTGCCACCACTATATTATTGATGTCATTGCTTTTGCTATCTCTAGGAATAACTTGTCAATCAAGCTTGTGTTTTTCTAGAGTCATTCTTGAGTCATTCCAAATTTATATTTCAAGTTGGAATGTCAATTGACTAAGTATCTGTGTCTCAAATTCCCCTAAGTTTGAATAATGAAGTACTCACCCAAAATGGGAAGAACCCTTGTAAACTGGTAGGAAAAAAATAAAACCAGGAAAAAAACCTCTGTTACACTGGTTCCACACCAAAACTATCAAATCAGAATCATGGAAGAAATGAGAATCTTAATTTTTAAACAAATACAATCAGTTTTGCTGTAAGGTGACATATATGCTCTTATAGATCATTGCGCTACAGAAAATTATGGAATGAAAACCACAAGGCTTATGAGAAGAGTGGGGTTATGAATCCAAAAATGCCATTTGTTGTGCATTACAAAAAAATATAGAAAACTAATGAATATAGTAATATAGCTTGCATATGGCAAATTGTCTAAGAAATACATGAATACTATAATAAAAATGGCCCTTTACCATGAAAAAGACCTAGAATTTGACCGTGGAACTAGGCGTCAGAAGTGGTGCACAGTAACACACAGTGGTTTGTTACCAGTTGTGTGTTACTGGTAAGTAATATAGGGAAGGTTATCTGAAATTGAGTGGAAAGGTGTAATATCAGATACAGGTTTGGCTCATAACACATGTAGTGAAATGAGGTAGCTAATAGAAGTTTTAAGTGCGTACTTGTGTGCATTTTTTGTATTCCTATGTGGCTTAGTTCCACTGGGTGCAGTTTTCTGAATTAATGTGTGTTTCTTCATATGAAATTGCAGATAAGCAAAATAAAAATTTGCATTATGCTCAAATGATTACCTAATATACCAATAATATTGGAACAAATTCACACTTCAAAATCATCATTATAGAAGAAGTATACTCCTGCGTGATCATATGTCTTACTATCTTTAGGATCTTGTACCTTCTCTAACTATTCCAAGTGCCCTTCCTGTAGCATTCTATGCTATAGATCTCACAGACTCAAACTTTCTCTCATTTGGTGTGTGTAAGTATGGAACATTTTTCCCTTTTCTCTCCTGCATTGCTGCCTGCTTCTCAAGAGCTGATTTACAAGTTTTCCTTATAGACTTTTGAATTACCTCTCCTATCATCTCTTATTTATTCCCATCCTAAGAACCACTTCCCTAGCCCCAATAACATTAGTACCTGACTTATTTCCTTTCTACCTCACCACCTAATGTCAGTATCAGTAGTTTTTGACTTTTTGCAATCCAACTGACATTTTGATCTCTTAGACCCAAACTCACTTAAAATCCACTGATACTCATCTTTTCTTCACAGCAGCCACTCCCAGCCTCGTCATCCCGAGTCTTTTTCATCATGTGTTCCTTCTTCATATTAGTAAGATTAAAGTTAGTTTGTGACATTTGTCCTATTTTTGTATATTTCTCTTATGAAATTTAAGCATAAAAACATGCTCTGTAGTGTTTAGTGATGGCATTTAATATTCAGTCCATTTCAGTTGCACCAATTGGACATTAATATGGGCAAGCTTCTAATGTGACTATCTGAACACACACTTGACCGCCTTATTGCCTTGCTTTACCAAAGGTAAATAAGAGTAGAATGTTAGAATTCAACAAATACTAGGAAAGCTGCAGACTTACATTTTCCTCAAATGAAAGACTGTATGAATGTCTTTTTAATACAAAGACTTTTCTTCTGCATTTCAGCCCTGACTGTTGTGTTTTTAACTTTTCATTTTGTTGGGGAGATTAAAGACAGAGGATCATTATGAGTCTTCTAAGAAGCCAAGGGACTGTAGTTAGATTAAAAGCTATTTATTCTGCACTTTGTATTTTCTTTGGTCCTTATTTTCAGATTGAACATAAGGTATCTGCAGCACAGATTGCTTTCAGAAAGATGAATTTGACTAAAATCATACTATGCATTCATTCAATAAACATTTATTTTAAAATGTCTCCAATAATTCACGGTCTCTGCTAGCCCAAAGTATATAAAAATGTATGAGGAAAAGTTTTTGTCTTCAAGGAGCAGTAGTGGATTCCATGGTGTTCTACCCATATACTATCTTCCAAAACTGAAGCACGAATTTCTCCAGTTGCCAGGAGTATTGGTGGCTGACAGCTCTTTGCTGAGTCTGTCTGTGGGACTTTCCCATAGCTGAAGAAAGCCACCTACCCAAGGTCATGCTCACATTCCAGAGGAAGCCTGTGTTAGGTCATTCTTGCATTGCTATAAAGAAATACCTGAGACTGGGTAATTTATAAAGAAAAGAGGTTTAATTGGCATACAGTTTTGCAGGCTTTACAGAAAGCATGGTGCTGGCACCTGTTCAGCTTCTAGGGAGGCCTTGGGAAGCCTACAATCATGGCGGAAGGGGACGCAGGCATGTTGCATGGCGAAAGCAGGATCGAGAGAGAGAGAGTGGTGGTGGGGAAGATCTACAAACTTTTAAAGAACCAGATCTTGTGTGAACTCCGAGTGAGCACTCACTTATCACCAAGGGGATGGCCCAAGCCATTAATGAGGGCTCTGTTCCCATGATCCAAACACCTCCCCCTTCAGTCCTCACCTCCAATATTGGGGATTGCATTTCAACAAGAAATTTGGACAGAGACAAATGTCCAAACCATATCAAAGCCCACATCTAATGACTGGTCAATGTGGAGATTTATTTCTCTTGCTCCAATTTGGGACCACTCTGAAGGGTCCTCCTAACTCCAGAGCACCTCACATGATTTGTTGAGGCTTTTGTTGCAATTGCATCAATTCACAGTTCAACGTCTTTCCCTTTCAATTCTACTTCTTTCACCCATCCACAATTGTTGATCCCAAGAACACAAAAACACCCTTTAGTAAATTTCCTGTATGCACATTGCTATCTCAGAATCTGATTTTAGGGGAGCATGCATATAATGAGAATTCACTGTTTGTTTAGAAGAACCACCAAGAGTATTAGTAATTGTAATATTATTTTGAAAATTACTCTAGTGGAGGCAACCACATGTCACTAGGAGAAAGGCACTTAGCTTCGACTGAGGTGGAAATGGAATCAGGAAAAATGACTTCTGAACTATGATTTAAATATCAATAGGAATTACACAGAGCTGTGGGCAGGAAGGAGGAAAGAGAAGAGCCTTATGGACAGAGAAAACAGTAGGTGAAAAGGGAAAGACCTATGAGTGGTTGTGGCACATTCAGGAAACTTCCGATAGGTTAGTATGACTTGTACCTATGAGCAAGACAGTAAGTCAAAAGACCTGATGATAAAGTGGTAGGCAAGACCCAGTTCATGAGGCCCTTGTATCTCAGTATCTCATGCTGAGGAAATTCACTTTTATTTAGAACTGCTGAACTGTTGAAATTTTTAGTAAAAGAGTTAGAAAACTTATATTGGTAGCAATGTGAGCATGGGTTGGAATAAAGTTAGAGAAGAGACTTGGAGGATCCTTAAGAAGATGTTGTGAAAATTAAGGTAGAGAAAAGTAGATAATATCATGGCATATGATAGTGGTAGCAAGAAGATCTGGGTGCTAACTGGCTGTAAGAAATAAGAATGAGGATATTACATGATAATAATATATCATTCTGGTGTGAACTTGTAGAAAACACAAAAGGAGGAGTTTGTAAGACAAATGTGCTAATTTCACTTTTGACCACATTGAGTTTGAGGTATGTACAGGTAGTACAGGGTGATATGTTTGAAAGAAAAGATGGGAAAAAGGAGAAGGAGACAGGAGAATAAAGATTTTACTTAGGCTTTTTAGAAGAATAGACAGAGGAAGAAGAGATGAAAGGAGAAACTGGAAATTTGGGGAAATGTGTGTTTAAATACAGACTGAAGGGAGCAGTCCACATAGCAAACTTCTAGAATTGATACCGTTTATATGGTTACATCTAAAGCACAACAAGGTAAATACATTTTTAAATTTTCAAGTGTTTCATGCTTTTTAAAATCTATTTAATTACTTTTCACAATAGTCTTTCTTGAAACAGTTGCATTCATATTATAATAAGAAAACTAACTTCAAGGTATGCTATTCTACTCTTATTATATAATAAACAGATGGTTAAGCCAGGCCATTTATTTGAACAACAATAGGAAAGTAAAAATTTAGGGAGGATTCAAATTTGTTTACAAATTAATTTCTCCTTTTTGCAATAGAATAAAACATTTGCATGTGTAACACTATAAACATCTCAAACTTTAATTTCTTTACTTTTGTTTCTGTCCTAATATTTCTCTGCTCTCTCCGATTTAAAGTTAAAAACTATCTACAAAACTATATGTAATAAAAATGTAAATATTGGTGCTACACATGAGCTTAGTTATTTAAGTCAAAACATTTTAACAAATGTATCAATAAGGCAGTTTACATAATCTCAGATGAGATTATGTATTACTTCATTTTATGACATATGACATCATTTGTTCTCAAGGTACATAATCTCAGATGAGATTATGTATTACTTCATTTTATGACATATGACATCATTTGTTCTCAAGGTTGTCTTTGTTTTTCATCCATTATTATTCTTAATATGGATGAATATGACACACCTTATTTTCCAAACAACCTGTAGTTTTTAAATGTTTTTCTTTTTGCTTTTTTTATTTAGGGAACATTGTTTTCCATTGGCTTTCAGAACTTAACAGGTATTTAATTAAATGTCTATTGTATGGTACATTGGTGACCATCAAACATGTCTTTCAGCAGGCAATTAAAAAGTCACAATATTCTAAATGAATTTTTAAATACTTTCTTTCAATCATTAAACACAGTTACCACAGCCATATTTTGTAAATGTAAAACACTGGAGTTCTCACAAGTATGTTCGTCACAGTCATTTTTATTGATGATCTATCTGAGCCTCATTTCCTAGCTGAGAAACCTTGTCGGTCAATTTATTCCAACATAACATCGTTTGGTTGGGTGGTTATTAATCCTCTAATTGTTCATGGCATGCCAGAAATAATTCAGTTAATTATTACAATATGTCTTACTTTGCTGTGCTTTTCTGTGTCAAAACACCCTTTGCATATATTAGAGAAAAAAATCAGATGCTTATGTTAATTCTAGACATAAAAATTGATTACTAACTAAAAATATAAAATAAAGACATTTTTTGCTTTTCCCATATAGAATATCTGTTGGCCAAATGAAAGTTCATGAATTATAATATTATAATTTTAATTGATCCACCACCTCTACTGTTTGAAAGAGTCTGACTCATCTTAACTGATTAGTTTCAATTAAATACCATAGTATGGCAATTCACTCTAGATCATATTAAAAAGAGGATTTCATTTTGTCCAATCCAATGTATGGAAATAGAGCTAATGTCTACAGTTCCATTACAATCGTGAAATTAAATGTTGTGCAGTTAGGTAAAAAGTTGTGATGATGTATATAATGACTTTCATGCACAGAATTAAATTTGGTTAAAGGTATTTGGGGTTGGATATGCCTGAATGGATTCCAGAATGTAAGACCCTATCAATAAAACATAATAATGTATGGATTATTACATTCTAACACAATAGGTTATTTTAGTTCACTATGGAAATGGAAAATGCAATATTAATTATGCAGCATTGCACTTGCATTAAAGCAAGTTCAGCAGAGGCCTTCCATAAGAGAAGGGACTATAACCACTGCTTTATAGTTAGCTCCCTTAGCTAGCCTCTGACTTAGAATAATAAAATGACCACATACTTGTTGACCAAATTAACACCCTTCTCTGTGGTCAAAGGAACTAACACTATTAATTGACTGTGGTGAAAAGAACCTAAAGAAATTTAAAAGCAAAGATATTTCATCCCTATTGATGGTGGTAGAGAAGTGTGGAGGCAAACAAATAAAAAAAAAGATGTGTTCTGTTTTATAAGATAAAAATGCAGGCATTAAGTTAGAAACTATGAGGTTATATGAAGATCACTTACTTTGTAGTAAGTTTGACTCTAGACAAATAGCTTTGTGAGTTTAGGCAAGCCCCTAAATTTTAAGTTATCTGCAATAATGGCGAACCTGTTTTTCAGGTTGGACATAAATATGAGATGAAGTGATATATGAGAACATCTTTTGTAAAAACGTTTTAAGCATTGTACGTATGCAAAAGATGATGTTAAGATTATATGTTCGTACCTATACTATTTAGAATTACACACCAGTGTTAATATATATTTTTAATTAACTGATCTATTCATTAGTTCTATTACTTATTGATTTTTCAGAAGTACTACATAGATTAGTATATTTTATTATATTTTTGGTATATGTGATTGTAGACTATTAAAACTGTATCTTGTCTTTGTTTCCAGTTCCAAAGGCAGAGTTTTGAAAACCCCTGGAATTTCCCAAATGAAAGGAATATCTTTGCTATGCTAATGAGGTGACTCTTGGTGGGCCCCTAGATAGCTTCAAGATGGGGACTGGTCACCCCAAAGACAGACCAAATGATTAGAACTTTGGGATATGCCAACCTCCAGGGATGAGAGGGGTTCTGTAGATTGAATTCAATAATGTGACCAGTCATTTAATCAATCATGCCCACTCAACGAAATCTCAGTAAGAACTCTGGACATAGAGTCTCAGCTGAGTGTACTTATTGGTTAATTCACTTCTGTGCAGAGAGGGTGATGTACCCTGACACCACTGGAAGAGAATCTGAAATCTCTGTGTCTGGGACTTTCCGAGTCCTCACTCTCTGTGTCTCTTCCTCATTTTGCTATTCCTGAATTGTGTCCTTTATAATACAACTATAATCATAATTATGGCACTTTCTTGAGATCTGTGAATCATTCTAGTGAATTGTTTAACTAAGAAGAAAGCCTTGAACTTATAGCTGGTCAGGCTAAAGTATGGGTGGCCCCTGAGACTTGCAGTTGGCATCTAAGGTGAGGCCAGTTTTGAAGGATTGAGCCCTTAAACCTGTGAGTCTAACACTAAGTCAGGGTAGTTTATGCCAGGATTGTGTTATAGTACACCCACTTGAAATGGAAATAGAACACTTATGATAGAAAATAAATAGCACATTTCCCCCAGACATAACCATATGATTGCAAACTTAAAAAAAAAAAATCCCATAAGACTTATTATAAAAACTGTCCAAAATACCATATTAAATATTTGAGCAAATATAAACTCTACGCAGTATAAACTATTGATATAAATCAGTTGAACTAGGCTATTTAATTGGGTATTGTTAAATTTGTAAACATAATTATATATTTTTAATTCATTGTCTTTCAGTAAGTAGATGTGCCAAAATTTTAAAGGACAATGTGGTGGAATGTTTAATAGGGTAGGAATGCTATAAAAATAATTATAAAATACCATAGTCTTTTAAACAAAAACTAAAATTTAAAAAAGTAAGCAATGAAAATTTCCAAGGAATAAAAACAAAGATGAAACTAAACCTCTGCAGTTGTTCTATTAGAGAAAAAGGAGAGAATGGTGGTAGGGTGTTGGTTTAGGCAACATGTGTGCTGATATTTTAATGCTCATGTACAGCCAGGGGAAAAGATGCGAAGCCCACATATCTAACAGTTGAAAGTGAGATCCTGCTTAAAGCTAGATTCTCTGGGAGCCTTCATGCTCAATTAAAATGTGTACCAGCAAGAGAAAAAAAAATGCTTTTTTTTTTTTTTAACATGGAAGTCTGATACATTTCATAGTCTGATCTTTTCTTTCATTGAATGTATTAAAATGTATTTATGGGCTTGTAAAAATATAAAGTATACTCAGAGGCCAAAAACTAAGTAAAGTCAGATTTCCTATACAGAGCAGTGCAGTTGGCTTTAGCCTTAAGAATATTTGTGTCACATGGTAGAAATATGGCATAAAGTACCCTAAAAAATATCCTACCAGTGTACAGGTACAGGTAATATAAACCTGGTTTCTATGAGATTCCACTTTAGAAATGTTGCCGGTCTTGAAGTTTGGTGCTGAGTAGAGATGGGAGATTCTACCCTGAAAATTCAGATATAAATACTGGACCTCAAGTGGATTTGCAACTTGAATTCACACTGTGTGGCAGGCCATGTGAACTCCTGACAGCCACTTGGCAGATCAAAACATGTTCTCTCTGGTAGAAATCACATTTCATACCAGGACACAGATAATTTGCTATATAAAATTTTAAGAACTGTGTGGGCTCACTGTGAAAAATTCAGAATATACAAATGAACAAATCATTATGGTATAAAAAGTACATTTTTTCTTATAAGGTCAGAATGTGATATTGTTGACAATTTGTCCTCTCCAAATCTCATGTTGAAATATGATCCCCAATGTTCAAAGTGGGGCCCAGTGGAGGTGTTTCAGTCAAAGGGGTGGAACCCTCATAAATGGCTTGGTGCCCTTCCCCTGGTAATGAGTGAAGTCTTGCTCTATTGGTTCACAGGAGGGCTGGTGGTTTAAAAGAACCTGGCACCTCCTCCTATCTTTCCTTTGCTCCCTCTCTTGCCATGTGACATAGAGGCTCCCATTGCCTTCTGCCATGATTGTAAGCTTCCTGAAGGCCTCACCAGAAGCAGATGCCAGCACCGTGCTTCTTGTACAGTTTGCAGAAATGTGAGACTAATAAACCTCTTTCCTTTATAAATGACCCAGCCTCAGATATTCCTTTATAGCTATCATAGTTCATTCTTGAACTGCTATAAAGAAATACCTGAGACTCAGTAATTCATAAAGAAAAGACTTTTGATTGACTCACAGTTCCTCAGGCTGCACAGGAAACATGAAGGCATTTGCTTGGCTTTGGGGAGACCTCAGGAAACTTTCAGTCATGGAGGAAGGCTAATGGGAAGTCAATCATCTTACATGGTGGAGAATGAGCAAGAGAGAGAGAGGGAAGAGGTGCTACACACTTTTAAACAACCAAATCTCATGAGAACTCACTATTGCCATGACAACGCCAAGGAGATGGTGTTAAACCATAAGAAACCACCTCCATGATTCAATCACCTCCAACACTGGGGAATACAATTTGACATGAGATTTGGTTGGGGACACAGATCCAAAACATATCAATAGTAAAACAAAACAGACTAATAGAATATAAAAATAAATTCCTCCAAAAAAGGAAAGAAAATTGGACCATCAGCTCAGTGTGATGCCAAGAGGTTTACCAGCTCTGTGTTAGGTCTGAGTAAATACATTATTGAAAGTTTCCCACTGAATTACAAACAGGGAAATATACTTTACAAAATATGGGGGCTTATATTTACACTATTTGCCTGATCCAGGAATCTCAAATGTAGGGATTATCATAAAATTGGCCTTCCCCTTGTGGCGCCCCTGTGGGAACTAGATGAAGACAAAGAGCAATTGCTCCATGTGCACAATACCTGAATTCAGGCTGTACAGTAGTCTCACCCAGAGGTGGTCAGCTTACAATCTCAAATTAAAAGTACATGAGAAATAAACATACTCCAGATAAGAGTCATCAGAAACCACCAACAACCATAATAAACCAGGAAAATGTTTTTTGATGGATAATTTGAGAATTAAAAAAATAGTGTGCTAAAAGTCATTGTGACAGGGGAATGGTGCTAATAAAGCAGCAGATAGAAAGCTCCTGACCTCATTTCCTCACACAGACAACAAATTAAGAATGTACACTTCAAAAAGCCTTTGTGAGAACTCTAGGAACCAGGTACGGAGTCACAGTACCCCAAGCAAACTCAAAGCCAAGAACAGCCATGTTGAAAGTTTAAAAAAAAAAAAAAAACTATTTTATTTTAATTATATCAGCCCCTCCTCCATGCTGACACAGTTTGCTGCAATTAGGAGGAAAAGCCTAACTCATGTCTTCTCTCTGGGAGGAGAAAAAGAAAAGAAGAGGAAAATATATGACGAATGCTTCAGCCTTTTGGTGGGCTGCCTCAGGGATTGGCTTCTGGTTTGCCTGACTTAGAGTGCCTATAGGTAGCTCACACATTTTGGATGCGTGGGGGCTCCTGAGGACCAAAGAAAGCTAAGCAACTAATTGCAATGCTAGAGAAACTGTAATACCACAGACAGAAGCTGTTAATACTCACCATGATTAGTACTGAGTGCCCAGCTTGTGGCTAATCCTTTGGGAGGAAAAGAAAAGAGTGGAATATGCATCCACTCCTTTTACTTTTTGGAGGACTTCCTGAGTCTCCCTCATTTGACTCAGGGTACTGATTAAACCAGCATTTTTTCTATGCATGGGAGCTGCAGAGAACAATATAGAGCTCAGTGCTTTGTGGCAGCTCCAGCCTGCAGTAACACAGGCAGACACCACAGTAAGGAAGAAATTACAAACCTCTGAAAGGGAAATCAGCAAATGTCTCAAATTGGGACATTATAGGCACAAGATCAGAGAAGTATGGGGATACATACATACACAATGCCTAGCCAGGGTGATTGACTGGGGAAGGAATTTCATTGTGAGAAGCTACTCTGTAAAGACTGGAAGAGGTGACTGTTTTTTCAATTGGACAAATCACAACAACCACAAAAGTAACAAGACCCACAAGAAAGAAGGAAGCATGTCTCATCACTCTCAACAGAGAGACCTCAAGGCCAAACTAGAAAGAAATCATAACAATAAAAAGCACAATACCACTCTCACCACTTTTATTCAGTGTCTTACTGGAAGTCTTATTTAGAGCAGTAAGGAAAAAAAAAAAAAAAGAAAATTTTAAAAGGCATCCATATTGGAAAGGAAGTAAAATTAAATCTCCTTACAGATGACACAATCTTATACGCAGAAAACCCTAAAGATTCCACAATAAACTTACTAGAACTAATAAAGAAATCCAGCAAAGATGCAAAATAAAAAATCAACATATAAAGTCAGCTGTGTTTCTATACAGGCATACCTTGTTTTATTGTACTTCATTTTATTGTGTTTTGTAGCTACTGTGTTTCTTACAAATTGAAGATTTCTGGCAACCCTGTATCAAGAAATTTTATTAGTCCAATTTTTCCAATAACATGTGCTCACTCCAAGTTTCTATGTCATGTTTTGGTAATCCTCATGATATTTCAAAAGTTTTCATTGTTATTATACCTATTAGGGTGACCTATGATCAATGATGTTTGATGTTACTATTGTAATTGTTTTGGGGCATCATGCTCTGCACTCATTTTAAGATGACAAATTTAATTGATAAATGTTGTATGTGTGTGTTCTGCTTCAAAAAACAGCTATTTCCCCCTCCATGGGCCTCCTCATTCCCTGAAAGATAACACAACTGAAAATAGACCAATTAATAATCCTACAATAGCCTGTAAGTTTTCAAGTGAAAGAAAGAGACACCATCTCAATTCAGATCAAAAGCTAGACATGATTAAGCTTAGTGAAGATGGCATGTCAAAACACAGAATAGGCTGAAAGCTAGACCTCTTGCAACAAACATTTAGCAAAGTTGTGAATGCAAAGGGAAAGTTCTTGAAAGAAATTATAAGTGTTACTCCAGTGAAAACATGGATAATAAGAAAGTGAAAGACTTATTGCTGCTATAAGAAAGTTTTAGTGGTCTGTATAGAAGATCAAACCATTGACAACATTCCTCCCAAGCCAAAGCCTCATCCAGAACAAGGCCGTAACTCTCTTTAATTTTATGAATGTTGAGAGAGATGAGGAAGCTTGAAGTTTGAAAACTAGCTGAAGTTGATTCATAAGGTTGAAGGAAAGAAGCCATCTCCAGAACACAAAAGTGCAAGGTGAAATCGCAAGTGCTAATGGAGAAGATGCAGCTGGTTATCCAAAAGATCTAGTTAAGATAATTGATGAAAGTGGTGACAGTAAGCAACAGATTTTCAGTGTAGGCAAAGCAATCTTATATTGGAAGAAGATGCCATCTAGGACTTCCATCGCTATGGAAGAGAAGTCAATACCTGGTTTCAAACTTTCAAGACAGGCTGACTCTCTTGTTAGGGGCTAATGCAGCTGGTGAATTTAAGAAGCCAATGCTCATTGACCATTCTGAAAATCCTAGGGCCCTTAAAATGTATGTTAAATTTATGCTGTGGGTGCTCTAAAAATGGAACAACAAAGCCTGGATGACAGTATATCTCTTTATTGCATGTTTTACTAAATATTTTAAGCCTACTGTTGAGACCTACTGGTCAGAAAAAGAAATATTCCTTTCAAAATATTACTGCCTATTGAAAATTCATCTAGTCACACAAGAGCTCTGATGGAAATATATAGGAAGATTGATATTGATTTCATGCCTGTTAACATGCATTCTGCAGCCCATAAACCAAGAAACAATTTCAATGTTTAAGTCTTATTATTTAAGAAATACATTTCATAAGGCTATAGCTGCCATACATAGTGATTCCTCTAATGGATCTGGGCAGAGTAAATTGAAAAATCTTCTGTAAAGGATTCACCATTCCAGATACCATTAAAAATGTTCATGATTTATGGGAGGAGGCCAAAATATCAACAATAACAGGAGTTTAGAAAATGTTGTCTTCAACCATCACAAGTGATTTTGAGGGGTTCAATACCTCTGTGGAGGAAGTCGCTGTAGATGTGATGGAAATAGCAAGAGAACTATAATTTGAAGTGGAGCCTGAAGATGTGACTGAATTGCTGCAGTCTCATGACAAAACATGAATGGATTAGGAGTTGTTTCTTATGGATGAGCAAAGGAAGTGGTTTCTTGAGATAGAATCTACTCCTGGTGTAGAAGTTGTGAATATTGTTGATATGACAGCAAAGGATTTAGAATATAACATAAACTTAGTTAATAAAACAGAGGCAGAGTTTGAGAGGATTGGCTCCAATTTTGAAAGTTCTTCTGTGTTTAAAATGCTATCCAACAGCATAGTATGCTATAGGTAAATCTTTTGTGGAGGAAGAGTTGATGTGGAGTCAATTAAGTTTTATTCATCTTATTCAATAAATGCCATGGTGACCCCAGCCTTCAGCAATCACCACACTGGTAAGTCAGCAGCCATCAACATCAAGGCAAGACTCTCCTCCAGCAAAATGATTATGATTGCTGAAGGCTCAGATGATCATTAGCAGTTTTTAGTAATAAATTATTTTTAATTAGGGTATGGACATGTTTGAGACATAATGTTATCACATACTTAATAGGCTACAGCGTAGTATAAACACAACTTTTATATGCATTGGGAAACCAAACAATTTGTGTGACTTGCTTTATTGTGACATTTGCTTCACTGGTGTGGTCTAGAACCAAATCTGCCAAATCTCTAGGGTATGACCATGTGCTAAAATAAACAATATGAAAAGTAATTTAGAAAAATAATCCTTCTTAAAATAGCATTAAAAAGTGTAAACATATATATAAAAAGTGAAAAACTTTTACAGTAAAAACTAAAAACATTGTGGAAAGAAATCAAATAAAATACAAATAAATGGAAAGACATTATATTCATTTATTGGAAGACTTAATATTGTTAAAATGTCAATATTATCCAAAGCAATCTACAAGTTCAATGCAGTATTTATCAAAATGTCAATTGCATTTCTTTTTGCACAAATAGGAAGAAAGTCCTAAAATTAATATGGATTGGAATCTCATAGGGCCTTATAGCCCAATAATCCTGAGAAAGAAAAACAAAACTGGAGGCCTCACACATTCTAGTTTCAAAACATAGTACAAAGCAACAGTAATCAAAACAGCTGGGTACTGGCATAAGGACAGACATAGAGACCAACGGAACAGAAAAGAGAGCCCAGAATCAAAACCTTATGTATAAGAACTGATAAGGTTTGGTTCTGTGTCCCCACCCAAATCTGATCTCAAAACGTAATTCCCACATGTTGAGGGAGGGATCTGATGGGAGGTGATTGAATCATGGGGGTGGTTTCCCCATGCTGTTCTTGTGATTGTTAGTGAGTTCTCACAAGATCTAATGGTTTAAAAGTGACAGTTTCCCCTGCACACTCTCTCTCTCCTGCTGCCATGTAAGATGTGCATGCCTTGCTTCCCCTTCATCTTCACCATGATTGTAAGTGTCCTGAAGCCATGCAGAATTGTAAGTTGATTAAAACTCCTTTGTTTTTAAATTACCCAGTCTCAGGTAGTATCCTTACAACAATATGAAAATGGAGTAATACAGGAAATTGGTACCGGAATAGTTGGCACTGCTATAACGATAACCTGAAAATGTGGAAGTAACTGGGTAATGGGAAGAAGTTGGAACAGTTTGGAGAGCTCAGAAGAAGACAGAAAGTTGTGCAAAAGTTTGGAACTTCCTAGAGACTTGTTGAATGGTTTTGACCAAAATGCTGATAGTGATATGGCCAATGCAGTTCAGGCTGAGGTAGTCTCAGATGGAGATGAGAAATTTATTGGGAACTGGAGCAAAGGTCACTCTCGCTATGCTTTAGCAAAGAGACTAGCAGCATTTTGCCTCTTCCCTAGAGATCTGTGGAACTTTGAACTTGAGAGAGATGATGTGGGCTATCTGGCAGAAGAAATTTCTAAGCAGCAAAGCATTCAAAAGGTGACACGGCTTTTGCTGAAAGTGTACAGGTATATGCACTCACAAAGAGATGGTTTGAAATTGGAACGTATGTTTAAAAGGGAAGTAGAGCATAAGAGTTTGGAAAATTTGCAGCCTGACTATTTGGAAGAAAAGAAAAAAACATTTTCTGGGAAGAAATTCAAGCCAGCTATAGAAATTTGCATAAGTAATGAGGAGCCAAATGTTAATAGCCAAGACAATGGGGAAAATGTATCCAGGACATTTTAGAGATCTTCATGGCAGTCCCTCCCACCACAGACTTGGAGGCCTAAAAAGGTAAAAATGGTTTTGTGGGCCAGGGCCAGGGCCCCTCTGCTCTGTATAGTCTTGGAACATGGCACCCTGTGTCCCAGCCATCCCAGCTCCAGCCATGGCTAAAAAGGTCCAAAGTAAAGCTTGGGTCATGGCTTCAGAGGGTACAAGCCCCACATCTTGGCATCTTCTACATGGTATCTGGCTTGTGGGTGCACAGAAGACAAGAGCTTTGGGAGGCTCCACCTGGATTTCAGATCATGTATGGAAATGCCTGGATGCCCAGGCAGAATTCTGCTGCAGTGGCAGAGTCCTAATGGAGAACCTCTGCTAGGGCAATGCAGAGGGGAAATGTGGAGCTGGAGCCTCCACACAGTCTCCACTGGAACACTGCCTAGTGGAGCTGTGAGAAAAGAGCCACTGCCCTTATCCTCCAGACTCCAGAATGGTTGATTGACAGCTTGCACTGGACACCTGGAAAAGCTGCAGGTACTCAATACCAGCCTGTGAAAGCAGCCACAGGAGCTGTACCCTGCAGAGTCAAAGGGGCAGATATGCCCAAGGCCTTGGGAACCCAACTCTTGCATCAATGTGCCCTGGATGTGAGACATTGAGTCAGAGGAGATTATTTTGGAGCTTTAAGATTTAGGAAGTTCCTTGAAGGGTTTTGTACTTTCATGGGCCCTGTAGCCCCTTTATTTTGGTCACCTTTTCCCATTTGGAATGGGAAGATTTACCTAATGCCTGAACCCCCGTTGTATCTTGGAAGTAACTAACTTGTTTTCTTTTTATAGGCTGATAGGTGAAAGGGACTTGCCTTGTCTCAGATGAGACTTTGAACTTGGACTTTTGAGTTAATGCAGGAACAAATTAAGACTTTGGGTAACTGTTGGGAAGGCATGATTGATTTTGAACTGCGAAAATGACATGAAATTTGGGAGAGGCCAGGAATGATATGGTTTGACTCTGTGTCCCCACCCAAATGGATTACCATGTTGAATGGTAATCCCCAGGTGTGAGGGAGGGACCTGGCAGGAGGTGATTGGATCCTGAGGACAGATTCCCCCATGCTGTTCTTGTGATAGTGAGTTCTCATGAGATCTTATGGTTTAAAAGTGGCAGTTTCCCCTGCACTCTCTCCATCTCCTGCTGCCACGTAAGACGTGCCTTGCTTCTACTTCACCTTCTGCCATAATTGCAAGTTTCTTTAGGTTTCTTAAGCCATGGAACTGTGAGTCAATTAAACCTCTTTTGTTTATAAATTACCTAGTCTCAGGTAGTATCTTTACAGCAGTGTGAAAATGGACTGACACAAAGACAAACAATCTTCACTAAGGGTTCCAAGGCAACATAATGGAGAAAGGATAGTTTTTCAATAAATGCTGTTAGGAAAACTGGATATTCAGATTGAAAAGAATGAAGTTGGACTTTTATATCATATCATATGGAAAAATTAACTGAAAATAGATTAAGGTCATGAATGTACCCCCAAAACTATAAAACTCCTAAAAGAAAACATAAGGGAAAATCATTATGCCTCTGGAGTTGGCAGCGATTTTGGATATGACACCAAAGCACAGGCAACATAAACAAAAATAGACAAGTGAGACTATATCAAACTTAAAAAATTCTGCAGCAAAGAAAATAACCAGGGAGGTGAAAAGCCAATCTACAGAATGAGAAAGAAAATACTTACAAACCATCTATAACTGATTAATATCCAGCATATATAAAGACATCTTTATCTCTGTTATCACTACCACCACTACCACAGTAACAATAACAACAAGTCCAATTGAAAATGAGCAAAGCGTTTGAATAGACATTTTTAAAAGGAAGATATTGTAATAGCCAACAAGCACAGAAAAAGAAGCTCTACGTCACTAGTCATCAGGGAAATGGAAATCAAAACCACAGTAAGATACCACTTTAGAGTTGGTAAATTTCACTGTTAGAATGGCTAATATTAAAAACAAAACTAGACAATTTTTAGTGTTGACAAGAATGTAGAGAAGTTGGAATGTGGTGCACTGCTGGTAGTGCAGCAGTTATTTGCAAAATGACGCATCTGCAATGGAAAACAGGATGAAGTTTCCTCAAAAAAATCAAAAATACAATTCTTATATGAACCAGCACTCCCACTTCTGTCATATATTCAAAAGGATTGAAACTAGGATCTCCAAGAGATATTTGCACACTCATGTTCATTGTAGCTGTATTAGTCCATTCTCATGCTACTATGAAGGAATATCCGAGACTGGGTAATTCATAAAGAAAAAAGGTTTAATTGACTCACAGTTCTGCATGGCTGGGGAGGCTTCAAGAAACTTACAATCACGGCAGAAGATACATCTTTACAAGTTTGCAGGAGAGAGAATGAGTGCAGGCAGGGAAAATGCCAGACGCTTATAAAATCATCAGATCTCATGAGACTCACTCACTATCACTATTGTGAGAACAGCTTAGGAGAAATAGCCCCCATGATTTAATTACCTCCACCTGGTCCCACCTTTGACACATGGAGATTATGGGGATTACAATTTAGGGTGAGATTTGGGTGGGGACACAGAGCCAAACCATGTCAATATCATTATTCATAATATTATTTTTTTTTATACTTTAAGTTGTAGGGTACATGTGCACAATGTGCAGGATTGTTACATATGTATACTTGTGCCATGTTGGTGTGCTGCACCCATCAACTCATCATTTACATCAGGTATAACTCCCAGTGCCATCCCTCTCCCCTCCCCCCTCCCCCCTCCCCATAATAAGCCCCGGTGTGTGATGTTCCCCTTCCAGAGTCCAAGTGATCTCATTGTTCAATTCCCACCTATGAGTGAGAACATGTGGTGTTTGGTTTCTTGTCCTTCCAATAGTTTGCTGAGAATGATGGTTTCCAGCTGCATCCATGTCCCTACAAAGGACACAAACTCATCTTTTTTTATGGCTGCATAGTATTCCATGGTGTTTACGTGCCACATTTTCTTAATCCAGTCTGTCACTGATGGACATTTGGGTTGATTCCAAGTCTTTGCTATTGTGAATAGTGCCACAATAAACATATGTGTGCATGTGTCTTTATAGCAGCATAATTTATAATCCTTTGAGTATATACCCAGTAATGGGATGGCTGGGTCATATGGTATTTCTGGTTCTAGATCCTTGAGGAATCGCCATACTGTTTTCCACAATGGTTGAACCAATTTACAATCCCACCAACAGTGTAAAAGTGTTCCTTTTCTCCACATCCTCTCCAGCACCTGTTGTTTCCTGACTTTTTAATGATTGCCATTCTAACTGGTGTAAGATAGTATCTCACTGTGGTTTTGATTTGCATTTCTCTGATGGCCAGTGATGATGAACATTTTTTCATGTGTCTGTTAGCTGTATGCATGTCTTCTTTTAAGAAATGTCTGTTCATATCCTTTGCCCACTTTTTGATGGGGTTGTTTTTTTCTTGTAAATTTGTTTGAGTTCTTTGTAGGTTCTGGTTATTAGCCCTTTGTCAGATGAGTAGATTGCAAAAATTTTCTCCCATTCTGTAGGCTGCCTGTTCACTCTGATGATAGTTTCTTTTGCTGTGCAGAAAGAAGCTCTTTAGTTTAATTAGATCCCATTTGTCAATTTTGGCTTTTGTTGCTATTGCTTTTGGTGTTTTAGACATGAAGTCCTTGCCCATGCCTATGTCCTGAATGGTATTACCTAGGTTTTCTTCTAGGGTTTTTATGGTTTTAGGTCTAACATTTAAGTCTCTAATCCATCTTGAATTAATTTTCGTATAAGGAGTAAGGAAAGGATCCAGTTTCAGCTTTCTGAACTTATGGCTAGCCAATTTTCCCAGCACCATTTATTAAATAGGAAATCCTTTCCCCATTTCTTGTTTTTCTCAGGTTTGTCAAAGATCAGATGGCCATATTATTCTTAATAGCCAAGAAGTTGAAGCAAGTTGAATACCTTTCAAAAGATAAATGGATAAAAAGCATAATAGCTACATACAATGGGGTATTATTCAGCCTTATCAAAAAAGGAAATCTTGTCTTATGCTAAAACAGGTGAATACTGAGGACATTGTTTTAAGTAAAATAAGCCAGTCACAAAAACACAAATAGCATGTGTTTCCTCTTATATGACCTCTAAAGTAGTCAAACTCTTTAAAAACAGAAAGTAGAATGGTGGTTGCCAGGAGCTAGGGTAAGAGGGAAATGGAAGTTGTTCAATGGATACAGAGTTTTAATTTTGCAAAATAATGTTCTAGAGATATCTTGGACAACAGTGTGCACAAAGTTATCACTACTGTACTGTACACTTAAAATGGTTAACCGGTAAATTTTATGTCATGTGTTTTTTCCACAATAAAAAAAGAGAAAAATAAGACTGAAGATATAAATGAAAGAGTAAAATAGAAAAAAATTAGAATTGAAATAAAAACAATAAAATTTAAGATGATAAGTTAAAGCACCATATAGAAATGTTATAGCTAAAGAATATTGTCATTGAAATTTAAAACACAAAGAATGGGTTAAACACATGGTTATAGTGAGCTGTAGAGTGAATTAGTGAACTGAAAACAGATTGTAGAAATTACACAGAATACAGCAGAATGGATGCAGAGATGAAAAATCTGAACAGTTTAGATACATGAGGGAAAAAAATCTGACAAACATCTAATATAGGTTCTTGAAGGAGCAATAGAGGGAATGACATAGATGCAAAGTTTTAGGATATAAAATTGAAGAGAATTGCTAAAAGAACGTTGCTGAAATACCTCATTACTCAGATTCAGGGAGTAGAAAATATTCTCACTAGATTAAATACAAGCAAATTCACATTAACACAAGCTATTGAAACTGTAGAACACTAGAGTTTAACTAAAAGTCTTTTGAGCAAAGAAAAAAAAATGAGATTTAAGAGCAAGTGAAAAGATCTGTGAAGAAATAACAAATAAATTTACAGCATATATCCCCAAAACAAAATTATAAGCCATAAAACATGGAATGACATCTACAAAGGGCTGAGATTAAAAAAAAAAAAAAAGGACCATAGAAGCTATAGAAATTCAAGCATATAATTTGAACAAGGAAGACCTTAATGAATTCCATGTGTTACTTGAAAGTGAAGCTTGTGAAAAGGGCAAGTCATAGACCAACATATGTACTGAAAAAGCACCTATATACAGCATATATAAAGAATTTCTACAAGTGCACAAATAAAAAATAGTCAACATACTAGAATAAAAAGATAGTTTTCTTCAATAGACTAACCAAAAAGGAAGGCCAAGTGGCCAATTAACATATCTAGAAATGTGTTTGTAGTCATAAATCATCAGCATAATCCAAATTAAAACCACAATATGTACCTATAAGGATAGGTAAAAGTTAAGGCTGACAAGTGTTGGCGAGTTTTGGGATCAATTGAAATTCTGTTGAGAAAATACAATGTATTTCAGTGAAAAACCATGCATTATGTAAAGTACCCTCCTATGTCATTTGATTCTAGCCTCTTTAAGCTATTTTACAGCAATGAGTCATCTACATATGGTATATTCTTTTCTACCCCTGTTTATTCTACCCCTGTTTATTATCTTTGAGCTGTTTTCATTTTCACATAAATATTATTTTTCTCTGGATTGTTTTTTAAATTGATTATAACATCTGCCTGGGTCTCTCAGTTAATGTATTAAATGAAATCTTTAAAGTCTCCATTTTTATACTTGTATTGGACAAAATTTTACCAGTTTTTGAAAATTATCTTTTAATTTCATACCCTGCTGTTGTATAAATTGATACTACTGCTTTGAAAAATGGAAAGTATCTACTTAAGCTGACTATATTAGTATCCTATGTGTATACTTCTGCAAAACATGTACATATATGTACTAAATACATATGCAAGGATGTTTATAAAAGAACTGCTTGTAGCAGCCTATAAGCAGAAGCAATCCAAATGTCCACAACTGTGGAAGAAATAAATTGTTATCATAAAAGAGATATATATCTAGCAATGATAATTCAAAGAAACAACAAAACAAAGTTACAATCATGTTGACCAAAATGAGCCTGAACAAAAGACTACATACATAATTCCATTTATGTGAATTTTAAAAATAGGCAGACCTAATCCATAGCATTGAAAGTAGTTGGCCATTGAGGACTGTGGTTATTACTTTGGGTAGGTGGAATTATAACTGCACTAGGACAGGAAGAAAGAGTCCAGGGTGATAATCATGTTCTGTTTCTTGCCCTGGTTCAGATTAGGATGTTTTCACTGAATAAAAATTTATCAAGCAAATACATGTGTGCATTTCTCAATGTATGTTGTATTCAACAAAATACGTATATTTGTATATATAATACATATATCTGTTTGAGAAATACAATGAAGGCATTTTTAGACAAAGCAGAGCATATGACCCACAGACTTTAGCTGAAAAAATACCAAAATGTATCTCAATAAAAAGAAAAATGAACTTAGACGGATGAAGATGCAATAAATGATGGTGAGCAATTTTTAACATGTTAGAACAGTCTGTACAAGTATTGGTGACTTATGTTCAAATACTGGAGTGTAAAAATAAGGTGGAACTAAAATACGGAATAATAGTAATAGCATATAGGACAGAAGGAAGTAATGGGAATTAAATTCGTCCTTAAGTTCAGCCACAGGCTCCACCCAACTGCCTGACTGTTTTGTTCTTGGCCCTATGCTTAGAGTTCCATTTGTGCTTTCCGCTCCATTTGAATTCTTTTGCTTCCTAGGTTTCCCTCCCCTGGGATATCTTAGCCCAGGAGCACCTACTCCAGGCTCACAGAAGCCAAATCAGTGCCAACTCCCAGATTCCCCATTCCCTCGCTTAGAGAGTTATGTCAGAAACAGAGTAGTTATGAATTCAACCTCTGTGACTGTCCCCAAAGTCCCTTCGTGCTCTTTGCAATTTCCCACTTGAGTATTCACAATGACTTCAAGTTCCTCTAAGAGTGCCAGGAAACACTAAGGGAATACACAAATTCAACCACCTAAGGAACTGCTTTTTCAAGGTGTTTTACTTTGTTGTTTTCTTTGCTGTTGTTGTTACTTACCTCTCATAGCTTCTTTCAATTAAGGTATTGATGATGAAGAGGCACTGATGCTGTGCAGGGTAAGGATGATAGTCTCTGTTAGACTGTCACTCTGCTAAAGTTTGCTCTGCCTCAATCATTTGCACAACAAAATCATTGAACTATTCACTGGAGGAATGGAGGCTTCCCCATTCTGCACATCCTGCTTTTTAGTTATTGATATAGTCTAACAGAACAGGTTGGAGAGCCTTTTGTTAATTTCATTCACTAAGGCATCTATACTTGTACTTTCTGGTGAATATCTGAAAGCCATATGTGAATAATTTTTTGACTTTCAGTAAATTTGGCTTATATATGTGTTGCTGCTCCTACCTATTTATTGATGCAGATTATCAAACATTGTCTGGAAAAATATTCTGAGAATTTGAAGGAACACTCAAGTCTAGGTTTATAAAGTGAGAAATACATTTATTTTGTGAGAAATAAATGTGCAATATTGTCTTAAAACTATCTTGAGAGTGAATATTAAGTTGAATCATGCAGAAGGGCTGATATTTCACCATGTTGATCTATAAAAACAGCAATTATATGTAGGTCAAACATATGCTTGCTGTTTTACCCACCAAACAATATAATATCATAATTTTAATTTTGTTCACGTATGTCTGAAATATTTTTCTAACATCAATTTTCAGAGTGTGGTGGCCAGTTTTCTGGTGGGAAAACGCTTTGTGGTATGCATTCAGTTGAGAATCAGATTGAGAGAAAGCTTTTGAACAATTTCCTTACAAGTAATTTTGAAAGTCTTATTACTTGTCCCTATGTCTTGACAGAAATAGAAGACAGAGACCTATTTTCTTTCATTTTTGAATCCTCAGCGCTGGATTCAAAGTAGGTAACCAATAAATATTAGTATGAATGAAAAATTAATGCCTTTATTTTTATAGCTGGTGAATCGGAAAGATGAAAAAAGAAACTTATCAATTGAATACTCACCATATTCTACGCACTTTTTACTTTTAAAATATTTATGAGAAATTCTGATCATGAAAGTAACGTGCTTATTATAAACAACTTCAAAAATTGCAGAAACATTTAACAGAAGGTGAAAATCTACCTCACCCAGGTCCCAAGCATACTACTACTCTGTATTTCTTTCGAACATGTGTTTTTATATTTCATACATTTAAAGTCATCCTTGAAACCAAAATTCAAGCCATTGATTTAGGTTTTGTAATGCTTTTCTCTTTCATCATGGCTCTTTTCCTTTGCCTAGTAGTGAAGTTCAACCCCTTCTTTTCAGAAATGATGTGAATGCTTGAGACATGCCTTATGAATAAGATCTAAAGAATTGGTTCTCTAATCATGTTCTCACAAAATTTTTATGAGTAGGCATTACTAACCCTATCCTTAATGAAAAATAGCAGGGTCGAACATCTGAACTTGCTCCACTAAAATACCTGGGGCACCACGGACCTTGGCTTGTCTTTTCTGTATAACGGCAAAATTCAAAATGAAAAGTATTTAGTTATTGTAGATATCCAGAATCCAGAATTAGCACTATATTGTCCATTTATGTGGAATTATTGAGTAAACTTTCAGTTTTCACATTTGTCATAAACGAAGAGTAGTGTTTGACTTTAAATTTGAATGTAAACACCTTAGTTTTATGGAAAATAATCAAACAAAGGTAAAACACAAATGGGTCAGTTTGCTGAGATAGAGGCAGCATGTGGCACTAGCCAGAGTGGAAATGTACATATATAGCTGAAAGCTTATGTTATACTAGAAGAAGTGAAAATATTAAAAATAATCTTCAAAAGAGAAAAAAGTTAAATCATATGCCCCCCAAAAAGATACATTATAAAATCAGCAAAAAAGTCATTGGATTAAAAGTTTATAGGATGCAAAGAGATTTATCTAGAGATCCAGAGCTTTGCAATTTCCTTCTCACTGGTAAAGGTTTTACTTCTGCTACTGAAAGCATCATATAAATTCTTTATTAACAAGCATAGGGTGAAAATACTTCTTTGTAAATAGAAATAACTTAATTTGCTCTGTGCATTTTAGAAATGCCTTAAATGCCTGGGTTTCTGTATGTTATCCAAGAGCTAGTCTGATAAAAGAGAGAATACCTAAGGCTATTACAGAAGAAAAATGATGATACGTTCTAAACCTTTAGAAACAGAAAGCTGTGGGAGGCTGCCTAATCATTTGTCTTACAAACAGAGCATATGTTCACATACTGGTGTCTCATAAACCTGAAGGCATCAACTGCACTTGTCACTAGCTCCAGCCCAATATTTGTTTTCAATCATTTCTAACCCAAGAGGCCCGGACGATACAAACCCAATTTAAAGGCTAACAAAATTGTCTTCGCTGTTCTGTATTGCAACAAGTTATCTATCTCATATAAAGGCCTTTACTGTCTCTCTGATCTGGAAGCACTTATTTTGTTTCAGCTTTTCAATAATAGTCTAAAAACAGTTGTACCAAAGATTTAGGCATGTTTGTGATGCCCAGTTTGTAGAGTTGATTGACTTTTCCCTCTATCTAACTTGGACTGTAGTGATTTCTGTTTATTTTTTTATTTTTTTATTTTTTATGCAAAGGAAACTACAAGAGACCCTGCTAAACAGAAAACTAATAGGTCTGAATTGGTAACGTGATCAAAGCAGTAGCCCTTCCTGGGGGTGGGCGTGGCTGGAGGTCGTAGCTATGGGATTTGGAGATAGGCCTCTCAAAAGTCCAGACTGAGGCAGGTTACTCATCCCTACTCTTTCTTTCTCTAAAATGGGCATGTGATTATCTATTCCATGGTGTCATTGTGTGGATAAAATCAAAGAGATGTAACAGACAAAATAACTGAATCATACATGTGAACTCCTTCCACGGATATTGATTTGACTAGCTTCCACTTGGCAAAAATACAATATTGACCTTTTCCCTCCCTCGAGGGGAACTTAGGGTTCAAAATTTTGGATTTCAGCCTACCAGGATTTTGTGCTTGCCAAAATAAATTATAGAGACAGTTTGGCTCCTATCTTACAGATAGAGCACTAAGAAATTGGGTCCATTGCTGTCATTTTCCTCTCAGATTCCTTTCATCTGTCACAACACAGTAGTTATGAAAAATGAAACCATAAATTCAATTTAGAGGGCAATTTGCAGCTAATCTTTGGAGTAATTCCAGTGTGAATAATGCAGCAATTTGGATGCATGGTCAGTCAATTCAGCTCTGATTTATTAGTATTTAAGAAATCTTTCTTTCATTAATGATAATTACTAAACAAAAGAAAATAATTTCTCCAAAATTATCTATCTTTACATCGGGCTTTCAGTTCCGAAAAATGGTTACGTTGTTTGCTAAAATTATGATGATAAAGAAAAGGGGATACAAGGTATGTTTAGATTTTCAGCAAAAACTCTTTCCCACTCTTGTGTGAACTGCTCAGCCCTAGGTTATATCTACCTTTTTTTCTGGTACGACTCCCATTAGAGATAACATTTTGAATATCTCAGCAGAAGGACCCTGGGATTTGATATTGATTTCCAGCACTCCAGGATGTATTAAAATCTAGCTGCAAAAAGAATGACATTTTTGTTCTTGTCTAAGAGTCGAGTTTATCTGAGATTTTTTTCCTAGTTATTAAAACTCCACATTCTGACACATCCAATATACTCTGAGTCAGTGCACTTACAAGCATATGCTTAAATAGAGGGTAACGTCACATTAAAATCTATAAAGAGCAGTTCTCAGAAAATGTTTACATTCATTTTCTTTTTTATATTTTATTGCATGAGCTTTAACTGCCGCTTGTTTAACTATAGAAACAGGTATTTCAAAACAAACCAAAACAAAACAGAAAGACATGTCTTTTCTTTAAAAAATGTTTTTGCTTTGTTCTAAAAAAAAACCAAAAAACTTATTTTCTATTCATCCTCCCCACTCCACTTCATCTGTCTAAAAGTCAGGGCCATGAATCGCACAGATTTTGTATTATTTCATTAAGCAGGGACAGTACTTTCAGTCCTAGGCATATAAAATCCCCTTCAGTTCTGGCATTCATTAAAATGAAGTAAATAAACAGGAGGTGAGTGATGTCCCCAAGGTTGTAGCAGTGAGCCATGCCATTAAAGGTGTTATATAATGCAAGGACAGGAGGGCATGTACTGGAAGGATGTCATTGATAGTGCCTGGCCAATTGCTTTGTGAATTTGGCGATATTCCATTATAAGCAATGTAATCTACATTGCAAACTGATCAATATTATTGTGGAGTTTTTCCCAGAGGTTACATATTCATAACTTTTTTATCCATAATAGTTATTCAGTAAGCAGTGAACACAACCACGGATGGGAAAGGAGAGAGCATATTAACATTATATTCAGTTTGGCTTTAAGTGACATGAATTCACAGTACCAAGTCCAAATGATTCCTGTAACAAAACGAGCTGGCTCTCCGGCATTCATGCTCCCGGTTAAGCTCATTAGTAGATGGTGGGTGTGTTACCCTCTCTGTGGAAATCATGCTCTTGAATATAAATTCAAAACTCTCTATCAGAAGAGATAGAAAACTCTTACTCTTGAACTCTCCACACATTTGTTTGTTTGCTTCTGGTTGTTGTCTCTTGACTTTCTAAAATGAGGTCTGGGGTTGAGGATAAACCCAGAGTAGCAAGGAGAAGATGTGCGTGTGTGTGTTTAGAAGTGCCTTAGCCTGAGCCTCAGCCATTTCTCACCTGCCACGAGTTATAGGTCAATTCTCTTAACAGATGACATTGAGAGGATGTTATAGCCCTATCTTCATTTTCTCCTCTAAATAGCAATAGCTTTCAAAAATTCCTCATACACAATGGTATCTTTATTTTCTTCTCTTTCATTCTGTAAAATATGACATAAATTTCTACCAGAACCCATTTTATGTTGGCTCCATTACATCTAACGATTTGCATGCGTTTTCAATTTTAATTCATTAGTTGTTTCTCTGTATAGAAAGGAAGCAAAGTTTTGTTGTGTTTTAATTTTCTGTTGTCCGTAAAGACAGACATGCAACTGAACACTGGAGGGTGTTTACACTTTCTCTTACATCGGAAGAAAATACTTCCTCACACGACTCTTGATTATGCAGGACTCGACTGTCTCCAGCATCCTGAGGCTGAAGTTCACGTATCGGGCCAGAGAATGTTTGGAGGCAGAGATTTGTTTTTTGTCAATCAGAGCTATGGTGAGGTTTTAAATTTGGCCCAGGCAGTGCAGAGGGGCCTTTTCTGCCTGAGATCTGTAAAACACTGTTAAGTTTTGTTTGCTTTAGCCTCAGTGGTATTTGCATAAACTTAAATCCTTGGGTATCTGAATAATTTTTTGAAGCATTGTTTACCTGAAATCCTATGGACTAACTTTAGTCACTTGTTTATTTATTTTGAAAGTAAGGCTTAACGTGTCTGTTTATTTCGTTAGCTAAGTTCAGGTCCTTTTAAAGCAAAAATGGTTGCCTGTTTGCTCTATGTAGAGTGGTGATTTTATTTATTTATTTATTTATTTTTTTGCCTACTCTAGTGTATGTGCTTATTTAAGAAAGTCTGTCATGTCTCACCTTAGGTTTACTTTTCCTGAGCCTTTTTAGGTAAAATATATCAGAGCTGCCTTTCTCTGAGAAAAGACCTGCTCTCCATGCTGCTCCCAAACATCATCCCCTTCTTGTCTGAACTAATTGGTTCATTATTTGTTTTCTGTAGCCCTTTTTCATGATGCCTTTATGATTGTATTTCTTACATATGTTTGTTTAATCTTCTGATTTCTGCTCTGAACCTCATTGAGCAAGGTCTCATTCAGTTCTGGACACTGGCAGTGTTTATAGTGTGTGATACATAGTAGGTAATCAATATGTGTTTGCACAATTGAGGATTTTTGCAGCTTTATTGAGGTACAATTGAAAATAAAATTTTATGTAAAGTGTGCAATGTGATGATTTAAGTATGTATCGTGAAATGATTGCCATGAACAAGTTAATATGTCTATCACCTCACATAATTATCTTTTTAGGGGATATGGATAAGAACACTTAAGATCTACAGTACTCTCTTAGCCAATTTCAAGTATACAATACAGTATTATTAACTACAGACACCATGTTTGTACAACTGAGTTTCAATTTTGCGTATTAACATCTCTTAGGGGATACCTGGGCTGATCATTTGTACTGGAAGTGCATGGTCTGTGGATGAGGAGAAGCAATGTCACCTGGAATCTTGCTACAAATGCAGAATGGCAAGTCCCAACCTGATCCACTGGATCAAAATGCGCCTTTTTCTAAGATCCCCAAGCTATTCCTCTACATGAAGGGTTTAGAAACATTCTTTAGGTCAGGGGTTCTTAAAGTGTGGTCTGTGGACTAGCAGCACTAATATCTGATAACTTTTTAAAAAGGCAAGTTCTAGGCTCCAATTCCAGATATACCTAAAAAAGAACTCTGGGGAGGGCACAATAGCTGCAAGCTTTCCAGTGATTCTGATGCATGCCACAGCGTGAGAGCCACCGTGCAAAACATTCTTCTGTTTTTCAGTTTCTTTAGGGAAAATAAATAAAACTAACACCTGGTGTGAACTATGATTAATGCAAAGTAGATTTTTGGCATGAATTAAATGAGTGACTCAAAGATTACTTCATATAGCAACTGTAGATCTGGCCAATAAAGCCATTGATGCAAATTTGAGACTGGAAATGGATATAAATAGATGTCTCCATTTTTATATATGTGCATGTATACATATATATATAGAAAATACAAATATCTATTTATTGTGACTCAGAAATAGTCTTATGAAGAAAATATTAGCTCCATTGTAGTCCAAGCTATTAATTTAACCTGTGAGAACATTGAAGCTGACACAGTTTAAGTGATTCGTCCGAGATCAGAGAGATAATAACACCTACGTCGGTGTCTTTTCCAGTTTGCCATTTTGTCAGTAGATTTCTCGAGTTAATTTAATTGTTTCTGGCCATTTTCTTTTTTCTTAATGCAGCTATCGTTTTCATAAAAATGTTATAAATAGATGGAATTTGGGGACTTTGTATAGCAACACTTATTTTATACAGGGAATACTAAGTGTTTAGAAGCAATATCAATATTTTTATATTGCTGTATATTAGGATTTTCTGAGCAAATGACATGTTCTAAATATAGATACTTTATAAATAGTAGTATAAATATTTTTCCAGATCCATTTGTTTCTCATTCTGAGGACCTTAGAGCCAGAGATGCTTAGTTCCTTTATGATAGAACCATTCGTTCTTGTTCAAAGGATAATAAAACCTATTGCCTCTGGAACCAAATGCTTGCTTTTCTTCCCAAATACTTTGTTTAGGAAGATAAAGTTTCTCTCTTTCTCTAGAGGGTGGCAGATGAGAAGGCATCATGCAGCCTATATAAAGTCTCACATTTATAATTTTGAAGTTCCTCTCCTGTGACCAAAAAAAAAAAAAAAGTAAAAAAAACCAAAGAAACAAAATCACAACCTTTGTTATGCATAAGATATATCTGATTTCCTTGCATTGCCCTGAGGTGGGGAAATCAGGCATGGAAAACAAATGTGGTTGTTGTTATAAATAATAATAATCTGTCCCTGATCCAGAAACTGTGTTTGTTTCATTAAAATATAAACAAATGTATATATTAAAAAAGTATCAGAAGGCTCACACAGAAGAAGTGACCTATCTGAAACTCACGTTATAAATGCTGCACAACGAGGAATCAGTCTCTCTCTTCTCTGCTCTATTGTGGGTTTACTGTGCTATGCTTTTGCTTGGACTTTATCTTAAACTCAGCTGACAAAGCAGGTAAATGGCTGAGCAAATATTCAGACTGTTTAAATCATTCAGTCAGCAAGCCAGGTTAGTTAAGAAAAAATAACATTATTTTATTTCATTCTTAATACCACTAATGGGTTTCAAATGATGCTGTTGAATGTAATGTTCAGGAAGACCTAAGTTTTCCTCTCATGCCTGCCACTCTATTATAAGCCTCAATTCACATGTAAAATGGGGATATTAACATTATATTAATGTTATAATTAATGTTTTATATGAATTAAATAAAACAATAAATGCCAAAATTTTTGAGTAGTTTCTGGCATCTTGTGAACTGTCACCATTCTCTATTTACTCCCTAATGTTACAAATAAAGTAACTGAAGTCTCAAAGTGGTTTCTCAGGGTTTATGTTGATAAGAGAGAGAGGCAAGAAAATAACTTAATTTTGTGCTCATGGGTCAATGGTCTTTTCCTACCATAGTCAATCCTCTTCTCTACATATGAGCATAACTAGCCAAGCTCTCTGTTGAGTTATAATAAGGTAACGAAGAAGAATTAAAATATAAGTGAGGTATTTGAATGAGGAAGAGAAAATGGCTCTGGGTATCTGCTGTGGTTTGGAAGTGCTTTGTCTTCACCGAAGCTCATGTTGAAATCTGATTCTCAATATGGTAGTATTGGAAGGTAGGGCCCAGTAGGAGGTGGTTGGATCATGGAGACACCACCCTCATGAATAGATTAATGCCGTCTTTCAGGAGTGAGCAAGTTATGCTCTTGAGGGAATGGATTAGTTCCTGAGAGAGTAGGTTGATATAAAGAAACCTAGCCTCTCCTGCATGTCTCTTTCTACCATGAGTTGAAGCAGCACTGGGCCCTCACTAGATGGGCTGCCTGATCTTGGACTTCCCAGTCTCCAGGATGGTGAGCCAAATAAACTTCTTTATAAATGACTCAGGCTCAGGTATTCTATTATAATAATACAATACAGACTAGGACAGCATTCAGTTGTGATAAAGGAGGTACTGACAAAGATAACTGAAGGCAAAAGTGAAAATAAAAGTATTTTTGATTGATGAACTTAAAGATTTTCTCTTGCCTAGAATTGAGGTTTCGCTACTGGTCTTATAGACTCCCTTTTAATCACGTGAATGAAAAGACTGAATCTGATCATTAAGTTATAGTTAAAGGAGGTACATATATGTTTTCCAAACTCTAAGAGAAAAATTACCTCCTTGTATTGTAAATTTTCTCATAAAGATATTAAATTAGAAACAGTTCAATTATGTTGGGGGTGGGGGAATGTGTCTTTGGTTGACTAATCAAAAGCATCAGCTTAAATGTAGAATCATCAAAAGTGATATAAAAGTATCTTAAAATTTAATTTATAACAAACGTGTAGTATGCACACCTATTTGAATAAAAGAATGAGGGCTATTTTTTGCTTTTGCTTTTACTTTTTCTGCAGAAACCATGCTTGTGTAACAGACACAAATGATTTCTGAGTTTGGTTTTACTCAATGGTGCAGTGGGAACTTGCCAACACTAGTGATACAATCCAAGGGTAGATATCTATGTATTTCTCATAATTCTTAGTCTTTTATAATTGGTCTACCTCCAACTAATCTGACAGCATAATTTGTTTTTTACATCTCATCTTTTTGAGGATTTCTCAAAGCATTCATAGTAGTTATCATGAAGCAAAGTATTTCTATTTACACTCATGATTTGTTAGTTTATAAATTTTTAAATTACATAACCACAACATAAAGTGCAACTTTCTTACATGGATCTGAGACCAAAGATAACTGACTCTTAGTAAGCATAACACTCAATTGAAAAGTACACATGTACACTGGTATACCAAAGAGAAAAGAGAAAGATGATTGTTATCAACTACTTATTTCATTCACTTATATTTCCTTGGCACTTAGTGAAAAATGGACATTTTTAACACAAATTCTCACAAAAAGTTTTCAATACCAAATCTAAATATATTAAATTTAAAAAGAGTCATGTTTGATTTTTTTTTTCAGCTAACAACCTTATAAAGACATAGGTTGCAAACCTTTATAATCAATGACATGGCCTTTTATAAAAGATAATATACATTTTTAAATTACCATTGTAATTTTTTTCTATATTGGTCCTAAAATATATGTGATTTTCACTTTGTCCTAAGATAATTTTAAAATAATCTATGTTAATGCTATACACTAACAAATTCATTGCTTTATACCATCAAATTCACATATTAAAATATTTTCCCTGACAGTGATTTAATCCTCCTCAGACTAGGTTACACTCAGGTTCACTGGTTAAAAAAATAAGTTTCTTCAGTTTTAAATCAGGTAACTATAGAGATAATATTCATTTCATAAAAGCACTGAGATGATTAATCAATGATTTCTAAGTGTGTCACAGATAGAAATTGCAGAACTCAGCAATGAAAATTATAAATTACAATTATTATCACCCTTCACCCTTTAAAGATAAATTTGAAATACTAGATAGGTTAAGTTTGATGCCTGAATAATAGAAATGGAAAATAAATTTTCAAAAAGCACACATGAGCTCATTCTAATTGCTCAAAGAAAAAAGAATGTAGGTTTATTCATTTATTTAAAAATGCATAGACTTAATATAATTTGATTTGCAACAAAGGAGTGAGATGAGAGAAATAACTCCACGTCTGAGATTTTCACTGTTTAGTTTTATAACTTATGATGTCTGGAGGAAAAAAAGAGTATTTCAACTCAGCTTGACATTGCCTAGAAAATAGTAAAAACAGAAGTTCAAAACTGGCCCTCTGACCCCATCATAATAATAAGGCAGGCAAATAGGCCACTGAAAGTAACTTGGTGGGAATAAACTCCACGAAGAAGAGACATTCCAAGTGAATTGGGTGCAAAATAGACACTACTAGGATAGCATTGAGGAAGGAGGTCCTCAATGTTATTTGAGAAAAAAATCGTTGGAGGACTGGAAGAAGCTTTTGAATCTTTCATTAGGATTATTGATTATCTAAGGGTTATCTATAGTATTTACATTTCTTAAACCACAGATTTCAGGAAGGATTTTGAATTGCTTTTAGGAAATGTGGATTTTAGTGTGTTGTGTATACTGTTGCCATTTAAAACCAATCTAAATGAATCCCACAAGAGTTCTGTTAATAGGTTGTAAGGTTGAGAATTGCGTAAAGAGACAATCTGTATATAAAAGTGTATTTATATATATATAGATGATATTTATATATATATATGGTATTTCAAGTGTATTTATCTCCTCTTGTTTCTAAGATTTCTGGAATCCTAGACCTAATTACTTCTCACCATGATAAGTACCCTATTTTGTGCAAAGTAGGTAGTCAATAAATATGGTGTTTTTAGGAGCAAGAAATTGTTAATATTTTCGATTTTTAAAAAATAGGATAGCCATATTATATTTTTTATTATTTTTATAGGTAAACATGAAGGAAGGGAAAATTAGCCAAGATAATTAGTTTGAAAAAAATTCAGCTATGAAATCAAAGGCACCCTTTTCTATGAAATATTTTTTACGTAATTACTTCAATTTTAAAACTTGAATTTTGTGAATGCCTGAGATGTAGGTCGAGAAAAGGTTTGAGATGAATGAGAAGTTGTTCTTAGTGCTCTGTGATTGGCAGTATCGTGGGTCTTAACCAAAATGACAGTGAGCCCACAGTTGAGAAGAAAGCTGTAGTGGAGTTGAAGGAGGCATTCTGGATGTGCAGGTGGTGAGCTGGGAGGAGGGTCCCCACAGAAGTACTGGAAGCTAGAGGAACGACCGAGATTGGTGCTGTACTTGCAATAGTAATGATGGTGAAAGTAGCAGTGACAGAGGGAGCAGTGGCTTTAAAAATGTTGATTTATAGTCTGAAGGAGGTTTACAGCACACAACGGAAGTCTCAGGAGAAAAGAGGTAAAGGGAGTTGAGGGACTGATGAGTTACAGAGGAAAAGGGGCAGTAGAGGATAGAAAATACAATGGCCTTGAGGGTTGGGCACAGTCCCTCATACCTGTAATCCCAGGATATCAGAGGCCCAGCTGGGAACACCATTTGAGCCCAGGAATTCGAGGTTTGGGGGAGTTATGATTGCACCATTGCTCTCCAGCTTCGGCAACAGAGTCAGACTCTCTATTTTTTGTTGTTGTTGCTGTTTAAAAAGAAAGGTGGCCTTGGAATGTTACTTCAAGTACATGCTGTTGTTACCCTAGACTGTGTCCTAAAGCCGCTAATGTTATTTTCATCATTGGAAATGACTCTTGATAACAGTCTGTGATTGGGATGCATAAATTTAACAAACAGGTTTTAATAAGTGGCCTCATTAGTGCTTCTGTTGGCTGCTTTATGTAGGAATAAAGGCCATTACAAAATCCAAATATATATGCTGTTTAGAAATCCTTTCCTCCACGCACCACCACTTCCCTTTACTCAGAGTGCACCTCTGTGACAAAATGGTGAAACAGTCTTTACTTCATATCTGATCCTTAGTGATGCTAGGCCAAAAGTTGACTTCTGTTTGAAAGCTGAATTTCTTCTTTGGCCACAGTCTGATGTATAATCAGCTCCACACTAGAAGGAGATAAGAGTTCTTCCTCCACTTCTAATTGAAGAATGGGATGAAGAAAGCATTAGTGAATAGAGATCATTCACTCAACCACTTTTTGTGAGCACCTAGGTAAGGCATGGCCAATGAATGCAAGAATTTGTAAGATTTCTCTAAATCTTACTGTTTATCCCCTATTCCTGTTTTGTAATTAGTGACAACTCCCTTTAAAATCAGAAGGAGTTTGCAGAGAAAGAGCAGGTAAATGAAAAACCTCTATATAGGGTCTCGTTCTATAAGTGTCCTGGAGCCACACTTTGTTCTCCCTCTGATTGGAAAATGCTCTGACGCAGGGTTCTGGAAAAGTGGACTATTGGTGTCTCAAGAATGCAGGCTTTTATTAAAATATAGAGAAGGGTGCCAAGGGTGCCATTAGAAGCCTCTTTATAATTAACTTATCAGCACTCAAGATATACTCAGTAAAATTATTAATGACTTCAATTTATTTTTTATTTATCTAGAGAAATTTTTTTTGTCAAATACCAAGTGGGAAAAATAGATCTGGGTGCAAAGATTATTCATACTTTCCTTGTCTATGTGAAGAGCAGCAAAAGTTTACGGAAAAACAATATTAATCTATTAGGGAAGATAAAAATATCTGTGTTATGTGATATATTCACAGCTACACCAAGAAAATAATATGTCAATGTGATTTTTAAGGGAGTGTTTCAGAACCAAAGGTCCAAACAAATTCACACAATAATTACTCTTGCTATTTCATTATCCTTGTTGGTTTTCCTCCAAGGTCTTGTAGCATTCATTTTATTTTTTCCTATTTACTTTCACAAACAGAGGATTTTTGTTTAGAGAATCTTGTGTTTTGTCATGATTGTGAGGCTTGTACATTTAGAAGGCTATTGTTACATCCTCTGGAATCAGATACTCCTTTGAAAGACTTCATTATAGATTTTAACATTTCATATTATTGAACATCCATCTTCACCAATAGATTGTGAATTTGATTTGTTTTCACATCAAGCCCAATACCTGGCACAAAGGCAATAGATATGGGTCCCTTGGTAAATGGCTGACAGTGTTATTTACCAGAGTTCTGGAAACATTCATGGGATATGAACAACTTTAAACTCTTTCAATTGAGGAATCCATGTGTAACGATGCAATTTTTAACCTTACAGCTATAATTTTGTTGGCTTAATGATAAGTGTTTATTGATGATGTTGTCAATGACACAGTCATCAGAATAAAGAATGAGGAAGCACAGACCTCCTTGCAAGAGAAGGATGGATAATAAGCTTCTGTTTCCTATTGAATTACATATTGTAAAGCACAGAACAAATATTTATATGAATAGGAAAACAATTTCTCTTGTTTAGACAGGTTAAAATAAGATTTGCTTCACAGTGGAGACATAGTCATTGCTTTAGGTAGAATGTATAATGCCCTTGTTTTACAGCCTTAAGGGAATAATATTGGTGGGTTTTGTTTTTTTTGGTCATGCTTTCTTTTTATTTCATTTGCATTTCCAAATTGATTCATTTTAGGAGCCTACCAAATCCTCCACTGTGCTTATATTGTTCTGTGACATGCATTTTTTTTTTTTTAAATCTCAGCACTGGAAGAATGCTTTATTACCAATCCATGTTGGTTATTAATAGGCTGCTGGGGTAACTTGGCATTTTATATGCTTCTTTTTATATGAAAGAAGGATAACATTTTTGTTGCTATTGCTCTGCTTATGTAATTGCTGTGCTTAAAGTAAGAATATTTTGTTTACAGGTTTCAAATTTTGTGTGTTTATTCATTAAGCAAATTTGGAAAAGATAATGGGTATTGAACTGTGATTTGTGCATCCTTCATACCCTGTTGATTTTTAAATAAATTAAGATTTTATTTCCTCATTTTATGAGCAAGATAAAAATCAGACTTACAAAAATAAGCCAAAAAACCCACAATTTACATGTGGCGTTATTTCTGTTCTACCATCGAGGTGTTTATGTACTAATAATTGTAGTTTTCCAAACAGTTCTTATGTAAGATATTAAAGAAACTTGCCTACAAAAGCATGCTGAAAATTGCATGCTGTTACGTTATAAACCAATGCAAGATCTATGATGCCAAGGCCCATGCTTAGCTTTTGTATTCCTCATGCTCAGCAGATTGTCTGGCCTGTCCTAATGCCCAGTAAGATGCATGCTCAATAAATGTGTGGTGAACAAAAGATTGTAGCCAGAAGTGGATGGTTGTATAGGGAAATGCATTCTAGTTTGCAGCTTCAAAATTTTTATTTGTAGTTATATGCAATTTTTTTTTACAAATAAGAAAATAGTTAACTTTTGTGAACACCTATGCTTTGCCGGCCAATGTAATAAGTGTTCTGTATAATTTCCTTAATCTTTAAATTTCATGTGGTCAACATTATTCCACATATAAGATGGAGAAAATGAAAGAGGAAAGTATACTGGGAGCCCTTTATTAGCAAAAGGATTTTCTCCATTTGAGATAAATGTGGCTCTGAAGTTAAGTGGAAAAAGATATGTTGTTACGCTTTCTGGTTTGGTGAAACTACTATTAAATTAATCTATACCTGACTGTTCATGTTGACTAGAAAAATGACTTACCAACTTATGTTTTTCAAATAAGCAGAATATAAAATGAAATAAAATGCATATTGTAGCAATTAAGGAAAAGTACTATAATTATGATTTATCTCTCAATAGAAATGGTTTATTATTTTAAAAACTAAGTGAAAATAAAACCATAAGATATGACAGACAAAGCCAAAACCACCACTCTATTATCTTTTAATGCAATTTCAAGGCAACCAGCATCATGGTATCCATTTTCTCAGATAGCAATATTACTATTTAATATGTTATTATAAATTTAAGAGTAAACATTAATAGTTTATGCCATTTGATTAAAATGGAAATCATTCCAAATCAGAGTCTCACCCATTCCTTGTTTACAGATGCATAAAACTAGAACATTTTCCTTTGAATATAAAAAAAGTAGACCAGGTGTGGTGGCTCACACCTGTAATGCCAACACTTTGGGAGGCTGAGGCAGGCAGATCATGAGGCCAAGAGTTCAAGACCAGCCTGGCCAGCATGGTGAAACTATGTCTCTACTAAAAATACAGAAAATTAACTGGGCCTGGTGGCACACACCAAAATGTCTACACTGTCCTCTGTATATAAAAAAAAGAAAGTATAATCTCTTTCAGCAGAGAGGCATATTTTTAGTGGCATTTGTACTTACTATCACATTGTCTTGATCTTATCAATGAACTGCATTAGGAGCTTCTCATCTATAAACTACAATACTTGTCCCCATATTAAGAAAGAAACAAAAAGAAATGAAAAAAGGTAGACAGGAGGAGGAAGATAGGCTGTTACATCAATATTTCACTATTCTCTTTGACTACTTTCCTTGGAAATCTAAGTGTGTATAAGAGGTGCCATTTTTAAAAAAATTATCCATTTCTTTCCTAACAGCCCTCATTTTGGTTTCTCCCACCTCTTATGGCCTTCTAATTCCTAATGGATGCTACAATGAGTTTATGTAGTGGTATTTTAATTTTATAGACTAGGAAACAGACTCAGAGGTTAATATTTTGCTCAGGACAATGCAACTACTAAATAGTAGGCTGCATGTAAAACTGAGGTTTTCAACACAAAGACATTTCAAAATCTCATTTCAGTATCTTCCTTTGCTACTGAATGCTTGCAATTTAGAAGTCACTTTTTGTTCTGACTTTTAAATTGCAAGCATTCAGTAGCTGTCTCTCTGGGTCCAAAGTGAATAATCTGATCAAGAATACAGGCATCACAGGCCATCTTCTTGGTGTACAGCAGAACAGGGTAAAAATAAACTCTGGTTCTCAGCTCCTCTGCAAGGAAAAAAGGAATTGGAATACACATCTAACACCCCAACCTCTCCAGCTGCATTGCAAAAGATTGGCTTCTATCTCACCTTTCTCAATGAAATGACTTGAAACTCCAATTTTTTGAGGGTCACTAAGAACAAAGGCAGGACGTTGGGCAAGCACAAAGAGGTTAGAGGCACACAGAATCTCTGGATGGCTGATTGAGGAGGAACGTCTCCTACATAAGGCAAGCCTAATGAGACTGGGAAACATAGTTCTTTTATGTATTGCACAGAAACCAACACAGACCATGAAGAAAGAAGAAATGTGTTTCAAACTAAAGAACAAGACAAAACTCTAGAAATGGATCCTAATGAAGTATAGATATGCAATTTACCTGACAAGGAATTCAAAAGGACAGTAATCAAGATGCTCACTGAAGTAAGAAGAACACCACATGCACAGACTAAGAATGTCAAAAAGGGACAGAAAATATTTAAAAAGTACCACATGGAAATAATCAAGTTGAAGAATATATGTCAAATCACAAATTTAGTAGAGGAGTTCAACAACAGATTAGATAACACAGAAGAAAAGATTAGCAACTTGAAGATAGGTCATTGGAAGTTATCCAATATGAGAAGCAAAAAGAAAACAAAAGGTGAAGAAAAGGGAAAACCACCTAAAAGAGTTCTGGGACACTATCAAGAATAATAATACATGCATTAATGGTGAATGACAGGGAACAGAGAGAGAAGATACAGAAAATAGTTCCAAAAAAGTAATGGCACAACTCCCCAAATCTGGAAGGAAATAGAAATCCAGATCCAGAAACCTCAATGGGCTCACTTAATAGGATGGTGTCCAAAGAGACACCAAGATACATTATAATTGTCAAAAGTTAGAGAATATGGAAAGTGGCAAGGGCAACTTGTTACAAACAAGGGGATTTGCATAAGACTATCAGAAGGCTTTTTTTTTTTTTTTTTCTCCAAAAAGCATGAAGGCCATAAAAGAATGAAATAATATATTCAAAAAGCTGAATTATTTTAAAACTTTCCAATCCAAAATACCTACCCAGCAATTCTATCCTTCAAAAATGAAGGGGAGATAACTTTCTCAAACAAATGAAAGCTAAGGGAATTTATTACCACTATACCTGTCTTACAAAAATGCTAAGAGGAATCATTTACATTGAAAGAAAAGGTCACTATGTAGCATCATGAGAATATGCAAAAATATAAAACGCTGTGGTAAAAGTAAGTATATAGTTTAACTTATAACACTCTTGTAGTGTAATGGTGATGTGAAAATCAATTGTCATATGTAGTTAGTATAAAGGTTGGAAGACAAAAGTACTAAAAACATATATATATATACACACACACACTTTACCATTGCTTTGTTCAAGTGTCAGGGATGCTAATTCCCACCCCTCACCCCGCAGTACAAAATCCACATATAACTTTGGACTCCCTAAAACTTAACCACTAATAGCCCACTATTGACTGGAAGCCTTACTGATAACACAAACCATCAATCAATACATATATTATGTGTTATATAAAAATACATACATATTTATATTAATATATAATTTATATTTATATATGTATAATTATATTTATATTTATATTTATAATATAAATACTTATATATTATATACTGCATTACTATAATAAGGTAAGCTAGAGAAAAATGTTACAAAAATCATAAAAATATAGTTAGTATAAAGTGGAAATGGATCCTCATAAATGTCTTCATCCTCATTTTTCTTATATTGAGCAGGCTGAGGAAGAAGAGGAAGAGTTTATCTTGCTATCTCAGAATGGCAGAGGTGGAAGAAAATCTGTGTACAAGTGGACCCAAGCAGTTCAAATTTGTGCTGTTTAAGGGTTAATTGTAGCTACAAAAAATGGTTGAGAAACAAACTATGAAAGATACAAATCATATCTTCAAAACAGATTAGAGGGCATAAAAGTGTAGAGTTTTGGGAAGTGATCAAATTAAGTAATTCTTGGGTTAAAACAGCCTGGTTATAATTGTAAGATATTTTGTGTAAGCCTCATGGTAACTACAGAACAAAAATACTAGATACACAAAAGAAAAAAAAAAATAAAGGATTGAAACCATTACAGAAAATCATCAAGCCACAAAGGAAGACAGCAAGAGATAAAGAGAGGAACAAAGAAGGTACAAATTAACAGCAACAAAATTAACAAAATGGCACCAGGAAGTTCTTACCTACCAATAATTACTTTGATTATAAATGATTAAATTCTCCAGAAGACATTGACTAGCTTAATGGATAAATTAACAAAAAACAACTATATGCTGCCTACAAGAGACTCACTTCACTTCTAAGAACACACACATCCCCTAAAAATGAAGGGATGAAAAAAGATATTTCATATAACTGAAAACCAAAAGAGGGTGTGGGTAGACATGGTTACCAGAGGAAAGATATTGATACTTGTATCAGAAAAAATAGATTTTAAATCCAAAACTGTAAAAGGTGACAAAGTCATTATATAATGATAAAGGGGTCAATCATCAATAAGTTATAACAGTTATAAATATATATGTACCCAGAACTGGAGAATGTATATATATATATAAATAAAATACATAAAATATTAATAGATCTGAAGGGAGAGACAGATTGCTATACAGTAAGACTTCAGTATCCCATTTTCAAGTTTGGACAGATCATCTAGACAGAATATTAATAAGGCAACAATGGACTTAGACACTTTAGACAAAGTGAACTTAACAGATATTTACAGAATTTTCCATCCAATAGTAAAAGAATACACATTTTTTTCCTTAAGCATACACAGAACATCCTTCAGAATAGATCATATATTATGCCACAAAACAAGTCTTAACAAATTCAGTATTAAAATTATACTGAGTATCTTTGCTGACCACAATGGCATGAGACTAGAAATCAATAATAGGGGGAATCTTGGAAAACTCAAATAGGTAGAAATCAAGCAACATGTTCCAAAAAAAAAAAAAGTATCAAAGAATAAATGAAAAGGAAAATTAAAATTCTGGAGAAGAATGAAAATGGAAACAACATACCAAAACTTGCGGGATGCAGGAAAAGCCGTTTTGAGTGGGAAATTTATAGCGATAAATGCCTAAATCAAGAATCAGTTAACAAAACAGATCAAAAATAAAAATTAAAAAATGCAGCCAAATGTAAAAAGAGACAAATGGGATTGCACAAAACTAAAAAATTGCCGCACAGCAAAGAAAATGGGAGTGAAAAGACAAGCCATGGATTAGAAGAAAATACTTGCAAACTATATATTTGATAAGCAGCTAATATTTAAAAAATATAAGGAATTCAAACAACTCAATGGAAAAAGAAATAACCCAATTGGAAAATGGGCAATGAACTTGAATAAGCATTTCTCAAAAGATACAAATTTCCAACACCTGTGTTAAAAAAATGCTTAACATTTCTAATCATCAGGGAAATGCAAATTAAAACTACAATGAGACACCTCACACCTGTTAGAATAGCCATTATCAAATAAGTGATAGTGTGGATGTGAAGAAAAGAGAACCCTTGTACAATGCGGGTAGTAATGTGAAATCAGTACAACCATTTTGGAAAATAGGGAGGTTGCTCAAAAGACTATAACTTGAACTACCATATGATTCAACAGTTCTACTTCTGAGTACATATCAAGAAGAATTGAAATCAGTATGCCAGAGAGATAGCTGTACATTCATGTTTATTTCAGCATTCTTTATAAATAGTAGACAAGATATGGAAACAACCTAACTGACCATCAATAGATGAATAAAGAAATGTGGTGGTGGTGGTGGTGGTGGTGGTGGTGGTGGTGGTGGTGGTGGTGTGTGTGTGTGTGTGTGTGTATAGAAATACTCTATAGGAATACCATACAGACATGAAAAAGGAAATTTTGTCATTTGTGACAACACAGAATGAACTGGAAGACATGCTAAGTGAAATAAGCCAATCACAGAAAGATAATAGTATACAATCTCACTTATATATGTAATCTAAAAAAGTTACCTCCTATAACCAGAGTAAAATGGTGGTTACCAGAGGAAAGATATTGATTAAAAGGTATGAGGTTTCAGTTAGACTGAAGGAATACGGCTTAGTGACCTATTGAGTTTCATGTGACTACAGTTGTTAAAAATATGTATTTCTATCACATAAATAACCTGAGCTCACGTTTATTGCAGCACTATTCACAATAGCAAAAATGGAATCAACTTAAGTATCTATCAACAGATTGAATAAAGAAAATGTGGTACATAAGCACAATGGAATATTAGTCAACCATAAAAAATGAGATCATGTATTTTACAGCAACACAGGTGGAACTGGAGTCAATTATCTTAAGTAAAACAAGCTGAACACAAAGACAAACATTACATATTGCTCATAAGTTGGTGCTAAAAAGGTGTAAGTAAACATGGATGTAGAGAGTGGAATCATAGACAAGGAGAAAGGAAGGAAGGGTGAGGGGGTGGGAGAGGGTGTGGATGATGAGGAATTACTTAATGAATATAATGTATGTTATTTGGGTGACAAATACCCTAAATCCCCTGAATTGACCAACACATAGGTAACAAAATTACACTTGTAACCATAAATTTGTTTAAAGCATATTTCAAAATTGCTAAAAACCTCAGAATTGTAATGTTCTAAACACATACACAAACATGATATGTGCCTAAGTTGATAGATATGTTAATTAGTTTGTTGGAACCTTTCTACAATGTATACATAGATCAAAACATCACATCTTACCTGATAAACATACACAATTATTACTTGTTAAATAAAATATATTAAACAAATTCTCACTAATAACAATATTATTTCCATTTAATTGAAGCATACCTGCAATCTAACTCACGTGGGAGTTCAAATTCCATACTTTTTAAAGTAACATACTATCTTCCCTCTAAACATCAGCTTGTCTATATTCTTTCCTGTTTCAGAATTCTTACTTTCACCATTTGACTGGCTCAGAATACCCTTTTTCTTATTATTAGTCCTGCTCCATTGACAATGTCTACTCTGGCCTTCTTGTTTTTTCAACTTTGGCTTCTGTAATATAATTCTAAGCTAGTTATTGGTCTCTCTAACATGACTCCTTTTTGTTTTTACAATTGCTGGTCCTATATTTTAAGCGTTCTGTCTTTATTCATCTAATTTTATGACAAAAGTTATTTGGGGGATTAAATGTTAGTTACCCCACCAGGAAAGGGTATGCTTTCTGAACAACCACTGAACACCACATTAAGATGACATCGTTAATCTGACAGGCCCCTGCCTTCACCAGAAGCCAGAATCCTCTTCATTCATTTTACCCTACTCTCATTATCAACCATGTTTTAGCCATTGTTGCTTACCATGACTTCATTTTCATCATGGCTGCTTTATTTTTGTCTTCTGTTTCCACAAGGCTGATCTCTCACCTCTTAATGCCAAGACTCTCAAGACAGGTTCTAACTAATCTCTTTTCTTCAATCCTTTCCTTCCACAAGCACATTTTCTATGATTAGCCTTCTGAAAATCTAATTTATATCGATCACTGCTGTGTTTATAAAACCCCAATATGTTCCTCTTATGTTATACTATGGTTCATACTCCTCGGCACCCCATAAGCAGGCCCAAAGTTACTTTCTCAGCTTTTTTCTCTTTTGTTTGTTCAAAAACATTTTGTTTCACTTTACTCATCGAACCCCAGGAGACTTACTCTTAGTATCTGTCATCTGTCTGGGATACTTCTTTTTCTCTCTTTAACTGCCAAATTTTAGTCACTTTCGAGACCAAATTCCAATAGTATTTCTTCCATTAATTCTTTTCTTCAGACAACCCCACAAGCAAAGGATCTGTTTTCTGGACAACCCCAGATATTTATGTAACCAGTGAATTCAACCACAGCTCAGGTCAATACCGATCACAGCAGCAGGCAGTATTGATCAGAAACGTATCTCCATCTATCAATAAGACAGACAAAATGCTCAATCATTCATTACCATTCATGATGCAGCCACTTTGATAGTGAAGACAGACCCTGCCACAATTTATCCTCTTTCAGCATTTGCATCCAGCTACAGTTTTTAAGAGAGAAAAAAGGCAAATTGTAACTATCGCTGTTCTGCTTGATATTTTGTTTTAAATTGTGTCACATACATTTCGGGGCATAATTACAAGTCACTAACTTTTATTGGTATAAAGAGAAAACTTCACAGTTTTAAAAAGATGAATTTATTTTTGGCTGCTGAATCAAATGCAATTTAAACTTCCAGGATGTTTACATTTTATTAGTAACAAATTGATCGCACATGGGTTTCTTTCTGTTTCTTCCAAAGTCAGCAGCCCTACTTTCACTCTCTATTTTGTTCTATTATCAGAGGAGTTTTTTGACACATGTATAAGCAAATATTTTCTTATAGTGCAGCAGAACTGAGATGCTCAAATGTTTGAACAAATCAGGTTTTCCAGTTAATTTGGGTTTATTCAAACTCAAGATATTGAATGTCTTTGATTACTCAGGAATATTTCTAGATATGAGACATTCTAAGATTGTATTTCAGCATATTCATCTGCATATTAGGAAGTTTTCATAAGTATAAACTTTTTTTGAGTTTCACAGAACTACTAATCTCAATTTAAACTAGAAAACTTGTCTGTCACTAATGTTCTTTAAAAAATCGTTTTAGTAATAATACTATAAATCAATGGCTAATTTCTCAAAAACTTAGAATTGATGGATATTATACTGAGTTTATTACAGATCAAGTTGCCGTATTCAGTGAATAAAAATCCATAACACACAGGTACATTTGAATTTCAGATAACAGTGAATCCTTTTTCTTCCTAAGTTTTTCTGACATAAAATTTGAGGCATATTTATACTAAAATTTTACTTGTTATCTGAAATGCAAATCTAATTGGATGTCCTGTATTTTATCTGGCCACCCTAAAATGGATTACATTTATTTTGTACAATACATTTATGAAGTAGTTGATGTAAATAACAACAGGTTACAGACAGAGGAGACTGAGGCATAGAGAGTTTAAAGACTTTCCTCCAAGGCCATCAGGCCGGTAAGTGAAAGAAGTATTTGTGCCAAGGTCTGCTTAACTTCGGAGCTGAAGCTTTTAATCTTATTTATTCACAATATCTTCCTAGAGTTGGAGTTCTATGTGAGAAGTTAGATATCTTTAAAGCTTTTGGTCATCTAATAATGTGAACGAGTTTACACTCCCACCTATTGTCTGCTTCCCTGACCCTCATCAACACTGGCATTATGATTTTGAAAAGTCTTTGATAGTTTAATAAATAAAACAACAGGTTTTGCTTATTGTGAACTTATTTAATTTTTAATGAAGTTGTATCCATTTGCATGGCTATTTGTGTTCTTTTGTAAAGTTCTTAACTCATTCTTTAAGGCTAAAAAATGTGAAAGTCATCAGGTGTGGTTTCTGCAGCTTGATCCTCAAATTTGAATGTGCATCAAGAATCATGTCTTGCCTCCAGAGTCCAGATTCACTGTATCTTGGGTAAAGTCAGATAATTTTTATATCTAATGAATGCACAGGTGACGTTGATGCTGCTGGTCTAGGGGCCATGCATTGAGCATTAATGGTCTACAGGAAGGTCCAAAGCTCACCGTGTAATGAATCTTGCCTATCTTAGCCTTTGATTGTTTAGCATACTTGTTACTGGCCTCAAGGTTATCACTCAATGCCAGACAAGAGAATCACCTTAATAAAAGTCTAAGCATCAAGTTTGATATAGGACATGTTGTTATGATCAGTTTTAAATTATGCAATAAAGAGATCTTTTACAACTAATTTGCCAGTGACAAATAATATAAGCATCAGCTATTTAGGCTATGAATAGAATTTTTATGCTTCTCTTTCTGCTGCATATAAACCAAATTCTCAGTCTATTAGAGTATGGCATACCATTCACTGGCTCAAAGCAGCTGTTAGTGTTCAATAAACATACTTTGAGTGAATATTGGAGAGTTCCAAGTTTCCTAAAGCTTTGTCTCAGGATTCTTCCATTTTTTTTCACAGGAGTCTTGAAAATGGGAAAAATGACAAAGAGATAAGTTCCCAAGAATAGAGAGTGTAATCAGCCTGTGGAACATGGTTCTGGGGGGAAATCCTTTAACAGAATGTGAAGGGATAGAATGGAACTTCAACAGGAAGACTCAATATTGTAGAATAAGATAAAGTAAGTGAAAAATATCATAATGCCTAGTTTGATACTAGAGGCCTAAGAAGAAACCAATTTTTTTTTTTTTTTTTTTTTTTTTTTTTTTTTTTTTACAGAAAGGAGAGTGACTTGAAGAAAACAGGCAGGCATATGTTAGGCAGTTTGATCTGCATTCTTGGTCAAAAACAACAATAATTTTGTGAACTGTTGGTAGTGACATAAGACAAAAATAAAGCTGCGCTTTATTTCAAGTTGACACTGAAATTACATCAAATGATGAACCTTGTTGCATGTTGGGTGGCTAAGCTACTGAGGGATGACTTCAGGAAAGAAACCTGATAAATATTATCTGAAGTGAAGAGAACTCCACTACTTTTTTCTGCTCAACTTCTTAAGTGCACATCTAGCTTCTGGCTGATTCAAATTAAACAGCACACTTACACAAGGACTTTCCAGTGAGGTACTTATATACCCCTAATTGTTTTGCATGTTACGGAAAAAACAATAAGCCTATTTTAATCTGTCAGACAAGAAAAAAATAAATGTCGCTTTAAAAGTTGTCATGGCATCAGCATTTTCTTTATCCTAGTTCACTTGAGGTCTATGTTCCAGCCTACAGACTTCGATCCCTCAATGATTTCTTGTGCTGACAATTCCACCATATGGGACATTGTGGTATGTCCCATGCTAACCTGTTAGCTTCTCTTCTTTCATATTCCTATTTCAAGTATAGCTCAGGTTTTACTGCATTTTCTGCAATTATTTAGACATATAATCCTTTTTTTCTAGGAATTCAGACTTTCATATGTTGTTCCTTACTTCTGCCAACATTCCACTTTTACATTTACCTAGCCCTACACATCCTTTTTTTAAAAATTAAAAAATGGTGTTTTCTTTGCCTGGTCTGTCTTGACTTTCTTACCTCCTGAGCCTGGGTTAAAAAGAGCACTCTAGCACAGGCTGCTAGGTTAAAGGTTCCCCCAGCAACCTCTTGTTGATTTCATTATGGCATAAATTACCTAATATCATTGTATAATACATACTCATTTCCTAATTTACTTATACCATTAGCCATGGAAATTTCTTGAAGTCAAGGACACAGTTTTTATCATCATTATACATTGGGTTCTGGATACTCAGTAAACTTTACACATGGTCACGACATCACAGTTGAATGAATACACAGATTCCTGAAGCCAGCAGAGCTAAGAATTCATACGCATTTCCAGAAGTTGTTTGAGAGAAAAATAAATGATCATAGGCAAAATCAATACAGTAGACAGCCGGCAGATAGTCTTTATTTTCATTGTATTAATATATCTGTTAAAAATCAATTGCTTGAATTTGCCATTTAAAAGTAAATATTCTTAGTTCCAAAAAACAAAACCTATCTCATTTAAGGTACAAGAGGCTTTATAAAGGATGTTACGGGGCATCCATGTGTCTCAAGAGGGCAAGGAGTTAAGTTTTACCTGGGTGGCCAAGAATTACATCTACATTATACATGAGGCTGCTCCAAAGGAGGTTCTATAGCCATTGTCCCTAGGCTTAGGTGGCTCATACCAGTGTCTCTGAGCGTGAGACTCTTGGCTTAGACCTCTGCTGTCACTCCATCTGAGGCTTTATCATCCTGCTGTCCTCTGCCGCCCTCACATTGTACTGCTCACTTCACATTACTCTCTTTCTAAAAGAAGTCTCAGGTATACGTATAGTGAGTCTTAACATTGCCAGTAGGTTCTTAGAAACTGTGACTTTAAGCGAAAGGACATATGACAAAACCAATTTTACCATATGCTAATTGATGTAAACAAGACTTAAGTTCCTACATGTTTCTGGTCACAGAAACATCAACAAACTTCTAAATACTCAAAACAATTCTAACATTAAAATATGAGTTATACATACATTTTAAAAAGATTAATAAAAGTAGTATAATTACCCAGTCTTTGGTGAATCAGTGAATGATGGTAGTCATAGCAGTGATGAATTAAATTAAGAAATAAATGTTTGTAAAGCAAAAATTGTCAGGAGAACCTTCTGCCACCACAAATATTGGAAAATAAACAATAACCAATATGGCAGGGGTGTTAGTCTGTTTTCACACCGCTGATAGAGACATACCTGATACTGGGTAATTTATAAAGAAGAAGTTTAATCAACTCACAGTTTCATGTGGCTGGGAAGGCTTCACAATCATGTTAGAAGGTGAAAAGCACATCTCACATGATGGCAGACAAGAGAGAATGAGAGTCAAGTGAAAGGGGTTTCCCCTCATGAAACCATCAGATCTTGTGAGACTGATCCACTACCATGAGAACAGTATGGGGGAAATAGGCCCCATGATTCAATTATCTCCCAGTGCGTCCCTCCCACAACACGTGGGAATTATGGGAGCTACAATTCAAGATGAGATTTGGGTGGGGACATAGCCACACCATATCAGCGGGCTTGCTGAGTGCTTTTGAACAGCATATTTTGCTATCGTGCATTGGTATGATTATCATGAGCTTTAGGAATTTTTATTTAACAATAATGTATATTCATTTTCCAAACACCTTATTCCTTTTCAGGGTCTCAGGTGCCCAGAGCCTATTCCAGCAGCTCAGGGCAAAAGGTGGGAACCCACTCTGAACACGATGCATCTCATCACAGTGTACACTCAACACCCACCCACACTCACTCAGATCTGGGCCATTCATACAGCCAATCACCTAGAGTGCACAGCTGTGGGAGGTGAGAGGAAACCAGAGTACTTGGAGAAAACCAATGTAGACAGTGACCCCAGACAGGTATCTATATATTTTTTCTCATCTACCTTATAATGGAATGATGTTGAATCAAACCACGGTATTTGAAAACCTGCTGTATCGGACTGGCCCAACTACTGAACATATAGACCTCTGCCCCAGTGTCAAGAGAGGCTGGCAAAATGGCTTCAAAGTGAGGAAATGAAACTCATTGGGTATTAATTTGTATAACACAGAAAAGGTGTTCAGAAGACTAATTGGATGAATGTCCTCTACATCACCCTAAGAACATGCATGGGAGCTGGAGGTTGAATTTAGTAACTTTGCAAGATACCTTTATAGTTAGGATTCTGTCACAGCCTTTAGCTTTTAGTGCTAGCCTTCATATATCTTAAAATGCCTCAGCATTAGGGTAGGGAGTTGTAGAGATTATTGCATCTTTTCTTTTTATAGCTTCTAGCATCTCAGTGCTAGTAGTATTTTTATCTCTGGTGGTCTTTGGAATACATACCAGTAAGTATTTAGCCCTTATTCTGTGATCTCTTGGAATGCCCTGACAACCAAAGTTTTTTTTGTTTGATTCAGTTTGAACAAGTGTTGCTGACATTTTAAAAGTGAACAAGTTGACACTGAAATTACATCAAATGATGGCAAATAGCAGAAGTTCACATTTGATCACCCCAAGCACTTGATGGCTATGTCTGAACCTGGGATCATGAAGGGGGAAAAAAAGGCCAAAATTAAGGGTTGACATAGGAAAAAAAGCATTCCGAGGTAATTTTAGCCTTCAACGCCTTTCAAGGAGTCATGAGGATGTCCACTTAAAAGGTGAAATTAGAAAATAAAGAAGAAAATTCACTATATTTAGTTTTTACTTAGCTTTCTTTCAGCAGTTCTCTGTCTCCCTTGGAGTCAATAGGGTCCGTGATTGCTGTAGAAGTCAGTGAAGCTGAATTACTACTCAGAACACTCAACTGATAAACATTCGCTTTAAACAATACACCACCCTCCAAATTACTACCTTTCTTCTTATACAGCCAATATTCCACGAAGATTGTAAATCTGAATAGAAGTTATTTGGCTGAATATTTTTCTTGTAGTTAGCCAAGCCAAAGAGAATAAAGGCTAAGAGTTTAAAATAAACAAAAAAGCAAAAGCATTCCCAAATCTCTCAGCAGAATCACATCTTTTAATGCATTTTCTGTAGCATCACTTTTTCTTTTACAAATTTACGTTCATTGTCTTCACTTCATTATTACCTACTCATTGTTCTGTGTATTGTTCTCAAACAAGTCACCAAAAGACCAAGTGTTGTGGTTTTTTACTAGCACGTGTGCCACTAACGTTTTCAACCTGTGGGCCATGTTTCTGTTTTGCTTCTCTGTTCCCAGAAATTGTATGGCACTAGAGACCTTCATTTGTCTTGCTTTTATTTTTGATTCTATCCTTGACTCTGCTTGCTTTGTTTCTAAAGTGAACATTTCCAGGGTTCTACTCCTGGTTATTTCCCCAGCATTCTGTACCTATTGACAATCAATGACCCAATCCAAGTCTTCAACAGTTGCTCCTATTTAGATGACTTTCCAAATTTATGCCATGCCATAAATATCTGAATACAGTTGTTCAAGATTCAAGAGATGTGTCTGAGCTACCTTAGTTCAAATGCTTATCAGCTGTGTGACCTTGGGCAAGCTATTCAACCACTCATGACTTCAGTGCCTCAGCTCTAATACATGCCTAAAAATAGTACACCTACCTTATGAAGTTGCGTGAGGATTAAATGACCTAATATTTGTTAATGCTCAGACAAATGTCTTGCATAGTTAAGTGCCATATACATGTTTGTTAAAGAAAATGAAACAAATATGAAAATTATTAGAGTGTAGGTAGTAAAGTGGTAGGTATGGAAGGAGAACAGGCAAGGAAACTACGGTTTTAAGGCCAGGGAATAGAAAAGAAGACTATGTAGAGGGAATCATCTTCTACTGTGCCCAGAATTAACTGATTTTCTCATGCTTCTTATTCTGATGACTGCCTAGATTACTCTGTCTCCTCTGTCTGGATTATTCCCCAGCCTCCAGCCCACCTGTTCAAAATATACAAATCCTACTCTTAAGAGGTCCCTAGATGGTTTCCTCACTGAAGTGCTGTGTATTGAGATTACCACCCCTGCTTCTACAATAATTGTTTAATTAACTATTACAGTTATCTGAGTATCTTCCAGGTAATATGTAAAATTGGGGAGGTATAAAGTTTATGTCATACACAATTGTCTTCCTCAGGCTCCTATCTTCCCTGTAGCTGGCACGAGTCTCATCACAGATTGCTGTAGGTCATGGAGGATGGGAGAGAGTGAATAAGAGGAAGAGAGAAGAGAGACAGAGGGAGGCTTAGTGAGTAGGGCCATCATCTTTCTCTTGACAGTTCTGAAGGAGCTACAACACAGCTGTTACAAGTTAGCACAGATATGAGCATGTCAGCCAACACTTCCATGCTTTTCTAACAACTATTTTTTTTTCTCATAGAGAAATATTGGAGTCAAAGAGCCTTTAGAGTTTTTCTAGTCCAAGCCGGTACCATTTCTATAGAGGAGGCTGAGGCATGGAGCTGTGGAATGACTGTGCAAAATCCTCCTGATCCTCCTGGGAGTCGTGGAGAGGCAGGCAGCAGGAGCTCTAGAGACTTGGATTCTCACGTTGCCCTTGTTACTTGGTAGCTATGTCATTTGAAAATCTCTGAGGCAATTCATTTGTTTCTACCTGTGGAACATCTGTTTAGCCTTGTAAGCAACTTAATGGGTGTTCAACAGAGAGTACCCATTTGTATTAGTGATGTTATTAACCAATGCTGTTGCCAACATGTGGCTCATCAAAAGTAACACCATTGATGCTAACTATGGCTGTTTATGTGAAAGTGGCAGATACGGGGCTACAATCTAGGTCTTTTGATTCTTAATCTGGGGGTGTTTATTTCCCTATGTTCCTTGGTGACTTGGTACAATTTTGTGGAATAAAGGTAGGCTACTTGTCATGAAAACCCAAAATTTCAGTGGCTTTACGTAATAAATATATACTCTTCCCCATGTGACAATCCAATACAAGGCAATGCAGAGGAGCTTCAGTCTATGTGGTCTTCTGGGGACCCACACATGTCTCACTTTGTTCTCTGTATCTGGCTAGAAGACCAAGAAAGATTGCGGAAGGTCACACCAGAGGGTTTGTAGAAACAAACCTGCCTAGTGGCATACCTTATTCTAGCGTGTATTCCTGCAGCCAGAGCTTAGTCCCCTGGCTGGAGCTGACTGTAAAGAAGTGCAATATAGTTGTTTGCAATGGAGGGAAAAGAAAGTTGGAAAATAAATAAGCAGTTTATTTTACAGATGCATTTTTTTTTCAAGTTTCCAATTTTAAATATAGTGTATATAAATTACCATATTTAATCTTATTCTTGGGAAAATTACAGGTGGTAGAAATTGTATTTGCTTATGTAAGGCTTTAATGATGTTATCATACATTCCTTAATCAGAGTTCATAAAACTATCTGCAACACATAAGATATATTAAGAACCTTTGGGTAGGCCGGGCGCGGTGGTTCATGCCTGTAAGCCCAGCACTTTGGGAGGCTGAGGTGGGCAGATCGCCAGAGGTCAGGAGTTTCAGACCAGCCTGGCCAACGTGGCGAAACCCCATCTCTACTAAAAATACAAAAATTACCTGGGCATGGTGGTGGGTGCCTGTAATCCCAGCTACTCGGGAGGCTGAGGCAGGAGACACCTGCACCCAGGAGAAGGAGGTTGTAGTGAGTAAGCCCAGATCGCACCACTGCACTCCAGCCTGAGCAACAGCATGAGACTCTGTCTCAAAAAAAAAAAAAAAAAAAAATCTTTGGAGCATGGCTTTTGATTTTCAATTTTTTATCATGAATAGTGTATGACTTTAGTGGTTTTCTCTTAGTAGGATGATAATTCCACTGTTATATACAACAGTTTCTTTAATGTAAATAGAGAACAGATTAATAAAAATGTGTATCATTTGCCCATTTTCCATTGCATTGGCCTTAATCAAATTAGTTTCATTAATTTAAAATTTTAAAATACTAACCATTAAATTAATCAATTTGCATTTCTTAAAATATCTTAAACAAGTTGCTTCTTCAAATCATTATACGTATGACAGTATAAATGTTGCATGAATTAGAAAAATGTAGTGGAGAATATAGAAACTTGCCTAAATATCCAGAGCAACACAAGAACATCAGACTAGTGTTAAATAAAAAGAAAAACAAAAATGTTGGCCAAGCGTGGTGACTCACTCCTGTAGTTGGCGAAGTGTGGTGACTCACTCCTGTAATCCCAGCTCTTTGGGTGGCTGAGGCTGGTGGATCACTTGAACCCAGGAGGAGTTCAAGATAAACCTGGGCAACATGGCAAAACCCCGTCTCCACAAAAACAAAACAAAACAAAACAAAAAAGGAATTATCTGGGTGTGATTGTGCATGCCTGTAGCCCCAGCTACTAGAGAGGCTGGCCTGGGAGGATCACCTGAGCCCAGGGAGGTGGAGGCTGTGCCATGATCATGTCACTACACTCTAGCCTTGATGACAGAGTAAATCTCTGTCTCGAAAATAAATAAGAAAATAAATAATAAATAAATGTAAAAGTTCATCTATAACCCATATCTGAAAGAAATTCAAAGTGTTTCTCAGACTTTTAGATTTGTTCTAATAAGCAAATAGTATCATTAGATGTATAGACAAGAAATTCACAATCTACTTCATTCTTCATGCAATAAAAGTTTAAATACTTTGATGAATAACTCAGGAAGTCATAAATGTTCATAAAATCAGAGTTGATTTAAAATTGACAACAGTGATTTTGGAAGAAGAAAATGGAATAATTAGGGTCTTGTTAAAAGGATAATGCATTAAGGAATATTGAAGAACAGGGATCTAAAAAACAAAACAATTGAACTCATGGACATAGAGAGTAGAGGATGGTTACCAGAACCAGGAAGAATTATTGTGGGAGAATTGCAGGGGGAGATGGGAATGGTTAACGGGTACAAAAAAAGTAAAATGAATAAGACCTACTATTTGATAGCACAATAGGGTAACTATAGTCAATAACAACTTAATTGTACATTTTAAAATAACTTAGAGTGTAATTGAGTTGTTTGTAACTCAAAGGATAAATGCCTGAGAAGATGGATAACCCATTTTCCATAATGTGCTTATTTCACATTGCTTGCCTGTATCAAAATATCTCATGTACCCCATAAATATATATAACTACTATCTAATCACAATTTTAAAAATAGAAGAAATAGGCAGAGAATTATATGTGGAGATATCATTTTATATAAATATACCTATAGTTGCATAAATATATCAAATAGTTTTACTCCCATAAGAGTGATTTTCATTAAAATCTTATGTTGTTATAATTTTCTTTTTAGAATCTCAAAGAATTAGAAAATAAGATATTAGTATTTATCCTCTATTAAGGCAACACTAAAATACTCAATATCTTAAAAAGAAATGGAAATGATTCTTATAAAATACTCTAAAATATAATTTGATAATATAGCAAGATATTTGCTGTGAGAACAAAATGCCTTATTGGGGTTTATTTCAAGAACATATTATTTGGATTGTGTAAAGATGTTAATTTCTTAATAAAAAAACTTTTTACATATTATATTGCCTTTATTTTTATGCAGCCAGGGGCCAAAATACTTTGTTAGTACTTCATAAAAGCCGCTGTTCAGTAAGTTATAAAAATAATGAGATAACGGTTCGAGTTTCTTTTAACCAGCATAGTTCTCTCATTACCCACTTCTGAGGTATTTATTTTTCTCACTGAAACACTCTATCAACCAAGGAAAGCCTATTAATTCATTTCACAACCTCAATAGTTTTATTCTTTTTGAATCAATGAGACAAGTCTGCATTACATGTTAGTAGTTATGCATGGACTTAGGCTGAGTAACCTATTTATCGATGTTCTCTATCAACTCCTTTGTACTATGGGCTTCAGTTTTTAAAAGTATTTAAATCATAAAAATACAAATGAGTCCAAGGACATTGTAAAAATGCAAATCTTTTTTAAAAGTATGAAACAAAGCAAAGGTTTATGAAACCACCTTACAGAGCTCGAACATTTTTTAGCATTTTCAGTTCCTCTGAAAACAGTCATTAATAGTCAATATTTGCTCATTGATTTATTCTCTTTTTACAAAGATGAAGATTTAGTTTATCAGTATTAACCGCCACCCAACTCTGTCATCTTCTTTCTAATCATTATATATGGAAATGAGGTGAGAGTTGGGCATCCTCAGGACCGTATGGTAAGATGCTACTAGTCATTAATAATCAATTTCGATCATCTATTTGTTCTCTTTTCAAAAAGATGAAGATCTAGTGTATCCAGACTAACTCTTACCCAAATCTCCATCTCTTTTCAAATAAATTTTAAAATTACTATTCTTAATATTCCATTGGTTACTAGTTATTAAAATTATGGGCTTAAACTTGTACTTCTTGTTCCATTAAACCCAGGCCATTTCTCCAGACTTCCTATTGTGTAAATGAGGATATTAGAACCCCTATGATTTCTACCACATTTAATCAAGGATCAATAGCTATGAGTGATATCTTTATATTACCAAATTAATACTGTTCAGATTTTCTTTTCTCTTTTTGCTTATAAATTGATTCTAAAACTTGAAAAGCTTTATTATTTACTTTATAATTATGAAAACACTGCTCCCTGCAACACTAATTAGTATGTCATGATTAGATGTCCTTTTCTGTTTGTCTAGTATCACAACCTTTGTGAAGTTTAAGGAGACTATTTCCAACATCAGGTTCATACAGATTTTCTTTTCTCTGATTCATCAATTGATCAAAACTATCCCTTATTTTTTAGTTTGACTAATAGTAGGTAAAATTAATTTTTCATTTTATTTTTCATTTTCTTTAAGAAATTACAGATTCTGCAATGAGTGTCTCTTGAGTGGAATGCATTATACCTTCTCATGAGGATATTTATCATCATAGCTCACTGACTTCCTGTCCTAATTAGATGCAGAATCTTTCTAGGCAAGCTGTGGAGGCGTCTTTTGGAAATTCTTTGATCTTACAGTTTCCTTTATCCCACATCTTTCTCCTTCCTCAAAAAAAAGTTATGAGGAGTAAACTATATACTGTTATATATTAAAATTCCTTTATTATGATCTTATACTTAATTGATAGTTTGTATAAGAATAGTTTGAATAAGAATAAAAATTATTCTTAGAAACTTTACAACATGCAAAGTTACTGATATGAAGTTTGAAGCCATCGTCATCCTAATTTCTTTGTATCTGTGTTATATTTGTTACAATGGAAGTGTTTAAACCATTTATTTCCTGATATTGTACAAGATTGAGCCTAGAATTTGTCCTTTTTACATTCCTTGGGCCCTTTCAATTTGAAGACATAGTCTATACTGTTAAGAAATACTTTTCTACTTTTAAAGTTTTCTATCCTCTGTTTTCTCTATTCTCTCTCTGAAACATTTGATAATTGGATGTTGGACATCTTTGGTAGTTGATCCTTTGCCTCTTCTCTTTCTTTTAATTTACAATAGCTTTTTTGTTATTCTCTGACAGTTTCAATTTTTGGTAGCATTTTACCATATGGTCTTCAGGATACTGTTGAGTGTTGGTTTATTTGTTTTGTTTTGTTTTGTTTGTTGTATTTCATGAATTGCACTTGCCTCTTTAGGGTGCATGTTTTTTGTTTGTTTGGTTGGTTGGTTGGTTTCTGTCATTATTTGTTTTACTGTGTAGTCTTGATCACTCACTTTCCTGTTGCTGTTTCTTTTGTATGTATGGAGACCAGAAGCTATTAGTATTTTATAATGATAGAATTGCATTAATAATTCTGAGTAGCTAGGTTGAGTTTCTTCTGTTATCTATGTGAGTTTGCTAAAATAATAGGCTTTATTCCTTTCAAAGAGGCTGACTAGGGCTCTGTTGAGGTAGAAGGCAGAACTCAACTCCAGAGGCAGGGCTCAGACATAGGACCAGATTGAGGACTAGCTAAAACAGAGTCAGGGTGATAGCAGCTTTCAATCAGACATGCCCACCATTGTGCCATGTCAATTTACTGCTGCCACAACACTCAGATGTTACTGCTCCTATCCATGACAATGACTCAATGACTCAAAATTTTCTATCCCTTCCCTAGAAAATTCTGCAATTAAAATTCCCTAGCTTTTAATCTGCATGAAATTAAAAGTGCATATAATTATGACTGCAAAACTGTCCTGAGCTGCTACTCTCTTCCTATGGAGTAGCCTTGCTCTGGAGGAGCAGTCAGGGAGCTGTAATACCTTGGAGCTGTAACACTGCCTCTTCACTAAAGCTGTTTTCTTCTGCCTCTGGTTTACCCTTGAATTCTTTCCTGGGCAAAGCCAAGAACCATCATGGGCTAAGCTCTACTTTGAAACTTGCCTGCCCTGCATCACTGTGAGGGAATGAGGCTGTCAATTTTAAGGTTTTACTTGGGGATAATTGGGGAGTAAGCAGCCAACTGCTTAGAAGTGTGACGTTTTTTGCTAACTAAAATTTTATACAGGGGATTGTCTCCTATTTCATGCTTCCCATTTGGCCATTTCTAAACTTAGACTCACAATACAGAGCGTGAGGCAACTTCCAACAATTTGTACTCTTTACTCCTAAGGAAGATTCCTATATCTTACGAATCCTTGTTTCCATGAACCAAGTTTATTTGGGTAATGTAGAAGAAAACCTCAAAAACAAATCAATCTTCTACCACTCTCTTTTAATAGTTTAATCACGCTACTTCCAAAGTGAAGTTGTAAGATCCAGATTCATCCATCCTCAGTTCACGTGTTCCAGTAAAGATCTATCCTTAAGTCTAGGAAGAGATTACATGACTTAAATCTCAATTGATTAATTAATCTTATTTTCCTGGCCATACATGATTCTTTACATGGTAAGCAAGTTTTATCTATATGAGAAAAAATTGAAATCAATTTTATATACAAAAATCAATTCCAGGTAGATAGAATCAAGGATGTGTGCAGATCAATTATATTTGTCATGTTTTCTTTCTTAAACTAGGTTTGTATTTAAATGGGCTCTTGATGAATTAAAAAAGAAAAAAGAGATAATTAATCTGATCTGTATGATGTCATTTGAGCTTCCATGTCCAAATGAGTCCAAAGCCAATCCTAGTCCCACGGGCAGATTGTGCATTTTTGCATTGTCAGTTGTAAGAGAAGAAGTGCCAGCTTATATTGGCAGGTACTCTTATTATGGGCGTGTTGTAGTTAAAAATTATAGATTTCAATTTGAAATTAGAAAATGCAGACTGTCTGACACTGGATATTGAGATTTTTGTAGGCACTTAATATCAGGCAGAGCAGCTTCTATGAGGATAAGTCCCAAATGGAGATCTCTAAACTTTCCTTAGACAGAAACGGAAGAACAAGTAAAGTTTTACAGTTCTGAGAAACCTTGTTAAAATCTTATCAGATGAGCAATGTGGAAATTCACGTACTAACCTCTTTTCTGTTTGTGTGTTTTAAGTTTGATACTTGTATTGCGTTTTCTTTAACTGCTATGAATGGCTGCTCTAATGGAAGGACTGACACTTGTAGTCCAGTGACTTTTTTAGAGTTCAGAAAGATTCCTTCCAACTGCATTATACATTATATCCTAAAGGTGTAAGTCTCTGGTATTTCCAACTTCTTCAGCTTGTATCATTGCACTGTATAAGCAAAATCATTATTATGATTTTTGAAAAGTATTTGACAAGCATTCCAGGTTATACATGATTCTTTTTATGTTAAGCTTATTTTGTTTTAAATAATCAGGGGTGACTTTGACTAACAGAAACATTAATACAGCATTATATCATAATATTCTAAATGTTTATATGAATGGTTTATTGATGTTCTCAGATCCTACCCTCCAATCTCTAAATTAGAGCTTCTGGGGATATAGCCTGCAAACGTGTACTTTTAAAAATCTCCCTAGATAATTCTAATCATAAGCCATGTTTAAGAAAGGAGGGGAAAAGAAAGGGTAAATGATTTATATTACCAGTCATATTTAGACTTCTGATTATTGCTTTATATTTCATTTTTACTTGCATATTGATTTTATGTTGATTATCTTATTTATTTGCATTGCTTGATTACAAGGTATATCATTCCTTACATTGATTTGCTCTACTGTGCCATATGAGTAGAAGATTAGTTTTTTGAGTAGTCAAACTTCAACTCATCAGGACTCAATATGCGTGTATATGTATGTATGTGTGTGTGTATATATATATATATAGTTATAAGCAATATTTTCTTTCACAACTTGTAACCAGTGATCAGCATTTGCTATTTTTATTTCTCTAGTAAAATACATTTATTATTTAAGAAACTGAAGCAGGGTCTAGATAAGTGCAGCTGAACCAGATGCAGCTGAGATATTTAGACTTAAGAACATAAAAAAAATTACAGTCAGACCAAAGGTACAGATATTTTCTATCTCTGACAAGGGCATCAGATTCAGTGAGATTAGTGAGTGGTAGTTCTTTATGACATGAAGCTCTAGCCTTACAGGAGAGATCCTGAACTTTCTTCTTTGTTAAATACTAGTTTTGGACTAAATTTTCCCATATATTTTACAAATTTCTCTTAATTTGTTTCTACTTCCTTGATCATCTGCTCTGCACTCTTAATTAATTTTGTAATTTTATTACTTGGTAAAATAATGGGGCCTGGTTTGCACTCAACTTTTTTTTCTATAGCCTCAAGACTTTTTCCCTGGTGTAAATTTCCTGGATAGGTGGGCACATTTGTGTTCACTTTAGTTACACAATAATGACCATATAAACAAAGATATAGCCTTTTCAGACATTATGTGGGTAGAAGAAAACCTTTTAAGCAATGGAAGGTACTGCATCTCTTTGACTATTTTAATTTTCTCTTTTGTGGATCTTTCTAAATAATATACTTTCTCATTAAAACACTCAAGTAGGGATGAATTGCTTTTTTTGTATAAGATTTATACTTCTGGTTTTATTTTCTATGCCTCTCATAATAAAGATTATTAATACATTTGTGAACATCCTATATTTTCAACATATTTATTAGGAAACGAACTGGCTATGATTTTCACCTTTTAAAGTTCTCAGTAGAAGACCATGGTAAAGTATCTAAAAAGTTATTTCTTGACTAGGAAAAGAACCTTTCATTGATTTGTCACTCAACATGTGTGTTTTGAGTGTCTAATGTGTGTCAGGCACTGTTCTGGGTGCTGGAAACATAATGGTGAGGAGAAAACTCCATCTTTATTGAGCTTACATTCTATGTGTGTAAGAGATGCAAAATAAACTAAATCAGCAAGTATATCATATGAAAGGTAATGATATTCATTAAGGAGAAAAAAATAAAGTAGATAAAGGGTGATATGAAATGTTGAAAGGAAATTAAGTAGGTGCCAGAGGCTTCAGAGAGATGATTTTGGGTAAAGGCAAAAAGCAAGAAGTGAGGGAACTGATCACCTGGCTGTCTGAATAAAGAACTCTCCAGGCAGTGAAGAACATAGGCGAATACCCTGGAATGGGAGCATGCAGAGCTTGTTTGAGCAACAGTGAGGGATTAGTAGGGTTTGAACAGAGAGAAGAATGGGGGAGTAGAAGAAAGTGAGGTCAGAGAAGGCGTAGGGAATCATTCATACTGAGCCTTCTAGGTAATAGGAAAATTTTGTCCTTTCTTCTGATGAGAAGAGAGATCATTGGAGGATTTTGGGCAAAACATAGTCTATACTATTTTGAACAGAATTAGCATAGAGTCGCATTCAGACACGATTTCAGACTTCATAGGCAAGGAGAGTAGCAGGAAGTGTCCACTCTATTGCTTTAAGTGATGATGTCTTGGACAAAGGGAGTGGCAATAGAGCAAGATATGGTTAGAATCTGAATGTACTTTAAAAGTAGAACCAGTGAACTCTTTGAAAGAGAAAAGGAGAGGTTTAAAGGAATTTAGAGACAAATTGCAAAAACCGAGATAAGACTGCAGAATCTACTGGTTTAGAAGAAAATTTAAAGAGTTACTGTGGTCAAATCATAACTATAACTATAATATAGCATAACTATAATACAGTGTGTAGTTTTAAACTGAGAGTATAATTCTATTCTACAGATGCTTGTTGGAATGTAGTTTCTGTTAAGAATGTAGGTCTAAGCAGAATCATTGAAAGGTGAACCACAGGCTTACTATTAGACTAGATATTACTAATATTTAGGATATCAAATCAATTTCCAGTGTTCCTGGGCATGACCTGAAGATATTTTGGAGGGCTTCTTTTCATATCCATGTACATCCAATTGCCCTGATATGAAAAGCCTTTCCTCAGACTCATGCCATAGCTGCCCAGGAGAGGGAGCCTATGCAAGTCTTTAATATACTCTGAAACCCTTTCATGAGTGGCAGCTAAGCTGCACTCTTAAGGAGGGCTTGTGCTGACTGCAGAGCTCCTGTGCTCTGCTAGGCTTGGAAGGAGCATCTGCTCTACTGCTGTAGATTCTTGAGCCATATACGAATTTCTCATGAAATTTCTGTTGCTGACACCAGCCACAATGACCAGAATTCTCAGGGCCGTGTTGGCTGCCGTTGGCCTTATTTGAAACCATACCAAGTATGCTAATATATCAGGCAGCATTCTGTCCCCTCCTGCAATATTGCAATATCAAAACTTCATACATCAATATTTTCCTTTCACATAAGAATGTATTTTATATCTCCTTTAGGTCTTTTTTTTGTTAATGTGCAAATGTTAATCTTTAGGAGTTTTGGCTTCACAAATATAAGCAGGCTCCGGGTAAATGCAAGAAAGAAGTTTAAGTACTGTATGCAAGTATCCCAGAGGATTAAAGGGAACTGAATGCTAAAGAGCAGGTTCACCAGGAAAAGGAATCTCACAGCTTGGGCAATGTAGGCAGTGGCATAAAGTAGAGCTTCTCATGGGTCACAGCTGGGATAAGTGACCTCAATTGTTTTTAGTTTGTTGTCTGTCTTCTCAAGAGTCCAAATATCAGAAAAAAAAACACCCAATTTATTGGGTCCTTTGGATGGGTCAATCCTATGTCTACTCATTGAACACATAACTGACATTTGCCCACCAAAATGTAATTAAAGCAATAGTGTTATCAGAAAAAGAAGGAATAAAAGCTGAAAAGCCAATGAATACCACAAGTGTCTACTACAAGGAATATTTTAAATTAGAGAATGAAAGAATGATTAGTAAACATTATTGACAACTCCTTGAAAAGAATTATCTAGCAGATCAGAAGATTTACAGTTCTACTTTATACCAATATGAATTTCAGAAGAAATAAAAAATGAAGTGTAAGGGTTAAAAAAATAAGAATAAGGAAAGGCATTCACTACAAAGTTAAAATCAAAGAAAGAATCAAATAAAAATAAGATTGGCAGATTTTATTGTTTTAAAAATGAGGATTCTATTTGTCACAAAAGGATCAGAATCATTAGGAGGCATATTATAAGGTAGGGAAATTCATAATATACTTAGCAAACAGAGTTAATACTTCTAATAGACTCTATAAATCAATGTAAAAAAAGGTGAACACCCCAATAGATATATCAGGAAAGAACTTTAACTGACATTTTACAAAAGAAGAAATGTAAATGGCCAAAGAACATGTGAAAATAAATCCAGTCTCACCAACATTCAAAGAAATAAAATGAAAATCTCTATGAGATGTCATTTTCACCTAATAAATTGTCATGATATTAAAAATCATTATACCAACTATTTAGGACAGTACATGGAAACAGGAGCTCTTGTGATAAATGGTTAAGGGTTTCCTGGGCTGACTGTAAGAACTGTACCTTTTTTTTTTTTTAAACTTTAATTTCTGGGACACAAGTGCAGAATGTATAGGTTTGTTACATAGGTATATGTGTGCCATGGTGGTTTGCTGCACCTATCAACCTGTCATCTAGGTTTTAAGCCCCACATCCATTAGCTATTTGTACCCTCGCCCCCTATCCCCTGACTGGCCCTGATCTGTGATGTTCCCCTCCCTGTGTCCATGTGTTCTCATTGTTCAACTGCCACTTATGAGAACTTACATGTATCTGTGTTTTTTTTTTTACCTGAGGATTTAATAGTGAGGATATTGTTGCAGTTCTTTCTGATGTTGCTTAAAGTAAAAGAAACCAACTCTGTTAGGTTTAAGCAAAGGAAACCTGACTGGGAGGGAATTATGGAAACTCATGGAACCTAAAATGACGCTGAATGTCAGGCCTGGGAAACTGCAAGAATTCAGGAAGCTCTGGGAACCTGATAAGCAGGAGTCTTGACAATGAGAACATTCAAGGTAGCTCTTGGGCTCCCCTCTCTCTAGAATACTGTCAATGTCACTCTGCTCAGCTATGACCAGGTGCTTAACAAGATCCCTGGAAGGCTGTTTCCAGACAATGCTGTAGGACCCTACCTAGAAGCCTTGTCAAGTGTGATGAAATGTACTTCTAGAGAACTCGGTTGACTTGCATATCACTTTTATGCAAACTAAAGTAGAGATAGGGAAGGTGAAGACCTTTGGTAAGAATGATCAACAGTATTGTCACTGATAATATTAACTCACATCTGAGAACCATCTGAGTTATATTTGGTGCTTGTTATATGTTAAGAATTATGTTAGGCAATAGAAATGAATGTATCCCATTTTTGTATTATATATAATTGCTACTCTTTTAGAAAAATTTGATCTAGGTTTCTTGCTAACTCAGTTGATTAGCTATCTTCATGCCATATTTTTGTGGTGGTTACAAATGATTTTACATGCAATTGACAGATAATAAATGACTTATGCTTTATACCCCACAGATCCAATGATCCAATGTATATAATTTTTATAAAAGAAGAATATTAGTTGGTATTTTGTGTTTGCTAGTAAATGGTAGAAAAATTTCAAGTGTCCTGACTAGGAAACTTTGAAATTCCTATTTAGAAAAAAAAAATTACATGTGAATTACAAATAATTCTGTAATAAAGGAAGCCACTTAGTATGTTCATTCTCTAGTCAACACATCTTACTAGTCAAGTATAAGTTACTTATTCAAATATCTGTATGTTATAAGCCTATATTGTAAAATATTTTATTAATTAAGGCTTTCTTGTACCTCAATTTTAATGATATGTAACAGAACAATATTAGAAGAATGATTCAGTACATTTATATATGAAAATGATGTATAGTAGTAAAGCATAATCATTAAGATCATGGACTCTGTCACTTAAAAACTGGATAACTAAAGGTAAATTATGTAACTTTTGTAGGACTCACTTTCAGTATATGAAAAATAGAGATATTAATAGTTAATACTCCACAATTTTACATGATAATAAATGAGCTACATATCAAGTACTTAGCAAAGTAGCCAGCAAATAAATTTAGTCAATGTTCATATTAACATAAATATCAAGTACACTGAAACAGTGATCTACACAAAGAGATGATAAGTAGGAAGTCCGGAGCCTATGCATTCCCCTAGGTTAACCTATGATGAACTCACAGTTTAAAGAGCTGGATTAAACTGGTAGTTCAAACAATGTATGTAGACTTTCTTATAGATGAGATTTTCCAAATACTGGCTTTTGAAGACATTAGTTTCCAGTGTGAGTAGCATTCATGATGACAACTATAGCATCTTCAGAATAAGCTCTTGAAAAGGTAAAAACGTATTTAATCGGTCTTTATTTACCTAGGGGCAGTTGTTTTCCAGAATTACCTCAAAGGAAAGCACAACGGTCAGACTTGAAATGGAAACAGAAAAATCTTCTGAAGCAGAACAGCACGCTGTGAATTTAAAAGTAATGGGCAAGCGTGGCTAAAGATCAAATAGATGACTTTTTAAAGGATCGATCCGAGGGAAAAGAAAATAAAACTTGTACATAAGATCAGATGTTTTGATTAAAATGTATACGTTGGCATTTTTTTATGGAAAAGACACACAATGAGAAAGTAAAAAAGTAAGAATGTCATCACACATCAAAGAATCTCTCACACTCAAGGGATTCATTTAAATTCCCATTTGGATGTTCAGTTTAAAAATATCAACAGCAGCAAAACAACAAACAGGTGGGAATGGAAATTAAATGAAAATATTAAAATACACTAAATTGAGGGAACTCATGTAATTATAAGATAGGCTTCAGGCCACTTATCAATTATACATTTAAACTACTCGAGGACAGGTATTGCAGCTGACACATCTTTGTATGCCCCAAAGCACTGAGTGGAGTGACTTGCATGTAGCAGATATTCAGCAAATATTTGTAGAAAGAAGAATTCTTTATGGAATGCAAAGTAGGTATAAGACACCAACCCTACATTTGTAGAAGTTATACTTTTCAGGGACAGGAAAAACTAACAAACATCAATTAAGTGAACAACATTTATAAAATGCAAAATGCAGAAAGTTTTAAATAATACCAACATAATAAATTCACATATTTTATGATTTTATAGAGTCAGTAGTGAAACAGAATTCAAAAGAAAGATCAATGTCATTCTGAGTTTGTATAGAAGACTGTGGAGAAGATAGACATTGATTTAGGCTTTGAAGAATGGAGAAATTATAGAAAGATGGAATGCAAAAACATAGTAAGGTAAGTAAAATGCTGCTTTAATAATATCAGCTTCAAGGTAAATTGCAAAAACTGTTATTAATATTTATGGTATCAAACTGAACACAAAGGAAACAAAGGAACAGAAATGAATCAATATAGAATATTCTGGTCTTAATTTATTGATTCCATATGAAGCTGCTATTTAAAGGCATCCTAATTTATTTCTGCATGATGGAATTAGTAGCTGTCACACTGCTAGATCTATTAGAAGGAAGTATGTCTTTTGGTTCAGTTAATTCAATTTCACAAGTATTTATTAAGTACTTATCTGAGCAAAGCACTATAGAATCATCCATGTACAAGCAATTAAAATTTAACTGGTTCAGAGGATATTTGCTACACCATTTCACTTTAAAAAGAGTTAACACTTGTCGTATCCCTTCTTGATCTTCTTATAGTAGTGCCTTGATTTAGAGGTTTGAGATTAGAGACGATGTCACCCAAGTCGAATATCTGAATCTTCATATTCAAGCTGGGTTTAGAGAAATGGCATTATTTTGAAAAACAGCTTTTCTTTTTAGTATGCTTTACTATTTGCACTATACTTTAACATCTGTTAGCTTATTTGATCCCCAGTCTCATGCATTAAAGTCATCTGGACAGGTATTTTTATCTTTCTTATAAGGAAACTGAGTCTGAGAAAGTTAAATGATTTTCCAAGAGCTTTGTATGGATTGATTGATTGGAAGCCATACCTTGAACACAAGATCTTTAGGACAAAAATCAAATGCGTTTTCCACTGTGCAATACTACAACAGAAGTAGCCATGTTGTTATGTCATCCAGGGCGGAAATTAGTTCAAAGAAGAATTTCCAGTGTCTCTGAGTAGGCTGAGAAAATCTGGTTGAGATGGTAATCTCAGTAGTCCACAAGTGTCACATATCTAACTACACAGAGATATAATTAGGTGAGTAAAACAAAGAGAAATTATATAATATTTTCAAAATATTTGATCAGTGTAGATGAGAAATTCTCACTCAGGGAATTTTGTCCCCTTCCCCAGGGGATCATTGGCAATGTCGGTAGACATGTTCGGCTGTCACGACTGCAGTGATAGATGCCAATGGCACTTAGTACATAAAGGCCAGGAAAGCTGTTCAACACTCCAGTGTACAGGACAGCCTCCCCTCCCACTCCCACCCTGCACACAGAGAAATATCTGGCCCGAAATATCAATACCTTGAGGTTGAAAAAACCCTGCTATAGACAATCAAGGTAATTCAGGGAAAATAAATTGAAATTTTATAAAATTATGTGAGTTTTTATGTGCTTCTGATGGTTACATAATCTATATAATTATCTCAGTGCTTCTCTGAGACTTAAATCATCTCAGATTTAGAGATGTGAGAGTTACCAAATGTAGTTTTTTCATAATTTTTAAAATATATTGACACTTTGAGAAATAAACACTATAATTCCCTCGTGTGATTTCTGTCCCCACATTTCCATTATTATTATTTTTAAGCAACAAATAATGTTGCAGACTGCTGTTTCCAAGCCAGAGTGTGTAATACATTCTTTTTCAGTTTAAAAAAGTAAGTTCAGTAAAATGGTTCCTGGTTAACAAAAGGTAAGTTAAGGGGTCTCATGAAACAAAAAATAAATGTAACATTAAAATGTCCCTGTCAATTCATCACCCCTTGTTTGGATTTCTTGTTGAAATATCTGAGAGGCCAAGTTGGTTTGGTCAGGTCACTTTGGCCACAGTGCATGAATATGTCTAGTAAAATTGGTTAATTTGAGAATCAAACGACCAATGTTGGTTCTTGTCAATTTGATAGTTAAGTGCAAATCTTGAGGACAAAAGAAAAACACGAGACATAAAATGAAGGCAAAAACCATTTCATGAAGAATCCTGTTTATCTTATAAAGGAATATGAATTTTATCCACTAGGTGATAGAAGATACTGTTTGGGTTTAATCAGGTGTGTCTATTGTGATGAGCTCTGCTTTATAAGTATATAAGTCAATTTGATGGTTACGTGGAGGGTGGATTTTACTCATCAAGGTGAAAGGGAAGGAGAACGATGAAAGGATTCTCGTTGCAGATTTAAAGATAGTGTCTGAAGTAGAGTAGTGGTTATAGAGATAAAAATATTAGAAAGTTTAAAAAATCAGAGGAAATTGACAGGATTTGATTATTAATTGCATTAAAAATTTGAGGAATTAAGGAGAGAGAGGAGTGAAGAATGACTTTATGATTTCTATTTGGGAACATCGTAGTGTAATAGTGCCTTGGGGAAAGAGTTTGCAGAAACCTGTCCATTCCCATCAAGGATATCAGTTTGGAGATTCCAAGCCTCAGACAGATGTTTAAGCTAGGTAGTGCTTCTGACTCAGATTCTCTGTTAAAAGATATATTTTTGGAGATTTGGGCACAGAGGAATAACATATATAAGAATCAAGTGTTGAAGAAATGCCTAGGTGGAAAGATAAGCAAAATGATATTTAAAAAGCGATTTGCTTTTGAGAAGTTCTATGCTCATAGGCCTTGTCTGCTTTGTTGACTGCTCTGCGTCCCTAGCACCCAGAAGACTACATTTGCGATAACATCACAAAATATTTGTTGAACAAATATATTAAATGATTAAATAGTGTACAATAGACTTTTCTGACCAAAGGTACTGTAGGCACATTACATCAATTAACTTTTGCTCAATTCACTTATATAAGCAACAAATGTCGTTGAGCAATACATCTTATAATAGTCTCTTCATCATGGTTGAATATATTGATCTGAAAATCTATAAACTGGAAAAACAAGTTATCTTACACCCAAATTTCCATCACATAGTAGTGGGCCAGGAACATGACCCCAAATCACCCCTATTCAAAAAAGGGGACAATGGGAATCACACAGTAGTCTCTGATCCACAGCAACTCTGAAATCCCACTGGGCAGATCTTGGGAAGCTCTTTATTCTGGGTATGGGGAATGTTCTGTGTAGACTTCAGTTCTGGTCCTGGGAGGAGCTCCCAGGTTCATTGTTCTAGAAGGCTTTAACTAAACCCTCTGTGTAGGCCTTCATGTTCAAACATCTGAGTGAGGCATTGAGGACAGGGTCCTCCTTGGTGACTGAGATACATTCTCAGCTTACCCTCTTGCCCTTAATCATTTTACTTTAAAAGTCACAATCTTTTTTGGTATAGTTTTATAGCACTCTTTGCAATGAAACTTTCTCAAAAACTTTTTTTTTTATAAATGCCATATCTGGTTAAAAGTGATGAAGAGTACCAGAATTTGCTACCCCCAAATATGCCTCTTTGGCATACACATTATTTTGAGCTAAAAACCAGAGGAAGGCTGGGTGCAGTGACTCATGCCTCTAATCCCAGCACTTTGGGAGGTCAAAGTGGGTGGATCATTTGAATTCAGGAGTTCGAGACCAGCCTGGACAACATGGTGAAACCCTGACTCTACTAAAATACAAAAATTAGCTGGACATGGTGGCAGGCACCTGTAATCCCAGCAACTTGGGAGGCTGAGGCAGAAGAATAGCTTGAACCCGGGAGGTGGAGGTTGCAGTGAGCCGAGATCGGCCCACTGCACTTCAGCCTGGGCAACAGAGCAAGACTATCTCAAAAAAGAAAAACAAAACAAAAGAAAAAACAAAAAACAAAAACAAAAAACAAAAAACAGGAAACAGCAAGACAAAGGAAAAGCATGAAAATTCGGGCACTAGTTTTCCTTTTGTAAAGGAAATTTTCATTTGTAGAGATATTTCTCTCATGTGTCAGGAAGAGAATTCTTAACAACTCATCAATAGATAATGCATGGACTTAAATCTGCATAACCAACTGTATGCAGATTTTCACGCTTTTCCTGGTCACTTTCTCATAACTTGCCTCTCCCTTCCAGAAATCCCAAACTCTTTTGCTTTTGTTTTAGTCTAAGATGATACATAAACCCAAGTTCTAACCACCCATTGGCTTTCTCTCCTCACTGGGTACCCCCATGTGTACATGCACAATGTACATGTTAACATGTTTTTCTCTCATTAACCTGTTTTTGGCCAATCTAATTTACAGGGACCCACCTGGAGAGCCTAAGATAGAGAATATTTTTTCCCTTTCCTACAGTAAAAAAAAAAAAAAAAAAAAAAACACACAAGAAGAATCCACATATTATTGCCCACTTTACACATGTAGGAGTACAGAATAAACTATTAATACACAAATGGATTGACTGTGAGCATGGATCATACATATGCTAATTATTTATTTGGTAATGCTTGGGATGGCAATACAGTATTTCCTGAAATATCTATATCCTTTTGGTGTCTTAATTCATCATAAAAGTAAATAAATATATTTGATTCCACTCACTATCATGTCCCATTATACCTATAGGCTTAGAGATATTTTGTGATTGTTGTTAGAAATCTGTCCGTAGTCTCATTTTACTGAGCCATTTCATTTAAAGAAAAAAAAACTTTCATTTTTTACTATTTTATGTTTAATGGACATACAATAATATTACATATTTATGGGATATATAATAATGTTTTGATATATATAATGTATGGCGATCAGGGTAATTAGCGTATTCATCATCACAAACCTTTATCATGTTTTTTTGTGTTGGGAAGATTCAATATCCTCTTTTTAGCTACTTGAAATTGTGTAATATATTATTTTTAACTACAGTCATTTTACAGGCGTGTAGGACACTAGAACCTATCCCTCCTATCCAGTTGTAATTTTCCATCCTTTAGCAAATCCTTCCCTATTCCTCCCTTCCTCCTACCCTTCCTAGCCTCTAATATTCTATGTTCTACTCTTTACTTCTATGAGATCAAAATTTTTCAGCTTCTACAAAAATTCTCTTATTAAAGTAAGTTTTCTTTTAGAAATAAAATATTCTTTCTTACTCCTTCTCATTGAAAAAGAGAAAACTTTACTGGAAGATATTTCAACTCATTCAGGAGTCTTCACAGAAGCTATGATAGTCTTGCCTTAGACTGGCCTTTCTCCTCAGCGCAGTGTTAATCTGACAATCATTTATGGGCTGGAGATGCTTAAGTTGCATCTTTATACCTTGAAGCCCAGGGATACTTGGGTTCACTCTTTATCCCTTCTTATAAACAGGCCAGTTCTTTCCTGAGCTCATCTCTTTTTTATGGCATTTGTTAGCCGCAGTAGATAACAACTCACATTCCTTATGTTTCATCTCAAAATCTCCTTGCGCAAAGCTACAGAATCACTAAGTATATTTTCTTCTGCCTGTGTTACTGTGGGTGACGGTTTTGCCAAATATTTTGCAAGACATTATTCGTCACCCTTTTTCTAGCCTAACATGAGTTACCATGCCACCTGTCCCTTGGCTCTGAAGCCATGTGACACATATTTTAGATTTCTGCTTTGCCAGTGCACATATTCTAGGTATCAGTTTCTATATTCAGAAGCAGTTGCTGCAATGATGTTATTAACCCAGTATTCCCTAAACCTCAATGATTTACCATAGTACATACTGATTTCTCATTCACTGTGAATTGGCTACAGTAAGTCTACTACAGCCTGTGGGGTCAGGTTCTTGTTTGTACCACATGATATCTCAATCACCTAGAATGAAGCAGCAGCTCTAATCTGGGGAACACCACTGTCATACTGGAGGGAAGAGGGAAGGAGGCCTGGCAGAAATTTGCAGTGACCCTTAAAGACCCTACTTAGATTTGGTGCTGTCTCCCTTTCACCTGTATTTCATTGGCTAAATCTAACATCAGAAGGATGGAAATATATACTCCTCCTAAGGGAGAGTGGATATTGCTGAACTGTAACACAGTAGGACTTAAGAAAAAACAAACTTTATGTCTCAACATAAGCTCCACCAAGGTTAAGACACTTTTTTTGTGTGTGATGATACCAGTCACATAAAGAACTGAGGGTCCTAGGTATTTAACCATGTCAATGCAGTCTATTTTACATTACTAACTAAAGAAAAATGGGTGCCCTTTAAAGATTTTTTTAAGATTAACAAAAAGAACTCCATAGGAGCCAAATTAGGACTGTAAGAGGGATGCCTAAGGACTTCCATAGAAACTTTCACAAAATTGCCCTTGTTTAGTGAGAGGAATGAGCAGGAACATTGTTGTGGTACATGAGGAATCTCTGGTGAGGTTTTCTTGGGCAATTTTCTGCTGAAGCTTTGGCTGACTTTCTCAACAATGCTCTTATAATAAGCAGATATTCTTTGGTCCTCCAGAAAGTCAACAAGCAAAATGTCTTGAGCATCCCAAAAGACTGTTGCCATGACGTTTGCTCTTGACCAGTTACCTTTGCTTTGACTGGACCACTTCTACCTCTTGGTTCCCATTGCTTTGGTTGTGCTTTGTCTTCAGGATTACACTGGAAAAGCTGTTTCATCTCCTATTACAATTCTTAGAAGTGCTTCAGGATCATGGCACCATTTGTTTAAAATTTCCATTGACAGCTCTGCCCTTGGTTGCAGCTGATCTCAACACAGTGATTTGGCACCCATAGAGTAGAAACATTGCCATTTTTAATCTTTTAGTCTCAACGAGTAAACGGAACCAATTGAGATGTCTACGGTGTTGGCTACGGTTTCTTCTGTTCATCCTTAGTCCTCTTCAATTAGGGCATGAACAAGATTAATTTTTTCCTCAGAAATTTGATGTGAAATGGTCCGCTGTCGTGGACTTCATCTTCAACACTATCTTATTCCTTCTTAAAATGAGTTATCCATTTGTAAACTGCTGATTTCTTTGGAGACATTGTGCCCACAAACTTTCCTTAAAACTCAATGATTTCACCATTCTGCCAGTCAAACTTCACCATAAATTTAATGTTTGTTTTAACTATAAATTTAGCAGAATTCATGTTGCTGATAGGGGCTCTTTTCAAACTGATTTCTTATCCTTTCTAGCGCCTCAGATTAGGTCCTGTTCAGATATACTATAGCAAGTGAGTATGAGTTTATTTTGCTGAAAAATTTTTTAAAATCCATGCATAGTTTTTTAAATATGCATTTCCCATGATTTTTTGAAGTCCCCTCATATAACCCTCCATAAGCAGCTGCTCTGTGTATGTTAAGACCTTTGTGTGATCTAGAGGAATCAATGTTTCCATGTATTTGTAAACATGCTTTATGTTTAATAAAGCAATGACATTTGAAAATCAACACCAGAATTTTTTCTGGGAATCTGTAGAAATATATTTCCAAAACCATAAAAAGGAATAATCAGCTGGGCGCAGTGGCTCACCCCTGTAATCCCAGCACTTTGGGAGGCCGAGGCGGGCGGATCACAAGGTCAGAAGATCGAGACCATCCTGACTAACATGTTGAAACCCCGCCTCTACTAAAAAATACAAAAGATTGGCCGGTCGCGGTGGCTCACCCCTGTAATCCCAGCACTTTGGGAGGCCGAGACAGGCGAATCACGAGGTCAGGAGATCCAGACCATACTGGCTAACACGGTGAAACCCCATCTCTACTAAAAAAAAAAAAAAAAAAAAAAACTAGCCGGGCGAGGTGGCGGGCGCCTGTAGTCCCAGTTACTCGGGAGGCTGAGGCGGGAGAATGGTGTAAACCCAGGAGGTGGAGCTTGCAGTGAGCTGAGATCCGGCCACTGTACTCCAGCCTGGGCGACAGAGCGAGACTCCATCTCAAAAAAAAAAAAAAAAAAAAAAAAGATTAACCGGGTGTGGTGGTGGGCGCCGGTAGTCCCAGCTACTCGGGAGGCTGAGGCAGGTGAATGGCGTGAACCCGGGAGGTGGAGCTTGCAGTGAGCCGAGATCACACCACTGCACTTCCAGCCTGGGTGACAGAGTGAGACTCCATCTCAAAAATAATAATAATAATCATCATCATCATCATCATCTACCTTACTCCTCTCATATACCCTAAAATATAATTCAGCGAGTGAGAATGTATACATTTTTTATCAATCGTTTTAAAAATACGGCCCAGAGTTATGGTATATTCTTTAAGGTCACTTAGCGTTTGTTAAACTCATAATTCAATTTAGAATTTGATTTTCTGTCTTAATGCTTATTCTTAATTGAATTAATTACCTCTCAAAGAGAAGTTTTAGATGAGACTATTTGTTTTAAATTATACATATTCATAACTATACTATGCTTCTACAGAATGAAGAGAATAATTTGTAATAGATTTTAAGAAATAATACTTACACTAAAAAATATCAAAGAAAGTTCAGGTTAATTCTTTGTAACCTAAGAGAAAAATAGAGTATTTAAGAATCAATTTAACATGAAGGATGACTTTGCCATTAAAAAATCAATCAAAAGTAAACTTTCAAAGTTCAAAAAAGAAACCCTTCCACATATAAAAATTAGAAATGGCTTTTATCAGTAATTTTGCTTTAAAATTGTATTAAATGCATTAAAATAAATATGATTTAATGAATGAGAGAATAACACTATGTTGCCATGGGGGAAATACCTTTGATATTATCATGATAAAAATTTTAGTTTAAAAAAATTAAGAGCAAGAAGAAAATGATTCAGTGTTGAAGAAAAATGTGGGAAGGAAGCAATGCACATTAATAATATAGTACCACTCACTAAAAATCACTTTTGCAAAAGTAAAGCAAAAAACGCATGCTCGAACTGACCATAGTGTAAGGAATTCTCTTCTCCAACTCTCATAAGTGTTTGAATATTGGCCATGTTTCAAGCTGTGGACTAGAAACCACAAACAAGAATGTATGCCAACCCCTCAATTTTGTTTAATAGAGCATCCAAATAAAACATGCTTGATCTCTGCTCTAGTGTACTACTTGTACAAGTGTAATGAGTTATTTCTTATAGTGCCTTTTTCTTATTTTCTTGCATATGATTTCTGCGTTCAGCTTGATGCATCCATCTGCCTCCAAGAATGTTAGGAATATTGTGGAACAAAATGCATAAATGGAAAACAATATTCAGCTTCTGAAACTAAAAGTATGTTCTTTAAGTTCTCCATAAGGCAATAATCTTGAGAGCTAGTATCTTCCCAGAGATAAACTATTTTCTAAATTTCTTCATCTACTTCTATAATATTATCAAAGGCCTGAATATTTTAATAATAGAATTTTTAGGGAAGAAACTAGTAACAGCCCAAATCTTCTTGCCCCAGTTCATTTTGATGAGGAGAGAAAGTGAAGAAAGGGTCTGGTTCACCCTCTTCTGAGGGAGTCTGTCTTGATGGAGTTAAGGGGACTTTCATGATATCTGATGTGGATAAGGAGAATATGTAGGATGCAGAGCGGCTTTGATCTCATTTTATTCTGGGACATTGAAGGGAAACTTCCCTGTACAGCCTGCAATATGGCTGCCTCAAGGTAAAAGAAGCAATTTGTTCTGGGAAAGGGGAGCAGGAGACAAGGCTTTGCCCCATAAAGTCCACTTCAGTCTCCAGATTCACAAAAGCATGTGCCTGGGGGGTACCAAAGGCAGCCCAGTGTGTTGGCTGGGAAGCATGCTAGGGGGACGAGAGGCCTCTGTATCTGGGTATAATGGCCTTGAAGCCAAGAGGTTTCCTACCGCTCACCTGGGCCAGGGACCACTTGGGAGGTGCTGCTAAATTCCAGAGTTCCATAGATCCAGAATGAGCCAAAGTTGACCTAGTATAGCAAAGAAATGTTGACTGCCCTTAGAGTACTGATTAAGCCAAAAGAACTGATCAATGTTTTATTAGCCACGGACTGCAGAATTGAATGCTCTTAGAGCACCCAGGAAACCCACTGACAAATGGTATCACTGTCCACAACCAGGGGCCTAGTAAGGAATATCAGAGAGAAGTCAAGCACTCCTCGTCTAAACTCCCTTCACCATATGCTCCAACAACATTTTAGTGTTGGGGAAGAAGAGGAACTCTATAAAACATTAATCCGCCCCTCCCCGCAAAAAAGAATCAATTGACTAGGGAATTTGTATTATTAGATTGGGCTATTTTATTTTTTACTGATACCATTCTTCATATATGTGCTTTTGTGAACCCATAGAATATGCTTTTGTGAGGGAAGTTCAGATCAACTGTGTACTATTTTTTTAAAAAAACACTGCAATATTCTAATAGACCTCAGTATGTGAGAGTAATTCATGACCCTACAATTTTAAAACATTCACCCTAGTCTAAGAGAAACTTAAGTCAATCATAGTGAAGATAAAATAAGACATTCTCTCAAGGGCCTTAATGGGAGGCCAGTAAAAATGTACCCCTGCTTTTCTGTGTGTTCATAATTTGCTTGGTCATTACTGGTCCCAAAACACTGATGACAGTTTAAAGCTTAATTATAAATTGGAGGTCCAGGGCTGAATTTAGCCTACAAATGTGTTCTGTTTTGGCTTTCAAAGTGTTAAAACCTTGAACCAACATTTATAAATATAAATGTTTCTAAAGAAATCCAGAACCCAAATTTCTGGATTTCTTTAGAAGGTCTGCAGAAATAGTAACTAATGACTAGAGCCAAGTAGAACGTATCTATCCCTTGTAAGCAAGAAAAAAATTCCTTTGTTATCTGCAGTCACAAGTACTATTTCTATTAATTTATTATTTTTTTTAACATCCAGTCCAGGTCATTCATTTTTATTACTGGTCTAACTTCTTTCTTAGTCTGTTGAAATTGCAAACCTTGTTTTAAAGCAAGTGGAGAAAACGAAGGCTCGTGGATGTACTGGTACAACAGACACTTATTTCAGATTTTCATTTTTATTTCTTAAAAATATTTCCCAAGGATAGAACACTTTTTTCCACTTATTTGCTCTGAGATTTTCTAATTAATTCAGCTTCACTTCCCAAGATGTGCCCACTTGGACTTTATTATCCCTTGCAGGGATTGGGTCTGGAATTCAAGAGTATCTCAGGTAGTGCGTGTGCCTTGTTAGGCTATAATTGTATATTCAACAAATATAGAACATGCAAATTAAAAATATACACTTTTTACAAATGAGAAAAAACAATATGAGTGACACAAAGGATAATTTATTGTTTTATGAATTTAGGGAAAAGTTAAGTCTAAATGTCAGAGGCACAGAATTGCAGTCCTAACTCGGGAACATATGAAAGCAGAATTGCCAGTGCTTCAATGACTAAGTATTAGCATCAGTAAGTCATCCCCTCCCTTCTTCCCTCTTTTCATCCTTATGCAGAATAATTCCTTACATATGGCTGAAAACCCAACTGCAAAGAGTTCCTTCACAGCTTATGCTACTACTAGTCCATGTGATTTCAGAGGAAGGACAGTGATTGGCTGAACTTAGATAAGCTGTATACTTCCAAAATTAATTGCAGCCAGATGGTTGAGTTTTGTATAAATACATCACTTCCTTCTAGAGCTACGTGAAAGATGGGAAGCTGCAACTTCTCAAGAGTGGAAAATAATGCTAGGCAGGAAATATCATAGAGGCACAAGACAGTAACCAAGGTAATAGTACATGTTTTATAAGTAGATAGGCTAGTGAATGACCATGGTGTGTTTTGCAGTTAAAGAGATGTGTGCTAGAATCTCAGTTCTTCTTGTTTACAGATGACTTAAGCTTCCCAGAAGTCCTTCTCTTATAAATGGGGAAGAGAATAACTTATTTCATGGAATTAACAGAAAGTAGAATGATGGATTTAAAACATCTAGCGCGTTAGTGCCTAATAAATGTCAGTTCCTTTTTATCTTTTGCTACAATAAATTAGTATCCTATAAGACTGGAATTATGAACTGTTGGCAACAGTAAGGGAGATTTTTCTAACTGTTCAATTTACTGACATTTGAATCATTTTGAAGGAGAGGTATTGAAATTAAAAAGGATTGCTCAAAGACCTATTGCATGTTTGTGACAAAGTGGGAATTAGAATTCAAGCTTACTTTCAGTCCACTAGAATATTATTCATATGACTTAATTTTAATGAGTGCCTATTATGTGCCAGGTACTCTCCTAAGAATTTGTCACCTGTAAGTGGAAAAAAGAGTTAAAAAATATCTATTCTGTGGGGATTACATTCTAGTGTAGAAGAACAAAGATTAAATATGAACCAAGATGTTAAGTCAATTATATAGTATGGCAGAAAGTGATAAGGGCTATGGAAAATATAGTAGGGAAGGAAAACAAGGAGTGAAATAGTTTAGGATAGGGTCAGCCTCAAATAGTCATCAGTGTGGGTGGGCTTCATTGAGAAAATGACATTTGAGCAAAAGAGTCAAAGGAGGTCAAGGAATTTTACACCTGTAGAAATCTGGGAAATGTATACCAGTGTGAGGGAACAACACTGTAATTGTACTAAGTCAGGAGGCTTTCAGGTGTTTTGTAGAGACACCAACGGTGCCAATGTAGCTATAGATGTATTAGTAAGTGCGGGACCATGGAATATAAGGTGTGTGATGTAAATGTTTACATGCCATTTCAAGGCACTTAATTTTCTTTCTGAGTGAAATACAGATCCCATCTGGGAGGTTTTATCTGAGAAATTACATAATCTAAGATGTATTTTTGGAATAATTCTAACAAATCTGAAAAGAATAGATTAGAAGGTAAAAATAATGAAAATAAGGAAACAAGTTACCAGTTAGGAGACCAGATGAGATATAATGGTGGATTGCACAAGATGTTTGCAGCAAAGGTAAAGAGTAATGGCTTTATTTTTTATATATTTTGAAAATAGAAACAAATTTTCCCAGTGAAAAGTATGAGGCGTAAGAAAAAATTAAAATTTTTTTGTTTTTATTTTCATTTTATCGTTCAAAGACAATAAATGTAATCTGATGACAGAAGCAAAGAGAGAGGAGCGAGACATGAAAAAATGCTATGCTGCAATATTTAAAGGTAACGGAGGAGACCACTAGCTGAAAAATAGAAGTAGTCTAGTAGGTGGCAAATGATGAAAATGAATGGAGTCTGAAAACATCTCTGGCCAGAAGCTTTGTTTCGTTTTGAAGAATAATTTACTCACTTCTGGACTCTCCAACATGGCCAACTAGATGTGGCCAAGAGATACATCTCCCTCTGAGGTACCAGGAAACTGGAAAGGCTGGCACACTCTTAGCAGATCTTCGTAGGAAAGGCATTGAGAGTGGTTGGAGGGAAGACACAGATGTTGAAGGGGGAGGAAGGTGGGAACCCTGCAGGGGTCTACCACACTGGGCCTCATTCCTGGTCCCTGATGGTTTCTGTGGAAGGGGTGAATTGAACAGGCAAGGAGCAACCTGCTCTCACCACAGGCCTCTGGAATCCTGGCAGGAGGTGACCCCTTGACTACCACAGGCAATTAATTTGACAGGGATGACTGCTTAGAAAAGCAGTAGGGGCAGAACTCCAGTGGGTGGGGAGCCTAGAGGGTTTGGTGTGGCAGTGACTGTAGTAGAGCATGGCCAGTGACAACCATCACCTTGGGCTCGAATTGCTCCCCTAGGGAAATTTAGCCATAGAGGAACAATTAGACCTGAACTCTGCAGGGCAGTCTTGCCCATGAGATGAGGCCAGTCTGAGCTGAGCATCCCCAGTCTGCTGGCCTTTCCCAGGGCACCAGCCTGGCCATGCCTGCTTGCAATGCAGCATCCAGGTACTTCCTGGGGGCCCACTTCATAGCTCCTGCACTGGAAGACTGCATCTGACCATCACGGTGCTCCAGCAGAGCGGCCCCACAGACACGTACCAGCCCACTTGCATATTCCCCCCACTACAGCCTCACCTGTGCTACTTTATCTGTATGTACTCGCCCATGGCCACCTCAACATCACTTTGCTGATGTGTGTGTGTGAAGATGGACGTTGCCTTCCCTTCCCCATCAATGCGCAGGTGTGCGTGAACAGCCCTATGTCACTCCTGGTGGCATGAGTGCACACCACCACCTCCACACCCTGTCCCTGCATCAGCACTACTGCCAGTGCAAAACAGCACAGAGAACAGTGGACCCACCTCCACCCTGAGTGACCACTGTCATCCACATGAATGCACACAAAGGGCACACACAGTCTTGCTCCTTCCGGTGCCCTGCCCCTGTGCTAACATCACTACTAGCAGAAATGTATGCACAGTTGCCAGTGAGGTCCTCCCTGAGCCATGCTGCCAATGCCTCTGCTGTGAATGCCCACAAAGAGCATTAGCAGCCTGCCACAGCCAATGAACATGCACCCTACTGTTCTGCCATTGCTGTGGGCATGTGTAAATGAGGACAGATCCTGCTGCTACCACCCTGAAACGTGCTTTGGCTGGCACCACCCATTAGAGTATTGTGACCAATAGTCCAGGAGCACATGGGCCCCTCCAGCACAGTAGGTTCCTGACCTTAAGGTGACAGAGAGCAAAGCTGGCCTCATATCAGTTCTCTGTACTTGGAGCACATAGTCCAGTAGTCTTGAGCTGAGCTTTCACCTCCTAAAATCTTCCAGAAATGAAGCCAGTCAACTGAAAACACCATATGCCACAGTGAAGCCCCCAAGGACATCAAATAGGATAAAGGAAAAAAAAAATCAAAGGACAAAAAAGATTGAAGGAACATTAGCCCCCAAAATGAGAAAAAAAACAGCTTAAGAACTCTGACAACTCAAAGAGCCAGAGTGTACTCTTCTCTCAAAATGGCTGCACTAGTTCTCCATCAAGGGTGTTTAACCAAGCTGAGATGGCTGAAATGACCAAAATAGAATTCAGAATATATGGATAAGAACAAAGATATCAAGATTCAGCAGAATGTTGAAACCCAATCTAAGGAAGCAAAGAATTACCATAAAATATAGGAGCTGAAAGACAAAATAGCCAGTATAGTAAAGGATGTGACTGACCTGATAGAGCTGAAAAACACACTACAAAAATTTCATAATGCTATTGCAAGTATTGGCAGAATAGACCAAGCTGAGAAAAGAATATCAGAGCTTGAAGCCTGGCTTTCTGAAATAAGACAGTCAATAACAAAGAAAAAAGAATGAAAAGGAATGAGCAAAACCTCCAAGAAATATGGGAGTATGTAAAAACACTGAATCTATGACTCATTGGCATCCTTGAAAGAGATGGGGAGAATGGAAGCAACTTGGAAAACATATTTCAGGATATCAATGAGAACTTCCCCAACCTCACCAGAGAGACCAACACTCAAATTCAGGAAATGTGGAGAACCCCCCCAAAATACTTCAAAAGAAGACCATCCCCAAGATGCATAATCTTCAGATTCTCCATGTTTGAAATGAAAGACAAATGTTAAAGGCAACTATAGAGAATAAACAAGTCACCTACAAACGAAAACTGATCAGACTAACAGCACACCTCTCAGCAGAAATCCTACAAATCAGAAGAGACTAGGGGCTTATATTCAACATTTATAAAAGAAATTCTAACCAAGAATTTTATATCCAGCCAAACTAAGCTTCAAAAGGGAAAGAGAAATAAGATCCTTTTCAGACAAGCAAATTCTGAGGGAATTTGTTATCACCAGACCTGCCTTACAAGAGCTCCTGAAAGAAGCACTAAATATGAAAAGGAAAGACTGGTCCTAGCCACCACAAAAGCACACAAGTACATAGACCAGTGACACTAGAAAGCAACCACACAAACAAGTCAGCATAATAACCAGTTAATGACACAATGACAGGATCACATCCATACATATAAATATTAACTTTGAATGTAAATGGGCTAAATGTCCCTACTAAATGGCACAAGGTGGCAAGCTGGATAAAGAAGCAAGACCTAATGGTATGCTGTCACCAAAAGGTCCATCTCACATACAATAACAACCATAGGCTCAAAATAAAGTGATGGATACAAATCTACCAAGCAAATGGAACACAGAAAAAAGCAGGGATTGCAATCCTAATTTCAGACAAAATAGAGTTTAAACCCACAAAGATAAAAAAGGCAAAGAAGGGCATTACATAATGGTAAAGGGCTCAATTCAACAAGAAGACCTAACCTAAATAACATATATACACACACACGCGTGCGCATACACACACACATATACACATGTGCTTGTGTGCGTGTGCATGTGCGTGTGTGTCTATATGCAGCCAACACAGGAACACCCACATTCCTAAAGCATATTAGAAACCTTCAAAAAGACTTAGACTCCCACACAATAATAGTGGGAGACTTTAATACCCTGTTAACAGTAGATAATTGAGACAAAAAATTAACAAGGATATTTAGGACCTGAACCCAACACTGGACCTAATGGGCCTGATAGACATCTACAGAACTCTGTACCTCAAAACAACAAAATATACATTCTTTTCATTGCCACATGGCATGTATTCTAACATCAACTGCACAATGAGACGTAAAAATAACCATCAGCAAATGCAAAATAACTGAAATCCTATCAACCACTCTCTTGGAACACAGCACAACAAAAATAGAATCCAAGACTAATATAATTTCTCAAATTTTTATATAATTACATGGAAATTAAACAACATGCTCATAAATGACTTTTGGGTAAATAATGAAATTAAGGCAGAAATCAAGAACTTCTTTGAAACCAATGAGAACAAAGATACAACATGGCAGAATCTCTGGAACACAGCTAAGGCAATGTTAATAGTGATATTTATAGCACTGAAGCCACATCAGAAAATTAGAAAGATTACAAATTGACAACCTAATATCACAAATAAAAGAACTAGAGAAGCAAGAGCAAACCAAACCCCAAACTACCAGAAGATAAGAAATAACCAAAATCAGAGCTGAACTGGAGATTAAGACCAAAAAAAAAAAAAAAAAAAAATCATACAAAAGATTAGCCAAGCATGGTGGCTCATGCCTGTAATCCCAGCATTTTGGGAGGCTGAGATCAGGAATTCAAGACCAGCCTGGGTGACATAGTGAAACCCTCTGTCTACTAAAAACATAAAAAATTGGCTAGGTACGGCTGCACATGCCTGTAATTGCAGTTACTCTGGTGGCTGAGACAGGTGAATCACTTGAACCCAGGAGGGGGAGGTTGCAGTGACCTGAGTTCATGCCACTGCACTTCAGCCTGGGCGACAGAGCAAGACTCTGTCTTGCAAAACCCAAAACTATAAAAACCCTGAGAGAGAGAGAGAGAGAGAAAACAAACAAACAAAAACAAAACAATAACAACAAAAAACTCCAGGAGTTGGTTTTGGAAAAAAATAATAAGATATATGGACTGCTAGCTAGACTAATAAAGAAGAAAAAATAGAAAAGATCCAAATAAATACAATTCGAAAAGACAAAGGGGATATTACCACTGACTCCACAGAAATACAAATTTCCATCAGAAACTGCTAAGAATACTTCAACACACACTAACTAGAAATTCTAGAAGAAATTGATAAATTCCTGGATACATACAATCGTCAAGACAGAACCAGGAAGAAACTGATTCCCTGAACAGACCAATAACAAGATCCAAAACTGAATCACTACAAACAAATAGCCTACCAACCAAAGCCCAGGACCAGAGATTCACAGCTGAATTCTACCAGATGTACAAAGAATAGCTGGTAATATTCCTACTGAAACTATTCCAAAACATTGAGGAGGAGGAACTCCTGCTCAACTCATTCTATGAGGCCAGCATCATCCTAATACCAAAACCTGGCAAAGACACAATAACAACAACAACAAAAACTTCTGGCCCATATCCTTGATAAACATTGATACAAAAATCTTGAACAAAATAGTAGCAATCTGAATCCAGGACCCATCAAAAAGCTAATCCACCTCCACGATCAAGTAGCCGTTTTACTTGGGATGCAGGTTGGTTCAACATATACAAATCAATAAATGTGATTCATCAAAGAAGGATTACTAAAGACAAAACCAATATGATCACCTCAATAGATGCAGAAAAGGCTTTTGATAAAATTCAACATTGCACATGTTAAAATGTCAACACACTAGGTATTGAGGAAACATACCTGAAAATAACAAAAGCCATCTATGACAAACCCACAACCAACATCATACTGAATGGGTGAAACCTGGGAGCATCCCCCTTGAAAACCAGCACAAGAAAAGAATGCCCTCTCTCACCACTCCTATTCAATATAGTAATGGAAGTCCTGGTCAGAGAAATCAGTCAAGAGAAAGAAATAAAGGACATCCAAATAGGAAGAGAGGAAGCCAAACTATTCCTGTTTGCTGAAACATGATTCGATATGTAGAAAACCCTATAGTCTCAGCCCAAAAGCTCCTTAAGTTGTTAAATAACTTCAACCAAGTTTCAGGATGCAAAATCAATGCACAAAAATTACTAGCATTTCGTATACACCAATAACCACCAAGCAGAGAGCCAAATCAGGAACACCATCCCATTCACAATTGCCATATAAAAATAAAATACCTAGGAATGTAGCTCACCAGGGAGTTGAAAGATGTCTACAATGAGAATTACAAAACACTGCTCAAAGAAATCAGAGATGACATAAACAAATGGAAAAACATTTTCATGCTCAGGAGAAGAAGAATCAATAGGATTGAAGTGGCCATACAACTCAAAGCAATTTACACATTCAATGCTGTTCCTATCAAACTACCAATGACATTCTTCACAGAGCTACAAAAAAACTTTTAAAATTCACATGGAACCAAAGAAGAACCTGAATAGTCAAGGCAATCCTAAGCAAAAAGAACAAAGCTAGAGGCATCACATTACCCAACTTCAAACTATATTACAGGGGACAGTAAACAAAACATCACGGTACTGGTACAAAAATAGACACATAGACTAATGGAACAAAATAGAGAACTGAGAAATAAGGCTGCACATCTACAACCATCTGATCTTTGACAAGGCTGACAAAAATAAGCAATGGAGAAAAGACTCCCTACTCAATAAATGGTGCTGGGAAAACTGGCTAATCATATGCAGAAGATTGAAACTGGACCCCTTTCTTACACCATTTGCAAAAATCAACCAAAGATGGATTAAATACTTAAATGCAAAACCCAAAACTATAGAAACCCTGAGAGATAACCTAGGCAATACCATCCTAGACACATGAAGAGGTGAAGATTTCATAATGACACCACGAGTAATTGCAACAAAAGCAAAAGTTGACAGATGGAATCTAATTAAAATTAAGAGGTCTGCATAGCATAACAAACTTTTAATGGAGTAAACAGACAACTGACAGAATGGGAGAAAATTTTTGTCAACTATGCATCTGACAAAGGTCTAATATCCAGCGTCTATGAGGACCTTAAATTTACAGGCAAAATCAATCCCATTAAAAAGCGGGCAAAGGACATGAAGAGACACATGCATGTTCATTGCAGCACTATTCACAATAGCAAAGACATGGAATCAACTAACGGCCCATCAATGGTAAACTGGAGAAAGAAAAATATGGTACTTATACAGCATGGATACTATGCAGCTGTAGAAAGGAATGAGCTCATGTCCTTTGCAGGAACATGGATGGAGCTAGAGGCCATTATCCTTAGCAAACTAACAAAGGAACAACAACAACAATTGCATGCTCTCACTTATAAGTGGGAGCTAAATGATGAGAACACATGGATACATAGAGGCGAATAACACAGACTGGGGTCTTATCAGAGGGTGGAGAGTGGGAGGTGGGAGAGGACCAGGAAAAATAACTAATGGGTACTAGGCTTAATACCTGTGTGATGAAATAATCTGTACAACAAACTCCCCTGACATGAGTTTATCTATATAACAAGCCTGCACATGTACCCCTGAATCTAAAATAAAAGTTTAAAAGTAATAGGAAAAAGGAAAAATATGCATCAACAGTGTCATGTCATAGGTTTTTGCCTTCAGCAACAAATGGATGGAATTGCCCTCAGTTGAGATGGGAAAGACAGTGGAAAGAAAATGTTTAAGAGGGAAAGTAGTTCTCTTTTGTACTTAAGTTTGACAGGTCTACTCATTATGTGCAGATGGATGGAAAAGCCAAGTAGACAATTGAGTATAGAATTCTGGAATTTGGGAAAACTGAGGACATAACTCATTATAACGGACATATTTAAATTCATGAGACTCTGAGTAGGATTCAAAAACCATGAGTGTAGGTCGTAAAAAAGGACAAAGGCGATCCCTGAAGTATGCCAACGGTAAGAGGTAGGGAAGAGAAGAAACTGGTGAAGGAGCATGAGAAAGAATGGTCAATAAGTAGGCATAAATATAAGAAAGTACGGAGTTCCAAAAGCCAAATACCAAGCAGAAAGCAGTGACAATTTTCTTTTTTTTAATTAATTTATTTATTTTTTATTATTATTATACTTTAAGTTCTAGGGTACATGTGCATAACATGCAAGTTTGTTACATATGTATACTTGTGCCATGTTGCTGTGCTGCACCCATCAACTCGTCATTTACATCAGGTATAACTCCCAATGCAATTTAGTGATTAGTCAAGTAATGGGAGAAATAGAAATTTATCATCAAATTTAGCGACATTCAGGGCATGACTCACCTTGACAAAAATATGGGTTAGTAAAATGGTGAGGGCAAAACCTGATGGAATGAAGAGCGAAAAAGAAAAACTGGAAGGAATCAGGTCAGATGGCTCTCGGAGTTTTTCTGTAAAAGGGAGTAAAGAGATGGTGTATTATATGGCATAAAGAGGACCATTTTTGTAGGTCGAAGCAAATGATTAAGTAGAGAGGAAACTTAATGGTTTGGAAGAGAAGCCCTTGGAGCTTTAACCATTGATAGGCAAGATGGATATAATGCTCACGGAATGAGAAGGCCATTAGATGTTTAGAGAGGAGTGTGTATACTTTATCTACATACCCAGGAGGAATGGGTACCTGTACTGAATGGTGGGCCCTACAAATTGTTTTGCTTTTATTTACTATGAAAGAACAAGTCAGATTGTCATCTGAGGGTGAGAATAAGAAATTAGGAGAGCAAGGAAAATAAATGAGCCAAGGAAGTATTTGGTCATGGATTTAAAGTAACAGTTGTAAGTGTTCTCCAATCATGTTCAGTGCTTGGGATAAGGTTCAAGGGTGGTAGAGGTTTGGTGACCCAGGGTACAGGAAGAAACAAGTATTTTAGCACCTGTGGCTGCTGTAACAGATTAGCACAAATTGAGTAGTTTTTAAGACAACATAAATTCATTTTGTTACAATTCCAGAGGCCAAAAGCCTGAAATTAAGATATCAGCAGGGCTGAACTCCCTCCAAAGGCTTTAGGGGAGAATCTCTTCTTCGCCTCTTCCAGTATTTGATAGCTGTCAATAATGACTGACTTGCAGCCACATTCCTCCTCCTCCTCTGTGTGGCTGATGTTCATGTCACTCAAATCTCTGCCTCCGTCATCATGTTACCTTCTTGTGTATCTTTCTACTATGTCCCTTTTCTAAGGACACACACTGGTTGAGAGCTCACCTGGATAATCCAGGATTATCTCCTCATCTTGACATTCTTTTCTTTTTTGGGGGAGACAGAGTCTCACTCTCTCTCCCAGGCTGGAGCACAGTGGCACAATCATGGGTCACTGCAGCGTGGACCTCCTATTCTCAAGAGATGCTCCCATCTTAGCCTCCTGAGTAGCTGAGACTACAGGTTTGTGCCACTAAGCCCAGCTAATTTTTTAAATTGTTTGTAGAGATGGGTTTTCAGTAAGTTGCTCAGCATGTTCTTGAATGCCTGACCTCAAGTGGTCCTTTCACCTTGGTCTCCCCAGGTGCTGGAATTACAGGCGTGAGCTACCACATCCGGCCTTCAATATCCTTAACATAATTATATCCACAGTGACCCTTTTTTCCAAGTAAAGTAACATTCACAGCTTTGGAAATTAGAACATGGTCATACCATTGTTGGAGGGTACCATTCAGCCACTACAAGGTGCAAGAAGTTGAGGTTGGAGGCAATAACTGCCATTTTACTCACAGTAGAACTTCCTTCAAAATTAGCCAGTCCTCTCAAACCCTGACACTGCTTTATCAACTAAGTTTATATGATAGTCTAAATCTTTTGTTTTCATTTCAATGATGTTCACAGCATCTTCACCAGCAGTAGATTCCATCTCAGGAAACCACTTTCTTTGCTCACCCATAAGAAGCAATTCCTCATCTGTTCCCCATTTTATCATGAGATTGACACAAATCAGTCACAACTTCAAGATCCACTTCTAATTCTGTTTCTTTTGCTATTTCCACCACATCTGCAATGACTTTCTCCCCTGAAGCCTTGAATCCCTCAAAAATCATTCATGAGGGTTGGAAGACGTTTTCCAAACTCCTGTTAATAATCATATTTTGTCCTCCTCTCATGAATCCTGAATATTCTTAATGGAATGTAGAATGGTGAATCTTTTCCAGAAGGTTATCAATGTGCTGTGTTAGCATCGCTCACAGGAATCATTAGGGCAGCTACAGCCTTATGAAATCAATTTCTTAAATAATAAGACTTGAATGTTGAAATAACTTAACTCATGGGCTGCAGAATGCATGCTATGTTAGCAGGCATGAAAATAACGTGAATCTCCTTGTACATCTCTATCAGAGCTCTTGTATGACAAGTTGCGTTGTCAATATAATATTTGGAAAGGGATCTTTTTCTTTTTTTTCCTGAGCTGTAGATCTTAACAGTGATCTTAAGAGAATCAGTAAACAATGCTAGAAACCGATCCCATTCAGGCTTTGTTCTATTTATAGAGCACACAGAGTAGACTTAGCATAATTCTTAAGGGCCCTAGGAATTTCAGAGTAAGCACTGGCTTCAGCTTAAATTCATCAGCAGCATTAGCCCCAAACAAGAGAGTCAGCTTGTCCTTTGAAGCACTGAAGCCAGACATTCACTGCTCCTCTAAAGATGTAAAAGTTCTGGATGAAATCTTCTTCCAGTATAAGACTGTTCTTGTCTGCATTGAAAAATCGGTTGTTTGTTGTAGCCACCTTCATCGCTTGCTGCTTCACTTGCACTTTTGTGTTCTGGGGATGGCTTCTATCCTTAAACCTTATGAATTAACTTCTGCTAGCTTCAGGCTTTTCTTCTTCAGCTTCATCGCCTCTCAGCCTTCAGAGAATTGAAGAGAATTAGGACCTTGCTCTAGATTAGGCTTATGGTTTAGGAGAATGTTATTGTTGATTTGATCTTCTATCCAGACTACTCAAACTTTCTCCATATCGGCAATAAGGCTGTTTCATATTCTCACCATTTGTATGTTCGCTGGAGTAGCATGTTTATCTCCTCCAGGAACTTTTTCTTCACATTCACAACTCTGCTAACTAGTGCAAGAGGTCTGGCTTTCAGCCTGTTTTGGATTTCAATGTGCTTTACTCACTAAGTTTAATCATTTCTGCCTTTTGATTTAAAAAAAGAGACATGTGACTCTTCCTTTCATTTGAACACTTAGAAGACCATTGTAGGGTTGTTAATTGGCTTGATTTCAGTATTATTGTGTCTCAGAAAATAAGGAAGCCTGAAGAGCAGGAGAAAGATGAGAGAACATTTAGAACAGTCAGAATATGGACATTTATCGATTAACTTCACCATCTCATATTGGTGTAGTGTGTGGTGTCCCACAAAAATTACAACAGTAACCTCAAAGATCACTAATTACAGATCACCATAATGGATATAACAATAATGATGAAGTTTGAAATATAGTGAGAATTACCAAAATGCGACACAGAGACAGGAAGTGAGCACACACAGTTGAGAAAATGGTACCAATTGATTTGCTTGATGCAGGGTTGCCACAAACCTTCAATTTGTAAAAATTACTATCTGAAGTGCCAAAAAGCAAAGCGCAGTTAAAGTATGCCTGCACATGTTAAAGAAAGACAAATGAGAAAATAATACAATGTGAATTAAACGAAAACTCCCTAACATAAGATAGTAACTTTTTTTCCTATACCCGTTCATTTCAGCCATCATGAAAGCTCCATTTTCCTTAATTGCTACCGCAGCTAAGAATCTTCGCAGTGTGCACATAAGCAACTGATTGCTTCAGCCTTTCAAAGCTTGGAATCATGGGTTAGATTAGGTCTGTGCCTTGAAATACAAATGTAGGCATCCCCACCTGCCTCTCAGTGGTTTCTATCAATGGCTCTGGTCTTTTAGTCAGGTGATAATCACTGTCTTATTTATGTGATGCCTCAGGAGACCGTTTTCCCAAGTCCTATGTTCTTTCCCCCTCTGTGTTAGTCAGGTCTCATGCTGCTAATAAAGACATACCCATGACACTGTAATTTGTAAAGAAAAAGAGGTTTAATGGACTCACAGTTCCATATGGCTAGGAAGGCCTCACAATCATGGCAGAAGGTGAAAGGCATGTCTTACATGGCAGCAGGCAAGAGAGAATGAGAGCCCAGCGAAACAAGCCTCTTATAAAAGCATCATATCTCATGATACTTGTTCACTACCATGAGAACAGTATGGAGGAAACTACCCCTATGATTCAATTACCGCCTACCAGGTCTCTCCAACACATGGGAATTAGGGGAACTACAATTCAAAATGAGATTTAAGTGGGTACAAAGCCAAACCATATCACCTTCTACAGCCCCAACAGAAAGCTCTACTGGAGTCTGTGTGGTCTTTATGAGGTGCATGAAGACCTATTTAACAATACAACTTTTCTCTCATTCTTGTCCCTTTTCCTTCTTCCCCAACTCTTTTTTTTTTTCCTAAGAGGTTGAGGTCAGATGCACTGTATCAACATTCTAAGAAAGAGCTTTCACTTCTGGTTATTGTAATGGAATATATGAAACGAGTCTAAAATTCATTATCTTGTTTCAATTCTCCACTTAATTAATCCGAGTCTGCATTTATTTAGCAAACAAGCATTTATGGAGCACTCACTCACAATATGCTCTAGGAATATGAACATTGAGAAAACATGGTTCTCTTCTCACCTTACTTATTCTGTCAAGTGCAGGAATCACCAAACTGAACCATGAGTAAAGCCCAGCTCACAGCCTGTGTTTGTACAGCCCTCCAGCTAAAAAGTGTTTTCTGTATTTTTACCAGGTTGTAAAGAAAAAGTAAAATATGCAACAGATACTGTATACAGCTCACAAAGAATATGGTATTTACAGTCTGAACCTTCATAGAAAAACTTTGCTCACCCGTAGTCTAGTGGAAAAATACGTAGATATAATATCAACCTCGAACATTGTTGGAATTTGTTGTGGACTGAGTGCTGCTTTTGCTTGGCCAGCATAAATCTCTTTTCTTCTAATAAGGGATTTTCTTTTAGCAACAAACCCCAGCCTGATTTTAGACTATGAGGTATGGAGGTCCTGACTCCACCACCTTTAGTTTAGGGCTGAGGGCCTAAGCCCAGTTACTTTTGCTGTTCAATTCCTTGATCACAGAAATTTGTTCAGAGAAGGGCTCACGGCCCAAGTTAGTCCAGTAAGATCTGTTAAAATCATTGGGAATGGAAAATTCCATTTCTCCTGAAATTATATGCTGAATGATCACGAGAAACAGCTGCTCAGGGTCACAGTTTCTAAGAGGATCTGTCTGAGAGACAGACTAACTCTGAGGGAAGCAGAGACAAAAATAAAAAATAGAAGTGTTGAAGATATTCTTTGAGACTTAAATCCAATTGTACCTGGAGTTAAATCTCTTTTCTGGATTTGCTTATTTTGTTTCATGAGGTAACAAAATTACTTTTTGTTTCTGCTAGTTTAAATTAAGTTTCTGTTATTGTAACATAGTAGACTCCAACCAATAACAAATTAAATGGGATAATGAATGTTAAATAACCAGTACATAAAGGTGCTTAGGAAACTCTCATCTTTCCCAAAATCATAATATGGTATGCTAAAAATTATAAAAGATTTACATTTAGAATGTATGTTAAAGATAATCAGATCCAACTTCCTTTGTTTTACTGAAGTGGAAATTGTAAGGCCTAGAAAATTTAAAAGAAATTTAAAATTCAACTTCAAAAAGAAAATATCACTGTGCTGTGCTCATCACTAATTGAAGTGTATTTAATTTTGTATAGTAACAATTATGAGCAGTGTGTCATAGATCACTGGCTGTTAGAAAAGATTGTCATTTAACTGGGTTTGGAAGAAGGAGTATGTTTTCTCAGTTAAAAGAGGTCAGTGTGTGAGTGCTAGAGAAAGGGAAGGTATTCCACACAGAAGGAGTAAACTATATAAAGGTCTGAATATGAAAGAGAACATATAACTGTGAGAACTGCAAGACTTAAATACAGGTGATGATTTAGTAGTGGGGAATGAGTAGAAATGATGAAGTAGCTGGAGGTAACCCTGGGTCAGATCATGACTTTCCTTGTAGCACCTATAAAAGAATGTGGACTATGAGAAGTTGCAGGATTTAAATTAATGTTTACGAAAGGAAACACAATGCACCTGCTACTCTATTCATCCAAGAGAACAATGTGAGGGTCTAAGGTAAGACTCATCTGGGAGTAGGAGGGTGGGAAAAGGGTAGGAGATGAGATGAAGATATTTTAGGAAGTGAGGGGGATTTAGGAGGTAAACAGGCAAGATGTGGTGACTAATTCCACGGGAGAAGTCAACTAGATGGAGAAGTTCTGCGGAACGGATGCTAGTTGTATCCTCTGATAACAGAAAATAAGGAGAAGCCTGAAACGTGTGTGTGTGTGTGTGTGTGTGTGTGTGTGTGTGTGTGTGTGCGTGCGCACGCACATGTATATTAGAGCAAGAGAGCAAGAGAGCAAGTGTGAGCGTGAGTGTGGAGAAAGTGCTGGGGTTGTAGGAGAAATGTGAAGAGTTCTACTCTTGGCATTTTGAGTTTGAATTGCTCACAGTCATTATATGATTGTCAAACATTAAAGAGTAAGGTCTGGAGTTTGCAATAATCATCCTGTAGACAGGAAGTAAAATGTGATGGAATGAAATTAGGTAAGGATTTCTTGTTGTATCTGCTGGTTTAATCCAGGTCTTTCTCTTTATCAATTACATGTAATAAGCAAAATATTTTAAACATTTTTTTTAAATTTATTTATTATTATTATACTTTAAGTTGTAGGGTACATGTGCATAACGTGCAGGTTTGTTACATATGTATACTTGTGCCATGTTGCTGTGCTGCACCCATCAACTCGTCATTTACATCAGGTATAACTCCCAATGCAATCCCTCCCCCCTCCCCATGATAGGCCCCGGTGTGTGATGTTCCCCTTCCTGAGTCCAAGTGATCTCATTGTTCAATTCCCACCTATGAGTGAGAACATGTGGTGTTTGGTTTTCTGTTCTTGTGATAGTTTGCTAAGAATGATGGATTCCAGCTGCATCCAAGTCCCTACAAAGGACTCAAACTCATCCTTTTTGATGGCTGCATAGTATTCCATGGTGTATATGTGCCACATTTTCTTAATCCAATCTGTCACTGATGGACATTTGGGTTGATTCCAAGTCTTTGCTATTGTGAATAGTGCTGCAATAAACATACGTGTGCATGTGTCTTTATAGCAGCATGATTTATAATCCTTTGGGTATATACCCAGTAATGGGATGGCTGGGTCATATGGTACTTCTAGTTCTAGATCCTTGAGGAATCGCCATATTGTTTTCCATAATGGTTGAACTAGTTTACAATCCCACCAACAGTGTAAAAGTGTTCCTATTTCTCCACATCCTCTCCAGCACCTGTTGTTTCCTGACTTTTTAATGATTGCCATTCTAACTGGTGTGAGATGGTATCTCATTGTGGTTTTGATTTGCATTTCTCTGATGGCCAGTGATGATGAGCATTTTTTCATGTGTCTGTTGTTTCTCTCAGGTTTGTCAAAGATCAGATGGCTGTAGATGTGTGGTATTATTTCTGAGGACTCTGTTCTGTTCCATTGGTCTATATCTCTGTTTTGGTACCAGTACCATGCTGTTTTGGTTACTGTAGCCTTGTAGTATAGTTTGAAGTCAGGTAGCGTGATGCCTCCAGCTTTGTTCTTTTGACTTAGGATTGTCTTGGAGATGCGGGCTCTTTTTTGGTTCCATATGAACTTTAAAGCAGTTTTTTCCAATTCTGTGAAGAAACTCATTGGTAGCTTGATGGGGATGGCATTGAATCTATAAATTACCTTGGGCAGTATGGCCATTTTCACGATATTGATTCTTCCTATCCATGAGCATGGTATGTTCTTCCATTTGTTTGCGTCCTCTTTTATTTCACTGAGCAGTGGTTTGTAGTTCTCCTTGAAGAGGTCCTTTACATCCCTTGTAAGTTGGATTCCTAGGTATTTGATTCTCTTTGAAGCAATTGTGAATGGAAGTTCATTCCTGATTTGGCTCTCTGTTTGTCTGTTACTGGTGTATAAGAATGCTTGTGATTTTTGCACATTAATTTTGTATCCTGAGACTTTGCTGAAGTTGCTTATCAGCTTAAGGAGATTTTGGGCTGAGGCAATGGGGTTTTCTAAATATACAATCATGTCATCTGCAAAGAGGGACAATTTGACTTCTTGTTTTCCTAACTGAATACCCTTGATTTCTTTCTCTTGCCTAATTGCCCAGCCAGAACTTCCAACACTATGTTGAATAGGAGTGGTGAGAGAGGGCATCCCTGTCTTGTGCCAGTTTTCAAAGGGAATTTTTCCAGTTTTTGCCCATTCAGTATGATATTGGCTGTGGGTTTGTCATAAATAGCTCTTATTATTTTGAGGTACGTTCCATCAATACCGAATTTATTGAGCGTTTTTAGCATGAAGGGCTGTTGAATTTTGTCAAAAGCCTTTTCTGCATCTATTGAGATAATCATGTGGTTCTTGTCTTTGGTTCTGTTTATATGCTGGATTATGTTTATTGATTTGCAAATGTTGAACCAGCCTTGCATCCCAGGGATGAAGCCCACTTGATCATGGTGGAGAAGCTTTTTGATGTGTTGCTGAATCCGGTTTGCCAGTATTTTATTGAGGATTTTTGCATCGATGTTCATCAGGGATATTGGTCTAAAATTCTCTTTTTTTGTTGTGTCTCTGCCAGGCTTTGGTATCAGGATGATGTTGGCCTCATAAAATGAGTTAGGGAGGATTCCCTCTTTTTCTATTGATTGGAATAGTTTCAGAAGGAATGGTACCAACTCCTCCTTGTACCTCTGGTAGAATTCAGCTGTGAATCCATCTAGTCCTGGACTTTTTTTGGTTGGTAGGCTATTAATTATTGCCTCAATTTCAGAGCCTGCTATTGGTCTATTCAGGGATTCAACTTCTTCCTGGTTTAGTCTTGGAAGAGTGTAAGTGTCCAGGAAATTATCCATTTCTTCTAGATTTTCCAGTTTACTTGCGTAGAGGTGTTTATAGTATTCTCTGATGGTAGTTTGTATTTCTGTGGGGTCGGTGGTGATATCCCCTTTATCATTTTTAATTGCGTCGATTTGATTCTTCTCTCTTTTCTTCTTTATTAGTCTTGCTAGTGGTCTGTCAATTTTGTTGATCTTTTCAAAAAACCAACTCCTGGATTCATTGATTTTTTGGAGGGTTTTTTGTGTCTCTATCTCCTTCAGTTCTGCTCTGATCTTAGTTATTTCTTGCCTTCTGCTAGCTTTCGAATGTGTTTGCTCTTGCTTCTCTAGTTCTTTTAATTGCTGTGTTAGAGTGTCAATTTTAGATCTTTCCTGCTTTCTCTTGTGGGCATTTAGTGCTATAAATTTCCCTCTACACACTGCTTTAAATGTGTCCCAGAGATTCTGGTATGTTGTGTCTTTGTTATCATTGGTTTCAAAGAACATCTTTATTTCTGCCTTCATTTCGTTATGTACCCAGTAGTCATTCAGGAGCAGGTTGTTCAGTTTCCATGTAGTTGAGCGGTTTTGATTGAGTTTCTTAGTCCTGAGTTCTAGTTTGATTGCACTGTGGTCTGAGAGACAGTTTGTTATAATTTCTGTTCTTGTACATTTGCTGAGGAGTGCTTTACTTCCCATTACATGGTCAATTTTGGAGTAAGTATGATGTGGTGCTGAGAAGAATGTATATTCTGTTGATTTGGGGTGGAGCGTTCTATAGATGTCTATTAGGTCTGCTTGCTGCAGAGATGAGTTCAATTCCTGGATATCCTTGTTAACTTTGTCTCGTTGATCTGTCTAATGTTGACAGTGGAGTGTTGAAGTCTCCCATTATTATTGTATGGGAGTCTAAGTCTCTATGTAAGTCTCTAAGGACTTGCTTTATGAATCTGGGTGCTCCTGTATTGGGTGCATATATATTTAGGATAGTTAGCTCTTCCTGTTGAATTGATCCCTTTACCATTATGTAATGGCCTTCTTTGTCTCTTTTGATCTTTGATGGTTTAAAGTCTGTTTTATCAGAGACTAGTATTGCAACCCCTGCTTTTTTTTGTTCTCCATTTGCTTGGTAAATCTTCCTCCATCCCTTTTTTTTGAGCCTATGTATGTCTCTGCATGTGAGATGGGTCTCCTGAATACAGCAGACTGATGGGTTTTGACTCTTTATCCAGTTTGCCAGTCTGTGTCTTTTAATTGGACCATTTAGTCCATTTACATTTAAGGTTAATATTGTTATGTGTGAACTTGATCCTGCCATTATGATATTAACTGGTTATTTTGCTCGTTAGTTGATGCAGTTTCTTCCTAGCCTCGATGGTCTTTACATTTTGGCATGTTTTTGCAATGGCTGGTACTGGTTGTTCCTTTCCATGTTTAGTGCTTCCTTCAGGGTCTCTTGTAAGGCAGGCCTAGTGGTGACAAAATCTCTAAGCATTTGCTTATCTGTAAAGGATTTTATTTCTCCTTCACTTATGAAACTTAGTTTGGCTGGATATGAAATTCTGGGTTTAAAATTCTTTTCTCTAAGAATGTTGAATATTGGCCCCCACTCTCTTCTGGCTTGTAGAGTTTCTGCTGAGAGATCTGCTGTTAGTCTGATAGGCTTCCCTTTGTGGGTAACCCGACCTTTCTCTGGCTGCCCTTAAGATTTTTTCCTTCATTTCAACTTTGGTGAATCTGGCAATTATGTGTCTTGGAGTTGCTCTTCTGGAGGAGTATCTTTGTGGCGTTCTCTGTATTTCCTGGATTTGAATGTTGGCCTGCCCTACTAGGTTGGGGAAGTTCTCCTGGATGATATCCTGAAGAGTGTTTTCCAACTTGGTTCCATTTTCCCCCTCACTTTCAGGCACCCCAATCAGACGTAGATTTGGTCTTTTTACATAATCCCATACTTCTTGCAGGCTTTGTTCATTTCTTTTTCTTCTTTTTTCTTTTGGTTTCTCTTCTCGCTTCATTTCATTCATTTGATCCTCAATCGCTGATACTCTTTCTTCCAGTTGATGAGTCGGTTACTGAAGCTTGTGCATTTGTCACGTATTTCTCGTGTCATGGTTTTCATCTCTTTCATTTCGTTTAGGACCTTCTCTGCATTAATTACTCTAGCCATCAATTCTTCCACTTTTTTTTCAAGATTTTTAGTTTCTTTGCGCTGGGTACGTAATTCCTCCTTTAGCTCTGAGAAATTTGATGGACTGAAGCCTTCTTCTCTCATCTCGTCAAAGTCATTCTCCGTCCAGCTTTGATCCGTTGCTGGCGATGAACTGCGCTCCTTTGCCGGGGGAGATGCACTCTTATTTTTTGAATTTCCAGCTTTTCTGCCCTGCTTTTTCCCCATCTTTGTGGTTTTATCTGCCTCTGGTCTTTGATGATGGTGATGTACTGATGGGGTTTTGGTGTAGGTGTCCTTCCTGTTTGATAGTTTTCCTTCTAACAGTCAGGACCCTCAGCTGTAGGTCTGTTGGAGATTGCTTGAGGTCCACTCCAGACCCTGTTTGCCTGGGTATCAGCAGCAGAGGCTGCAGAAGATAGAATATTTCTGAACAGCGAGTGTACCTGTCTGATTCTTGCTTTGGAAGCTTCCTCTCAGGGGTGTACTCCACCCTATGAGGTGTGGGGTGTCAGACTGCCCCTAGTGGGGGATGTCTCCCAGTTAGGCTACTCAGGGGTCAGGGACCCACTTGAGCAGGGAGTCTGTCCCTTCTCAGATCTCAACCTCCGTGTTGGGAGATTCACTGCTCTCTTCAAAGCTGTCAGACAGAGTCGTTTGCGTCTGCAGAGGTGTCTGCTGCGTTTGTTTAGTTTACTGTGCCCTGTCCCCAGAGATGGAGTCTACAGAGACAGGCAGGTTTCCTTGAGCTGCTGTGAGCTCCACCCAGTTGGAGCTTCCCAGCAGCTTTGTTTACCTACTTAAGCCTCAGCAATGGCGTGCGCCCCTCCCCCAGCCTCGCTGCTGCCTTGCCGGTAGATCACAGACTGCTGCGCTAGCAATGAGGGAGGCTCCGTGGGTGTGGGACCCTCCCTGCCAGGTGTGGGATATGATCTCCTAGTGTGCCTGTTTGCTTAAAGCTCAGTATTGGGGTGGGAGTTACCCGATTTTCCAGGTGTTGTGTGTCTCAGTTCCCCTGGCTAGGAAAAGGGACTCCCTTCCCCCTTGTGCTTCCCAGGTGAGGCAATGCCTCGCCCTGCTTCAGCTCTCGCTGGTCGGGCTGCAGCAGCTGACCAGCACCAATGGTCCGGCACTCCCCAGTGAGATGAACCCAGTACCTCAGTTGAAAATGCAGAAATCACCGGTCTTCTGTGTCGCTCGTGCTGGGAGTTGGAGACTGGAGCTGCTCCTATTCGGCCATCTTGCTCCGCCCCAGCAACTTGTCTTAAACATTTAATATAGCAATACCTTTTGAAGACGTCATCAATATAGTTTCTCTCTACATACCTCAGTACTCCTGTGAATTCTGAAATTTCTGTAAAGCACTCTAGATATTACAACAATTTTTCATAGGGATTTGAAATCCTATAAACTCTACAGCAATGTTATCATCCTCTTATTGAGGAAAGAGGAAATAGTATGGTATTATGGCCATAGTCCTGGATGAGAAATCAGTAGAAGTCTGCTCTGGTCCTGCTTCTAAATGATTGTGCTACTCTGAGAAAGTCATCTAACATCAGTGGAACCCCTCTTCTCACTTATAGAAGAAGAAAGCTAAAGTAAATGTTCTGTAGGTATTTTCTCTGCTCAAATATCCCAAAAGTCTAAGTATTTATGGATCTATAGTTGCCTTTCCTTAATTTCAACCTAGTGACACTCCTGACATTGACATATGACAAGCAGATCTGATCATCTCAGAGTTTGTGCTTTTCCAAGCATATTAGTGATATGCAGAAATTATCAACACTTTTAGACCAGGAAGAAATCAAGCAGCAATTTGTGTTCATTAGTCACTTGAATAGATAATACTGAACTGTGTTCCCTTATCTTCTCAGCTGGACGATTCAGAGTAGGCATGGCCAGAATGATCACAGTCCCTATTTACTCCAGGCATCCCTGTTACCAATGGCTCAACGCAAACTGTTTGGTTTTACGATTGCCAGCTGAGTAAGCCTGCCTTGACATTTAATGTTATGTAAGTTCACTGTTGAACTTACATGCCATTGTTATAAATTATTCTGAATATTGAAAGTAACATTTATTTGTGCCTTTATCAGTTAGGTTTTTCAATTTAGCCAAAACATTTAACATTCAACTATAACAAATTTTTCCAATGGTTAGATAATTGGGGATTCAGAGCATATTAATTTAAACCAAAGTAATTTAATTATAGAATATATTTTAATCATGAAAAACTGACAATATAATGGATAGAAATTGTTTGAGGGAATGAACACATTATCAAATAAAGAATGATTGACTTTTCAGAAGTCATAGAACCTGAAAAATATAAAACATAGACAAAATGTGTCATTCAATTTTGAAAATAGGCAAGTGTATTCAGTTTGAATATTTTACTCAAATATGTCTAATCTTCCCCTTAGTAAAATAACAAATTTTAAGAAAAATATAACTGTAAACTCTCAAAAGACAGCTAAATATGAGTAATAGTTATCCTATATAAATCACAGAGTGCCTATTTGTCTCCGTGCCTTGACACTAGTACTACAGTCTTAGTAAACAAAAGCCACATAGTGGATGTAATAGGTATTGATTTCAGCAAGGCAAATGATGTAGTGCTTAATGAAATCTTATTCCCAAAATAATTTAAATTGACTTGGCTATGAGAGCAATCGCATGTGTTGAGAACTGGCTGAAGGACAGGAAAAAGGGTGGTGGGAAAGGCCTACTTGCCAGGTCAAGAGGGTTAGTGTGAACTAATCCAGAAGGTTCATGGTTAGCCCCTGGAAGGAAACAAAAGGGAATGGAGGAATACATTTTGGAAAACCTTCCAAGAATAAAGTGAATATTTGCTTCACTAGTATATTCTTGATCTTACTGGAATTAATGAAAAAAAAATACAGTGCTCTAATCTGATTCATATCTATTTTTTTCTGCTAACATTCATAATATCCCTTTGACTATGTGATAATTCATACTGGAAAGGGAACTGCCATAAAAGAATCTTTTCATTCATGTTTCCAAGGTCTTTAGAACCTTGTATCTCCCTTTTGGCATTTATCACAATCTGACTTGTAGTATTATTGACTTCTGTTTCCCTTTTATTTGCAGAAGGCACTAATTAATTACTCCTTAAATATATTATAACTACATTCTCTCATTTGCAGATTTTCGTGAACTTACAGGTGTTTTTTTTTTTTTTTTAAAAAAACTCCTGTATTATAATCGTAAGCATGTTTTTCGGTGCAAAATGTTTTTTTGCAGCGTGTTAATTCATCACATAAGCATGCAATATAAAACTCAATTTAAAAATAAAATAAGGTAATTCTTTCATTAAAAAATCCTTTAACCCAAATATGTATACTCTTTCTTTGATATAAGAAAAAAATCTTGAAATAATTTTCAATAACACATGTTTTGTAATAACATTTAGAAAATTCAGATATAATTAATAGATTGAAGATTTAAACATTTATATAGAGTAGGAGAACTCAGTGCTAAGTCAGTATAATTTTTTGCAATGAGTGGCAAATTATTCATGATGCTAATTCTATATTTTCCTGAAATAATCTTTATAGAAAAGATTCATAGCTCTTTTAAATCCAAATATTTTTATTTTATTCAAATATATCAGCATTATTATTCTCTCACTTAAAGAAAATTGGGACACAATCAAGATGAAGTAAACTCATAAGCTATTGAGATGGATGGTAAATTAATGTGTGGAATTCATGTATGACAATCTTATTTTCTGATATTACAAGGAAAAGTAATCTTTCAAAACTGGTATGTATTTTCAAAGACCAATTCTTTAAAGTGTAGTTTATTTTTAAATATTTTAGTTCTGCCTTTTGTCCTGATAGCTCAATATAAATTACTATAAAGTTATTGCAACACTCACTTTCAATCAAGAAAAAAAAAATTCTGTTTATTTTGGTCCTTTGAAGACACACTTATTTTAATTTACAATGTTTTATTCCCTGCAAAATTCTAGGTGATCTTCAAAGTGATCGGAACTATTATTACAGCATAAAACATAAAAGAAAATGCTGTTGTCTTAGAAACAGGCTTTCCGCTGTTATCTTCCTGTAGAGGCACACAGGCTGCCAGTCACATACGGCATTAGCACGGGCTTGGGAGAGCACTTTGTAAGCGATGAGAACATTCTATTCTTTTAATTTATATCATCATGTTTTCTATCTCACAGGATGAATACAATTTTTTTTAAAAAGCCATGAGATAAAATGTGAAACCATTAATTTTCTTTTAGCCTTTCATCAACCATGTATTCCCATGCATGAGATGCAGCATCAGAGACTGTAGGCTCCAAAGGACACACTTGAGAAGATTTCTGAATAATGCAATGATATTAGGAGATCATGATTGAAATCCTTATCACTAGCGAACCTACAACAACATTTAATGAAAATTACTGAAGATGCAACAACCATTTAAAGAATGATAATTGAAGGCACTAGACATATTTCAGCCATGATGTTTTAAAAAAATAATGTCAAGCAAAGTAGGTCAGAGATCATAGGAAACAAAAGTTCTTTTTTTTTTGGAAGAAATCTCCACATTGAAATGATCTGTACTGTGTTAGATACTTGTGATTTGGACACATATTAACTGAGGACCTCCCACTTGCTAGATGCACAGTTCTAGACACGAGTAAAGCAGCATTAAAAAAAACAAAACAAACAAAACAAAAAAAAACAAAAACAAAAAAAACTAACAAAATCCTCTGCCCTCATGAGATTTACACTTTTGTGGAAAGAGAGCCAGTTACTCAATAAACAGAATAAGTGGTGTGTCATCTAGTGTTGAGATATGGGAAGGATAAAGCAGCAAGGAAGGTGCTAAATCCAAGAAGTAAGATAGGATGGGGGTGTATGTGTTGGGGATAGAGATAGAACTGACATTTTAAATAGGATGGTTGGGGAAAGCCTCCCTGATAAATAACATCTTCAGAGAGAACTGAGGATGATGGGAAATAATTATGCATAGAATATACTGTTTTTATTCATATGGAAACATAACTGATCATTCTTGAAATATTCACAATTGAAATAAAACTCAGATTTTACTTCATTTCCATTATGATTTTTTAATATAATCATAGTATTTATACTGTTACATACTGGGTAGACTCAAAAGGCACAGCATTTCAGTGTACACATATAGCACTGATTAAATACATCAACAGATAACATTCTTCAAGGTCAAAGACTTATTGCCTGATACATAAACACATATTGAAATATAAATATATTGAATTCCATTTTGCAACATAGAAAGGTCTGCATAGGTGATGCTTTGCAGTACTTTTATTTCATATTACTTCCTCAGATACTGAAGATGGGAAAATATATTTGGAGTTGTAGTTGAATTTGTGTTCGATAAATACACAGAAGGGCATTAGCAAACAAACAAACAAACAAAGCATGAGGATACTGGTTTTGAGTCCTGGCCTTGTCTTTAATCATTTCAAAGGATATTGGTTTCACTGGCCCTTACATTAATCATTTCTTAGCAAAAAGAAATGAGCAATACTCTTGGCCCTATTTTGTAAATAAGAAGGTTAAAATATTTGCCTTGGGCAATTCTAACTATAAGTCTCTGGTAAAGCCCTTAGAAGAAGCTATTTGTCTTGAATGACAGTTCTGAGTTTTAACCACTAAGTCCAGAGTAAACTAAGTCTGAAAGAGTATAGAGTATATTTGCACTAGAAAGATAACAGGAGTGAGAATCAAGAGATCTCAGTTCTACTTGCATTTGCACCACTAAGTCACCTCTGTGACTTTTAGAATTCATATTTTTAAAGTTGGAAACCCATTTATCAAAAAGCATTTAATGAGAACCTTTTCTATACCAGGCATGGCATGAGGGGTTGGTAAAGTTATGTTCTGTACCCCTAAATAGCTCATATACTAGTAGAAAAAATTAAAAATAAAAATAAAAGACAAGGCATTGTGCTTAGGACTATGTAAGAGGTAAGTAAAATGTGATATGAAAGCAAGAAGAAGGATAAACAACTAAAACAGAAGTTATAATGAGAGAGATGGCTTCTCAGATACTTGACTGCAAAGTACCAAGCTGAACTAGAGTTGGAGTTGACTGATGCAGAAAAACATTACAGGAAGTTCAAAGGCCCAGAGTCAAGATAAACAAAATAGATATCTCATTATTTCAGTATGGTTGGATGACAGAAGATAAAGATGAGAAGGATGTTTTAAAAGCTAGATTTTGAAGCAGAAAATATCTGTTAACCCTATAAAAGTTTTGCTTTGGACCTGAACACAGAGGAAATTTTGGAATGCCTTTAAGCATGGACAAGACTTACTGTATGTGAAATTTACACACACAGGTCATACACAGGTAAAGTAAAAACTTTATTTTAGAGGAGTCACAAGGCTGTGACAGTAGTCCAAGAGAAAAATTATGAGGGCCTGAACTAAAATCGTGAGTGCAGAATAGACTGGAAAAGATCAATTTAAGAGATTCAGGAAGTAAAATCTATAGAATTCTATAAATGCATATGAGTGGGGATAGAACAATATACAGTTAGGATAACTTCAGGGAGTATCATAGAAATGGTATAAGTTTTAGAATCAGCCAGTATTGGAAGATAATGAATTCTAGAACTATCTTTAGTCTCTTCAGGCATATCTTTGGGCAAAGGAATAAGTTAGACCCATTTGGACAAAAGATACTAAATCCTGGTTCAATTTTATTTGAAGGTCAGAGGCTCTGGGATAGCTTATCTCCAGGGTTCAATCTCATCACAGACTCAAAGTCCAGGCATCTTCTACAGTTATTCTAAAGTCTGCTTTCCTTCAGAGATCTAAAGATCACTGGGACAACTTCAAAAGATATATCTAAATGGGTACACATGGACATACAGGGAAAAAAATAGACATTTTAGACTCCAAAACATAGGAGGGTGGGAGGGAAATGAGGGTTTAAAAATTACCTATTGGGTACAATGTTCACTGTTTGGGTAATGGGTACACTAAAAGTTCAGACTTCACTACTACACTATATGTCTATGTAACAAAACTGCACTTTTACCCCCTAAATCTATGAAAATAACAAAGAAGTTGTTCTATGCCTGGTGTTTAGTCTTAGGAATCCAGAGTCTTGACTGTCCCCCGCCAACCCCTCTCCTCTGCATACCTCCTATTATACTGAGATGAACTGGGCCATATACCCATCCCTTAATACGATACAATACAATACAATATATTAGGCAAAATGAAATTTAGTAGTGGAGCTGAGCAGAAGGTCAGTCTTTCCTGATTCAAGTGTAAAAAAAAAAAAAAAATCCAGGCTCTGCTCATCAAAGGAAAGGTAATTAATGTTTATGATACAGCCCCTGTCTACCATGGGGTAAGAATATGAACCTTGAAAAAGTGTGTGAAAATAGGGAGGCAACCCTGATTTGTCAAAATAAAGAGTGTGTGTGTGTATGTGTGTGTTTAGAGGGGCAAAAGTGAGGAGATGAGAAGACAGTATAAGATGAAAGATTAAATAAATGTTTTAGAGAATATTTAATGACCATCAAGCATAACTGTATTCTATTTATCTTCCTCCTCCACTGAGTAGTCGTTTTAAAGTATTATGGCATTACCATTTTCTAGGATTATGGCTTTTAAAATCATTTGATTTTCCTCTGTTGTCACTTTCTTCATTATTTGCCTAAAACAGAAGGAAAACAGCATTTCTGGTTTTTATTCTAAACAGCATAAAGAGGTTTCTAAGTGTGAAGCAGGTCCAAGGGAAACATAACCCTTTTAGATATAGATGTTATTGCCATTAAATTACTCCTTTAAGTAGATGTACATATAGGAGACACAGTTAATTTCACATGAAGATGGGAAGGACCACTAAGGTAATGAACTTTATTGAAAGTGCTTTTAATCCCATTATGCACGTTTGAGAAGCTTTCCGAACAGAGAAGACCACTGAGTTGATAAAAGAAGCATTTAGTTAGCAAATGCCTTTCGTGCTTCCCTGCTCACCAGTATATTTGCTTTAGAAATGAATGTTACATAGTAGAACTAGACTTGCTTCTGTAACTGACTCGTTTCAGAAATAAAGTGTGTGTGTGTGTGTGTGTGTTGGGGGGTGGTGATCAGTGTCATGAAGTAAGAAATACATTAAGCAACTTTTCATGGATATGTGAGTTGCATAATTTAAAACTGTCCTGGGGCACCCTTAAATTATGCATAGGTTTTCTTATTTTACGTTTTTAGAGGGAAGATACTTGATTCTGCAATTTCTACACTGTTAGCATTATCTAAATCTCTCTCCGTTGAATGCTAAGCATCCATAAGAAACCATGCCATCTGCTACTTAGAGTATTTTCCTAAGATGCTTCCAGGTACTCATCTTTCCTCTAACCGTATTGTTTTGTGAAGACACATCAACTCCCCATCATGTATAGAGCGATTTCGTTAGACCTCACATTTACTTGTGTCAAAACAATGGCATCGACCCACTTGGCAGCAATTTGGAAACGTTTTAATAATTTGTTGCTTTATTTTACAGTATTTTGTGTCATCATTTAAAACCAAATAAAGACAGGATTCAGTAATTCTACTGCTTTATGTGAGTTTCATAGATCGTGAACTTTCCCTCTTTCCTCGTGTTTCAGGGCAAGTGCCACCTTCTGTGGCTTGTGCATACTCTATGCTACAACATGAGCTATAGGTTTTTCCAAGCAAATAGCCTTCATTTCACTCACAACCACACTCCAAGCTGGCCCTCCACTTTGGAACAGTGTATCGCTAAAAACCTATGTTTACAAAGAAAAAAAAAAGCTCTGATAATCTGGAAGTGAAATTGAATATCGTGATTTTATATTCTTGAGTCACTTTGTTTTATAAATCAACAATTCAGAGGGCTGCAATTAGTTACCAGCAGAGGACATTGTCTTTAGTAGTTTACAGTTTAAAAGTTCCGGCTTCATTAAAACATTACTTTTAGGTCACTTTTAATTACTATATTTGAGGACATGGGGTATATGTTTTAACTGTGTCCTTTTAATGTGAAGCCAAAGTTTAACAAGTTGATATCCCAAGTCCTATAGACGTTTTAACATTTTCCAATGATGGCATCTTTTGCTTCACCGCTAGGTGGCAGAAGAGTTTTACAGTTTCTGGTGCTGCGCTGTCGAAACTTCCACTAAGTACTCAGCTCATTCCCGCAGCAGCTGAGGCTGATATAAATGTATAAACAAGCCGAAACTATATATGAGACACACCACCTTCATTAAAGCATAAAGCAACAACTTTAAGCCAAGTTCTCGGCTTCCGATGGTCTGGTGAAACCAATGCTTTGCTGATGGGCTGAAGTAGAGGAAGGAATCCTGAAAAAAATGACCGTTTCCTGACAGGATGTGTATGTGTGATTCTGTGCCATTGTCCAGGACTAGTGCATCCAAGGGAGACAGTTGGCAACTCACATATCCATTGCTGCTTGGAAGGACTTCTAATGTTTCCACCTGACTCTGCTGTGGGCATCGTTGCCTAAACCTTGTAGGAAGAGGAGCGATAAAGCAACATAAAGTCAAAGAGCAGCTAAACATGGAAATGCTAAATGTGTTACGTTGAAAAGCATGCAGCGTTGAGGATTCTTAACAGTGAGAGGTTAGATATAGAGTTAAGTAGGAGTAGAATCTGAAACTAAAACATTATATCTGTATATAAAAATATTTGCTAAGTTGATATCCAGGCCGTCATCCAGAATGTATGAGTTCTTGCAACATATGGAATATTAACAGTAAAGTCAGGGCGATGCTTTGGTCAAACACAAAGAAAGGTACTTGCATTTATAGAGCACATTTTATGCGTTGTGGAGAGGGGATGATTTTCTTTTTAATCAGACCAACCATTGTATTTCAGAATAAGTAAAACCTCTCCACTTAGGAAAGCACAAGAAGTATAAAAAGAAAGGGAAAAGCGTGTGCTCCCATAGGTAGGGGAGAGGCACAGCAGCTGCCTTCTGGAAAGGCAATAATCCGTAGGTTGCATTCGAAGTTGACCCACCTACATCTGCCATCGCAGCCGGCACCTGGTGCAGGATGAATGACATGCAGTACTCCCCAAATGTCACTGTCCAGCCGTGTCCACCAATTAAAACTAATAAACATTCCTCCCCATGCTGAAGATGTGCCGCCAGCCCAGCGAGCTGCGGGGCCAGCGATGGCAGAGCATAATAACTGCAGTAGCAGCAGCAGCAGCAGCCAGAGCCCTGGGCAGCAGGTGCACTTGGCCGGGAACATGGAAGGGCACAGTGTGGCGCTGGCATTGCCTGCTCACATATTATGCAGGCAGAGCTGAGTTGTTTACAAATTGATAGCAGAGGGGATTTGGTTGGAGAGGGAGCAGAGCGCACACACACACTGTACTCAGTGCTCAGAGACCTGAGAGGGGTCCTGTGTTGGCTGCTTGGGTCTCAGTCACCCTAGAAAAAAAAGTCCTCTTTCTGCCTCCCACTGCACACCTTAGCAGGTAGTACAGGCTCTCAGTTGCACAGGCAGGCAAGTATACCTGCCAAAAAACTGAAGGATTTTCAGTGTTGAGAACCAGAAAGCATCTTTCTTTCTCACTAAGTGTGCCTCTTCCAGGTCATATGGACATGCAAGATCCATCTGGATATAGCTTGATAATTGGAACACAGAAAAGAGGCAAAATTTAAGAAAGATCTTAAATGGGAAGAAAATAAACCTCCAGGAAGGTAAGGAGCTTGAAGTTAGGTCTCGGTATCCACTGGGAGTTAGGGGCTTTAGTCACCCCATTATGCTGACTGTCTGAAATGAGTTGAGGAGTCCTGGGAGTGTGGAGTGGCTATGTTGGGGTCAGCACGTGGGGCTCAGTAATGCCAGCCTTGAGGGGGATCGAGTGCAGGGAGCAGGACAGAGGATAGAGCTTTCCGCATGCAGTTAATCATGGGCGATGCTCCCACTCAACAGTGGGGCATCATGGGTGAGTTTTTCTCAGTTTAAGTGTTATTTCCACCGAAGGAAGGAAGGATGTGTCCTTTTTCCACCCTGTCAGCAGTGCAGTAACCTATGTCAGTCTTTGTTTTCACCTCTGCTGATTTCAGCGATGCTCTCTGGCAATGTCAGTGCTGTCAGTTTAAAGTCATGTTTCTTCCTGTGAATGCTGTTTTGAAACAGGACACCTGAAGGTGTCATTTTCCTGTGGTTAATTAACCTTGAGACCAGAAGCACACCAGCCAGGCCCTTAATTACATTTGTGTGTAACCCTGCAAACACAGGGTGATGAGGGGCCACTTCCACTGCTGTCATCTCCCGGCCCCGCCTGTCTGACCCATAATCTAGGTGATTGTTATACAGTGATTTCTGTCCTCGACATGGGTTGTTGTGCATTCTGAGTTCAGATGGCAGCGCTTTGATTCTCTGAGTGAAACCTTTTGGCAGGTGTATTAGGACATTCTTGCATGACTATAATGAAATACCTGAGACTGGGTAATTTACAAGAAAAGAGGTTTAGTAGGCTCACGGTTCTGCAAGCTGTACAGGAAGCATCACACTGGCATCTGCTTCTGGGGAGGCCTCTGGGAAGCTTACAGTCATGGCAGAAGATGAAGTGGAAACAGGCACATCACATGGCAAAGGCAGGAACCAGAAAGAGAGTGAGGTACCACACTTTTAAACTGCCAGATCTAGCAAGAATTCACTTGCTATCACAGGGTTGACACCAAGGGGAAGGTGCTAAACTATTCATGAGAAATCCACCCCATGATCCAATTACCTCCCACTAGGCCCCACCTCCAATACTGGGGATTACAATTCAACATGAGATTTGGATGAAGACACATATCCAAACTATATCAGCAATACATGCAAATTCTTACAGTTGAAGAATTTCTTTAACAATTAAAAAAAATCAAAGCTAATTTCTTTGCCTCTCTTCCATGGTTGCTTGACTAAAAACTGGAAAAATACACATATTCATAATGTGGTGGTAGAAAGCAGTGGAGAATATGTCTCTGCTGCCACTCCTTTTATACTTTCTAAAATTGAGTCAATTCCCTAATTGATACCCCAGCCTCTCCCTGTTCCACAATCTGGGCAAACATAGCTAAATCTTTTTTCACAATGTTAGCTGCCAAAAAAACTTTGGACTTTAGAATACTGGGTCTTGGCAACAGGGATAAAGAGGCTTGAGGCGGGGATCAGGATGGTGTGAAGGAAAGAGGGAAGACAGTGGCAGGTGGTTGTATTGTCAAATCAGAAAATGTGGTAAAGAAGAGGAACAAAGCGAATGCTGAAGATAAGCAAGAGATGAAGGCCTAGAAGTTCAAAATATAAGCAGGGAACCTGAATCCAGTCTAATGACCTGTAGAGCTGGATCCAAGCTAAGGTTTTAGATCACAAGAAGCCAGGAACATGAGCCAAGAACACACACACAGTGGTTGGTTGGAACTTGGATATGCAGACTAAGGAAGTAAAGTGTGAAGCAGAAAAAATCAGCAATGGACACTGCCATATCCAAGTGCATGCTCTCCTTATGTTCTTCTCTGTTACACTTAAAACAGGTTCATTACTCAGTGAATAACAAAATAGGAGGCCAGATACGGTGGCTCATGCCTGTAATCCCAGCACTTTAGGAGACAGAGATGGGTGGATCATCTGAGGTCAGGAGTTTAAGACCAGCCTGGCCAACATGGTGAAACCCCATTTCCACTTAAAACACAAAAATTAGCTGGGTGTGGTGGCGGATGCCTATAATCCCAGCTACTCAGTAGGGTGAGGCAGGAGAATTGCTTGAAGCCAGGAGGCGGAGGTTGCAGTAAGCTAAGACTGAGCCACTGCACTCTAGTCTGGGCGACAGAGCAAGACTCTGACTCAAAAAACAAAAACCAAAAAACAAAAAAAAAAAAAGAAAGGAAAGAAAAGAAACGAAAATTTTACGCTTGCTACATGAGTGGAAAATAGAAAAGGATTAACAAAAATTAAGTGTGCCTAGTACAAACTAATCTGATTTTGGATTTTCCTGCGTAACATTGCCACCAGATTGGTATTAATTTTCTGCTTAAATACATCCAGTGACAGGCTCCTTTCCAGTTACTGGTAGTTTCTAAATATTGACAGTGCTTCCTTATGTTTATTCCAATATAGCCTCCAAAGAACTTCTACTCAGAGGCCTTTGATTTGATTCTGAAACTGTGTAAAGCAAGTCCATCACGCCATCATGGAAAAGGATTTAAAATACAGTCTTCCCTCTCAGTTTCTCTGGGGGATTGGTTCCCTGACCCTTACAGATGGCAAAATACACGGATATTCAAATACTTTATATAAAATCGCATGATATTTGCATATAACCTACACATATCCTCCTATATACTTTAAATCATTTCTGGATTATGTATAATGCCTAATACAGGGCTCACACATCACTTCATTTGAATGAATTCAACATAACACTCAGCACAGGAAAATTTAAGTTTTGCTTTTTGGAACTTTATGTAATTTTTTCTTCAATCTGCAGTTAGTTGAATCCATGAATATGGAACCCATGGGTACAGAAGGCCAACCGTCATCAAAAAGAGGGTTCATGGCCCTTTTTTTTTCCTGAATGGAAAAACCCCCAAAGCAAAATATTGCTTTTAAAAGTTTTATTTACATTTTTAATTCTTATGAATATATAATAGTTGTGCATATTTATGGGGTACTTGTAATATTGTGATACAAGCATACAATGTGTGATGATCAAATCTAGTGATATTCATCACCTCAAACATTTATTGTAGCCCATTATTTAACTCATTAAGTGCCTTATAAATGCCAGTACTTTTCCAAACTGTAGAAATACAAGAATGAATAAGATGAGATATGGATTATCTTGCAGTCTGTATTCTTGCTCTGGAGATAGGAATATGTGTATTTCTCATGGTGCGGAATTGTCAAAAACTATAAATAAGTTGTGTAGGAAGTTCCGGGAGGACACAGAAGGGCGAGACTAACTCTGGTTCATGTTTAGAAAGGAGTCAAACGTTGGAGGATAAGCAGGATTTTGGTAAGCATAATGGTGGAGAGTTTCAATATCTTGGGTTTGCAGAGAGAGAGAAATGTCTCCTTTCCTTGTGTAGAAACAGAAAACCAGTTCCAGGATCTCTTCTTCAAGACAGCAACACCAAGGTTCTCCCAGGGTTCTCCCACGAGTGCTTTAGCTGATTCTTCACTTCTTTTGCCTTTTGAAATATATTTAAAGAGGAGAAATTTGCAGTTGGCTGGCTGGCATAAAATAGGGTTTACTAGCTCTTAAGTCTGTAACATTAGCTCTGTTTTAAGAGTAAATCTAGGAGGAAGACAGAGAGGTTTCTTCTATGTTTTCTGGTTTTCCTTGTTTTTGACTCTGGTTCAATGGAGCTGATATTAGAGAGTAAGATAAATTTATTAAGATTTTTAGTTCTACATTTTTTAAAATGGGGGTCAAATCTTAGATATCTTTGTTTCCTGTTGCATCTAGGAAATTGTGCATAAGAGAGTAAACAAAAATACGTTTTGAAAGTATGCCTGTTTTAGTGAAATGGTAACATTAATGCTATCATGCCTCTTTTATAAATTGAATTGACTTTCCATAAAATTGTAGTTTTTATTATATGAATTATTACTCTAAAACAAAGATTCTGCTCTCACATGCTTTTGTGATGTAACCTTCAAATCTGCCCCTCTCTGTGATGCAAATGGATCATGGAGAGATAGTGATGCTGGTTAATTTAAAGAGTGTAGGATGTTAAACTGCACATGGTTTATCTATCCCAAGGAAATTCAAGAGTCATAAATCACCATGGTGACATAGCATGTTATATTTTATCCTTTGGGGGATAAAATACTGCAAACCTTTTCTAATGATTTACACATTTCCCAAATGAATTTTCATATTGACACAACTTGGGCCACAGCAGGAAATAATTGTTCTCAATAGTTCCTAGAACAGAGGGGGAGTTATATGCTAAAATCATGCCCTGATAGCTCAAAGCATGCTTACTGTATGTACTGTCGACCTTTGTCTTGTTTAATAGTTGTAAAAGAGAAATGCCATCCGAACCCCCAGGGATTCCGACTAAAACAAGATTTCCTTTTATAATGAAATGATGCAGTTAACAACATTTTGAACAATCCTAGTAATATGTGCTTTTATAACACTTCTAAATCCAATCATCCTCAGGTTCTTAAACATTAAAATTGCATTAATTCCGGAAACAAACATCAGAGATCCTCTGAGCATCAGATCACAGTAGCTCCACTTCGAAGATAGCAAAGAGGAGGAAATGTGCCTCTCAAAAATGCAGTCCTGTATCTTCCAGTTCTTTCCTCCAAATACACTTAGAACTTTTCCATAATAGTTCTCAAGTGATATAAGCATAGCAATCACAATGAAAAATTTTCAATGTTTAGAAATTCAAGCAGATCATAAAAAAGCGTCTCACTGAAAATTTGGATCACAGTTGAGCGAGAGCACTTCAATTTGTTATTGTTAATTATTAAAGTTAAGTAAGTCTGTACCAAACACTGAATGCTATAAAAAGCAGCGAAGTCCTTCCTATGAAAAATGTTGCAGATTTTAAAAAATAGTCCTGAATATTTGTTTTAAAAGAGGAGATGTGAATGAATGATTGTCTACGAACCAAATCCCACAGCCTTAAGTAATTGCAGTGGTCCACAGATACTGCCTTCAGTTGTAGCTGATATACAGCTGTTTCATGGCAACTCTTGGAATTATTCTACCTCTTTAATAATGCAAGGTCCTCTTGGGACCTAATTTCTGCCTTAAAGAATTCATAATGCATGCTTTGTATTAAGTGAACAATTTTAATGAGAAAACCATATCTATTTGACTGGGGAATAACTGTTGATTCGATTTGAATGTTATTTTGAATGAACTAGCATTGGGTTAACAAGATTTTACTATATTGTTTCCCATTTATATCCCAGCCTTATTTTTGGTCATAATTATTTATCTTACATTATAGTAAGTTGAGAAAGTGACAAGGAACGGAGAGAATGGGCTTTAATTAGACTAAATGATAGAAAATGTACAGAGGAGAATAATTAAAGAGAATAAATAACATACAAACACGAACTTGTTTAATTGGGTGTCTTCAATTCTTTCTAACCTTGAGATTCTATGGATAAGTGCTATGTAGAAGGTCTACTTTCAATATGGAAAAACAACAAGGTCCTCATAGCATTGATCTGGATCCTTTGAATCATTTATCAGTAAAAACTTTACATTTATTTGTGAGACTATTGGAATAACGGCATAACCACAGTAACAAACAGAAAATGTAGAGACTGCATAATGAAAAACTGAGTAATATGTTAGTACAGACCACATGAGAACAGATATGTACTTTTGTGTATCTGAGACTATGCTTCTTACGTAGTTATAGTTGGTACCCTATAAATATTTGTTGAATGAGTAGTGGGCAAAAGGCAAACAGTATCAAAGGAAGCATAGATAATATGATTAAATTATAATTACTAAGTACTATCAAATAAAGAGTGACCATGTGAAGATACTAAAGTGTTTTTTATATATAATATATAAAACATATAATATATATTATGTATAAAATATATAAACATTTTTATAAACATTATATATTACATATATTAAATTTTATATATTATACATTATATATTATGTTATATATATATTATGTTTTTCCACTTCTATTAAGGTACAATGACCCATAGAATATATATATATTCCTGGTATACAATGTGATGTCTTGATGTATATATATATGTATACATCATGAAATGATTAAATCAAGTTAATTAACAATTCATCACCTCAACATACTGATTTTTTTTGTGGAAAGAACATGTAAGATTTACTCTGATTTTCAAGTATACATTATTATCTATAGTCACAACACTATGCAATACATCCCCTGAACTTATTTATTCTAACAAACTTTTTAGGCTTTCACCAAAATCTGCCCATTTCCTACCCCTTCCTCCTGAAAATCACCATTATACTGTCTCCTTTTACAATTTCAACTTTTTGGATTTCACATATAAGTGAGATCATGAAATATTTGTCCTTACATGCCTGGCTTATTTCATTTAACATAACATTCTCTAGGTTAATCCATGTTGCAAATGACAATAATTCCTTCTTTTTTACAGCTGCATGGTATTTCATTGTATATGTACATTATGTTTGTTTTCTTTATCCACTTATCTATTGATGGACACTCAGGTTGATTCCATATCTTGTCTATTGTGAATAACACAGTGATAAATATGGAAGTGCAGGTGTCTCTTTGAGATACTAATTTCATTTCCTTGGTGTACATACTCCCCAGAAGTGAAACTGCTGGATCATATAGTAGCTAAATTATTAGTTTTTTGAGGAAACTCCATAATGTTTTCCATAATCCATAATGTCTATACTAATTTACGTTCCCACCAACAGTTATACAAAGGTTCTCTTCTCTCACGTGCTTGCCAGACATAAAAGATTATCTTTTGTCATTTTAGTAATAACCATCCTAACAGGGAATATCTCATTTTGGTTCTAATTTTTATTTCCCTGATGATTAGTATGTTGAATATGTATTAATTTATAATCCTTACCAAACATATCCAATGAGATAGATTATATTATTATTTCCATTCTATGGATGAAGAGAATGAGGATTAAAGAGTTGCTTAAGCTCACGTAGGAAAGATTGAATATAAACGTAGGTTTCCTTAACTCTAAATGTCATACTCCTAACCCTTAAAAGGCACTCCCTATCTCCAAGGCTGTAGAACTTGGTGTCTCTTGATGTCTTCCAAATAACTACTGAAGGACATGTTCTGGATGGTATAGATGTAGGCATTGCTTCTATTTGAGATCAACCTACTATTGAAATGTTCTTCTGCTTAGCTTTTGACTTCATAGTTTAGTTTATGAGGAGAACGTGGAGACGATTAAAGTGTGGGGTATTAAAAACCTACACAATTAGATTCAGACAGCTATGTTTTGCTAAGATATCAATGTATTCTTCTCATACTTATAAGGAATTATAAGAAAATATTATTCCCACCAGGATGATGTTTACATATCATGCGAAATAAAAAATAGAAGCATATGGAGAGACTGAACATTTAGAGTACAACTTGCAGGTCACCTTTGTCTCACCATCTAGTTTATGCTGATTGGGGATTTAAATTGTTGCTCATTTCTCAAACTTGATAATTTAAATATGGAAAATACAGGTTGAAGGTAGGACTATATTAAATATTAAAACTATTGTTTAAAAATTGCAAAGGGTAAATCAAAATCTTGATTACTGGATGTGAAAAAATTCTCTTGTGCTATATACATGTGTGTACACATGTGTATAAATACATGCAGTTATTCAGATCCCTCAAATTCATATTATTTTAACCAAATATCTGATTTTTAAATAAATTAGATAAAGAAAATATAATATGGTAATGATGTAGGAGGCAGAAACCCTGGGTTCCTGTCCTAAGTGTCTTGTTCTCTCTAATTCACAATTAAAATGTAATAGAGTTTTGTATGAATCAAATTATACACACACAAAAACCTATCTACACTCATATACATAAATGCATTTATTAAGCATTGTACCCATCTTGCTATGATTTTTAATACTAAGCAATAAAAATAATGACTAATATCATTTCCAGAGTATTGATTTAAATGACAGTGTTCCAGATTAATGTCTGTTCCTCTCTATTTTCAGGTCCCAGCAGAAGAAAAAAGCATCCCTCCTACCTCATTTCTCCTTTCGGAGGCTAGCAGGAAATTAAAAAAGGAAAGGAGTTCCATGCAGTATTTCTGACAGCAAATTTCTCAGAATCTAGAGATACTTTTCTCTGTAATAAGTTGCTGCAGATACAAAGGAGCACTTATGATTGATGACTATCTCTGTTTGCATGAGCGATAATTCCTGAACACACAGTTCTCGATTAAAATACAAATGCATTTTCAACTGTGTGTTTCTTTATCTGTGTTTTATTCTTACTTGACAAAATGTGAAAAGAATCAAGTGAAATTGGGCTCTAGTACACTGCAGAAGCGAAACTGAAGTAAGGAGACTTTTAAATGGGGAGGGAACATCCATTGCTATCCTTCGATCCCCGAGTTCTCATTTAGGAGTAGGTGAGTGAGCTGAACTCCTGAGGAAGGCAAGAGTGTTTAAGGGTTTGCCAGTGTTCTGTTTCTGAAATTGCCTTTTCAAATACAGATAATAAATACTAAAATTAAAGCATTTTAAAAGTGATGTTTTATTTAGCTATTAAAACATTTTAAAAATGATATTTGATTTAGAAAATTCAAAACTCCTGGTATTACTCTCTTAAGGATATTACCAGGAGGACCACCATCACCTCTTACATTACATAACACTCCGTGGATGCTAAGCTTTAAACGAACTTAGCACTTGACATGTCTGAAAGATAGAGGTGGCTTTCTCAAGGAAACAATATTTGATATTAGCACTTATGCATGGAAAAACAGATGAAATAAAATAGGGAAACTAATTTGAAAGGGATTTTCAGAGACATGGAAGCAAACATATCATTTCCATCTGAATGACCAGGCTGATCATTTGTACATGTAAGACTCAGATTTTTTGATCTAAAAAAATTATAAGAACATGAAGGCTATTATTCTCTCATTTGAAAGTGTAAAACTGAAACCCCGATAAGTGCACTGAGAAGGTCCCCTTCTCAGTGTCAGAACTGAGACTAAAAGTGGATGGAAACGACAGTACACCAAACATTGTGTTATAGCCACGATCTCATTTAATTTTTACAATAAACTTGTGATATGTGTTACTCTTTCATAGGTGAGAAACTAAGGCTTGCAGAAATGAGACAACCTGGCCAGCAAACCAGTAAGTGGCTGATGTAGGAATAAAAGTTTGTTTGACCCTGTAAGATACAGTCATCTATTGTACGAGTCCACCTCCCAGATCTGTCAGCTCTTGGCTTAAGGACTGTGTTCAAATACAGAACATGTATCAGGGATATTCAAAACAAGGGAGATTTCCAAAACAATAAAAATGAGAGACAAATGCAAAATTCTTTCCATTGAGTCAACATTTGGAAAATTTCAGGTTAAGAAATGGCTTCCACGAGTAGGGACAACCAAGAGAACAACTTATATGTAATTTAGGTCTTTTGAACTCTAGAGTAACAGCACTTAGGTGTGGAATGCTTCTAAATATGTCTTGATATTTTATAAGAACATTTAGCTTATTTGCTGGTAGGTGCATCTGTCTGTATACTCACTTTCACACATGGAGCATTCTTTCCTGATTCAAAACAATAGAGAGAAAAATAAACAAAGATATGAATTATCTTCCTATTTACCTTTTAATTCTGAAAGACAATTATTTGTTTAATAAGTTCTGCCCTGATTAGAGGACGTCAATGATTATTAATTATTAAAAATGTGTTTGTATTCTCAAATGTTTGCATTTCACAAGTCTCATCAAGAAACCAAGCTCAACTAACCCTGTCTTTTGTTAAGGCTTGCAATCACATTTTTACTTCCTTAATAAACATTTCATTATGCTTTCTTGAATTCTTATTCATATTTATTCATGAAATTCCTCCTTTTCTTATTGTATCTTATCTCAGAGTCCCCTTCTTTCAATTGCTCATTCAAAAAATATTTATTGATTATTGAAAGCTATGAACAGTATCCATAGCAAGTAAACAGGACAGATTGCCTCCTTTCACAAAGGTTATACTGTAGGTATCAGAGACAGATAGTAACAAGTAAAATTAGCAAGATAAAGCCAGTTGATAAATGTGATGGCAAAAGTTAAACAGTTATGCATAATGCCTTGGGAGAAATTATAGCCATGTACCATATAACTGTTCAGTCAATAGACCACATACATGATGGTGGTCCCATTTGATTATAATATGGTATTTTTACTATATCTTTTCTGTGTTTAGATACACAAATACCATTGCATTACAATTGCTTATAGTATTCAGTACAGTAACATGCTAAACAGGTTAGTAGCCTAGGAGCAATAGGCCACGTACCATATAGCTTAGGTGTGTAGTAGGCTCTTTTTTTTTTTTGAGACGGAGTCTCGCTCTGTCACCCAGGCTGAAGTGCAGTGGCGCGATCTCGGCTCACTGCAAGCTCCGCCTCCCGGGTTCCCGCCATTCTCCTGCCTCAGCCTCCTGAGTAGCTGGGACTACAGGCGCCCGCCACCGCGCCCGGCTAATTTTTTGTATTTTTAGTAGAGACGGGGTTTCACTGTGGTCTCGATCTCCTGACCTTGTGATCCGCCCGCCTCGGCCTCCCAAAGTGCTGGGATTACAGGCTTGAGCCACCGCGCCCGGCCTAGGCTCTTTCATCTAGGTTTGTGTAAGTACACTTCATGATGTTCAAACAATGATAAAATCACCTAATGGTACATTTCTTATATCTCAGGCATAATTCAATACATGACTTCGAAAAGAAGGCCAGTGTAGCTCTCTGAGGAAGGTGCTGTTGAGAAGAGACTGACATGGGCAGAGGCGCCAGCCATGCAAAGGTATAGAAATGGTGAGAACTACCAGGCAAGAGAGATTTCAAGTTTCAAAGACAAAAAAGCCCAGAATAGCCGGGGCAAATATTAGATACAGTCAGAGAACAAGACAGGGACCAGACTCCAAAAAGCAAGAAAGCCATGATAAAAAGCATGGGTTTGAATGTTAGTGCTGTGCAGAGAACAGATAGTAGTGAGGTGGCAATCAATGAAGACACCAGGTTAAGGTAAACCAGGCTAGCAATGATGGTGTTTGGGCAAGCCCATCAGCAGTGCAGTTGGTGAAAGAGATATATTGCTTCAGGATATATTTTGGAATCACAACTGAAGAGACCTTAAGAACCTGGTGGATGATATAACAGAGGAATCAAGATTGATGTGTCATTGACTAGGGAAGGATGATGGAGCCTGGCACCACTTCCTACAATGGGAAATTTCTTTTACAGTGTAAAATTCTTTGACCATGACTATTATGCTTAAATTCTTTTTTAGTATAACAAGACTGGCATATATAAATGGTTTTCAATGACCATCATTGTCCCTGTTCATTCTCTTAAAGATTGTAACTGTAGCCAGCAATAGACTTCACTCTTTATGTAGGCCATTATGTTGGAGTTCCTTGGAGTGCATCTGTGTGAGATACTGTTAACGAATCATATGATATGACTATCGCTGCACAATAAGTATATAAAAATATTTCAAAATTTGCTTTGGTCCATAAATGGTAACTAATTGATGAATACTCCAAGGAAAATAAATAAGTAATAAGATATATGCAATTAGTCACTTCAAGCTTTATTGTCATACAATGGGAGCCTAACTGTCTTGGAAGCACTATATATAACCTTCTGAATATTGTGTGAATCAAGGACATTATAGAGTAATGAAAGCATATAAGAAACCACAAAACACATGTGCCACATAACTCTGTGAGGTAGAAAATCATCTGTGGAAAAATCTTCAGTGCTTTGCAGCCACAATTCTAAGACAGACAACACTCTCAGAATGTTATCCACATCAACTATTTAGTTCTTCAAGTCTACTTAATTGTAGCTTCCAGTGCCCTTGTTACTTAACTGTCCTACTCAAAATTTCTCAAGGACCCTTGACTTCTTCCTTTTAAATTCGGCTCTGTATATAGATCTTTTTGAAAGTCAGCTCAATGTTTAAGATGAAATATTCAGAGTGAAGAAGACAAAAGTCAGCAAATGAGCTGACCCCACAATAAAGCAAGTTCAAGAAAAGCAAAATGTGTAGTTGAAAAAAGTAAGCTTATGCTCTAATAAAAAAAAAAAAGTGTAAAGTTTTATTTTGCATGTGTATTTTAGGCCCAGTGAGGTTTTCAAACCTTTTCTCCAACTATTGGTCTACCTCTTGCCCTGTTGTTATTTCAATCTAGCACACCAGCCTGGATAGAACAAGAGAGTAATACAGAAGAACTTTTAACATCGCATTTTGGTTGTGGATCAGTGTTCTTTAAAATACTGTTTTCCCCTTTGTCTGAGAAGGCAATATGCAGCCAACTTCAGCCAATTGTTGGAGTATAGCCATTCTGCCTGAATATAGTATAAATGACTCCAGTGGGTGGAACTCCAGTGGGCCAAAGAACAGATGACCAAGAGTCATTTACCACAGATGCATGAAGGGAAGCATACCCATCACAAAGAAGTGTAAAAAAAAGGAATAATGCAAGTGGGATGACACTGATGCATCCCTGGAAATAATATCAAGATATCAGGACTGTAGATCAGTGTGTGATGTTTTAAACTAAAGTATCAGAGCTACATTAGTTTTTTAATGTTTTAAAATTAGTCAGTATGGCAATAGTGACTGCATGGTATAACAAGAGAATTGAACTGGGACTTCAGGTTCCTGTTCTGATTCACCCACTAACTACGAGTCACCCTAGTAAAGTCACTTCAATTCCTTACACCTCAATTTCCTCATCTTCAAGCTGGAGATAGTAAGAATAATCAGTGTCTAGGTATATTAGTCCTTTTTCATACTGCTGATAAAGACGTACCCCAAACTAGGGAACTTACAAAAAAAAAAAAAAAAAGAAAGAGGTTTATTGGACTTACAGTTCCACATGGCTGGGGAGGCCTCACAATCATGGCGTAAGGCAAGAAGAAGCAAGTCACATCTTACGTGGATGGCAGCAGGCAGAGAGAGAGAGCTTGTGCAGGAAAACTCCCATTTTAAAAACCATCAGATTTCATGAGACTCATTCATGATCATGAGAACAGTGCAGGAAAGACCTGCCCCCATAATTCAATGGCCTCCCACTGGGTTCCTCCCATGGCATGTGGGAATCATGGGAGTTACAATTCAAGATGAGATTTGGGTGGGGACACAGCCAAAGCATATCATTAGGGATTGGTGGAAAGTTTAATATTATACATCACGTAAAAACACTTTGAAAGTATAAAATGTTTCAATGATTTTCAGTTGTCTGTATTAGTCATTAGGAGAAATTGGTTCTACATTCTGATATTATATAACTATGTACATGTGTAGAAACTTAGTAGGTAATATTTATTGAGTCCTTACTTTAGATCAGGGGCATGAATCATCCCTTTTAATCCTCAGCATAATTTGGTGGGTAGGTACTATTATTGTCCACATTTGACAGAGGAGAAAGTCAAGCATGGCTTGGAGCAGTTAAGCAACTTGATCAAGTTCACCTAACTAGTTAATTGCTGAGCTAGCACTTGGTTTAATTGTATCAAATTTCAAAGCAAAAATTTTAACTCTGCATGCTATTTATAATTGTGCTCCAACTATACTATGAAGTAACCTTAAAATGCAAAACTATGAAGTCCTTCCAACAGTTTTAAACTGTGATAACTCAAGTTAAACATGGCTTTTAATGCCCATGAGATAGACTATAGTGCAAACACTGCACTTTGCTGAAAAATGTAATCAATATGGCTACTTCCTCCATACAAATCACTTGTGTTTACAGCAACTGCTGAGTGTATATATCAACTCATCGTGGAGTTGCCAGTTTCTAATTTGAAACAGAAGCAGCCATGTTTGTGGAAAACACCACCATTCTAACTTCATTTGGAAGAGGATTTTAAGTTGACCCGAAGTATGCAATGTTTTAGTCTTAATTATTATGTTGTCCCTATTGTTAGTATTATGGCTAGAAAGATAGCAATTTTCCTAATAAAAATCATCAGAATGCGGTAATTTTCACCGTAGTTCAACTGCCTTCAAAGAGTAGACAGGGAGTGTTCCCTTGGTGCTAAGTAACTAAATGGCATTTAAGAGGTAGGAGGATGTTTTTCCTTCCCATCTTAAGATACAGTCACTTTCAAATAATTTTTAATGTCTGAAATTGACAAACTGCCTGGATGATAATTGGAAAATACAGCAGACTTCACTGATGTTTCTTGAGATGGAAGGAAATAGCGTAACACATCCACAAACAATATAATGTTGAAGTTTAGGCACTGACATCTTTGTCTTGGTCATGCTGTCATGTTGCTTGACAGTCCGATCCCCCTAATTTTCCAAAGTTTCTGTTTCCTCACTCTCAGGGGTAAAAGTTCCAATTCTACTTCTTATCTGGAATGGTTTCAGTTGGCTTTAGCTCTGTTTAGCATGGCCCATGCATACAGGTTTGCATCTCCTCTAAAGGCCCAACTAAGCTCCGGGGCGAGTCAGCACGCTCTTTCAAAGGTCTCTGACCAGAAGAAATTCCATTCCACCAGCTAATCAAACCTGTAGCATATGCTTCAGTGTATGGTCCCTAAAGATTACTCTGTTAATTATAGAATGTTATGATATAGATTTTTACTATTTAGAATATCCTAATAAGTTGTATTTAGTTGTGCTGCCATAATTGTAATATCCCTCATCCCAATAACAACAATAGAAGTTCTTGCTGTGTAGATCTAAAGTATCTGGAATAATTAATGAGAAAATAAAGAGAGAGGGGGGCATAATTTATTCATCCCTGTTCAGTTTTCCAGATATACTGAAAAGAAAGGGCACTAGCAAAAGATTTGAAGCTTTCCTCACCAGATGTTTTTTAACCTTTACAAAAATTATGCATGGCAGATAATTTCAATACACTAAAAATTATAGGAGAAGATGAACAATTTTCCTCTTTATAAACATTTTATTATTATTGAAAATTATTGGGGGCAGAGGATGGAAGGATGGGCTATAAATGCAGATAGCGTGTATAGTTGTTAATGAACATCTGCTTTTATTGAGAACCTACTCTAATAAAGTTTTAAATGTACTTTCTAACCTTCCCAAATTAACTAAAAGGCAGTGTATTAGTTACTGATTGCTGAATAACAAATCACAACACAACCTAGTGTTTTAAAACAACAATTTTAGTGTTTTAGAAGCAATGATAATTTTGTATTATCTCTTATGGTTTTGGTGCATTGGGAATTCCAAAACAGCTTGACCAGGTGGTTCCGGCCTAGAGTCTGTCAGGAGGTTAATAAGACAGTAGTCTGAAGATTTCTGCATTCTCATCTCTGGTGATTTGGGAAGATGCAAGCAGTTCCTGGTGGTCTCTCTGCATGGTTTCTCTTGCATGACAGACTCAGGGGTACTAGACTTGTTGTATGGTGCTTCAGGGAGTCAAAGATTCACATCCCCAAAAGAAGAGAGAGGGGTGAAAACTGTGTCGCTTTTTATGACCTAACCTCAAAATCATGTAGTATTACCTGAACCACACTAACTGTAAAGACTGTCAAATTCTTGTCTAGATTCAAGAGGAGGGTAAATAATTACCTCTTTATTGGAGGCACAATTTTAGAAGAGAGTATGGGGCCAGAAATATCATTGTGGACCTTTTCGGAAAATATAATCTGTCACAGGTAGATATCGTCAATGTAAAGATAAGTAAACCCGGCCAGGCGCAGTGGCTCATGTTTGTAATCCCAGCACTTTGGGAGGCCAAGGTGGGTGGATCACCTGAGGTCAAGAGTTCCAGACCAGCCTGACCAACATGGCAAAGCCCTGTCTCTACTAAAAAATATAAAACTTAGCTGGGCGTGGTGGCACGCACCTCTAACCCCAGCTACTCAGGAGGCTGAGGCAGGAGAATCACTTAAACCCAGGAGGTGGAGGTTGCAGTGAGCAGATTGCGCCACTGCACTCCAGCCTGGGTGACAGACAGAGACTCTATCTCAAAAAATAAATAAATAAAAAATAATAAAAAAAAGCAAACCTAGGCTCAGTGAGTTTAAGACACAAAATCAACTGGTAACGTTTGGTTCAAGGTGTCTGGGACTGGCAGTGCCATACTTCCTTAACTTTGTCAATATTGCTTTGTCCTATACTCCATGCACCACTGAAATCCTTTTCTCATGAGAATCAAGACAATGGCATACAAACTCGCCACTATGCTTAAAAAGACACCTATGGAATATCAGATGACTTAACTTCTACCTCTCTGGCTTTTATCTGGGTCGACATCCTTATTTCATCACCTTCCTGCTGGCTAGGCTGATGAGGAGCAGAGAGTCATGTTGCTTTCTTAAAAATTTTAACTTCTTTGTTTGCACCCTCAAATTTACATTGACAGCATGCACAACAGGCTCATGTAAAAGGTTTATCTGATGTGTCATCATGACTTAATAAAGCATGCAAATGCTCCTCGATGAAATTGAAGTAAAAAGAGGAAATAGAAGGGAAAATGAGAGTCTAATAAGAAACAAAGAGAAGTTAACTTTTAAGAGATGACAAATTCCACCTGCCACGATGTTTTATTTCTATCTGAAAGAAATTATAAAGCTGATACTTTCTGAAAATATTCCTTTTACAGTAAATATTCTTTTGAAATCTGCCAACCTACTTTTGTTTTATTTCAAAAGCTTTTGTACCTCTCCAGACTAAACAAAATACTTAAAAGATGATGTGGACATTTAAAAATATTGTACTTAAAAATAGAGAAAAATAAAAATCAAGAATTCATTCAAATGAATAGTGAATTCAAATAGCTTTCAAATGTTGTTCTAATTTATGAGTTGCTGCTACATAGATATTCCTACTTTAAAAACAAAAATATCTGTTGCTGACATCTACCAAAATGTGAATTTAATGGTATGGGTTTTTTCCCCAAATTGAGCTGAGTCCATCTGTTTTGGTAATGAGTTAGAGAAATATATTCTGCTCTCTCTTTTTGAAAAGCTCCATCAGATTGGAAGACACTTATGGACTATAGAAATGTCTCATTAGACTCCATCTCAAAAAAAAAATGTCTTACTAATTTTTAGTTATTGGTTTCTCATTCTATGACTCAGAGTCATGAAAATTTCAGAAAACCACAGGTTATTTGTTGAGTGTTCAAAGTGCATAATTAAATAACTGTCATCGTTGGGAAAGGAGAATGATATGGAAGACATAGCCCACACTTGAATCTTGAAAAGTTTGTCACTGAACTGAGTCAACAGATAAAACTTCATCAATTTCCTATCACTAAACCTGAGGGTTACACACAGCTGCACATCCTCACTTTGTAACTCTTTCTGTGAGAGAGGATGTGTCTAACTTCCTACCTAAGGTCAATCCCTTTACCCCTCTTCTGAGAACTGCAATGGAGATCCAGAACACAGTGGAAGAATATATTGAAATATGTGTATCCAGGGTATTCTATAAATTCTCATTTCAATGTGTCATCCCTTAGATAACCAACACTCATATTTTATTTCTCAATGCATCTTACCATGTTCAATATTACTTTGAATCTAATGGAATGTACCAGTTTAAATGGAGACTGTATCTCTGCCTTTATTTACTAGATCTGGTTGATATAATCTGGAGTTTGAGAACTCTTCCCATATCAGGTGAGCTGCATAAAATAAAACCCTATAGAGTAGGTAGTTATTATTCCTATTATACCAATGTAAAAATTGAGGCATAGAAAGGTTAAGTAATTTTCGGAGCATGAAGCTAGTAGTAGGTGGTGTTTGAAACCAGCTATTTCAAAACTCATGTTCTTAATTATTACTGCAAACTGCATGCTAATAATAAAGATATAAAAAAATCAAGAGGAAAAAAGAAAAACCCAATGATTATTATTATCAATATGTCTATAGAGGTGAAAGCACTAAAGAATTTGTGTTACAAGTTCCCTAAACCTATCTTTTTGTTATGTATTCTATTATTCCAAATTCAAAGTTTACCAGGCATTATGGATATTTCATATTTACTTTTTAAAAGTAAAATAAAATTTAGATAAACTGATTTGCGGTGATGTGGCACGGAATAATCTAATTGGCTATAGTTATATATATATTATCTCATTGGTGTGTGCTGACAGATCAGGTACCCACTGAACTATCTTAGTAAAAAAACAGTAATATTGCCCAACATCACTAGACATTCATCAAGTTCAGTATTTAAATGAACTTATTATAAGTATAGTTGCTGCCTTTGTGTTTCTAGGTCAAAAAGAAAATCATGATAATTCCTTAAGCATTAAAAAAATTCAAAATTGCCCAATGCAGTATAATATTATAATTTTATTTTGTGAAAAAAATATTCTCAAGGCCATAAGCCACCCTTATTAAGCAAGAGTAGCACAGATTTTTTTGTATAAATAGAAAATATGGTGGCTGATATAGAAAATTATAATAGCTTAATCTCATTTGTAACAACAAAAAACTTCATACTGCTTGCAGACTACAAACAAAAAATCAGTATTCAAGGCTGCCCTTTGGAGAATTCGGTTTATTATGAGTCCTATAAAGTATCTTATTCTAATATACCTGTGAATTAATGTTTGTGCAAATATTCAACTCAGTTTTACTGGAAGTACTTTATCAGGAGGAGAAAATGATTCAGCCCCACTTATACTTTTATTAAATTAGTGTATTAGCCCATTTTCATACTGCTATAAAGAACTACCTGAGACTGGGTAATTTATAAAGGAAAGAGGTTTAATTGACACACAATTTATCATGGCTGGAGAGGCCTCAGGAAACAGTCATGACAGAAGGCGAATGGGAAGCAAGGCATCTCCTTCACAAGGCGGCAGGAAGGAGAAGTGACGAGCAAAAGGGGAAGAGCTCCTTATAAAACCATCAGATCTTGTGAGAACTCACTCATATCTTGAGAACCGCATGGGGGAACCTCTCTGTGATTCAATTACCTCCACCTGGTCTCTCCCTTGACATGTGGGGATTATGTGAATTATGGGGATTACCATTCAAGATGAGATTTGGGTGAGGACACAAAGCCTAACCATATCAATTGGTTTTAGAGAAGATAATAATTTCACAAGTAACTTAATTTTCTATATTTTGTTCTTATGTCATGAGGAAACATGACCTTGTGAAATTGGGTATTAGAGTAATGAGAATGAATGTATCGAAGGTTTGAGACATAAGGATGGACATCTACTGAGTTCCAATAGATAGTGACGTGGTTAGTTCTATACTTTAAATTCGTCACTCTAGGTATACTGAGGAAATTTTATGTAAGAGAGAGCAAGATTGAGAAAACAAGTCAAAAAGAGCAATTAAGCATCTTTCCCAATAACCTAGGAAATAAACGTGATGATATTATCTAGGGATCACAGAGAATAAGAGTTTCAGGAGGGAAAATAGATACAAAATAGGAAGCACAAATCAGTATATTTATGGGAATTACATAGATATAAAGGGGACATTTTTCCAGTACCACATTCATTTGTTTCTCTTCTGAAAGCAGTAGCTTGAATTACTCATGAGAAGCCACTCCTTCCCCTGTCACAGTGGACAAGGTTCAGTTTGGCTGTGAAGGTCAAAATGTAACTCATGCCTGATGTATCATGAATTAAACTGGGATGGACTACTGACCATACTCACTCCCTAAAATTTTCTTCTTTCTTATTCCTGGCCTGGAAGCTGAAAGCTGGTAGAATAGAATATGGAGATGCTGGAGGCCAGAGTATAGAAAATGTCTGCCAATTTATCATATAAAGAGACTTAAGTACTAATAAAATAGTCTCATTAGCTCATGGATGCAACCCTTTCTGAAGCCATTATGCTAATTGAATTCCTTTTCTTTTTTTTCTTTAGATAGTTTGAATTGGACTTTTGTCACTTTCAGTAGGAAGAATCCTGAATATTCCCTGAGGCTTGTAGAATTGTAGAATATGAGCTCCAAGTTACTTATGTAAAGCATTATGAAAAATATACAATGTGGGTCAAATATCTAAAGATTTTGGTAAGTCTTTGGGTTTTCACATTTGAAATTTTGCAGTATATATTATTTCTTTCAAATTTTGCTTAATGACTCAAAATCTGATTTGAAGTTTTTTATAAGAACTATTTATATCCTTGGCGTTTGAGGTATTGCTTATGTATGTTTCAGTTACAAAGTTTTTGGTCAAGTAATTTTGGAGACTACATTTACACCCAAAAAAGCATAAAATTGATGATGACAATAACTGAAATTCTCACTTAAGTTTTTAAAGTTAGTTAGATAAATAAAATGTACAATAGAAAAATGAATGAAGAAATACTAATCACTAATGCCATGTTGTTGTCTTTGCAACAAGGTACTCTACTGATCACAGTTATTTGAAACGTGATACAACCACATGAAAAGTTCCTTTCGTGTTTGACTAGGAGCCAGGAGACCACTAAAAAAATGGCTTCATGTAATCTTGGTATTTTAATATAAAGAAAAATATTACAATATAAAGAAAAAGGTTACAATTTATAATTGAGGAAGAGGGTGTTAATATGTTCCAACAATAAAGATTTTCCTTATAATTATTGTTTAGCTATTTAATCCAATAGTTTGTGGATATAAAATTTTCCTTAAAAATTTTGAAAAATAAAGCCATATTAGCTATTTATTCTATGTGTAATGGGCACATTATCATTTTAACTAAATCAAAAAATTATTTATGATTTATCCAGGGCACAAAATCCTCAATACTAGTTAATCAATATTTCTTTTTATTAAATACCTTTTTATTGAATAAAGGCAACATAAGACTACCAGAATCCAAATATAGAGTAAAAAAATATTTTCAGTGATTCTTTACTGATAGTTTCTACTGCAAAAGTTCTGATAACTTTTCCCATATGTCAATAAACTACATAGAATCTGTTCCTTGTGCCATTTTTCTCTGAGTGGTTGATCTCACTCCTATTTATTTCAAAGTGAATTTTTTGTATTAAGAAAACTAGACATTTGCTTTACATTTTCACTGATTATGATGGGTTTTCCAATGCAAAGGTTTTTTAAAAATCTTTTTATGTGGAGTAAATAATCTTTAGCTTTATGACTTCTGCATACTATTTCATACTTACAGAAGACTTTCTTGTTCTAAAACCGTTACAATTTTCTCCCAGAATTTTTTCTAGCCTGATTCCATTTTATTTTATACGCTTACATCTTTGCTCCATCTGGATTTGTACGTGTGTGTTTATTTGCTTGATGTTTGTGTTTGTAAGATATGAGGTTTCCATTCAAATTTATTCTATTCTAATTTACTATGCAGTTTTTTCTGGTGTCATTTGCTGCATAGTTTATCTTTTCTCAGTCATTTCAAATGCTACCTCTTCTATCACATAAGTATACACACACACCCAAATATATGCTCCAAGGGCACAGAGCATTGTGTCTGTTTTATGTTCTATAGTAGCATCTGGAATAGAAAGTACCTGACACGTAGAAGGAAATTAATAAATATTTGTTGAATGAACATATGCTACTTCTCTAGGGCACCATATAACCTCATATATTCCATTTCCTTAACTTCCTCCTGGGGCCCAAAATATTTCCAAATATAGATTCAGGTAAAAACCATAAATGGCAACTAATAGAGTTAATTTACTTTCTGGACTTCCAAACAATTGTTCTTAAGCCTAGTGTTGGATTTTCTGTTTCAATTCCTCTGCTGAAATATTTCTCATATTTTTCCATAATTAAAAAAAAAAAACTCACTCAGAAGTTTAAGGACAATCCTTTGGAGGAGAATTTGTTGATCTTTTGAATCCAACACACAAAATGAAATGATATTTATATCTATTGTGAGAGGCTTGCCCTTGGAGGAACAGGATTGTATGTAGTCCCAGTGCAGTAGCTGTAACTCAACCCCTTTCATTCTCTAATTAGCATTTTGAAAGTGACTTTCATACATCTATACTTCGAGACTTCTCCAATTTGTTATTAAAAATAAAATTATTTACAAGCTTTGATATGTCATTAGGACAAAGTTGCACAAAATATACCTGACAACAGAATAAGAGATAATTGTGAATACAGCCATAACAATCGATTAGCCACTTTTTAACAGTGAGTCTAGCATCCCCACATCTCCTAGAAGAGGAGCTGAAAGCTAAGGGGAGTAGCTGTGCATTCTGATTAAGAATTTATTGACATCTCATTTAATTCCCACAACAACCCCCACAGGCCAAGAAAGATTAAATTCCCAAAGGTCATTCATCTTGAAAGGGGTAGAGTCAAGAATCATAGGTTTGTCTGATTGGAGAGACCAAGCTTTTACCTGCTGGGCTACCCTGATAAGAGTTTTCATGTATTGGTGATATTTCTGGAGGTTCCATCCCTTTTCAACTGATAACATTGTTCTCTCATTGAGGTAATAAGCAAAGCTCTGATAAAGAGAGTGGCTGGAGCTGGGACATATTTCTGAAGTTGATAGAATGCATTACTAAAGAGGTATACCAAATAATTATTTTGTGACGTAAACCTTGAATGTAGAAAATCTTCAGTCTTCTAGACACTGATTTTTTTTTTTTTTTTTTTTTTTGGGACGGAGTCTTGCTCTGTAGCCCGGGCTGGAGTGCAGTGGCCGGATCTCAGCTCACTGCAAGCTCCGCCTCCCGGGTTTACGCCATTCTCCTGCCTCAGCCTCCGGAGTAGCTGGGACTACAGGCGCCCGCCACCTCGCCCGGCTAGTTTTTTGTATTTTTAGTAGAGACGGGGTTTCACGGTGTTAGCCAGGATGGTCTCGATCTCCTGACCTCGTGATCCGCCCGTCTCGGCCTCCCAAAGTGCTGGGATTACAGGCTTGAGCCACCGCGCCCGGCGACACTGATTTTTATTTGTACTTCTTTGAAGAGTGCACAGAGTTTGGGTGAATGCAGAAAACTCATTTTAATTCTTGAACATGTCTTGTCATTCTGTCAGAAAGGTTCCAAAATACAGGATCCTTTTCTTGCACTAAGCATGGCAGTGCTCCTTGGAGCTCCAGCACATGAGAATTGTGAAATTACAGGTTCAACTGGCTGTGAGAAGAGAATGCACAAAGGATTAAAGAACAATGGTAAAGCAAGGATGCTGGACCAAATATGCCCAAATAGAAATATTTTTAAAATGATGTATCTGTATTAACTTTTCTGAGTTTGTAGGTGTTTTTCAAAAATATTAAAACAGATTTTAAAAAGACTATTGTTGAAATGCAAAGAAATTTAGTGTTTAGTTTTATTAGATATAAGAAGGTCTTTATTAATAGAATTATAAAGTTCTAGCTGCATGGATTTTTAAAAAGTCTTAAAATTAACATAATGTATTTACTTGGCATCCATACTGCTGTGAATAGCTGTAATGTGTGTTTAATGTTTGTTCTATACAATCCCCTTACATGTCACAATAAAAAGACCTTTTTTAAAAATCCACTGTAAATGACCCTTTATGATTACATTACTGAAACACCTCTTTTCAAACCTTTTGTAGTATGCATATTATCTGTGGATATATCTATCTATTCACAGTTGGTAAGAATGCCTTTTCCATTTATTTCATTCTGTTTCTATGAAAACATTTCATCACCAAGCAGCATATTCACATTCATCAGTAATTACTTGTACACTGTCCAATTTGTATCCTGTGAAGGCTTATGGGAGAATAATTGTAGTACTATGTCAAGAGAAGGGTTTAGCCAATGCTAGCTTATAAAATTCAAACATTTTCCCACTCACAAATGACCCTGAAATTCTTATTAGCTTTAAAATGTCTAATTATATCACTGCCTTTCTGTACAGATCATTTTGAGTGAAAATTATTCACTTCTTTAATCCAGCCTCTCATAATGATTTCATTTTCATACCTGCCCTCACTTCATTCCTCACCTAACCTCTTTCTTGCTGTTGCTGTGATATCCCTGGTAACTTGAAGAAAGCAGTCAGGCCAGCCATTCAGAGCTTCATGAGCAAAAAGAACTTCACTCCTCTTCTGCTATTTTAGTTTCACTGAATTATATTCTTACTGTGTTGGAGGAATATTATTCAGGCTAAGGAATATAGTCACAATAAACCTTTTTTCTTTGGTGTGAAGCATCATTTAGATGTTTAATCACCTGAAAAGCCATTTACTGCTTTAGATATACCTTCCCAATGAGCGTAATCTTTTAATTATTAATTGAATTCATAATTTTGTACTTAAATATGGCTTTGTATTTGACTGCACCAAATATTATGGAGTATCCATTTCTTAATCTCAAGTAATTATGCATACATTTATGTTGTTTCTTTCAATAATGTTGGAAACATGTTAGCTAGACTAGTTAGTGTTCTCAATGGGTAATCAGTAATTTATTTCTTTCTATAAATTGGTAAATGTATTTCCTAGAATTTAATTTGTAATCTAAAATTGCCTTTTCAAATTCATATAAAAATACACCTTACTTTATACACTGTGTACTGTCAGACTGTCTGCAGGATCAAATAAAAAGAGTGCATACTTTCCTGGTGAATTTGCAGAAAATTTGATAAATAAGAAAAACAAGTCATAAAATGGATCACCCAAACCTCACATTAACTGCCAATAAAGGGAAGGTTGAAGAATATTCGGGTGAGAGCCATCATGAACATGCCATATCCTCTTTTTCCTCCACTGTGCTAGTTGGCATAGACCTCCCAAAGACAAATTTGAGTTTGCAGAACAGAAGCACCATTCCATGTTATTACATCTCCCTGAACCAAGTGTAGAGGAAGGGAATAAAAGGAAATCTCTATGCTCAGGAATTTTGACAGCTTCTTTTCCCAGAAGGGAAACATGAACCAATATCTATCACCTCCCACCAATTAACCCCTCATACAACCTCTGGGGGAGGAAAAGAAGTTAGATTGGAAGCCGGGAGTGGTTAACAAACATCATTTCAAGGAAACAACAAAATAAAAGTTTTAAGCAGAGTATTTCCTTTTAAAAACAACTTGCTTCAGAAAGATTTTAGTAAATTAATTAATGTTGGGCAATTGTGTTATATAATAAATGTAGAGTGTAAAATCTTTTGTATATATGGATGTTTACAGTAGATTATATTTTGGGAAATCTAATAAATTCTCTCAACATCTAGCCTTCTGTGAAGTGGGGTGGTTTTTGCCCATAATGTAGCCATTGCTTCTAGCTTTTTTCCAGACACTGTCATTCTTATGATGGCAGCATAAAAAATGGTCAATGCTGTATATGTAAATAGGGGCATTTGTGATTTTATTATTTACAACTTGAATTTAATACATATTTTTCATCAGTATAATTAATTTAATACTTACTTTTCTTTATACTTTGAAGCACATGAATCACTGATGGGCTTGAAAATGAAATCTTATACACTTCAAACGTATAATGCTTATACAATTCCGGGAAAAAATGAAAGAAAGCATGTAGATACTTCTGCTTTTAAGAATTTCCCTTTGGGAGGCCGAGACGGGTGGATCACGAGGTCAGGAGATCAAGACCATCCTGGCTAACACAATGAAACCCCGTCTCTACTAAAAAATACAAAAAACTAGCCGGGCGAGGTGGCGGGTGCCTGTAGTCCCAGCTACTCGGGAGGCTGAGGCAGGAGAATGGTGTAAACCTGGGAGGCGGAGCTTGCAGTGAGCTGAGATCCGGCCACTGCACTCCAGCCTGGGCGACAGAGCAAGACTCCATCTCAAAAAAAAAAAAAAAAAAAAAAAAAGAGAATTTCCCTTTAATTTTTATGAAGAAAAAGTAAGCAATGCAAAAAAATATGGCTAAGTTAAAAAAACTTTCAGAAAGCTGAAATGAATTTATCTACACCATTAGACTTACTTCCTTTGATTAAATATTTTATTGCTAAGGTTAGAATTCATCAAATCAGCTTCTTGCTTTGCTGTTTCTCCAAGTAACACACAGGCTCTTGCTTAATGAAATTACTGTTTATTATATGTATGCATAAAGATGCTGATAGCATGGAATAATCAGTACTAGCTAACAGGTCTTCCAAATTCATCCAGTCCCAAGTACAGTTTATCTTTTAGAATAAACTGAAAATTAGAAAATGTTTTTGCTGGTATATTGTCCACATAGTTAGCAACTATCATTGACTGAAAAGAGTTTAACAAGGAGTCGGTGGTCAAATGAATCTGTTTCTTATGGCAATGGTTTGCCTGGAAGCATGTTATTTTCTGTAGCATATGTGCAAATATAGAAGATACAATTTTTTATCTTAACAAAAAAAGCTTAAAACCAAAGTGCACAGACATGAAAGAGCCAGATTGTAGGAATTTGCACACACACAGTAGTGTGGTGTAGATTATGTGTGCGAAAAGCATTAGAGAAGGATGTGCATGTGTTATAGACATGGCATATTTGTGTTCAAAATAGATCATTTTAGATGCATACAAAAAGGGTGCTATTGTAAGGAAACATTTAATTCCAAAGCAGAGAATAAAGTGCAGCAATGCTTCAGTAAGACTGGAAGTAGAAAGCTGTATCTTTTTCTGTCCCATGGAGTCACATGTCCAGGCTCTTTCCTACTCTATCAGTGGTTTTTTTTTTTTTTTTTTTTTTTTTTCCCCCTCTCCCACCTCTCTGCAGTTAGATTTTCACTCAAGTTCCCCAGAACTGTAGCTTGTACATAGCATTGGCTGACCATGATTCTCACTTCGGCTATGATGGCAAGACTATTTAGTTAAGGATATACCATTATAGAAAGACTTGATTTTTTTCAGTAACCTAATTCCACATTTTTAAAAGCGATTATCTACTTGAGATCTTTTGAGTGTGATAACAGGTCCCCACCAAATAGCTTTAGTCAAGCTGCCTGAGGTCATTTGAAACCTAGGCTGTTTTTCTAGCATATTTGGGTGACAAAGTTTCTTTGGGAATATGGGAGGTTAGAATGGCTACTACAGAACTTGTCCCAGGTCTGGCATCTTTTTTCTACTCACTTAATCCTCTCTAGAACTGATTCAGCTGACTCACCTGGTCAGGCAGTTTCCTTGTCTCCTCTGGCCACCATGTCACACTGAGTAAAGCGGGAATACTTGTGAATAACTTACATTTATATGGTACATGTAATATTTAAAATTGTTGCCCATCCAACTTATTATTATGTACTATTTGAGGCTTTCTAATTACTTCAAATGGATTACTAAATTTAATTCTTATGAACAAACCCACCAAGAATCAATGACCAACACATTAAATTTAGGTGTAGGGAAAGACAACAGTGATTTTCCCTCCTTAATCATCTAGAGGAGTCCTTCATGTTTCTCCACATTATCTGTATCTGGTACCTTTTTATAATACAGGGACCTGCAGAAATCCTCTTCATTTATTCTTTTCCCTTCACTTTAAATATGCATCTTTATCTGTCTTTTTACAAAACTCAAAGTCAATGAATTTGCCTGATACTTTTCACTACTATGAAATTAGAAAATGAAATTACTATGAAATTAGAAATTTTGCTCCGGAAATATGAGCAAAGATATATGACTCCTACTTATCCAAATCTGAAAGAGCTTTTCTTCTGTGATGTTCCATTATACAGATAGATGTTAGCTACATGGTATGTATAGCAATGGTTTCCCCTCAGATGGCAGGTGCACAGGGCCATGGTACCTACTCTCTTCTAAAGGCTGGGGTATTAAAACACAGTAGGATTCAGGGCAGTTAGCTACTAGCCAATAATCATCTTTGGGCTTTAAAAACGTTAGATTTTAATCAGATCCTAAAACCTGGGTGGAAATTTTCTCAGCATTTTTAGGTTCTGTGAAAATCTTATTTTGAAAGGAAATAAATTAAAAATATGTGCTCAATTTGATCTGTCCCACTGTCTTTTTGTTTAACTGCTGGCAGGATGACAAAGATGCGCCCATATCTCCCATTTGGGAAAGGAATCCTTCAAGTGGTTGGAAGAAAAAGACATAAAACCAACCATAGTAGAGGGAAGATTAAAGATGCAGAAGCTAAACAGAATCAGCTAGATCTCACCCCTAGGGAAACAATAATAGCACAATAGCTAATTTAGTGCTAGCATTCATAAAAGTATGCTATTAGGGTTATTTTATTATTTCCCTATGCATGCATACATGAAAATACACTCAAAATCACCAGAGAATAAGTGTTTTGGAACACACATTGAGTTCCCTTTTCCCAGAACCTATAAAAATGCCTTCACTGTAAAAATAATTTTAACTTCTTTAGTGCAATCTATAAATGTGGCCTTTGGGCCTAGTGTTTATGGCAGATGGAATGGCTCTAGTCCTTCTTGGACTAGCTAAGAAGACATCAATGTTCTGTAGGTATTGACATAGCAGCCATAAGCTTCCATCTGGCCTTATGCCTGCACAGCAAGGATGATTTAGCATAAAATTTGAAAACGTATCTTAATGTGTAGTTGTACAGGGATTCCCCATAAACAATTTATTCATTACAAATTCTTGCTAAAATATAAGCTACATTAATGCACATATACGTGCATATATGCACACACAAATACATATGTGTATTATATAATATATATATACTTCAGAGAGATCCTTAATTGCTGTAAATCTTTTTCATATATTCTGGAAGCAGTATCTATTAATTTCTTCGAGATGACTCATATCTTCTTTAAGTGAATATTCATTGTTAAATAATCTTATGTAATTACAGGGGTTATTAGTAAACTAATTTAATTGCCTTCGTTTTTCAGAATCACAGCAGTTTTCTTCCTCGTCTTAACAGATTGCTATACAAATGTATTTTCATTTTGTTATTTTTGTATTTTATTTATAGTGCTTATCGAACACCTTTCTGACTTGATTATACCTAATTTCCTTCCCTGATGTTACCAAACCTGCCAAGTGTAGCATCATTTATTTATCTAATGAATATAATTCTTCAAGAATGGGATTGGATAAGAATATATTCAATATATCTCTAAAATTAGCTACCTTCAGAAATAAAATTATTGTATAACTGGATAACTTTCTTCATTTAGAGATACTCACTTAAATTAGTTTCTTAGACTATAACTCGTTGGACAGTTGAGAAATTTGAGGTAAAATGTAAACCCTCAGTTAATTGCCTCAATTTCCTTACCTGTGAAAGCAAGTATATCCACAGAGGCAATGAACTGTTAGACATATGAAAATGCAAGTTTAATCTGGGCTGGTGCTTGTTGAAAGATAGAAATCATTTACTTACTGATATTCAGTATCTTAATAAAGAATGTCATGGCATCTACTGGATGTTCTTCCTATAAGCTAGATTTTGTTCACCCACTCCCATCTCCCCATGAAAATTGAAATGCTTTGTAGCACACAATACAGATAAACATCTTGAGTGGTGCCAGAGAGACTGTACTTCCCTGGGAGTGGGGCTTGAGATGGACTCTGGAATAGGCATTCATTTCAGTCCCAGTAGAAGTATGAATAGGACAGTGATTGCCTTCCCAGTTAATTTCATCCTGCTGCTCCTTTTCAGGAGCGGGAGGGGAGTTAATTTTCCCTTTTCGGTTCTTAACATTTGATAGTAACTGACTTAAGCAACAATTCATTTTTTGGGGAGTCCTCTTTGCTTTCCCTCCTACAGTGTAAAAAGAGATTGTGTTTGTCAAAACAGCACAGGACTGTAAACATTCCCTCTATTCCAGACATTTTCTGAGGCTGAATTTCTATAGCTAAGATCTGCTGCAGTGAATTTGTGAGCTGAAGACCACCCTAGAAACTGTTTGGAAAATAGCAATGTGTTCCATGTGGCCTTAAAATATGGTTAATATTCAAAAAACTTATAGTATATCTGCAATAAAAGTTAACTTCCATGTGAATGGTCCTTTAGTTAGCTTTGCTGGTAAACTACTTTATTAAAGGTGAATTTTTTTTTTTTTTTTTTTGAGACAGTCTCACTCTGTTGCCCAGACTGGAGTGCAGTGGCGTGATCTCGGCTCACTGCAACCTCTGCCTCCCAGGTTCAAGCGATTCTTCTGCCTCAGCCTCCAGAGTAGTCGGGATTACAGGCACGCACTACCACGCCCTGCTAATTTTTGTATTTTTAGGAAAGACAGTGTTTCACCATGTTGGTTAGGCTGGTCTCAACCTCCTGACCTCATGATCCACACCTCAGCCTCTCAAAGTGCTGCGATTACAGGCGTGAGCCACTGCACCTGGCCTAAAATTGAGTTTGAATTTCATCCTACAGACTATGTCCCATGGTTACCTGTTGAATATGTGCAGTTGTGTTGAGGATGAGGGGCACAAGGACATTTTTCTTATTTATACTTGTAATCAAAGCTATGATCACCTCACACATTCTCCAAAATGAGAAAAGAATGGAATAAGAAAGAGTATAAGGAAATGGTATTTTAGAGTGAGAAGTGAGTAAAAAGAGAGGTTATCAGTTTGATGACCACATTTTCATTTCAGGTCACTTACTAGGCTACTTGGGTTTTGCGGTAATTTGTTCATCCTTGTTTCATTAAATTGTAATTACTTCTGATATCTCTAGCTTTATTTCTTTGGCTGCCTCCTCTATTAATTAAGCCTTAGGATCCTTTAGGAGATGAATAATTCTCCACTGGACAGTGTTAAGTTGAAGAGGTGATAAAAGAAAATTAAGAGTGAAGTCAGAAATTATTTAAAATAGTTTAAGATGTAAAAATGAGAAAGGACAATGCACTTCTTTTACCATTATTCATTTTCCCCATCATAGTTGTTATTTCTGTTCTCATTTGTCTATGAAAATACCTATAGTCTAGCTTCTAACAAGTGTTTTTGCTTGTGTGCATATATATATATATATATATATATATATATGCACACAAACGTGCTTGCAAGTGTTTTATGTAGATTTTTACAGGAGCCAGATGAATTGCCTCAGTGCATTATCTTGGAACATACCTACTCTCTAATTACTAACACTTTTCTAGAGGTGAAATTTCAACAGTCAAATAAGTACCATGGTAGATGGCCTATCTGGATCTGATGGCAAACATTATGGATTACATGCTGTTATCCTAGGTGAACAAATATTGATTCACTTGGAAAAATGTAATGATAAAATAAATAAAATGGACAATCATGAAAATTTAAGATATTATAAAACTTAAAGGGTTGGAAGTAATCTTAAAGGGCTCCTTCCATCCATTCTCATGCTTGTGATGATGAGAATGCTTGAGCATTCTTATGTCCATTCTCATTTTGTTTGCAGAATTTCACACCTTGAAAGGCACTTCATATGTATTTGCTTCAACTCTTATTTTAGAAGAGACTAATTCAAAACATGGAGTTTAGGTGACCTAACCTAGTTATTAGCACTATGAAAGGTCATAATGAATAAAAAGATAATAATAACATGCTATTTAAGACTTATCTCTCTTAGATAAAATGAACTTTCCATCTCGCATTTTGGAAGGAAATTATGATGGGACAACCATCATACAATAACTTCCAAGAGTTTTGGTGCAAATTATAAATGCAAGGAGGTTCTTTACAAAGAGAAGTCCTGCCTCATAATGCAGTCTGAAAATTCTTGAATATACACGGGTGTATGAGGCACAAAGATGACTTGTGTTTGGAGATTCAGGTGAGAGTAAACAAAGCATGTTCTTCCTGAATGATTGCTTTATTAGTTCCCTTTGATCAGATCATGTCTTCTCGCCTGGATGATATGCTCTCCTACTTTACAGATTAAGACTATGAGAACTTTTCAGGCTTAAATACAGATAATGCTATTGGATCCATTCCTTCTTTATTGATTCTGTCAACTTGAGTACTATACGCATTGCGTCACAAATTCACATTATGACATCTAAAGCCCTTTGCAATCTTCTGGCTTTCTACTTTTCCAGCTTCAATTGAAAATATTTTAAGATAGCATGCTGTCTCCACTACTTACATCTCAGTTATACTTGTTTGGTTTTAATTTTTCAAATATAAAATTTATTCTTTCCCCTAGGAAACTTCACACATGGTGTTTCTTTTTGAGTCCAACACTTTCCCACTTTTTGCCCACGTACCTGTTACTCATCCTTCAGTATTCAGCTAACACGCGCTTTCCTCTGGAAGAACATACTCTATCCCCTACTCTAGGTAAGCTCTTCATGTAATCGGTTTCCATAATTCCTAGGAGGAACTTTTTCGTCACACTCACTACAATAGAGATGGTGACAATGCACAGGAGGTGGTGAATTAAATATTCATTAGGAGATTATCAATACAGCATTGTTATTAATTGACTATACTTAGATAGTAAAAGTGAGTCAAGGATCATTATGAGTTTTCTGCTTTATTGATTGGCGGGTGGAGTGCCATTCAGCTTGAGAGAATATGGAGAAAGTAAATTTGATGTGAAGAAAATGAGTTCAGATTTTGTGATGTAGAGTTCATAAAAGAGGCACCCTTTAAGTAGCTGGATGCATCAGACTCAGCTAAGAAAATAAGACATTTATGATGGAACTATAGATTAGAAAGTCACCAGAATGTAAGTAATAATATAAGCCAAGATTGAAGATAAAAATGCGCCAAGTCAAAAGGATGTCTAGGGGCCAGGCGCGGTGGCTCACACCTGTAATCCCAGCTCTTTGGGAGGCCAAGGCGGGCGGATCACGAGGTCAGGAGATCGAGACCATGCTGGCTAACAGGGTGAAACCCCATCTCTACTAAAAAGTACAAAAAAATTAGCCGGGCGTGGTGGCAGGCGCCTGTAGTCCCAGCTACTCAGGAGGCTGAGGCAGGAGAATGGCGTGACCCCGGGAGGGGGAGCTTGCAGTGAGCCGAGATTGCGCCACTGCACTCCTGCTGTCTCAAAAAAAAAAAAAAAAAAAAAAAGTGTGAAGGCAAGAGGAACCCTGCAGAAAACCACCACTTAGAAATAGAGACTGGGCAAGATGTCTTCTGCCAGCCTTTTCAGATCTCCCATCTATTCTTCAGCACCCTCCTCTGGGCCTGGGGAGGCCGACGTGTTTGGACACATAAAATGATTTACTTGCCCTCTAGCTTTATGTATTGTTAACCTGATAGGTGAGGGGAGAATTTGTGAAAACAAGACAAAACGAAACAGACACAGAAAGAAGAAGGCTTTTATTCCTCCCCATTCATTCTTGTGAGTTCTTTAAGTATTGTCTATGTCACATGAGTGAAGGCCACTTTTCCCGTAGGGTTCATTGAAATTCTGGTAACCCTTTCCTCTGTTTGCCTAAAATTCGTGAGGCTCACAGATATTAAACCGAGGCAGCTGCACTATCCTTCTCACCTTCCTTGCTCACACTTTTGTAAATACTCACTGTATTCTAATCTCCTCAAATTATCCGGTTTGAGTGCATGCTCTGTTCCTGCCATGACACAGTCTGACACACAAGCAGCTATGAAAACGCTAGTGGAGGAGAAATGTGTCATAAAAGACAAAGGTGAAAGAGTTTCCATAGGAATTCCATAGGAATGTTCAACAATGCCAAATGTTGCAGAAAAGTCAATTTAGATCTGAAAATTAGGAGGTTTTTGAAGACCTCAAGGTTTCAATTGAGTGTTAGAGAAGTCATATTGCTTCTTAAGAATAGGAAAGAATTAAGAATAGGAAAGAATTGAAGAAGGGAAGACAAAAGGTACAAAATAGTGTTTGGGGAAGCCTGACTAGGAAGATAGAGAGCTGGATTGAGGGTCACAAACAATCTGTTGGAAAGGACTTAGACATTCTTATATACTAAAGGGAAAGAGCCAATCAAGATGAAAGGTCAAATACAATAGGTGGGTAGAGATCTTAGTGAGGAACCCACTTGCAGGGAGCCAGGTGAGAAAGGATAGTTACTTGGACTAGGTTGGAGGCAAGAAAAATGAAGGGAAGTGGACCAAATCAAGTTGTTTTTGAAGTAGAATTATAAAGCAGAATAATGGTTACTTCATAACTTCTGCATATTGCTTCAAAATTACTATAGAATCAACCCCTTTAAATACTGTTAATTTACTTGGACAGTAATTTCAAATATTTAAAAAGTCAGAATTATATTTAATTTTCTTAGTTTTACATGCTGGAGTTATCTATAGGTAAGAGTTATTGGAAGTTTCATATTTGTGTTTATATGCCCTCAATTTTTTGGATATTTCTGTAGATATATTCTGATCTTCTCTAATAAGACAGTACTCATTAATATACCATATATAACTAATCAAACTACTTATAGACAATGTAATATCTTGTCAATTAACCTGTTATATAACTACATTAAATATATTCTTGTGTGTCTTTTTATTCTTATTCCTTTAGGCGACAACTCATAACAATTCTGATTTTGCTAATGTAAGAGAACAGTATTAGTAATAGATGCAAAGGTTTTACTGGAACTGAATAGCTTAGTGTTACAGGCAAAATCTGTTTTACTTGACTACCCAAATGACAAAAAAAGTGCAGGCTGCTGTTTTTCTCCCCTCAGATTAACCCTAGGGAAGCTAGATGCGAAGAAATCAGATTCTAAAAACTAAAAACAAGTACAAAAATAATGAAATACTTTGAAAAACACTGGGAAGACTGAAGGCTGTCCTGAACTGGTAATGATTAAAAAAAAAAAAGTCATGTTTGGGAATTTTTCTCAGAATGTCAACTTTGCCTCATCATAGTTTAATGAGTTGTAGGGGAAAAAAATCAAAATTTTGTATAAAACTGTTGATATACACGTGGGGCCAATGTCCAAAGATTTTTAATGACTTTAAATCACAGAAAGTGTTAGAGATTCTCTCTCTCCTTCCCATTTTGTAGTTGAAATAAATATCTGTTTTAGATAGAAAATGCACAAGAACTTGACTGCTTAGGAAATGTTCCTAAAGATTGTTTCAAACTTCTAAAAAAATGGACTACTAAATTTAAAAAATACAATTGTAATAAATCATTTCCACAAATACTACTCTGCTGTGATGAAAATTTTACTAATTATAGAAAAATTTGGAAATACACAGTTGTATCACTTAGAGAAAAAAATATCCTTTAGACTTTCGGGTACATTTGTTTTTCCTCTATGTGTATATTTACTCACAGCTCTGATCATTTATCTTGAGATTGCATGTATTGAGTAAAACTTTTTGGAAGTCTGGTTATTTTAGTTAAGTGGGGACAGACTACCTCTGAAATAATTGAAAACTGATACACCAATATCAACTTCATGGGCCTCCACTTATTTCACATTTTAAAGTTTTATCAAAAATTTCCAGTATTGTCTGAACAAATGATGCCATCAGTGGTCTTTGGGAAGCCTCACATGAGCATAAACTCCTTATTCCCACCTGGCCCACTTCTTCCAAAGAAAACCAGAAGCTACAGTGCAGGCTTTTGATTATTTAGATAGATGAGAATTCAGGAAATACATACTTGAAGAGTTAAATGTGCCACAATCATAAGAACTATATCGTATGAATAAAGCACCAGAAACTATATGCTTGATAGTAGAAATCTAGTAAATTAATTACTATACTTGATTTATGTCATATAATACAAACTGGTAAACAAATTGATAAGTTGAACTAATAAGATAATATAGTTAAAACATTCTGCAGCATTAGTGGCTTAACCCCTGCCACCATGATATCCGCACCCTCTTAAACTCAAAAAAGCATTTTGGGTACATTTTTAGCCTATCTGAAAATATTTGTAAACTATGCTAGTCTAACTAAAGGAAATTAAGCAAAGCGCATTATTACGATTATTACTAATCATAGTAATACTTAGAATTATAGAAATTGTTATTACCTAATAGGCTGAGTTAATTCAAGCAATGAATTTCCTCATGATCTCAAATGCAAATTGTGATATTAAATTCAAATTGGCATTTTTTTTCTGTTTGTGATATGAGTGGGGACTGCAAAGTTTATTTAAGTTGCTTCATTACCCAGAATATTTCACATAATTGCCATTAACTATAACAATCTCTTTTCTATAATATGGCTGAAAGAAAAGAATTTTAATCGTTTTCTCAATTATTAATCAGTTTCAGTATCCATTTCCTAATAAAGAATGCTTAATAAAGCAGTGTGCCTTTTTCCATGACATCCTCCCCTTTTACAGCACTGATGAAATGGGTATCAAACTACAGGCCACTTACTGATTAGCTGAAAATTTCTAATCATGTCATTTTGGAGTGAGGGTAATTTGTGCAATGGGATAATCATTTCTTCATAGCAGAATGAATATTGAACAATGATTGGTAGAGAATTAAAAAAAATACACTTAGAAGCAAAACAAGGGGACTGATGAGGTTTGGTTTTTTTGGTTTTATCAACTGCCTGGAAACTTTGCATTGCATCTGTGCTGATTTTTTTGGAATAATATTCAGTAGAAGGCTCCAGAATTACATATAAAGAATACAAATTTCTTAAAGTTTTAAAGACTTATATTCAGGATGGCAGAACAGAGGTGCTGTCGGGGGTAGAAAGGAATTACAGCCATTTTGCCTTTCCTTTGCCTGCATATTTAGCCTCACAAATAAGATAAATCTAATGAAAATAAAGGGAGGAACATCTCTATTATATTCCTCCTATGCTCCCCCACATGTTCCTAAGTGTCTAGCAGGCAATAAGCAATGAGCAATTATTTATGAGTAAATAGATGAGTCAATTAATTCCTACATTGGATTAAAATTTAGTGTACTTTTTTCCCCCCAATGTAAGGTACAATTAAGTTCCCTGTGTGTCCAATGATCAGATTAATAAGCATATTAAAGAAAGTTACCAAATTTTAAAATATCTCAATTTTCCTGTTTCCAGAGGAATGGAATTGGCTCTTATAGAAAGGAAGATATGATGAATCTGTACTTTGGTAAGTTTTAAAGGGAAATTGGTTGTAATGATGTCTGGTACCAGTATTCTGAAGTTGTATAAAATGCGTTGCTTTCTTTATTGAAGTTAGTAGAAATGCTTATGAAAGTGAGTCAAATATGTTTCTGGTTGATGTAGTTAAAGAGGCTGAAAAGAAAGAATATTGCCTTAAAGAAAAGCCCCAAGAGCTTTTGTTAGAACTCCACAAATAATTTTATATGGGCAAGAAACAATTGAAATAAACCTGCTTTATAGTCTTCATTGAATGGCCACTATTATACAATTGCACCTGTGTTAGGTACCAGTAACAATCAGTCTTTGCCATAGTTTCTACTCTTCTTAATGAAAAACATCACCACCACCACCACAAAACATGTTATGACAGTGTCAAACAGATGTGAGATCAAGTTACGAATTTGAGTACCAAAATATTTCTTGGTATCAGTGCCAATTTCTTTCTAATATGTAGATAACTGTAACTTTATTCAAGGATACTCTGATCACCAGGTCTGGGAGTTTCCAAATATTTCAGAAATATTTTATTTTTATCAAAAAGAGTTTGAATATACTTCAGTATAATTGATCTAAAAGCCTAGTTCTGGATAATTTAAGGCACTCTCTCTATTTAACTAGTGTTCTTGGTGTTTAATCATAAACTACAGCATTTTTAATGTTGTGAGCATATAATTAAGGAAAGTTTACTCTTAGAGCTACAGAGCAGCCCAGCAGTTCTCAGGCAGTGATGAAATATACTGGGCTTTTGAAAGGATGTGCTTATACCTCATAAAGCACTTAAGGCTTCTACGAGGTAATTTAGGTAGGTACCAGTAAAATCCAGCTAAACTAAAATGTTTTGTTTTGTTTTATTAAATCTTAAAGTCATTTAGATGAAATTTGTTCTTTAACTTCAGAGCAAACTGAGGGAGTAACACATATTGTGTTCCAAGTTAGTCAGCAATCTACATTTAAGTGGTATCATATGATACATTAAATGGTATCTGGTAAAAAGAAAATTCTTCATTTTGAATTGAGGAGCCTTTTAAGGTTTTCAGAGTGACCATATTTTACCATATAATTTATTATCCAACCGAATATATCCTGGGATTAAAAGAGTGCTTTTCATAATTGTGCCCAAACAAGCCTAAATCAAGGCTGTTTCACAATTAGAGACGTGCCCCAACCCTCTGTTTTGTTGGGGCAAGGAACTTCCATGTAATTTAATAATTACCCATTTGAGCAAATGTGCAGGAATGAGATATAAAACTTGGCTTGAAATATTTATCCCATTTAATCCTTTTCCTCTGATTTTGCTATTATAGCTCAGACTTCCCAGGGAACCTGTAAGCTGAGAGTGAGAGGAGAGTGAGTTACCCAATCAAAAGGGAGTATATGAGCTAATAGTGCAGTTTGCTTTGGCCTAAGAAACACCACAAACTTGCTCTTATCACTCTGAAATGAAAATCGGCTTTTCCTATTTAGCTCTGAAGTAAACAAAAGTTTGGAAAAAGCCAACTCGATGATTAAAATGTATCCTCCTTATAACAGTCGGAGCCTTCACTTCCTTTTAAATTGTTTAAGAATCCCGCAACAGAGCAGATCACAACCAACTTCTTGCAGAGCAAAAAGCAATCATTTGTCACAAGTCTTCTTCCTTTTTTTTTTTCCATATTTTGTATTCCACTGTTTTGTTCCAATCTTCCTTTGTTTTATTTGGCTGCTGAAGCCAGAGCTCCTTGCTTTTGGCAATAAAAGCTTATGAGCAAACATTCTCTGTGCCTTGGAAAGCAAAAGCATCACCCCAGTCTGCACATCCAACTGTGCCCGTCTCCGAAGTCCTGAGCCCTGTTCTTAAATTGGAACCTGAGAAGCTTTGCCAAGATTTCATGCTGCCAGGCGGACTCCGTTGGGCCGGGCTGTATTGATTCGCGTTGGTTCCCCTGTTTTCTGTCAGTTAGTGATCCAGACGTAAGCTTTGATTCCTCATTATCTCAATTGCAAATTCCATGAACACATCATCATGCTGCTAGTGCATCCAGGATTTGAAACTGACAATACCGGATCAATGTCTCAGGGGCACAGCCTTGAATTTCAATACAATTAAATTCCTTGAATGTGAGATTTATCCAGATTGTCATCTACATTTTTTGCACGTTCAGTATGTGAAGCTAACCGCACACAGAACCCAAGCACAGCGGTCCTGTCAGAGCATAACGAAGGAAAAAGACTTGATCGTGAACCTGAGGGAAAGATAATCAAATGTTGAACTTGCTGAGCCTGTTAGATGAAACTGTTAACAAGGCTTGCTCAAATCACCAGGGGAATGCTGTGCGGGGATGAAGATTGGGGTTCAGTTCTGAAATATGTAAGCAGGGTTAGCCTGGATAAGAAGGTCTCAGTGCTTGCTGCTGAAGCTGTGTAGCCAGCCTTTCAAAGGATTTGTATTTTCCCTCAGGAGTCACTACAGCACACAGATTCACTTGAATCAGTTAAGCTCACCTCAGAAACATACTGACTGCAGAAGTGTCATAAAAAAAAAATCACATTTCAATTCTAATTTTCGCCAAATGAAAACTAAATAACAAATTGACAAAGCAAGAAAAAATAACTTATTTTTGTAATTTAAGAAGACTAGGGAGAAAGAAATGAAAAACAACAGTTATTCTGAACAGGTGCTATCTACCCTGAGTGGAATAGAGGGGTGGAAGTCTCAAGCACCAAAGTGTTCCTGTTAGCAGACTTGACTTTCAATTTACTTACATGTTTAAGACAATGAGAACTTTACAAACCCGCATCCTTCCTTTACTGCACAAACTCAATATACTTTGCTTTTATTTCACTAGCTCTCCTCCCTGGAGCTCCTTCTCTCCCTACCTGTGACCTCCCTGAAGGATATTAATGAATACAGTCAACTTCCTGCATCTGGTGTGAGGCGACTAAGCCTCTGGGACTGATAAAGCATTTGCAGTCCTGGAGTCATTATCAATTTTTATTCGAGATAGTGCACCATTGAAACCAGAGCACATGTTAAAATTCCTTTACCTCTGAATTTCCTGCTCCAAGAAACCTTGGCCATTCAAATGTGACATCCAAGGTCACTTGAAATACACATTTAGCAATAAACTGTTAAATTATCTATCATGGAAATACACTGAAATTCAATGGAGGCTATGTGTGACCAATTACTATTGAGAGCAACAATCTACTTTAGTAACATTATATGTTCATTACAAATCTTTAAAATATTTAACTTCTTAGGTAAGATAAATTATACAGAAATAAATTTAGCATTATGCTACAGTCTCTTGAAATAGTCTAGACTTAGTTTTAATCCATATAAATCATCTTTACAAAGAAAAAAACTATTTCCTAAACAGTCATTCTCAATTTTTATTTGTACATAAAGACTTGTGTGCGTGTGTGCGTTTTGAAAAATGCTGAAAAATACAGGGAGTTTAGAATGAGAAAACTTGACTTACAACTCAATGATGGAATTTATATTCTTGCATGATATTGAGAAATATACCCTTTAACCTCTTATTGCCTCAGATACCATATCCACAGAATCAAAACAATTACAATACCTGTCCTTCCAAACTCAGGTTGTTTAAATTAAGATGATTTCCATGAAGGCACTTTATAAATTTTTAAAAATTATGCAAGTATGTTTTAGTATGAACTGCAGTATAATCCACAATTTCAGGAGCCAAAATTTGTATAGTTTTTAAAAAATCTTATCAGAAGGGTTTTGTATTATAGACAGAAATCTCTTTGAAACATTGGTTTTTTCATTATATCTTCTTGAGCAAGGAAGTGAACTCTACCCTAATTTTACTTGATGAATTAATTGACACCCAGGCCTTCCTCTTTGGTGATTTCTGGATACCCTTGAAGCCTAGCCAAAACAAATTCCTACCACCTTGATAACTTCTTAATGATTCTGTTTCTAGCACATATTTCAGACTAGAGTTTTTTATCTCACCTAACCAACTGGCTGAGAACATTTTCAAAGACATTACATAGTTTTTGAGTTTAAGATATTAAAAACTGATATTATCTTCACGTTGTACCTCCCACTCACCCTTCTGCTATGTTCTACCTCTGTAATACCAATGTTTTCACATTGTTTAAGCCAAAAGAAATTCAGGTGTAATCTTTGACTGTTCTTCATCTTCACGATTTCATAGCTCCTTAATGATGTCGTTATATCCAATTCTACCTCCTAAATGTCTTGTGTAATTAGCCCTTTTCTCCTGTTCTATTCCAAGCCATCAAATTCCTTTGTCTGGACCATTACAACAACATCCAATTTGGACTCTGGCTCTGCACATTACCTTATAGGAACTCTTCAACTTCAATAAGGGATGCAATTATCAGAAAACTACCTGCTACAACCTTATTTGTGCATTTATATGTTTTGATATGACTTTATACATCTGCTCTTATTTGTCCTTAATATGTGAAGTATTTCAATATAATTTTTTGAATTGGAATTTTATAAGTCCCTATACTTTGTTGTTGTTGTTGAATAAGGCAATGAATAAGAGGATGAATGTCTGAATGCATGTATGAATATTTGTAATTAAGGCTATTTAAGACAAGTAGAAAGTGAAATAAACTATTTTAAGTTTGGTGAGGAGAGTTTGGCAATGTAATACAGCCTAAGTCTATAACATCTCCCTGACTTGTTCATCTATGTTAGGGTTTCTCCACCTTAGCATTACTGACATTCTGGGCCAGAAAATGTTTTGTTGTCCAGAACTATTCTGAGCATGGTAGGATGTTTAGAAGCATCTCTGACCTATATCCATTAGTACTCGGTCTCCAATTATAATTAAAACTGTCTCTAGACATTACCAAATGCTCCCTGGAGAGCAACACACTTCTAGTGGAGAACCACAGACCCATGGATTTGGCTCCCCCAAAACAAAAGTAAATAAAGAGAGGAAGTGTGCGGAGGAATCATGTTGCTGTATCTGGTAATCTGATTATCAAGGATTATCCAACACTGATGCCCTCACAACTAAACATTTGGGAGATTAAAATGACTCCCACAACAAGAGTTGGTAAGGGTCTATGCAACTTGAGCCATTTTCAATCTTTCTTTGGATCAGTATGAGGCCCAGATTTCAGAAACTATCTAGGAATAAAGATTCGAGACATGTCTAATTTAGACTCAAAACCTAATTTTGGTAATTGAGGCAAAGGGTCTGAGAATACCACCTTCATATGATATGAAAAAGCAGGTTGGTGCTTTAGGATGGGGCAAACTTACTTGACTTTAATTTAAATGGACAAATATCTCCAGAGATTCTCCTTTCTATTATGCACTGTCTATCCTCTCTCCAAGGTTCCCATACCTACCAAAAATCATAATACGAGGATTCTGAATGTATATTAAAAAAAACAGAGTACTTACTATTGAAACAACCAATGTTTTAAAAAATTGAGCTGATTACAAATCAAGTAGTTATGAAAACTTTATGATAAGACATATATTAATCTTAGGAATACACACAATTCAAGGAACAATATCAGTGGCAGCCCTTTAATTGACCCACCAAGAGGTAACATTCTAGAATGATTTTCTTATCAAGGAAGAAATTTACTTTTTAATATCAATGCTCTGTGGCTGCTTACCATATCAAGAAGAATTATGCTGCAAATAATCATGATCTGGACTGCTTTTGTCTGTGGCTGAAGCTGAAAACATCCAATTAATATATGGTGTTCAGGGAAAATAGCTCATTTTAAACCAGGGTCTTAGTCAAAGGAAAGGACAGCCTTTTATTAACTTTGTCCCTTGTCTCTAGACATATTTATTGCATTCTTCTGGAACAAATAATAGAAGCTCAGCTATAAGACCCATGTGTGCAAAAGAGAAAAAAATCTATTAGATGCCATGAATGTAAATGGCCCTGTCACTTGATGGGAAACACTATGGTTTTAAAATTTGAAAATGGTTCACAAGATTCAAAAATCTCTCCTGTAAAATAGTCATTAGATGATGAAAAAGAAGAAAGTTATGTGGAAATGATATCTCGATTTTGTCCATGCACATGGCTACATATTTGAGTTTGGTTCATGTATCTATTGCTAGTCATTGTGGTCAGTAAATTTTTATTATTTATCTATACAATAATTACTCTGACACCATACATTTTAATACAATCTTAATACATTTATCTGACATAACATCACGGTTTAGTTATACTCCTACTTCACTTTAGATATTTGGCATATGTTTGTTATAAAAAGTAAGTCTTTATTATTACTATTATTATTTTGAATCCGAGTCTCACTCTTTCACCCAGGCTGAAGTACAGTCATGCAATCTCGGCTCACTGCAAACTCTACCTCCCAAGTTCAAGCAATTTTCCCTACCTCAGCCTCCTGAATAGCTGGCATTACAGGTGCCCGCCACCACACCCAGCTAATTTTTGTATTTTTTAGTACAGACATGGTTTCATCATGTTAGCCAGGCTGGTTTGGAACTCCTGACCTCAGGTGATCTTCCTGCCTTGGGCTCCCGAAGTGCTGGGATTACAGGTATGAGCCACCGAGCCCAGCCCATTGTTATTTATTATATCAACTACTGTCATTCATTTTGTGGTTTTTCCATGTGTCGAAATGTTTCCAAAGTGTCTTAATATGGGATTCTGGGAGAAAAGTATGAAGCACAATTTTGGTTCACACCAAAAACAGAGATATGATATTGTTAACATATTTTATCCAAAATACTGCCCAGGGAGTATGGTATTTGGGTGCAGAAGCATGAACCAAAAGTTGTGGAGTTAAGGGCAACTACCCAAAAGGCAGCCTGTGAGAATAATTTTAAATCAACACTAGGCAGAGTGGCAAATTGTGTCATAAATCTGAATATATTTGGTAGCTTGAGTAACCCTGACAATTGTCAAACAGATGTCCTAGACCTAACCCGCTTTGGTGTAAATGAGTCGTGTATTTACAATGAACTAATCACCATAGTGATGGGATGGACTATGACTGAAAACTGAGAATAGAGTCTCTCTTGCCTGAGTAATATGGCTTGAAGGTAACTTATCCAGGGTGGTAAGAAAACAATAAAGTGATAGACTTGAGAACATAGTAATAGTCTCATCTTTTTCTTACTCATCCCTAGCAAATCTGAAAAACAATGTAAGAAACATTTTGACCATTGCTTCCTTACCTTTCTTAATGTTTACCATAGTCACTAGAAAGAGGTATCTATGCCAGTAAATATATCTAATTTGTTTTGGCATTAGCTGTTTTCTATTTTGAAAGTTTCCAAAGAAGCTAGAAGTTGTTAGCAGGGAATAACTCTTGGAAGTAAAGTAAGGGGGCTTTCCCATTTTTACTTTTCAGTTTTCTGTACTGAGTTTTTACGGTAATCTTAATAATTTAATAAAACAAAGGAATAAAAGAAAAATTGTAAAAAAGAGAAATGCCTACAAGAGTCTTCTGGTTCATTGACTTTTATTGGAACAATGAAGAAAACTTGTAAACACTAAGCCACTGCTGTTTACCTTTAAATTACAAAACATGCATTTCCAGTGGCCTGGATAAGGACAAATTCTCAAATATAGGGGAAAAAAAGTTCATTCATTTAATTTGATTCCTTGTTCTATCTGATTTTTTGTTATATCAGGAGGCATCTGGAACCTTTTTATGATGAGGTTGTGCATCATAAGGTCTTTTCTAATATCTTCATAATCTGGCATTGCAGGCTGGAGGGATGAGAACCATAAATTTAGCATGCTTCTATAAAAGTAGACTTGATTCCTAACTCATAGGATTGTGGGGATTAACTGAGTTAATAAAGTTTATAAATGATGAGCGTTGTGCCTGGCACAGAGTAAACATTCAATAAGTTTAGTTGGTGACTGCTTCAAGCTGAAAGTAAATTTGAAGAAGAACATGAAATAACACATAGGATAATAAATAATAGATTTTCATGCAAAGCCACATACTCCTCTCATAATTACACACTGCGTCTCAGGATGACAAGTCATGATTTTGCTGTGTTAACTCCCTTTTTGGGAATATTGTCTGCTTATCCATATTCCCCTTCAACTTCTACATTTTTCCATAATGCAATCAAGTAATTCTTACTATGTGTCCTCATATGTGTCCCCAAACAATAAATATGAGAATGACTGCTAATTTCTTTAAAAAATAATCTAAAATATTTTTAAGACCAAAGAAATATTAATTCACATTGTACTTATATCAAGTGAATGTTTGGCAAAGAAACACTTAGAATAGGGCTGGATTTATTATATAGCCACTCCAGTTTAAGTAAGCTTTCAGGACAGCATGCAACTAAAATATAATAAAGAACTAAATAAGTTGAAAGGGTTTGTTTTGCTTTGTTTTGTAATTTGGATTTGGAGAAATTGGAAATAGTCATATAAGACTTGAACCTAGATTGTGATAAATTAAAAATGTAATCTATAAACACTAAAGCTGTAAATAACAAAACAAATAATTATAGTTAACAAGCCAACACAAAGAAAATAGTTATAAAAAATGCTCAGTTTAAATGAAGGCAGAAAGAAAGGGAAAAGTAATAGAAAGAGATTGTAAGTTAAAAACTCCAATTAAAAGAAGTTGTCAAACTGAATAAAAAACTACCTTCAACAATATACTTTCTCTATATACATACAAATAGTGAAAAATAAATAGAGGTTTAAATGATATACCATTTTCACACTAAAAGAAGTCTGGAGAAGCTATATTAATATTAAATAATGTAGATTTCATAGGAAATATTGATATAAAGACATAAATATTGAATAAAGATACTGAAATAGAAACAACAAATTAGAAAATATCAATGAAACCAAAAGCTAACTATCAAAAAGATCAATAAAACTGATAAATTCTGGCAAAAGATTTGGAAAGGCAAGAAGGTGAAGCAAAGCAGCTGTCACAAATTATCAGTATAAGAAATGAGAATAGTGATTGTATCACAGATTTTACAAATACCAAAGGGGAAATAAGGGTATCAGTATCTTCAACAATTTTATGCTAAGTATTTGTCAACTTAGACGAAATGGACACAATATCAAAGCTCACACAGCTTTTCTTCATCCTTGGCAACACTTGCTAAGGAAGGCCAGGCTTTTTTAAGAATTATAGGTTTGTTGGTGAGGGTGTAGAATAGTAGGAACTCTCATATACTGCTGGTAAGATAGCAAAATGGTACTACCACTTTGGAAAACAGTTTGACAATTTCATAAGATGTTAAAAATAACCTTCCATTTAACTGAAATATTCTTCCCCTGGGTGTTCATCCAAAAGAATAGAAAGCCTATGTCCATACAAAGATTTGTCCACAACTTCATAGCAACTTTATTTGCAGTAACCAGAAATTGAAAACGATCCAAATATTCACAATAGATTAATGGATAAACGAGTTCTGGTACCTCCATACAATGCAATATTACATAGCAAAAACCAGAACAAACCAAAAACTGTCTATAGAAGCAACAACAAAAATGAATCCTGAAATCATTTTTCTAAAATGAAGCTGTACAAGTAAGAGTAGTGTATGATTTTGTTTACAAAAAATGCTAGAATATGCAAACTAATCTATAGTGGCACATTAGCTTGCCTAATGAGTGGCATGAGGAAGTAATTACATAAGGACATAAACTTTTCTGGGTAGTAGATATGTTTAAAATTGATTATAGGGGTGGTTTCACAGGGTATACACAGGTTATACATATATCAATCTTAGCAAATAATAGACTATAAACATGTGTACTTTATTGCATGTCTAATACTCCCCTCTTTTTTTTTTTTTTTTTTTTAAGACAGAGTCTCCCTCTGTCACCCAGGCTGTTGTGCAGTGACACGATCTAGGCTCACAGCAGCCTCTACCTCCTGGGTTTCAAGGGCTTCTAGGGCCTCAGCCTTTTGGAGTAGCTAGATTGCAGGCACTCGCCACCACAGCCTGCTAATTTTTGTATTTTTAGTAGAGATGGGGTTTTGCCACGTTGGCCAGGCTGGTCTCAAACAAAGCTATTACATATATTATTGCAGCTCTAATGATAAAAATATCAAATGTTTGCAGTCCTATAATTTATGAATTATTTATTTTAATTTCTTCTAAAAAATGGGATACATGTGCAGAATGTGCTGGTTTGTTACATGACTGTGGGTAGCAATTTGTTTGCCTGTACAAAAATATTCCATTACCATATTTTAATTAGATACTTCTTAAAGCACTTTGAAATATAATTTTTAACAAAATTACAAGTCACTGCAACTATATTTTAATTAGGTGCTTCTTAAAACACTTTGAAATAGAGTAAAAAAAAAAATTTTTTTTTTTTTTTTTTTTTGAGATGGAGTCTGGCTCTGTCGCCCAGGCTGGAGTGCAGTGGCCGGATCTCAGCTCACTGCAAGCTCCGCCTCCCGGGTTTACACCATTCTCCTGCCTCAGCCTCCGGAGTAGCTGGGACTACAGGTGCCCGCCACCTCGCCCGGCTAGTTTTTTTGTATTTTTTAGTAGAGACGGGGTTTCACCGTGTTCGCCAGGATGGTCTCGATCTCCTGACCTCGTGATCCGCCCGTCTCGGCCTCCCAAAGTGCTGGGATTACAGGCTTGAGCCACCGCGCCCGGCCAAAATTTAACAAAATCACAACTCACTGGAACTATATTTTATGAAGAGATATACACTCGACTAGTTTGTTTTTGTGGTATGTTTTGTGGTTGTTTGAGGCATTGTTGTAAAGGATTACTGACACAAGTTTTAACTTTTCTTCTTACCATAAACCGCTGGCTAAAAGTTTGTTTCTATTGTCTTAGTTTTTTATGGTTAAAATAATCACTGATATACATTTTATAATAAATTTTCATTGTTTTATTTAATGATATCCACATTATGAATGTTTTTATTCTTTTTCATGGTAACCATAGATTTTAAAAGATAATTAGTTGCAGTTTATTCTCATGATATATCTAACACGACTTGACATGAACATAAAGTGTGTCAACAGTACCTTATTCCCAGAGAGTTTTCTAGTTGAAAATCTACATCTATTGGTGGAGCTTCATAAAATAGACTAAAACCATGCAATTATGCCTGCCATGGTACCAATATTTGTATTCCTACAGCCTACTGCATGTAATGTCTGTTGTGCTGTAACTGTCTTCTGACAGAGATTAGAAAAAGAAACTGTAATAACTGAACTGCTAACCATGCTTTGGAGAAGAGAAGGCATAAAGGTTCCTTTTGTGATTTGACTAAATATTTCAAGCAAATTTAATGGCATTTTATTAGTTTAGTGAAACGTTGAGTGTTCTTTCAAAAAGCAACATGTGTAAAGTTATATACTGATTATCAAAGACATATTTTATGTTTGGATAGAAAATTATAATGGTATATTGTTTAGACATTCTGCATTATTCTCAACCTTTATTGAGAGAGGGCTGCAATTGTCAAAGTTACATTTACCTTCTGAGTAAAACTTCATGGGAGAGAGACAACTTTAGCACTTGCCTACCACAGGAGAACTGATCAAAGGATTACATAATAGAATAACACTTGATTTTCTTCACAAACTAATACATCCCTTATTAAACTGTATATGCGCTCTGGATACCAGCTAACATTCCATAGTGGTTTTCTACTCACAACTACCAGAGCAAGAAACCAAACATACCAACTTATTCTCACTTAGGCACAGACACACAGAGACGCCTAAAGCAGCCACAGCGCTGACCAGTTTCATTCTCAGCTGTGCTATAATACATAAGCAGATTCTCAAGATTTTCTGCCAGTATATGTAGCAGCATCTATTTCCTTATTTTGGAAAATGTAAGAAAACATGTCATCTGAAATTACAGGCAGTCTATTAGAGACATAACATATAACCTACAGGTCCAGAAGCACAGAATCCGTTGTATAAGCTCAATTCTAAGACATCATGCTATGATGTAAATAAGGCGTAACAGAAAAACCTCTCTCCTGCCTGACTCCCTCAAATCTTTTTTTGATATAAACATAGATCATTGCCTAGTTTCTGAAATTAATACTATTGATATTAGTAAGGGCAGAATTTCTGATGCAAAAACTGAGCCTAGAATTTATTTTATACTTTGAGAGGCTTAGCAATTTGCAAATGTTACATTTTCTATACTGGGATAACTACCTGCTGGTTGGAAGATAGTTCAAGGAACTTCAGGATCCAGAAATGGAAAATGTATGTTTTTGTAGAAGAGATGAGAACGCAGGTTACTCCATTTACTTTAACAGCCATATTAAAATTTTTGTCCAGTTCTAGAACTGGGTACTTTGCATATAAATACATCCCAAGTAGAAAAAACAACTCCCCTACAATTTCTTCTGAGTTATGAGTTATGATGCCATTTTAAAATGATATCTGTACAAATAGAGCGTCATTCCTTTCCATTTGCCAGCATTTCTGTGTGCAGGTAAAATTGATATGCTGGTTCCCACCCCTCTAGATAATTTAAATTTTACCTCAAGGTGAGAAAGCATATATTTTTGGATGGTATTTATTTTAAGCTTTTGTAGAATTGCTATTGGGGGTGTGTTTGATAATGGCATATTTTCAATGTTTATCAGAATATGACAGAAAATACATTCTTACTGCATTTGTTGCAGAATATTATTGACACCATTGTTTATTTTATATCACGCAACATCCTGATGTAAAATTCCACTTGAGAAATTTCCTCTTGAGTCAGTGCTAAGATGAACTTTGCTTCTTCTGACAATCTCGAATGTTTTCATTTTTTTTTTGAAATTCAGAAATACGGAGATGGTTACTGCTCCCTTTTTTCCCATTGGTGACATATATTTTAGTTTATTGCTTAACATATTAGTATTTACGATTAATTTCTGTACTTTCAAATTTAATATCTGACTTTTATTTGTAAATGTATGGATTTTGACACTGTAAAAAGAACAAGTTGTGTTCCAGTCTTTAAAAAGTCATTATTAACTTCTAAATATGAAAACTATATATACAACAAGCTAAAGTTTATATGAAAACTGAATGCAGTAGAACTTTCAGAATTATTATTAAAGTCTATGTTCTAAAACAGGAACATAATTTGACCACTATTCTATTTTAAAAAAAATATATCTCTGTCTTATTTTTTCAACGTACATCTTAGTTATTTGAAATTGATGTTGAATGAGATGGTTACATAGAGACTATTAAGGCAAGTAATCTTTCCTGCGCTGATGAACATTGTTTTATTGTCTTGTTTTCAACAAATAGTGGGGTCTATCTGCTAATTTATTTTCCCTTTTATATTAAAAGTACTTTATTGAGGTACAATTTATAATTTACACACAATAAAATGCTCAAATCTTAAATATAAAACACAATGGATTTTGACATATGTTTACAACTGTTAAGAAATCTCTTCTATCCAGGGAGATATCTTTTCAATACTCTTTCCCTGAGGTGTTCACTATTCTGATAGCTATAACATTGATTTTAATCCTATCTGTTCTTAGACATGATGTAAAAGGAAACACACAGTGTGTACTCTTATGTATTTGACTTTTACTCAACCTAATGGTTTGAAGTTTATTTACATTATTGTACTGTTTGTGGCTTGTTCCCTCTTATGAGTAAGAATTCTATGATTTATTAATCTACTATTTATGGACATTTGCATTGTTTACGCTTTGGGACACTATGAATAAAACTATTGTAAATATTCTTGTAAAATACTTCATGTGGACATACGCACTTCTTTCTTTTGAATATGGCAGTGGCTTATAAGGTAGGTGTGTGTCAGACTTTGTCAGAAAGAACCTAACAGCAGTGACTGTGCCATTTTTGACTCCCATTGGCAATATATAAAAATGTCAGTTGTTCCATACTTTACCATTTAAATATTGTCAAATTTTAGAACTTTAAGCATTTGCTGTACATATTTCATCACAATTTTAATTTTGCATTTATCTAACTAATTCTTTTCATATGCACATTAGTCATATGGATATTTTATTAAAATGTTCAGGATTTGCCATTGTATTGGACTGTTTGCCTCTTCATTATTGATTAGTTGGAGTTTTAGAAATTTTATTACATATAGTCTAAGTGCTTTGACGAGTGTTTATATACGCGCACACACAGGTATATATACATATATGTGTATAGATGTCATTCATATATGAAATATTGCAGTGACCTTATCCTGTAGATAGCTTTCTAATTTGACATTTTATTTCTCACTAGGAGGCATTTTATATTCAGAATAGCTTGGTAGAACAAAATAATGTACATTGTTATTAAAAGAAACTGTTTTCTTTTGGTACTTCTAAGTTTTCTCCATTACTGTGTAGATTGAAAATGTTTGTGTGACTTTCTTTCTCTACATAGCCATTCCTCATAGTTCCATACATTGTAAATTCCAAGTTTTTTTTTTTTTTTTTTTTGACAATAAGTGATTTGGAAAGATCAGATATATCCTACTAAGGAATCTCTTATTCTCCTAAAATATTTTTTTTTCTGTATCTTGCTTTTAGTAAATACCATTATTAACATGATTCCAAATAGGTCGGGTCAAAGTTAATAATTTTCTAGAATATTTCCCAATGTGGAAAATGTCATAGATCCATTATTAACTCTTTACCAGTTGCATTTTTATTTTGATTCAATTCAAAATACTTTGAATTTCTATTGTAATGTCTTCTTAGACCCACTGAATATCAATAATTTAAAATTAACTTTCAAATACCTGAAAATATGCCAGATATCTTGTTATTGATTTATAATTTTCTCTGTTGTGGAAAGAAAACACTATATCCATATATCTTATATATATATATATGTCTTTTCCTTGTTATGTATTCTTTGTGCTCTTGCCAGAATTAGTTGGTGAAATATGCACTGGTTGATTGCTGGGCTCCCTATTCTGTCTTATTGGTCTACATGTCTCATGGTTTATACTACGAGTAACATACTGTTTTAATTACTATTATTTTGCAGTATAATTTGAAATAAAGATGTGTGATAACTTCAATTTTGTTCTTTTTTCTTAAGAATGTTTTGGCTTTTCTTAAGAATTGTTGTGGTTCAAGACAAGTTTTAGAATTTTTAAAAATATCTGAGAAAATGCTATTGGGATTTTGATAGTTTATTGTACTGGATCTTCAGTCTTGGCAGGTTGGCATGTTTCTAGAAATGTATCCATTTCTTCTGCATTATCCAATTTGTTTACATATAGTTTTTTATGTTCTTTTTTATTTGAGACATCCTTTATAATGTCTTCATTTATTTTTATTTTACTTTAGACTTACATGGCTGGAAGTAAAAGGATGGAAAAAAGACTCCACACAAAGGTAACTAACCCAAAAAAGGCAAGAGTGGCTCTACTTATTTACATTATATAAAACAATATAATACAATACTAGGAGGCAAGTAAGAGTGTCAATACCCTACTTTAAATAATGGATAGAATATTCAAACAGAAAATCAATAAAGAACAGTGGATTTGAACAATAGTATAGACCAACTAAATGTAGCAAAACATACAGAAATTTAGACCCAATGGCAAAAGAGTGTACATTCTTTTCAATTGTACTTGAAACATTCTACAGGATAAATCACATTAGGTCACAAGTCTTCCGGATCACGAGGTCAGGAGATTGAGACCATCCTGGCTAACACGATGAAACCCTGTCTCTACTAAAAAAATACAAAAAACTAGCCGGGCGAGGTGGCGGGCGCCAGGCGCCGGTAGACCCAGCGATTCGGGAGGCTGAGGCAGGAGAATGGTGTGAACCTGGGGGGCAGAGCTTGCAGTGAGTTGAGATCTGGCCACTGCACTCCAGCCTGGGCGACAGAGCAAGACTCCATCTCAAAAAAAAAAAAAAAAAAAAAAAAAAAAAAAAAAAAAATTAGGGAGATTTGAAATCTTACTGTAACATGTCGAATGAAACTAGAAATCAAATAACAGCAAGAAAATGGGCTAATTCATACAGGGAAACTAAACAACACATTACTGAACAAACATTAGGTCAAAGAGGAATCAAAAGAGAATTTAAAAATATCTCTAGACAAATTAAGACAAACAACAAATACACAGCTTACCAAAACTTATGGGAACAGCAAAAGCATTAGTATCAGAATTTGACAAACTACATTTAGAAGGAATGATCTCAAACAGTCTAACATTATAACTCAATGGACAAGTAAAAGAACAAACTAAGCCCAAAATTAGAAGGAAATAAGATCAGAACAGAAGTAAGTCAAATAGAGAATAGAAAAATAGGAAACGAAATCACCAAGACTGATTTTTTAAAAGATAAACAAAATTTTAAAACCCTTAACAAGACTAAGGCAAATAGTTATGACTCAAATAAAATCACAAATGCAAAAAGTACCTTTTCCCTTTCCACACAGAAAAGATATTCCATAATTTTCTAGTTTCTATTTTTCACCTGACAAGTCAACTGTCATTCTTGCTATTTTCCTGCATGTTTTGGATTTCTTAAGCTTTTCTATGTTTTATCAGTATTTAACAATTTTACTCTAATGTGTGTAGATATAATCTTTTTAAAAATTTGGGCCTACTTAGAATTTGCTGAATTTCTTGAATATGTGGATTGATGCTACTTATTACAAATGAAAATTTTAGTTGTATATTTTCAATCTTTTCTGTCATTCTGGGACTACACATGTACACATGTTAGATTGATAGTGTCATTATGAAACTATGTTCTATTTATTAATATACATTAGTGGTTTCTTCTTTTTCAATTTGATGTCTATTTGACCTTTTGGTGAAATTATGTTTTTGCTTCAACCTGTAGGCTATTAAGCTATCAATATATTCAATATTTCAGATATTTTACTCATCAAAATTAAAATTTTAACTTGTATTTTTTTAATTTAAATATCTCCTCTAAGGTACTCCATATCTTAAGTTGTGTAGATATATTCTTACTGTACATAATTTCACATGTTTATAATAGTGATTGCATTAAGTCAGAGGTTTATAGAAGCCGAAACCCAAGAAAAGGAGCTACCATTTTCTAGCCAATGTCATTGTGAAGTCATTGTGATCTAGGAATCAATAAATTTACTTAATTTATTGGAGTATTTTTGGATAAAAGTAACAGAAAATCAAACTTCAACTATATAAACAACAAATAGAACTCATTTACTCTTGTACTAAAAACCTCCAAAAGTATTCAGGTATGAGGAAAAGTTTGATCGGATTATATAGGCACCAAATTTCCACTCGTTCTCATTATATTTCCTTCCTCTTCTGTGGTGTTGGTGCAATTCTTGGCAGATTGTTCCCTTATGTTAACAGATGACTGCCAGAAGCATCTGGGGTTTTCTCATTTACCTCTAGAAATTCAATTAGTTTTCTATTGCTGTGTAACAAGTTGCCACAGACCTACAAATTAAACAATGCAAATTTGTTCTTTCAGTTTCTGTAGGTCAGACATCTAGCAAGGAGTTTCTGGGTTCTTTGTTTTGGGTTTTAGGAAAGTGAATTCGAGATGTGAGCCAGACCAAGTTCTAATTTGTAAACTCTGAAGAAAAGCTATGGTGCAAACTAATTCTCATTGTTGTAAGAATTCAGTTCCTTGTGGTGTAGGACTGAGGCTGCCATTTTCTTGCTACATGTCAGATGTTCATCCCTTAGAGTCTACCCATTCTTTACCATGTAACCCCCTCCATTTTTAAGCCAGTTACATGTCAAATCCCTTCCATGCCTCTGATTTCTTTCTCTGCTACCAGCTTAAGAAAATGTTTTGCTTATAAAGGGCTTATGTGATTAAGTTAGATCAATCCAGATAATCTTCCCATCTTAATCTGATTAGTAGTCTTAATTATATTGGCAAAATCCCTACTGCTATGTAATTTAACAAGCCTGGAGTAACACTAAAAAATAGAAATCATGGGGGCCCATTTTGTAATTCTGCCAAACATGGAAAGGTTACTTCCATGTAGCTCATTGTTTTCATCATAGCTGACCCTTGGATGACATGCTTGGACCTGTACAAGTCCACTTATATGCAAATTATTTTTAATGTATACAGCAACTTTCTGTATTCATGGGTTCCACATCCAACAATATTCACAGGATGACAAACTTGAATATAGTGAGGCCCATTTTTTTCTATATGTGGGTTGCACGGACACTAGAGTATCTGCAGATTTTGGTACTTTAGGAAGCCTGGAACCAATCTTATGTATACTGAGGGGTGACTATACTGCATCAATCACTGTTGCCAGAGAAATGGGATGTAATAATTGACTTTGACCAATTGTGGCTCATCTCATCTGTGTAGTCCAGAAAGGGAGTCCTCTTAGGTAGGGGAAAGGAACTAGACACTGAGAAGGTAACACACTGCACTTGAGTTCTGGTCCCAGTACCACCAGTTACCAACCATAGGGGTTTTGGTAGAAATTCTCTGAGATTGTGCACCTTCACTAATATAAGTGTGCTGTGCTTCTAAAAGCTGATCTTGTAACTAGCATAAGAAGTCTGGGCTACTGGAACTGTTTTCCTAAAAGATGAGAGAACTGCACACCGACAATATTCTTAGTGTTGCAGAGAAAGCTGTTCAGGACTTTCTATATCCTTATTAATACTAGGGCACAAATTCAGATACTTTAAATTATGTCATTTTACAGATATACTTTTTAAACACATTGCCTAACAGAATTTTAGTTTGCAGTTCATTCATCTCAGAGAATAACAGGAAGATTGGTTGGCATTAGAAATTCCATCTGAACTTTATTTCATGTGAACATGTATGTGTCTAATTTTTCTTTCATAATGAGGTAACACTGATTATGCTTTGTCCTAGAAACATTTCTGTCAATTTCCCAATTTTCTATTTGCTGGAGTAGACCCAGGACTAATTTCTAAGGGAAAAAAAACTAAAAACTTCACCAAGCATACTTTTAAAATATCGTTTACTAGCCATACACTCAGGCAAAAATCTTCATTAGACTTCTTATTTTATGCTTACCCTTCTCAATTGTTTGTTAATGAATGTAAGAAATGTGCTTTAATCCAAAAAACAGACGTTTCTTTTTGCAGCTTCTTGTCAAATAATATAAACTCAAATGTCTTGATGTTTGATTATTAAATATTCATTTTGAAATATCACATTTGTGAAATATTTCCTGAAGGCCACCCAGCATACGCTTTTCTGGGTGTCCTGAGTGTTACCTTTGAATCAAGTATAATCGACAAGGGTCTATATACTGTATTGTCAAGGATTATTTTGACCCCCTCTTAGGTTTACTTTTACTGAATTATGATTTAGTACTAGGTTACTGACATACATTGAAAGACTTCATCTGAAAGAGCAACGTGAAATGTGTTATTATATGCAGTATAGAGAAGCATAGGGAAACATTGAGCTCTTAATCACATAAATAATCCTCTTTATGAGAAACCAAATAAGAGATTTCCCTTTAGCATACAAACCAATCAAGAATAGCTTTGCTTCTTCTGAAGAACTGATTTGACTTCATATTCAGGTCATTCTTGGTCCACTAGGAACCATATACATAGACTCCCATCCCCTGCAACTCTTCTATAATACAATATGTCATGCATTTTTCCCTACATATTCAACGCCACAGTTTATTATTTGCTCTTTATACTGACTCCTAGCTGTATATTTTATCATTTTATTAATGTATTTTTGTAAAATGCCTCAAATCCTTTGTGAAGTATAAAAGGGGACTTCAAGAACAAGTCAAATTTATTTGTATTCTCATCTTCTATTTAAAGTTGACAAATTATGAGTTTTATGTAGTAGCTATTTAAAATTTGTCATTCATATATAATTTAATACAAATATATTTGTATGGCTCCTATGGCCAGGCTTAGTTCTGGGCATAAAAGATAAAAGACAGTGCCTGCTTGAAAGGACTTTGTGTTACTGGTGGAGAAAAATAAACTGAAAATGATAATGTGAGGGGCTGTGTGACCAGAAAGGAAGGATGCCTATCTCAGACTTGTATTTGTCAGAAAAGACTTTACAAGACATGTTTCAACTGAATTTTGAAGGGTTTGCGTTAGCCAGGTCAAAAAGTAATAGGAGAGGTATGTAGGGGAGAGATATTGCCAGAGAGAAGAGCCTATAGAAATTTACCAAAACGGCCGGGCAGGGTGGCTTACACCTGTAATCCCAACACTTTGGGAGGCCAAGGCGGGCGGATCACCTGAGGTTGGGAGTTTGAGACCAGCCTGACAAACATGGAGAAACCCTGCCTCTACTAAAAATACAGATTTAGCTGGGCATGGTGGCACATGCCTATAATCCCAGCTACTCGGGAAGCTGAGGCAGGAGAATCGTTTGAACCCGGGAGGCGGAGGTTGCTGTGAGCCTAGATAGCACCATTGCACTCCAGCCTGGGCAATAGGAGCAAAACTCTGTCTCAAAAAAAAAAAAAAAAAAGAAAGAAAGAAAAGAAATTTACCAGAACATCGGGGTGGCCTTTGACTATTTCAGAATGGCTTGAGAACAGGCTACAAGAGCACAATCAGGAAATAAGGCTAGATCATGAAGGGCCTTAACGTCTAACTAAGGATTCTTTTAAAAAATTTTTTAATTTTATTTTTTTAAGTTCCAGGATACATGTACAGGGTGTACAGGTTTGTTACACAGGTAAACGTGTGCCATGTTGGTTTGCTGCATCTATCAACCCATTACCTAGTTATTAAGCCTAGCATGCATTAGCTCTTTTCCCTAATTCTCTCCCCTAATTTTTTTTTTTCCTCCTTGAAGTACCAGGGATACCCTGAAGGATCTTTATGGAAAGATATGAAGTCAAACAAATAGAAACATTTCTTGTATCTTCAACAGCTAACATTTTGTCTTGACTGAAGTTACTAGATATTCAATTAATATTGGTTAAATTATTAGTGGGTCAAGAAGTATAGCTACATATTTCATTCATAATCTCCTTAACATGTTTCCTTCATAAGCATTTCCATTCATGAACGCTGTTGGAAAGGGGAGACTGTTCTCTCTCTCCATTTCACCCTTTTTCCGTTCCTGCTCATTGTGTTAGGTATTTTGTGGTGAAGATGAACTCTAGAATCAGGTATTACAATTTGAATGCTGGCTGCACAAATGATAAGCTACATGCCCTGGGACAAACCGCACCAGCTCTCAGAGCCTGTCACAAGGCAGTCAGGACATTTTAGGAGCAAATGCCTATGAAGCTCGTAAAAAGGGCTTGGCTTATGGTAAGATTACTAAGAGTTAGCAGTGCTGTAGCGGGTTTATTCTATTTTCTCTCACTATTTTTTCACACAGTTGTCTTTTCCATATTGATGGGTCTACTTTGGCAAAGTGAAGCACATTTTCCTCTACCTAGTTTCTATACTACAGACACCTGTTTTGCCCACAGGCCTCTGAAGAATGTACATAATCAGAAAAAAATTTAGCACACATGGCTTTATCAGTATAAACAATAAAATCTCAGTGATAAAGAAGAATACTAAACACTCTTGAAGTAAAGAAACCAGAGGAATCACTCCTCCAGATCACCTTTTTCTCCACTGACAGTTTTGTTTTGTTTTGTTTTTACATAAATGAATCCTGCAGAGGAAGTTTGAGAAAAATATTTTTAGACTTTGCTAAGTCATTTTCTTATTGCCCAGCTTGCAGAGGCTAGTCTTTCTCCACCATGCTTATTTCACTGCGCGTTTGCTACCATTCATTACTCACTCTCATTTTTCAGGATGCAAAGTAGTGTTTATCTCTAGAGCCCATATCTACTTCCCTTGATGAGATATTTTGTTACAACTATCACTTTGCCAGTAATTTTGTTGTGTCTAGAATGGAGGTAGGATATACAGGCACTATGGGGATTGGAGCTGTATTTGCCACCTTACTCTTTTATATGCGACCCTTCTTTTAGTATTCCTTCCATATATCCATACAAGGACTGTCACACTTTCTATCCCCACTTCTCTGGTCCTGGACTGTTAAGCCTTTTATCTTCTTGGTTTCAAGTTAAGGTTGGAAGTGTAATTGGATAGAGGGAGAAATAGGAAACATATATACCTCATTATATGTAAATCTTGATTTTGCACATGGGTGCTCAGAATGCCATCACAGTTTTCTATTATAATAGATACATGGAGTTTTTTGCAGATACCAGTGCTAGGCATGGACTTGTTTTCATTCATGTAGTATATCACTCATGATTTTGTCCAGATCTGTACTTTTCACACTGTTCACTGCTCCCTGATCTTTCAGCACAAGCAAACAATCTTCTGAAAATACCTCTCTCAGTTTGAAGGACAATTAATGAGAAACATGCCAGAAAGGTTATTATGCCCATTTTCTGGCCAGAGCACTTTGAATCACACAAAGAAAAGCTAAGCATTATTTTGACATTTATTGTCTGAACACTGACTATATGTTTCTGAAGATAAGGGTTGGCAAACTGTTTCCACAGTCGGATCCACACAGCATGACACGTGCTTGTGAAAGGGACTCATCTGGTCGAAGTTCTCCTGCCCTTATGCCACACAGAGTTCAGCTGGAATTTGAAGCTTGAGTAGTATTTCTTTCCAAAGGCCATTAACTGTTCATGATACCCTAAAGTTATTATGTACTGTAACATTCCATTCATCCTGGACTGTTGACTAATCATATGTCTAATTTCATAGTAACACAATAGGTCACAACAGTTATTGTATTTACTAATTCAGAGATTAGGTTGGTTTAAGTTGAATATCAAATTGCCAGGTCATAATAAAATGATTTTTTTTAAAGAATGTTTTGAGAGAAAGATAAAGAAAAGCAGCTGGGCACGGTGGCTCACGCCTGTAATTCCAGCACTTTTGGAGGCTGAGGCGGGTGGATCACTTGAGGTCAGGGGTTCAGGACCAGCTTAGCCAATGTGGTGAAACCCCATCTCTGCTAAAAATACAAAACAATTAGCAGGTGTGGTAGTGAGCGCCTGTAATCCCAGCTACCTGGGAGCTGAGGCCAGAGAATCACTGGAGCCCATGAGGTGAAGGCTGCAATGAGCCAAGATCATGCCACTGCATACTCCAGCCTGGGCGACAGAGCAAGACTTAAACAAAAAAGGTAAAGAAAAGCAAAGCATTTAACTTAAAACGGGTTTTATGGGCCAACTGCCAACACCTATTTTTATTTCTTGCTTTTCTTGTAGTTTTCTAAACTTTTATGGCACTTTTCCTACACACTTACCCCTAGTGCCTCTCCTGTTTGCAGACTTTTAGGAATTTCTGCTCTCCCTACTGCTGCCTTTGAGCCATTTATGATCAATCCTTCTAGCTGTAAGCAACTTTGACATGTACCACCTTGTCACATGCTCATTTTGCTGAGCCTTTTACGCAAATAACCTAAGAGGTGACTATTATGGTTTGAATTTGTCTCTAAATTTCATGTGTTAGAAACCTAATCTCCAGTGCAATGTGTTAAGTGGCGCCTTTAAGGAATAATCAGGTAATGAGGACTCTATCCTCATGAATAAGTTAAAGTCACTATCATGGAAGTGGCTTAGTTTTCACTGGGTTCCTGATAAAAGGATGAGTTTGGACCCCTTCCCTTGCACATGCTCTCCTGCCCTTCCACCTTTCAACATGGAATGATGCAGCAAGAAGGCCGGTGCCAGACTTCCCAGCCTCCAGAATTATGAGAAATAAATCTGTTTTGTATAAATTACCCAGTGTCAGGTATCCTTTCATAGCAGCACAAAACAGACTAAGACAGTGACTTAGAACAGATGTAAAAACTTCCTGGTTCCATTGCCTGGTTCCATCACTTCCTATTTTTTCCCACTAAGCTGATGTTCAGTTCCATCATGCTGCTTTTATAGCTGCTGTTCAAACTTTAATGAGGACAATCAATGCTTGCTCTGCCTTTTTAAAAAACAGATTAGAACTTAGAAATTACAATGTCTAACAACTCTGATTGAGTCAACACAATTTTATTAAAACTGTGAATTAAAAACAGTATCTTACAAATTTAATACCTTAATTTACAGACAACCAAGGACCAAATGTCTCTGTTGACTGTGATGCATCTTCAATTACTATTCAGCCATAGTGACCTTGCCTCAGCAAGTAGCATTTAAGCCCATTTATTCTTTTTCTACCCTGAGGAGACCAGTTCTAGTTTATCTCCCATGGGGATGATCAGTATCAGGGCAGCTTGCTTCATGTCTGTTATTATAAGGCTTTTGATGCCTGCTCACCCATGTTTGAAACACAGGTACAACCATAACAATCTATAGCACAGGTTGGGTGCTTTTGTTGTTGTTTTTACTCACCCTATTTTCCAAACAAAGGCATGAGATAAAAATAAGTATACTACAGTGCCATTTGAACTTCACACATAACCACCTTAGCTATTGATTACACATCAATTATTGTTCCTATTTGCTTCTATACTTTCATTTCATGACCTAACAATGACAAAAAAAAAAACCCTCAAATATGGATGTTACAATTAATTAGAAAGTGTAGCGCCAGATGTACCTTTTCTGGGGATTAATGTTGCAAAATTACCGAGAGACGGCCTCACTGTGGATTGAGGGTTTGGTTCAGGTGAAGAACGAGCTGCTTCTGCACCTTCAATATGTGAACACTTTTGGTTAGTGAGCCCTCGGACACACATGGGAAAGCCCTCTTTTCCTTTCTGTAAATTGAGGATGAAAAGAGATGAGTCACTGAGTTTAACAACTGTCTCCAGTTACAGTAATGATGGGCCCTGATTCCGAGAGGCCCACAGGTTTACTCCACATTGTGAGGATTCAATACAAAACCAGGACTAAAAACACTACTGCTCAGAAAAATGCCCTTAGATCCTACACAATGCCTGTTTTTATTTGTTCAATGTGGAATATTTTACTGAAGGATAACTTTACAGGCATTATGCATATCAAAGACAAATGCCATAAACTAACCCCTCCAACTAAGGCTAGGGAATTAGGCAAGCTGAGATTATGCATGAGCCTTTCCCATATATGCATTCTTCTTTTCTTGACTTATACTGACTCTTTCGTGTCTTCTTTATTCGTCACACTGCTTAAACAAGAACTCCTGCTTCCCTGGCCACTCTAAATATGTTGATGAAAAGGGAAGATGGTCAAGCCCTGGGAGAATAGGAGGAGACTAGGGGGCATCCCATTATCAACCCCACCTGGTTAGGAGCCTCATTTTCCCCACATTCCTATTAGGAAGAGTGTGCTCTGAGTTTACTGTCTACTCTTGTAGGTACCACAGGTATTTCCCACTCTGATTATATTTTTACTCTTACTAAAATGTTTTTACTCCTTTTCCAGTTCACTCAAATTCTTCTCATGCCATAAGGTCCAGTCCCAGTGAATATGCCCTGCTTGCCCCTGAATTCAAGGAGCCCTAATAAAATCCCCCATCTCATCTGCATCCTGAACTTTCTCTTTCCTCATATGGGCACTACCAGTATTCCAATGTTCCAGGAAGATGCCTTACAGTCCTATTTCCTTGTGTGTCTCATATTGCAGGTGGCAAGGCATCTACAGTGGTCTCATCTTTTGCTTCCTTTCATTCCTCAGGTTCCCAGTTCAGTGATACAACTCTGGCTCCATTTTACCTCAGCTATCCACTTAGTTTCTCAAATGTAAAAATAGAAAATAGGTTTTGACTTTTCTGCACCTATTCTTGCATTGGTAACAGCTGCCTATGTTGATATGGCTTTTGAGAGGCTGGGTGGGAAAGAGCCATGATTGGCTGGACACCACAGGTCTGGAGTAGAAGAGGTGACACTAGCACCACATACATGGGATTCCACCCTAAATCATAGATATGGTCATGTTAGAAAAGAAAAATAGTCCTCAACCATAACACATGAATCCCATCCCCAGTCTTTGAATCTTCATTAGCTTTTCTTCCCCTGTAAGTTCTCTCTTCGTAAGCCACATTGAACCACTGAAATTGCCAAAACACGTTTTGTATCTTTGTTTCTTCTCATGCCTTTCCCTTTGCATTTCCACCTAAATAATTAAAAATCTTGTTGCCAGATTAAATATTGCTTCTTCCATGGCATATCACGTAATAACTTTCTCCTTATCTGGTCTATGGCCTATGCACATATGCACGATGCCCTTATTTTCCACTTTCTTTTCCTATTTGATCTTGTGCTATATGTTTATATGTTGCTATGTCATGGAATCTTGGAACTAAAATCTCTCATCTCACTCTCCACCCAAACTGTCCTTTGCCTGGAACTATTTTACAAGGGAGAAAATTAAAACTCATGGGAGTTGTCATACATATGTCTGAAATCTACTGACAAGATGGAACTGGAACTCAGCTCTCCTGAAAATGGCTCTTCCCAGTTGTCGTATTATATTGTGAAAACAGACCAGTTCACAACAAGCAACAGCAAATGAGTGCTTCATTGAATGATCACTTTCCTAAATAATGTGGAAGATTTTTAAATTTTATTTTCTTTGAGGATTTGTCAGTAGAGCTTTTTTGAACGTTAATCGCTCATGTGTTAGCCTTTTAGAAGTAAAGTAAGCTGTTTTATCACTTACGTAAAATTAGGTTTCCTTTTCCTTATGCATGTTATTCTTTTCTGCATTTTGTACTCGCATACTAATTCCTTGCCCACCATTTTCCTGTGTCCCTGGCTCTGGCTTCTGTCTCCAACCCTCCCTGTCTGTTGTTTAAGATCTGGTCTCCATGCTTGCCCGTTTGTTTGCTGCTACTCCTTCACTGTCTCTGATCTTTCCTGATTCAATACTGTGAACAGTTCCAGCTCTGATCTCTGATGGTTAAATGGATGTATCAATTGTCTTAGATCCATATTATAAATATATCTTAGATCCATATTATAAATATTTATCAGACAGTTTTGGGAATTTTAAAAAATTTTGCTACTGCTTTTCCACTAAATTGACCTAAGAGAGTGAATTATCCACTAAATTGACCTAAGAGGGTGAATTATCCATTTTCTGAGGTCAGGAAACACTTCTTGTCTACCTTTGAAAGACCCAAAATACCTAATAGTGAAATATGCAAACAGTGTCCAGTAAGTGCTTGCTGAATTGGGAAATGAATACAAGGCTGAACTCCATGATCATGAGGCCTTTGATTTATAACTTTAAAGAAAGACTAAAACATACTTTTCTTTAAAAAAAGTAAATTTTTTTTGTAAGGTATGGAAAATGTAGATATAAATATATTCTTATTTATTGGTTTATCTTTACCAGACCTAGTATACCTAAACTTGCAAATTTTGCTTGAACAATTTTGGAATCATGAAGGTTATAAAGTGGTTTTGTTTTGAAAAATATATGCCCACTTTCTTATTTGGAAAAGATAAGGTGTTACAATTCAATAAATAATTACTGAGAAAATAAAAACCTCTGGTAGCAGAATTTACTTGACCACAGAGCATCAATGCATTACCTTTGATGATTAGCCAGGGTTCTAAATCTATGTGCTAATGAATTCAGTATGTGCAATGAGGGAATAGGCAAAACCATAAAACCTCAAAGCTTCAGCTTCTGTAAGCCTCCTTGGTGCAAGCAATCGTAAAAACCATAAAACCTCAAAGCTTCAGCTTCTGTAAGCCTCCTTGGTGCAAGCAATCGTATCAATGGCAGTTCGAGCTTCCCTGGACAAAACAGAAGCCACATTTTCTATTTATCTCCAATATTGCAACCAAACAAAACTTTGGAACTACTTAAATTTAAGTGTATAGCAAAGTAGTAATGAAATGAATTAGTATAGATAGTGTCTATGTAAAACGGAAACCTACAATAAGTGCTGGACCTCAGGGAATACTTCCCCTTTGATTTGAGTGAAGATAGCCTGGGTGCAGTGCCTCATTCTTGTAATATCAACAATTTGGGAAGCCCAGGCAGAAGGATCACTTGAGGCCAGGGGATTGAGACCAGCCTGGGCAATAGAGTGAGACCCCCATCCCTACAAAACTTAAAAAAAAAAAAAAATTAGCTGGCCGGGCGCAGTGACTCACCCTGTAATCCCAGCACTTTGGGAGGCTGAGGTGGGCGGATCATGAGGGTCAGGAGATGGAGACCATCTTGGCTAACACGGTGAAACCCCATCTCTACTAAAAATACAAAAAATTAGCCGGGCGTGGTGGCGGGCACCTGTAGTCCCAGCTACTCGGGAGGCTGAGGCAGGAGAATGCATGAACCCGGGAGGTGGAGCTTGCAGTGAGCCGAGATTGCGCCACTGCACTCCAGCCTGGGCGACAGAGCGAGACTCTGTCTCAAAAAAAAAAAAAAAAAAAAAAAAAAGCTGGATGTGGTGGTGCACATTTGTAGACCCAGTTACTCAGGAAGCTGTGGAAGGAGGATGGCTTGAGCCCTGGAGTTAGTTCAACACTGCAGTGAGCCATGATGGTGCCACTGAACTCCACCCTGCGTGACAGAGCAAGACCCTGCCTCAAAAATAAAAATAAAAATAAAAATAAAAAAATAGGGGGTAGGAGATAGGTCTAATGTCCAAGGTTAATTGTCATGTCCAATGCTAATGCTCAAATGGGCAGATTATCGATTATTATCAATTTTATTTTCTGTCTAATGCTAGTTTTGGTTGAGAACTAGAGAGTTCTTACATGGACACAGAAAAATGTATTTGGAACCCCGCCATTGCTACTTGTTGTCCATGTCAGTGTTTCTCAAACTTTGGGTACATTGTGGAGACTTTATGAAAATCACAGACCAAGCATTAAACTTGAAATTTATGAGGATAAATTATGGCATTTAGATTTGTAATGCTGCCATACGTGATTCTATGTCACTCACAAGTTCGACTATTGATGTCAAGAATTTGAATACTGAACCTTAGTGTCTCTATGATATTGGAGAAAATAATACTGATCAGATTGTTGGGAAGGCCACATGAGATAACACTGTGAATTGCATAAATATTGGCCTGTACCCTTTTCTTCTATCCTGTAGCTTGAACGTGGCCTTCCAAGGTATTGTATTTACCCAAGCTGTAGTAGATGCTATAAACCCACCTCTCTTCAGGCTTTCTTATTTTTCTGTATACACCTATTCTCTATTCTTATTTTGATTTTGTCATTTAGTCATCAATCTATCTTGTATTAATAGGCAAATAAACTCCCTTTAATGAACGACATCTTGCTGTAACATTAAAGACTTGTAAATTGAAAAATCTTTTAGTTAGTAGAAATATTCTTAGGAAAACATCAGCAAAATACTCAAACAGGAAAGAAAAATTTTAGTGTAGAGACAGGAACTATGCAAACTTTTAAAATATTAGTCTCTTAACTAACTTCTGCAATATTTGTAATTTTGTAGACATAATTTGTGTTGAAGTCTACTCAGTAAGAAAGTCTCAGTAAATGCATTCTCATCTGGATATAAGGAGGTCAAAAAGTTTCCAAACAATTTCTCCTTATTTTAACAGTGTCTCTATCATGTTATTGCTTGAATAATAAAACAAAATTACTAATAAAGGAATTATGGTCTCAACATTTCTTAATAAGCACATGAAAAGAAACTATATTAACTGCAGATGAAAGCAGAAGTTCTTAGTTTTGTTTCTAAATAATTTTGATCTTCAAAAAGTAGATATTTCCCAATTCAATTTCATAATATTGAAATTATGAGATAGTGTCATGAACACCTAATAGCTGCACTTGCCAAACTATTCAAAATAGAGTTAATTCTATAAAGCTCTCCTTTTGATCCCCAATATCATTGAATGTCTAGCTTAGTTAGCACTCTTGTAAAACAGGTTGCAGGTTTAAGTTTAGAATTTCTATGTCAACGATAGTGTGGTCATTACCGAGGAAGACTTAAAAACATGGGGAAAAATCCTTAATATATCCCTAAAGTAGTATATTTTTAATTTAGAAGTAGAGGATGTTAAAATATTTGTTTATTAAATAGGCACGGATTTTGAAAGTTGGAGAACTCCTGCTTTGGAATTAACATGTTTGAGGGGAACCTGCCATCTTCAGCCATCACAAAATGTGATTCTTTCTATGGTCCTGTGTCCAGGGTTGTGTCTGAACCGAGTTAGTAATGATAGCCCTACATGGTAATTTGAAATGCAAAAGCAGACTGTTTTATTCTGTGGGAAGAAGTGGAGTAGACATATCTTTGAAAGCAGCTTTAATAGCATACCCTCCAGAAAAGTAAAGGAAGGAACTTGTTCTATTGTTCTAGACTATATTCAGTTTGAATAATTCAATATCAATCATTGCTCAGCTTTACTTCCAATACTGTGGTTATAAGCGCAGAACCCCAGCTTTCTCTGGAGAGCAGACAGTTGTCATTGGTGATTAGCTATCCTCTGAGTAGCTGGTAATAGAAATATTTTATTCATTATCTATCTGATTACACCCTCACAGTTCACCCTTTAGCCTTTGTAGAGCAGCTGGCACAAGTTAGTTTTCAAGTGTTAGATTGTTCCACAGGTCAAACTCTAAACACACAATATTCTTTCCTGTACTTTAAGCATGACTTTTCTGTAATAATTTGTTATTCAAAGCTGAGCCTTCAGTCTAAGCAGCTACCTAATTACACAAACATTACATTGCCAAAAAAAGAAAACATTCAATATATGTATTTGATTTATCTGAATATAAACAAATGTATTAATTGTGGCCATGAAGTCTGGATGTGACCAATAAAATTATGAGTCATAAAAAATCACATCCTAGGTACTCTCTCAAATCTTCTGACTTCCCTGTCCCCGGAGGTCTGAAATAAAAACATAAGTTTGAAAGTTGTATTAATAAGTATAGACTAGGCCACATGCTGTGATAACAAAGAAACCCCAAGTATCTCCGTGGCTTAAAGCAAGGATTGGCAAACAACAGTCCATAGGCAAAATCCAGCCCAACACCTGTTTTAGTAAATAAAACTTTATCGGGGCATAGCCACTCTCATTCATTTACTTTCTGTCTATGGCTACATTCTTACTATAATGGCAGAGCTGAGTAGTTGCAATAGAGACCATATGGCCTGTAAGTTTAAAATATGAATCTGTCATTTTATAGAAAAAATTGCTGACTCTGCACTTAAAGGATAAAAGTTTTATTTTTTGTTCATCCAAGGTCTACTAGCCAAACTTTCTCCCTAAAGCAGTTCACTTCTAAGCTCTTGACTCTAAGTTAACTCCACCTCAGGACTGTACTGTCTCAATACAAAGGTTTCACTTTGGCCTAGGAGAGATTGACATCACCCTTTAGTGATAGCCAGTCCAAAGAAACGGACTCACTGCACCACAAAGGATCTGGATTATGTGAGGGAGGACATGGGTATTTGATCAACAGTAGAAATCGTTGCCGTATCAGTCATCTGCACATAAGTGATACTTAAGGACATGAGGCTGGATTAATTTATCAAGGAAGAGTTTTGATAGAGGAGAAAAGGTTCAAGACTGTCTTGGGGCATTTCTAAACAGCATTAGGAGCTCGGAAAGAATAAGAGATAGCAAGAAGAATATAACGGAACAACCAGGGAGATGTGTGTAAAACTAGTTACTTGTGGATGTCCTGGATGCCAAGGGAAGGAAATGTATTTAGAAAGAAGAAATTATATGCCAAACGTTCATGATAGACCAAAGAATAAGAGAACTGGAATGGAATACTGGATTTCGGAAGATGATTGGTTACCTTGACAATAGCTTTTTCAGTTATTTGGAGTGATTTCGAAGCCTAATTGTAGTGAGTTTAAAAGAAATTGGGAAGCAAGAAATTAAAAAGAGGAAAAACTTGACAAATACTTACAAGAAATTTTACTGTTAAGAAAATGAGTAAAATGGGCCGGATGTGGTGGCTCACGCCTGTAATCCCAGCACTTTGGGGGGCCGAGGCAGGCGGATCACGATGTCAGGAGATTGAGACCACGGTGAAACTCCGCCTCTACTAAAAATACACACACACACACACACACACACACACACACACACACACACACACACACACAAGCTGGGAGCGGTGGCGGGCGCCTGTAGTCCCAGCTACTCCGAAGGCTGAGGCAGGAGAATGGCGTGAACCCGGGAGGCGGAGCTTGCAGTGAGCCAAGATCGCGCCACTGCCCTCCAGCCTGGGCGACAGAGCGAGACCCCTTCTCAAAAAAAAAAAAAAAAAAAAAAAAAAAAAGAAAAGAAAAGAAAAGAAAAGAAAAAGAAAAAAGAAGAGAATAACAGAGTCAAGATTGAGGTGTTCTGCTTTTTCCTTTACATGTAGGATTTTTCTTCTGTCACTTTGCAAGCCTGGGACTTCCCAGCCAGCGACACCCTAACTTGGGTCCTCATCGGCCATGCTGGTGTTCCCCAGCTCGCTTGTTATAGCTTGTACCCGTGTTCAGTGGTTCTGGAGCTCTTGTGCCATGCCCAAGAAGAATGAGCATATGATGGACATTGAAGAGTGAAGAGGACAGAATAATTTATTGATGAAACAGCTTTCAGCTGAGATGCGTGCGGAGCTGGTCCCCCTACTGGCAGACAGGAATATCCCCTTTGTTGCTGGGTCGGGGTCTTTGGACTCAGTATGGAGAGTGCGCGTTGATTGATTTGTGAGTATGCAAAAAAGGTTAAAGTGAAGATAACTCTTAAAGGTGGGCACAACAGTGTAGGAAATCAATTAGGAAAGGGTAGGTATATGAGAAATAGGTGAAGGGTGGGGATTAATCCGAGGAAAGCATGTCAAATGGAGAAACAAGTTCTCAATCGAGTCCAAGGGTTTAACTTGTAGCTTGGCTTTCAGGCTTTAAACCGTCCTTGGCTTGGAGGTGGAGTTTCACGGGGACCCCTTCCCCTGCCGCCTAAGCATTTGGCTGCCTTCTGCCGCTCTCACTTTTTCAAATGAGATACAAACTGTCTTACGTTGATGGAAATGATTCTGTACAGAGAAAAATGTTTGCTGTAAGCGTGAGAGGTAATTGCAAAGACACTGAATGAAGCAAGTGAAGGAAGGTAGTGGACAAAGGGAGGGAGCTGCCCTTAGGCAGAGCATAAATAATACTTTAAAAGAAATGAATTAACTCTGAATCTTTAATCTTTTTTCAGCAAAAATATCTCACTTTTTAACTCAGCATTTTCAGATCAATATTCTTTAGCAAAGTTAATTCCAGCATGGTCCCCTGGTCTGAAACATTTTGGAGAAAACCACCTGCAAGTAGGTCAACAGCTTTCTGACTTCTAAACACGACTGTTTTAACCCTGGTAACACTTTATAATTAGTGAAAAACAGACTGTAATCTTAATACCATCCTCATGGTGCTGGGATGGCCAGATGTTCATGTTATATTTCACAATCATTGTGTAACTGAATCTCTAAAGAATCTAAGTTACTTTTCCATGGAAAGTAGTTCTTTTTCATGGTGAGCTATAAAAAATTTCAAGTGGAAACTACGAATTTCTTCTCCGAATGCTGTTTAATTTTTCCAATAGCAATGCTCAGCTAATGTATTTATTTCAAACCATAACTTTTCTTTTTACTCTAAATATTAAAAAGTGTTTTACAAAGAAAAAAAGTACAAGTTAATGATAGTACAGACCTGAGACTGTTCTCAGTTATATGTTAATATGTGTGAGTGTGCGTGTGTGTTGTAATCATGAATAAAACAGAGGGCAGGATTTAACAACCTCTTCCAGTTAGCATGTTAATTTCTCATTTTAAAGAAACCTTTTTTCTGAAATACAATAGTTGACATGAATCCCATAAGTTTCATTACCTTTTTTCTTGCCCTTTTTTGAAAAACAGCTTGCACATCTCCAGCATTGCATAAAATACCCATTTGTAATTATGCTTAACCTTTCGAAAGCCTTTGGGCATAGTCTGCTCATTAATCTTTAACCTGACAAGCCTTGGGGGTTGTAAAATTGGTACCTCTATGTATTAGAGACATACAGACTAGAGACTAGAGGTACAAAAGGGGTAATTAAGAGGAGGTAAGAAAAGAAATAGAACAAAACTAGAGAGATATGATTATATTATGGTAGATGTCAACAGCAGGGACGATAGAATACAAATCATTACAGACGGAGTTCAGGAAATAAATGACGGTATATGTTTTTAGAAAAAAAATTAACCATACCCTGTCATACTCAAGAAAAACTAACTTGCACCAAATTGATTTAAAATAAAGATTTACAAATATAATCACACAAAATATGAATCAGCTCTGCTTTTACGTGACATTCCCATATCCATTTTTCCATGTTGGACTAAAGTATAACAAATAACTATTTTAAATAAAACTAATACCATTGCCTGAAAAATTAGTTTGTGATGAAGGAAGTACCATATTTTTTAACATATTCAGATGATCATTATTTTTCTATTGGGTGTTGATGAAGAGAACTAACAAGAGTAAAATGTAGTTTTCTCCATAATATGCTTTCCTAGGTATACAATTTTTCCTAGACACTTGTGTCAACCATTGAAGATTTGTTATTAAAAAACTAAGATTCCCATACATTTGTACAAATATGCATACATATGAAAATATTGTATTAAACAGATTTAAAATTTTTATGGTAATTGTTTTGTTTTTAGCCAATACTATTCTTCAGTAAAGGGAGAGTCACTTTATGGTTAAGTCTTCATTAATACTTTATAAAATAAGGAAAACATGGGGAAATACCTTTATCCCTTTATACTAAACAAGAAAATAGTATAAACCAACTTTGTGGTCACCACATACTTGAGTTAGTGGTATTTAAAAATAGCTAAGTTGCTATAATAGACTGTAAAATCTAGTGAGTACATTAAGTGAGATATTTATTTTTGTTTCATATCACAGTCTGGAGGGCAACCAGGCTCCAGATAGCAAGGCAGCTCCGCCAACTTTGACCAGTTTCTCTAGTGGTTACCATTACCGTTTCTCACCCAATAGTTAGAAAGGACACAGGGAATCTTAGGTAAGCTTCTTTAGGAAAATGATCTGGAACTTCCACCCACTGCTTCTGCTTATATCTCATTGGCTCAAATGGGTAAATCAAACTACAGTAGGAACTGAGGAACATGGTATATATGTGTCCAACTAAAATTTGAGGGATCCCTTTACTAAAAAGAACAAGAGGAAGCTGGATACCAGCAAACTCTTCAATCTTAACATTATATTTATACAGTGTTTTATATTAATCGTGTATAATTTGGTAAGATTTTAAAACATAGAAATAATTACATGCATAAAGATAAAACTGATTAAGCATATAAATGCATTTATTCAGTCTTTATAAAATATATTTGTGTATGTTTATATATTCTATGTGTGTGGTAATTCAGTATTTAGATTGACATTTTAAATAGTTTCAGATTTAGCTTTTCTGATTTTTAATTTTTATGGATACATACTAGTTGCACATATTTATGGGGTACATGTGATATTTTGATAAAAGCATGTGATGTGTAATGATCAAATCTGGGTAATTGGGATATCCATCACCTTAAACATTTGTCATTGTGTGTTGAGAACATTCTAAAATTTTTTTGTAGCTGTTTTGAAATATACAATATATTATTTTATAGTTGTCTTTTTTGTGCTACTGAATACTAGATCTTATTCCTTCTATCTCATTGCATTGTTATACCCATTAACTAACCCTCTTCATCCTGCCCTCCCCCCCTTACCCTTCACTGGCTTCAGTAACCATCATTCTATTTCACTGCTTCCTTGAGATCAAGTTTTTTGGCTCCCATGTATTAGTGAGAACATGTGATATTTGTATTTTGTGCCTGATTTATTAACATAATTTACTTCCATTTCCACACATGTTGCAGCAAATATGATTTTTTATGGCAAAATAGTGTTTCATTGTGTATAGGTACCACATTTTTATCCATTCATCCATTGATGAACACTTGGATTGATTCCATATCTTGGTTATTGTGAACAGTGCTGCAAAAAACGTTAGTGCAGATATCTCTTTGATATACTGATTTCCGCTCTTTCAGATATATACTTAATAGTGGGATTGCTGGATCATATGGTATTTTTTCATCTTTTGAGAAACCTCCCTACTCTTTTCCATAGTGGTTTACTACTTTACATTTCCACCGACAGTGTATGAGCATTCTCCTTTCTACCCATCCTTACCACCATTTGTTATTTTGTCTTTTTAATAGACATTTTAACAAAGGCGAGATATCTCATTGTAATTTTGATTTGCATTTCCCTGATGATTCATGACATTAAGCATTTGTTCATATACCCATTGGCCATTTATATGTCTTCTTTCGAGAAACATCTATTCAGATCTTTTGCTGGATCATATGGTAAGCGTGTTTAGTTTTGTAAGAAACTTCCAAACTCTCTTCCACAGTGGCTGTACCATTTAGCGTTCTTATTGTTAGGTTGGTGCAGAAGTGATCGTAGTGGCAAAAACCACAATCACTTCTGCCAACAACCTATACCAGTGAATGAATGAATGAATCCTCATCAACATTTGGTATAGTCAGTGTTCTAAAGTTTGACTGTTCTGACAGACATGTAGTGGTATCTCATTGCCTTTCCCTGATGACATATATTTTGGGGATTTTTTTCATATGCCGAATTTCCATGCTCTTCTTTTGCCATACTCACCAACTATTCCTTAAAGCCTTTTCTTGCACATTCTTGCATCCTTTTTCACTGATTTCTTCATTAAGTAGAATATAATTTCAGGCTCACTTTATTCATTTATCAATTTGATAAGTGTTTAGGGAAATCTATTGTATGCCAGACATTATTTTAAGAGCTTTAAATATAGTAATTAATAAAACACAAAGATCCCTGTCCTGTAAACTTGTATTTTTGCCATCAACTATAGACATCAAATAGTAAATTTAGCAAATAAGCTATCGAGAAGTCGGAAACTAGTAGTGCCATGGTTTCAAGCACGCCATTGTCATGCCATGCCATGCCAGAGTGAAAGAAAACTCAGGAAGGCCCCAGCCAGGCAGTTAATGATTCTGGACAGGAAGGGCCACACTTTACTTTCATTCACAGGTTATTGGCAAGGACTCCTCATGTAGTTTCAATCAAACAAGAGGGCCAATGAGAACGTACAGTCCTATCAATTGTCTTGCAGTGGGGAGAACAGGAACTATCTGGAAGACCACAGCAAGGATATAGGATTCCGAAGTTCAGCGATTATTAATTGTGGGGAGTTGGAGAAGGTAGGTCTCATTAGAATGGCGAGAGTTGAGCAACATATTAAAGGAAATAATGAATTTAGTCATGCAGATATTTGGAAGAAGAGTGCTCAAGGCAGAGTGAATAGACAGTACAAATAACCTAAGGCCAGGTTGTGCTGTCCTGTTTGAGGAACATTCACAAAGTGTGACTAGAGTAGATTGGGTGAGACAGGAGTTTTGTAGGGATGAGCAGAGTGATGTAATGGGGTCAGAACATGTAAGGCGCTGCAGGCCATTGTGATGAACTTGCCGTTGCCCCAAATAAAATGGGGTATTATTTTTGGGTTTTGAGCAGCAGCATGAGACAATCTGACTTACATTTAAATTGTTAGCTTTAAGAGACAGGTTCTCACTCTGTCATTCACCCTAATCCTCAAACTCTTGACTTTACGCATTCCTCCTGCCTCAGCCACCAGAATTGCTGGGATAGCAAGTGCAAGCCACTGTGCCTGGCTTCTTGTTTTTAGAATAGAATTATAAGAAGGAAAAAGTAAAAGCAGGGAACAAGTTTGGAGACTATCTCAATCATCTATGCGTTGAAGAAGCTGAATATTTTCCAAAATTTTCCTCAGTTTTTCTGGACACTCAGATTATATTTTCTCAGTGTCCCTTGCAGTTAATGTGACCATGACACAGGAAGAAAAGTAACATACCAAGGTTTTGTATGGTCCATATATATATGCAATTAATCACTTTCTTCTTCAGGTGCCAATTGAATGAAGAGGATGGCAAGTTAGAACTGCTAGATACAAGGAACGTGGATTTCTTTCTATTTATTGATTTTTCTTTTCTTTTGAGATGGAGTCTCACCCCATCACCAGGCTGGAGTGCAGTACCATGATCCTGGCTCACTGCAACCTCCGCCTCCCAGGTTCAAGTGATTCTTCTACCTCAGCTTCCCTCACCCCTCCCCCACCCTTGGAGTAGCTGGGACTGCAGACCCGTGGGCTAATTTTTGCATTTTTAGTAGAGACAGGGTTTCACCATGTTGGCCAGGATGCTCTCGATCTCTTGACCTCGTGAACTGCCCACCTTGGCCTCCCAACGTGCTGGGATTACAGGTGTGAGCCACCACACCCGGCCGTGGATTCCTTGATGACTGTGTGGAGCTGATAATTTCACTTCCTCAAACTTGCCCTACAACCTATTAAAATTAAGATGAGTAAGAAAAAAAGAGTGGAAAACAAACATTGAATTTATCCACTCAGATTTGGGTTTATTATAGTAGTATTACTCTAATGCATTGAAGTGGAGTTCTGCTGAATACATGGAATTCATTTAGCAATTAGGAGACAGGTGGCAAAGTGACTGATATCAGAGACTGAGAAGCTTATGGTTCATGTTATGCAGTTACATATTTGGTAAAACTCTGAGATACTTGGCAAGGTAAACTAAATACCTCCAAGTCTGCAGTCCTGGAAATGATTAGATGGAAATGATCAGAAATAATTAGAAAAAGCCAAAGTGTTAGGTTATGTTGGCTGTGATTGGCTCCTTTTAGCCAGTGCACTTAAAGAGATAAGCACAAGCAAGAATTGGGTAGTTTCAGGAAGAAATAGGGGTGAGAGTACCCAGGGGATTTCAGATATCAAAGGCCTGACAGGGGTGGCAAAGCTGCTGCTCTGAAGTTGAAAGAGGGAGAGATAAGATTGGAAGAAGTTTTGAGAGACAAACACCTACTAGATTTCTCAGTTGAACCAAGATACAACTTTGCAGCAAAGATCAGATAAAAGATGTTATCTCCCATCAACACCAATTGTTCCAGATTTCAAGGTCTCCGACATTGAGTTGAGAAAACAGAAGGCATGATGGGGAGGGGAGTGGTTAAGAACAGTGAAATAACAGATTTTAGAACTACGTCTGGCAAAGAACTTTGGGTGGTTGCTAGTATATGGAACCGATAGGAATTAAATAGATAAGAATGTGGGTTTTGTTTGTTTATTTTTATTTCTTTTTAGAGACAGAGTCGCACTCTGTTGCTCCAGCTGGAGTGCAGTAGTGTGATCCAGGCTCACTGCAGCCTCAACCTACTGGGCTCAAGTGATCCTTCTGCCTCAGTCTCCTGAGTAGCTGGGACTTACAGGTGTGTGCTACCATGCCTGACTAAGAAAAAATTGTAGAGATGGGGTCTTATACCATGTTGTCCAGGTTAGTCTCAATCAAATTCCTGGCCTTAGGAAATCTTCCCACTTCTGCCTCCCAAAGTGCTGAGATTGTAGGCATGAGCAACTGTGCCTAGCATGGTTTGTTTTTTGAGGTACCATGTTGCTAAAGAAACTATAAACCTGGACTAAAAGTGTCTTGAAACTCTTTGAATTTTTTTTTAATGACATTTAAACTTGCCCAGAAAGGAAATATTAAAATATTTATATTCACTTTTCATATAAACATATGAAACACAACTTTAACACTATGTAATATGTTAATTAACCCTAGTATCCTCAAAAGTTCTTAGACAAATGGTCAACTGTCCCACATAGTACCTGAAGGATCTTGTTGGAAGTGGAGGTTTTAAAATGAAGAGTGATTGACATCATTACACTTACTCATTCTCGTCTCATTGTATTGCTACCCATTGAAATTTACATGTGACCATTTGAGTGGATTTAAAAATTATATATTTTAATAAATTCATCTTACAAAATGAGCAAGTGGCTAAAAATGTTCCTGCAAACAAAATTTCCAATTGAAATGATATCATACAAGTATAAGAAATCAGTGAGAAAATGGCAGAAATACAAAGAGTTCATACTAAAACTAAAGTAAGTCATATTTCAAAGTAAATGAAGTAATTTTGTCAGAGCTGATAAGTGGCCTAAATTTTGAAATTTAAATTTTTTAAATTTTAAAAAATTTAAAAAAAATGATCAAGAATGCTTTTGAAGACATGAATTTATATGCACTATTGTATGACCCTTGCCTAATGTGCACATTAAACATTGAGATATTAGCTAATCACAGTAGTATAGGTATGTAATTATAAATGTGTATATTATTTATAATGAAGAAAACAAATATTTTGGAAATTGCAATTCTAAATAGCATGTAGAATGTCCATTTTTGTTGTTCTGATGTTTTGTTCAACTCATGAAACCACCAGTTAATATTAGTGAAGATTTCATAGACATATACCCAAAAATCAATGATCTCATAACCACCAAATAAAAATTTCCTTTTGGCCAAGTCAAAGTTTCCTGCATATACTCCCTAAGTTAATGCAATATCAAAAGTACTCCCAAAATACATATTGGCTGAAATGTAATAAAGCTGATTTCTTGTTTATGTGTTTGTCCTGGGCAGGAGGCTGCATCTTTTCCATACATTCATTCAGGACTCACCGCTGAAGGAAGTTTTGTCTTGTTCAACAATGGTGCCAAGGTTGCTTCTACAGTCCTTTCTATGGAAACTTGGAAGGAGGAAGTGCCTCAATTAGTGGATGTAGAAAAACTGTAGACCTTGAAGTGGCACATATGTCCACTCACATCCCATTGATTAGAATGCAACTCATGTGACTACACACTATTGCAAAGGAATTAAGGAATATAGCCTAGGTGAGAGCCCAGGAATAAAAGGAAATGAGTTCTGGTTAATAGTTGGCACCTTCATCATAAAATTTATTTTTGGCTTGTATAGATGAATATAATAAGTTAATCACTGAGTATAGGAAGCTGAACCTGATCAGAAGGAGGAGCTGCTGTGTAGATCAGGTATTTCATGTGATGGACTGTATGCCTTCATTCAAGCAGAGAGATGGGTTTGAAACTCAGATTTCAAATATGTAACTTGCCTATACCAAGTCCATTGAAAAAAATCCAGAAGAACCGAGGTATTCAAATGTATAAATCTATAGCTTTTGCTTTCATTTATCCTCAGAGATAAGCTTGCTACCCTTCCAGTGAGGTATAAAGAGAAAGAACTTAATCTTGTAGTTCCATCCACATCACTAAATTTGAATTGTCTTGCAATGTAGAGAAACTGTTTTGAATTTCTCTAACACTATCTATACAGGATCCATGTCTTAAAACAATCTCAGAGTTAATGGGACCAGGTAAAGAACATTTAACACCTTGCAGTCAACAAAGGTGCTTCATACACACTGAATATCTTTTGAATAACTTGCTTTCTTAGACAACAGCAAGAGATAAAAAAAATTCCATTGAGTAATGCATATTACAATTTGCTTTTTCTCAGAGTTGATAACTATAGATTCAATTTGAATTAAATGTTTTAAAATGGTAGCATCATTGACTATGTGACAAATAAAGATTTTGCTAAGTTATAAGCTTTGAAGAAGCACAATGTGAAATGTGAACGTGTTCAAATCAACATTCAATTTTTCTATCACTTTGAACACCTAGTAACCGGTGTCTAAAAATGCTAACAAATTTGAAACATCAAGGTCAAAACTACATGATCGTTCTTGTACTTTTCTATTGTAAAATGACCTCATCTACTGTGAGAGAAAAAAAAATTCTCATTGAGAAAAAAGGAACTCAGGAAATAACACACCTTGAGATAGTGTTAGTTATTAACTACCAGAGAGATCTCCAATCACGAGTGTATATAAAAATTCCAGCGTCATTTTTTATTTCCTTGTAACTATAACTTCAGCCTCTTAACATGTTATATAAATGTTGGTTTATCAGGAGACATGTAAATGAACATATATAGACATATATAAGGACCTTCTAAATTCTTCAGTGTTTGATTTTAAAAGTCACTTGAAAATAAGAAATAACTGTGATGTAACTAAGAAATTTTAAAACTTCATAACATAACCACTAAATATAAATAAAACTATTCCTGTGAAGAGATCTAAAAGAAGCAATACTCTAAAGAAATTTCATTTAGGATTTATTTTTCTAGTTTACCTGTATTTCCTATCCTCATTTTGAATAATGTTAAAGTTTACATTTTCTATAAGTGCCAGCATTCCTTTGTTACTGAATTGTAATGTTTTGTTGGGTTATGGACAGAACAACTTGCCTTTGGTCAGTCAGGATGTTTTATTGTTTATGACATAGATGATCTGTGATGAGTACTAGTTTATCCTCTAGCTCTATGATTCAGAGCAAATAATTCACCTTCATTATCTTTATTTACATATGTATAACTTAGAATAACAATAGCAAACTTAATTTAGAGTAATATTGCCAATGTTGAACAATATATTCGTTTGATAGGGCTCCCATAACGAAATACCACAGACTGGGTGACTTAAACAACAGAAATATATATTTTTTCCACAGTTTCAGTGCCTAGAAGTCCATGGTCAAGGTGCTGGCTGGTTGATTTCTCCTGAGGCCTCTTTTCTTGGCTTGCAGATGGCCACCTTCTTGCTGTGGCTTTACATGGTCTTTCCCACATTGTATATCCCTGGCATCTCTTTCTTATGACACCAGTCCTGTTGAATTAGGGCTGTGCCCTTATGGCTTTTAACCTCAATTGCCCTTTTAAAGACTGTATCTTCAAATACACATTACAGATTAAGGAGTCAACACTGAAGTTCAGTAGAACACAATTTAATCCATAATGGACAATTTAATAGCTTATAACTTTGTGAATTATAAAGCAAATTAATTTGTTAGTGTTGTTTTGATTTAATGCAGCTAGGTTGTTCCAATATTGTCAATCAAATTCAACTAATTCTAAAACAGTTCTTTATTCCACAGCAGCATGTGGATTGAAATGGGTGGTAATAACCAAAACCACATACACTATCTAATGATCCTTGTTTCTGGCAGTCATTCTCAGTTGGCAACATTTTTAATGAGATATGTCTATGTCAGTAGTCAGTAAACAAACATTTATTTGGATACACCCTGAAAGAGGTAGCTTCCTAAATGAAATGGAGGCTTTTCTGTACAATATTTAAAACCAGAAATGCTTGCTTTTAGCCCTGAAGCCAAACACATGTTTGCTTAGTAAGTGTGAGAAATCCTACTAACCATGCCCAGAGAACAGCCTGTATGCACAATAAACTTATAAATTTTCATTTATTTTTATTATGGCCTCTTAGATGGTCTTGTAGAAAAGGTTAAAAATTAGTTTTGTCTTAAAGACAAAATTCAAACTCAGTTAAGTTGGGTTTATGAAAGCACTAACAGTATTCTTGCTTGTTATAATCTGCCTTATATGGAAGACAGACAACAATTTTTAGCTTGCTTTTCACTACATTCAGCCTAGCAGCTTGTACAATTAAGCATATGAGAAGTGTCTAGAATGATGAAGGCGATAATGATCTGTCATGATTATATATTGCCACTGACCTATGAGACTCTCTTAAAAAGACCTTTGTGAATATCCATTAATTCCATATGACTCAGAAAATTTTGTCTCCTTTACTCCGTTGGGTATATTATTTCCATTAAAAGTCACATATGCTTATTGTTCTGTTTATAGGTTAAGATCATTTTTTATTTCATTGCTTTGTGACATCACAAATACATAGTATCTGCTTTCATTTATGAAAATTGAATGTTCATCCCACTGGGACATCACTATCAAACTCTGTATGCCTCATATTGTTTTCTTAAAATGTGCATAGTCACTGTGGATAATTTAATATAAAGTACACACATGCCATCTTTTAAGATCTTAAAACTTCTCAAAATTAAGGACAATATACCAACAAACTCAACTGAAGATGGGGCTGAATGTTAGACAACGAAAATTTTGATATGTAAAGGGATGCTTATTGACCAAATCTTCCTATTTTCGATTGTACTGTACAACTGAAAAATGTACTTTTTCTTCTTAGTACTTTTCACAAATGTAGTTAGTCATATTACATATTTAGAAGATTTCTTCTGCACTAAATTACATGGTCCAAAATGGGAAGAATTTGTCTTGTTCATTTTTTTATCCCAAGCACTTGCCATAGTGTCTGACCTATATTAGGTGCTCAGTAACTATTTACCAAATAAATGAATTATTAGATGAACTACAGAACAGATTCCATGGTTCATATTTAAAATATAATTCTGACTTCTTACTACTCTAGTCCAGTGGTTCTCAGCTGAGGGTGATTTTGTTCAAGGCAAATTTGGCGATACATGGAGACAGTTTTAGTTGTCAAAACTAGGGGCATATGCTGCTTGCATATAGTGGTTAGAAATTCTGCTAAGCACCCTGCAGTGCCCAGGGTCAGCCACCCCCACAACAAATACTTTCTGACCCAATAGCCAAGATTAAGAAACCCCTAATACCCCAAATTAGTCAGGCTATTCCTCCAACCATATCCCTATCCTATTTCCCTTTCATTTACTCAACTCTGGCTATCTTAGACCTCTGCCAGCTGCTTGCTTACACCAAGACTAAGGACTTTCCACGTGGTGTTCTTGGACATTTTTTTCTCATCCTTTATGTGGCTAATTACTCATTTTGGGGGTTTCAGTTTAAATCTATCAACCATGATATTAATTTCCATCCTGAATTCACATGTTTATTTCCTATATTAAAATATATAATTGTATATGTATATATATGTATAATTTTTGCATGTTCTATCAGACTATATTCATGAGGATCGGGAGTCTGCTTAGCCTAATTGTAGCAAACAAGTGCTCAAAAATTTAAGAAACTGAAAAAAATCAGTGTTGTTGGATATAGTGATTTGTATATTAGAGTCTTGTGCAAGGTGATGAGAGATAAATAGGTAGGGCTCTTTAGATCATGGTATATTACTTAGAATTTATCCTAAGTGCAGTAAGAAAATAAATTATTTCCAAAGGGAAATAACCAGATTTGATTTTTTTAAGATCATTCTGGCAACTATGGAGAAACTGAATTAGAATGAGACAACTTAGAAGCAGGATAACTAGTGTAGAAGCTGTAACAGTAGTCTATATGGTGATGGTGGCTTGGATCATTAATGTTAAAAGTGAATAAAGTCTCTGTAGACTCCACCTATGGGGACAGGGCACAGCTAAACAACAACAAAAGCAGCAGAAACCTCTGCAGACACAAACGACTCTGTCTGACAGCTTTGAAGAGAGCAGTGGATCTCCCAACACGGAGGTTGAGATCTGAGAAGGGACAGACTGCCTGCTCAAGTGGGTCCCTGACCCCTGAGTAGCCTAACTGGGAGACATCCCCCACTAGGGGCAGTCTGACACCTCACACCTCATAGGGTGGAGTACACCCCTGAGAGGAAGCTTCCAAAGCAAGAATCAGACAGGTACACTCGCTGTTCAGCAATATTCTATCTTCTGCAGCCTCTACTGCCAATACCCAGGCAAACAGGGTCTGGAGTGGACCTCAAGCAATCTCCAACAGACCTACAGCTGAGGGTCCTGACTGTTAGAAGGAAAACTTTCAAACAGGAAGGACACCTACACCAAAACCCCATCAGTACATCACCATCATCAAAGACCAGAGGCAGATAAAACCACAAAGATGGGGAAAAAGCAGGGCAAAAAAGCTGGAAATTCAAAAAATAAGAGCACATCTCCCTCAGCAAAGGAGTGCAGTTCATCACCAGCAATGGATCAAAGCTGGACGGAGAATGACTTTGACGAGATGAGAGAAGAAGGCTTCAGTCCATCAAACTTCTCAGAGCTAAAGGAGGAATTACGTACCCAGCACAAAGAAACTAAAAATCTTGAAAAAAAAAGTGGAAGAATTGATAGCTAGAGTAATTAATGCAGAGAAGGTCATAAACGAAATGAAAGAGATGAAAACCATGACACGAGAAATACGAGACAAATGCATAAGCTTCAGTAACCGACTGGATCAACTGGAAGAAAGAGTATCAGCGATTGAGGATCAAATGAATGAAATGAAGCGAGAAGAGAAACCAAAAGAAAAAAGAAAAAGAAATGAACAAAGCCTGCAAGAAGTATGGGATTATGTAAAAAGACCAAATCTACGTCTGATTGGGGTGCCTGAAAGTGAGGGGGAAAATGGAACCAAGTTGGAAAACACTCTTCAGGATATCATCCAGGAGAACTTCCCCAACCTAGTAGGGCAGGCCAACATTCGAATCCAGGAAATACAGAGAACGCCACAAAGATACTCCTCGAGAAGAGCAACTCCAAGACACATAATTGCCAGATTCACCAAAGTTGAAATGAAGGAAAAAATCTTAAGGGCAGCCAGAGAGAAAGGTCGGATTACCCACAAAGGGAAGCCCATCAGACTAACAGCAGATCTCTCAGCAGAAACTCTACAAGCCAGAAGAGAGTGGGGACCAATATTCAACATTCTTAAAGAAAAGAATTTTAAACCCAGAATTTCATATCCAGCCAAACTAAGTTTCATAAGTGAAGGAGAAATAAAATCCTTTACAGATAAGCAAATGCTTAGAGATTTTGTCACCACTAGGCCTGCCTTTCAAGAGACCCTGAAGGAAACACTAAACATGGAAAGGAACAACTGGTACCAGCCAGTGCAAAAACATGCCAAAATGTAAAGACCATTGAGGCTAGGAAGAAACTGCATCAACTAACGAGCAAAATAACCAGTTAATATCATAATGGCAGGATCAAGTTCACACATAATATTAACCTTAAATGTAAATGGACTAAATGCTCCAATTAAAAGACAGACTGGTAAACTGGATAGAGTCAAGACCCATATCAGTCTGCTATATTCAGGAGACCCATCTCACATGCAGAGACATACATAGGCTCAAAATAAAGGGATGGAGGAAGATTTACCAAGCAAATGGAGAACAAAAAAAAAGCGGGGGTTGCAATACTAGTCTCTGATAAAACAGACTTTAAACCATCAAAGATCAAAAGAGACAAAGAAGGCCATTACATAATGGTAAAGGGATCAATTCAACAGGAAGAGCTAACTATCCTAAATATATATGCACCCAATACAGGAGCACCCAGATACATAAAGCAAGTCCTTAGAGACTTACAAAGAGACTTAGACTCCCATACAATAATAATGGGAGACTTCAACACTCCACTGTCAACATTAGACAGATCAACGAGACAGAACGTTAACAAGGATATCCAGGAATTGAACTCATCTCTGCAGCAAGCAGACCTAATAGACATCTATAGAACTCTCCACCCCAAATCAACAGAATATACATTCTTCTCAGCACCACATCGTACTTACTCCAAAATTGACCACGTAATTGGAAGTAAAGCACTCCTCAGCAAATGTACAAGAACAGAAATTATAACAAACTGTCTCTCAGACCACAGTGCAATCAAACTAGAACTCAGGACTAAGAAATTCAATCAAAACCGCTCAACTACATGGAAACTGAACAACCTGCTCCTGAATGACTACTGGGTACATAACGAAATGAAGGCAGAAATAAAGATGTTCTTTGAAACCAGTGATAACAAAGACACAACATACCAGAATCTCTGGGACACATTTAAAGCAGTGTGTAGAGGGAAATTTATAGCACTAAATGCCCACAAGAGAAAGCAGGAAAGATCTAAAATTGACACTCTAACATCACAATTAAAAGAACTAGAGAAGCAAGAGCAAACACATTCGAAAGCTAGCAGAAGGCAAAAAATAACTAAGATCAGAGCAGAACTGAAGGAGATAGAGACACAAAAAACCCTCCAAAAAAAAAAAAAATGAATCCAGGAGTTGGTTTTTTGAAGAGAACAAAATTGACAGACCGCTAGCAAGATTAATGAAGAAAAGAATGAAATAGACGCAATTAAAAATGATAAAGGGGATATCACCACCGACCCCACAGAAATACAAACTACCATCAGAGAATACTATAAACAACTCTACGCAAATAAACTAGAAAATCTAGAAGAAATGGATAAATTCCTGGACACTTACACTCTTCCAAGACTAAACCAGGAAGAAGTTGAATCCCTGAATAGACCAATAGCAGGCTCTGAAATTGAGGCAATAATAGCCTACCAACCAAAAAAAGTCCAGGACCAGATGGATTCACAGCTGAATTCTACCAGAGGTACAAGGAGGAGCTGGTACCATTCCTTCTGAAACTATTCCAATCAATAGAAAAAGAAGGAATCCTCCCTAACTCATTTTATGAGGCCAACATCATCCTGATACCAAAGCCTGGCAGAGACACAAAAAAGAATTTTAGACCAATATCCCTGATGAACATCGATGCAAAAATCCTCAAAATACTGGCAAACCGGATTCAGCAGCACATCAAAAAGCTTATCCACCATGATCAAGTGGGCTTCATACCTGAGATGCAAGGCTGGTTCAACATTCGCAAATCAATAAACATAATCCAGCATATAAACAGAACCAAAGACAAGAACCACATGATTATCTCAATAGATGCAGAAAAGGCTTGACAAAAATTCAACAGCCCTTCATGCTAAAAACGCTCAATAAATTCGGTATTGATGGAACGTACCTCAAAATAAGCTATTTATGACAAACCCACAGCCAATATCATACTGAATGGGCAAAAACTGGAAAAATTCCCTTTGAAAACTGGCACAAGACAGATGCCCTCTCTCACCACTCCTATTCAACATAGTGTTGGAAGTTCTGGCTAGGGCAATCAGGCAAGAGAAAGAAATCAAGGGTATTCAGTTAGGAAAAGAAGAAGTCAAATTGTCCCTGTTTGCAGATGACATGATTGTATATTTAGAAAACCCCATTGTCTCAGCCCAAAATCTCAAGCTGATAAGCAACTTCAGCAAAGTCTCAGGATACAAAATTAATGTGCAAAAATCACAAGCATTCTTATACACCAGTAACAGACAGAGAGCCAAATCATGAATGAACTTCCATTCACAATTGCTTCAAAGAGAATAAAATACCTAGGAATCCAACTGACAAGGGATGTAAAGGACCTCTTCAAGGAGAACTACAAACCACTGCTCAGTGAAATAAAAGAGGACGCAAACAAATGGAAGAACATACCATGCTCATGGATAGGAAGAATCAATATCATGAAAATGGCCATACTGCCCAAGGTTATTTACAGATTCAATGCCATCCCCATCAAGCTACCAACAAGTTTCTTCACAGAACTGGAAAAAACTGCTTTAAAGTTCATATGGAACCAAAAAAGAGCCCGCATCTCCAAGATAATCCTAAGTCAAAAGAACAAAGCTGGAGGCATCACGCTACTACAGTAACCAAAACAGCATGGTACTGGTACCAAAACAGAGATATAGACCAATGGAACAGAACAGAGTCCTCAGAAATAATACCCCACATCTACAGCCATCTGATCTTTGACAAACCTGAGAAAAACAAGAAATGGGGAAAGGATTCCCTATTTAATAAATGGTGCTGGGAAAATTGGCTAGCCAGAAGTAGAAAGCTGAAACTGGATCCTTTCCTTACTCTTTATACGAAAATTAATTCAAGACGGATTAGAGACTTAAATGTTAGACCTAATACCATAAAAACCCTAGAGGAAAACCTAGGTAGTACCATTCAGGACATAGGCATGGGCAAAGACTTCATGTCTAAAACACCAAAAGCAACGGCAGCAAAAGCCAAAATTGACAAATGGGATCTCATTAAACTAAAGAGCTTCTGCACAGCAAAAGAAACTACCATCAGAGTGAACAGGCAACCTACAGAATGGGAGAAAAGTTTTGCAATCTACTCATCTGACAAAGGGCTAATATCCAGAACCTACAAAGAACTCAAATTTACAAGAAAAAAAACAACCCCATGAAAAAGTGGGCAAAGGATATGAACAGACCTTTCTCAAAAGAAGACATTCATACAGCCAACAGACACATGAAAAAACACTCATCGTCACTGGCCAGAGAAATGCAAAGTAAAACCACAATGAGATACCATCTCACACCAGTTAGAATGGCAATCATTAAAAAGTCAGGAAACAACAGGTGCTGGAGAGGATGTGGAGAAACAGGAACACTTTTACACTGTTGGTGGGATTGTAAACTAGTTCAACCATTATGGAAAACAGTATGGCGATTCCTCAAGGATCTAGAACTAGATGTACCATATGACCCAGCCATCCCATTACTGGGTATATACCCAAAGGATTATAAATCATGCTGCTATAAAGACACATGCACATGTATGTTTATTGCAGCACTATTCACAATAGCAAAGACTTGGAATCAACCCAAATGTCCATCAGTGACAGACTGGATTAAGAAAATGTGGCACATATACACCATGGAATACTATGCAGCCATCAAAAAGGATGAGTTTTTGTCCTTTGTAGGGACATGGATGCAGCTGGAAATCATTCTTAGCAAACTATCACAAGAACAGAAAACCAAACACCACATGTTCTCACTCATAGGTGGCAACTGAACAATGAGATCACCTGGACTTGGGAAGGGGAACATCACACACCGGGGCCTATCATGGGGAGGGGGGAGGGGGAAGGATTGCATTGGGAGTTATACCTGATGTAAATGACGGGTTGTTGGGTGCTGACGAGTTGATGGGTGCAGCACAGCAACATGGCACAAGTATACATATGTAGCAAACCTGCATGTTATGCACATGTACCCTAGAACTTGAAGTATAATAAAAAATAAAAGTGAATAAAGCAAGAAGTGGATGAATTTCAGGTATATTTGGAAGTAAAAACAGGAATATGCCAATGGATTAGATGTGGATGATGAAAGAAATAGAATTATCAAGATTTTAATGTAAGAAAATGGTAGGAATCGATTCTATGTCCTAACTTGGAGGAGGCTAAAGTAGAAAGAGGTTTTAAACAATAATCAACAGTATAATCTTGGCCATATTATGTTTGAGATGCTTTTATAACAATGAAGAATCTGAATATTGGATACCTGAAGTTTAAAAACAAAAAAGCATTTGGATATGTAAATTTGGACTTTATCAGCATACAAATATGCTATTCAAAACTTACACCTACATTAGATTCTTTACAGAGTCAGTACAGCTACAGAAATGTCATGAACGAGCATTGAAACCTGTGACACATCAACATTTAGAAGAGGAGTAGAATAAGAGCTGCAAATATAAGAGCCTGAAAGAGTGGCCAGTTAAGAGAACAGGAATTCATGGAAATCCACAAAGGAGAATATTTCCAGGACACAGTAGCTACCTGGGTTGAATGGCCTCTAAGGTTGAGTAAGATGAGCCTATAGCAGGATCCTTCATATTGCAAAAACTGGTATGGTTTAATATTCATGGAATTATGCTAACAAATGGCGGTAAAGGTCAAATGGAAGTAGTTTAATAGTGTAAGTGGTTAATCATGGTAGTTACTTGAGTGAAAATAGACTTTCTAAATATCTCTTTTGAGAATTTTGATGTAGGACAGTAGTAGAGAGGAATGTGATGTCCAGTGAGGGTTTCATGGACGATTCAAGAAAATGTTTGAATGCTGGTGGAAACAGAGGAAGGAAACTTAAAGTGCAAGAGAGAAGGAAGGTAGCAGAATATTCTCGTTATAAATATTTTGTCTCTCAATTGCAAACCCATTCTTCTCTGTTCTGCTCTGTGATGGAGGATAAGGCACACTGAAAACTATACTTCTCATTGGCCTGCTGGTTTCCTGCCAGGTTCTACAAGGTGAAGGCTCCAGAGGGAGCCTAGAAGTAGAGAAGAAATAAGAAATTTTCTTATTTGTGTTTGCTTGTTATTTCCTTCAATGTTATTCCGGCATCCCCAGGTTCCAATTTCTACCTTCTTGCCATACCCTGAGAACCAGCCCCACTGCATGCCTCAGAGGTAGAAACTTTTCTTGGAGCTCTACAGCTGGGAAGTGTTCCCTCCTTGGTGAGCCAGTTTTCAGCTTCTCAAGACTTTTCTTCCAGGTTCTAATAACCTCAACTTCTTTCTTTTGTTCTTCACAACTCTAGAGACGTTGCCTCCTATCATCTTTACCTGTATATTTATTTTTGGCTCCTCAGTCCCTCCAACAGCTATGTAACTGATTCACTAAAATAAATTCTCTGTTGGAGTAGAGTACTTTTGAATTTTCTGCAGGACATTTTTCTTAGGAATATGGATTTTGTCACAATTTGGTCAGCTGAGAAAACGGCTATAAGCTGCAGGATGGCATACATGCAGCAAGGTCATCAGCTAAAAGTGAGAGGGAGATAGAGGAGGGGCATTCAGAAATTTGAAAGGAGAGAAGGCTCAGGTTGAAAGACATTTGGGAAAACTCTAGAAGACTGCCAGCCAGTAGTCAGTACCTGTAGGCTTTAGGAACAAAAGTGTTTTGTTGTTTTTGTTTTAAAGAAATTGAGACTGTTTTATTTAGGCTGCTCCTCAGTCCATAGTATGTTGGGGTCAAGCCATGAAGGGCCAGGCCGTGAATAACTATACTAAGGAATTTTAAATATATACTGGAAGCCCTAAGCCAGCCACAAGATACACACATGACCATTCCCAAATTTTGCTCATAGTTCGTTGCACTAATATCCTAATGGGCTTTTAGAACACAGTAGAGTAAGTCCTTCCTTAATGCCATCAATACGTTCTTGGAAACTGAAACTTTAAGTGGAACAATATGCTGCAGGTCCTTGAATAATTGTTTAGTTCACTGTTTGGTTACAATGGGAATAAAAAAAAAAACTGATTCCATTATATGCTAGTTTGCTTAAAGTCACAATTTCACAGAACCAATTAATGATGTTAAGTGAGGTCTTACTCTGTATCAAGCATCCACAAACAAAATCAATCTTTATTGGCATATGTATTAGCCAGGTCATGCTGCAATAGCAAAATCCCATAGGTTGGATGACTTAAACAGAAACTTATTTTCTCACAGTCTGGAGGCTAAGATGCCAGGGGATTTTATTTCTGGTGAAGGCTCTCTTCCTGCCTTGCAGACAGCTGCCTTCTCATTGTGTCCTCATATGACCTTTCCTTGGTGCTTCTGTGTAGGGTTGGGGTGGGGGAAGGGGAAAAGAGATTGAGCTCTGTTATCTCTTGTAAGGACACCGATCCTGTAGAATCAGGGCCCTGCCCTTATTATCTCATTTAACTTTAATTATTTCCTTAGTGGCTCTATCCCCAAGAATAGAAACACTAGGATTTAGGAATTCAACATATGAATTTAGGGGTGACACATTCAGTCCATAACATGTAAGTTGGAACTTATTTACCATTTCTTAAATAGGCAATTTTAAACTGAGAGGTGACTTATTTTTAGAAAGGTATCATTTACTATAGTATGGAACATGAATTAGATGAAAGGTTAAAATAGAAACAAACTACTTAGAAGGCAATAGTCAATAGCAAAAATTATGAAGTTCTGAATTAAGTTATAAAGAAAAAAAATCACATTGATTTTCCCAAACTTTATTATTATTTGTTTAGACAGGGTCTCACATTGTCATCCAGGCTGGAGTGCAGTGGTATAATCATGGCTCACTGCAGCCTTGACCTCCAAAGGCTCAAGCAATTCTCCTGACTTAGCCTCTCAAAGTGCTGGGATTACAGATGTGAGCCACCACACCCAGCCAATTTTTTTTTTTTTTTTTTTTTTTTTTTTGAGTTGGAGTCTTGCTCTGTCACCCACGCTGGAGTGCACTGGTGTGATCTCAGCTCACTGCAAGCTCCACCCTCCCGGGTTCACGCCATTCTCCTGCCTCAGCCTCCCAAGTAGCTAGGACTACAGATACCCACCACCATGCCCAGCTAATTTTCTGTATTTTTAGTATAAACGGGATTTCACCGTGTTAGCCAGGATGGTCTTGATCTTCTGACCTGGTGGTCCACCCGCCTTGGCCCCCCAAAGCGCTGGGATTACAGGCGTGAGCCACCACGCTTGGCTGCCAATTCACTTTATAATTAATCACTGACTGCTTAGGAGGAAATAAACCATAAAGTAACATGTCTGGTTTGTACTTGTATTTGTTTAATTTAGAAACAGGATCCCATTTTGTTGCTCAGGAACTCCTGGCCTCAAGTTATCCTCTTGCCTCAGCCTCAGGAGTAGCTGAGACTAAAGATGCCACCATAACCAGCAGTAAGTCCAGTTTTTGAAGTGGCATCCTTGCAGAAAGGAATAAGTGAAGAGTTAGTCCTATTCTAGTGGATAGGAATAAAAATTGAATTTCTGTGAAAGTTTAGAGGAGTAATATGTAGCATTTCCCTAACTTTTTGGACAAGGGAATCTTTTTTCTCCATGTCATAAAACTAGTATTTCATGGAACCACACTTTGAAAAATGTTGGGTTAGAGGAAGTCTGACAGAGTATGTCGTCATATAATGGTCTTGATGTATAAATTTTACTCAAGCCCAAGGATGAACAGTCTTCAGGATATAAAATCTTAATAATATATATATATATATATGGCACAGAAATGGCAACCAAATTCCTGTTTATTGGCAGTAGGAACTCAGTCACACATGCTAAAATGTAGCATTTCAGGGCAGTCATTCTCTGCCGTGTATGTGGCTTGAAGCTACATATGCTATAAAAGAATCCCATTTATGGGAACCACTGTCACAGGGGCCATGTAAATTGCTTATTATAGTAATTTATAGTTTTGAGCACTATCTAAATGCCTGGCATTTCTCTAATTGTGTTATATCTGCTTAATTCTCCCCCAAAATTCTATGAGGTAGCCATTAGTATTAGGCCCATTTTACAGATCTGAAAACAGTTATGAGGAGGTAAGTAACTTATAAAAGTCACACAGGTAGTAAGGAGTAGAGCCAGGTTATGAGTACAGATAATTATCTTCAGAGGCAACCCTTAACTTCTGTACTAGACTGATTTTTAGTATTCATCCCATTCTCTTGGAAGCAAAGAAACATTAAGCTGCAAATCTGCATAGAGATGAGGGAATTGGACTAAAGTAGGTTGAATGTATCATGTGTTTAATAGCCTCTGAACACCTTGGCTTCTCCCCCTGGAAAGCAAGCGTATGGGAACAGCCCCTTCCCTCTGATATTGTTACACAATTCCTTAGAAATATATGCCCCTGGCTAAATAAAATGAAACTTTTAGATATATTGATAAATGCAAACACATTTTGGTTTAGTGAGAATCACCTAATCTTATCGTAATTTCCAGACTTGTATCTTAAAGATAAATGCTCAGAAGTTCAGTATTTCTCTCTATTCAATATTTTTGATATCCTACCATTGAAACACTTTAGTTGATATAGAACTCCTATCTTTTCAGGTATGCTCAAATTCTATTACTGTCACAAAGTATCTTGTCATTACCCCGACCCGTTTAGGTTTATCCTTTTAACAACTTTGTCTTTATAGTAAATTCCACATATTTATCATATAGTTTGGTCTTCCATTAGGAAACGCCTTAAAAACTGATATCCTTTGACAATTCTGTGAAATCTCCTAAGTCACCTACATAATTAACACGAGTTTATGGAGTAATCTACCTTGGAGATTACTCATTAACAGCTTGAAAAGGTTCTATTTTTAAAAGTTATTTTTCATGCTGCTATTATGTATAATATCTTGATTTGAGTCAGAAATTTTAATTCATTTTATATTTGTTTATTCTTATATTTGCATATATTCACTGAATATTTACCTAGATATCATTCCTTAAAGATTATGTAAATTTTGATAAATACATTAATTTATATTAGAATCAGAAGTAAGCATATTTTAATTTCATATACCTAGGGAAGTGAGTTTAACAATTCTGAAGTATCATTTGCAAGTGTCTGGGGAAAAAATGATCAGGTTAGTGTAGATGGAATTTGCCGTTTTAAATTCAGTAATTCCATAGAGATATAGAGAAGGCAAATATATGGTTTATATTGAAATCACATTAGATTTAGATAGTGTTGGTTTCTACAGTTTCTCCAGGCTGGAGGATAACTTCTACATATTTATGTTATCAAACTCTTCAGTGCCGTTCTTGTCAGGGGCTGATTTGTTACTTTGAAATTCATCTGGAATTCCTGCAACCAATCTTCTCTCTATCCCCACTCCAGGTGCTTTTGTGTTTCAATGTGACATTTTCCTATCCAAATAGATCAGTTGTTTACAAAGGAAAAACTACCTGTCTGATATTTCTAGTTGAGTTGATAGATATTTTATTGCCACATACCCTCTATCTTTAAAATGCAGTCATCACTTTGAGAGGAAGAGAAAGTCATAGTGCTTCTTTTTCGTAACGTATGTGTACCTGGATTTTTATTAGGAAATATTTGTAATTTTTTTTTTTTTTTTTTTACAAGTCCCAGCATCACAATTTCTGAAGTATGCATAAAATTTCCTTAAACAGAACTTACAAATGCTTATTTTTACTTGTTATCATTCTGAGGATATATATGTGAAAGACTACACATATGTGCTCGTGCATGCATTTACACACACAAGTTCATACATACACGGATCACTTATCAGCTAGTTATTTAAAACAAAATTCTAGCCATTTTAACAAATTGCCAAGGAAAGAGCCAATATAAATCATTTTCATTTTTGTTTTTATCCTAGGACTTAATAGAAATGCAAGACTTCCTGCCCTACACTTCTCTGCTTTGTCCGCTTTCCTTTCACTTGTCCCTTTGTTAATTAATGGGCAAAGTTACCAAGTCTACAGGGCTTGTAGCTAATCAGGGAATTTCATTTATTGGTTTAGGTAAAAGCTTTCAGAATGTTAATGCATCACCTGAGGTGAGCCTGGAAGCACACTCTTGGCAGAAAATACTTCCAAAGAGAATAGTCTGGAAAGAACACTTAGCTGAAACTTGGAATTTACCTCTCCAGGCAGCTCATATCCTCTCTCGTCTTTCCCTATTAATTATTCATTTTATATACTTATATTTGGTAAAATGAATGGTAACAAAGGCCTGAATTTTAAAAATTTTATTTACATCTGGATGCTCAAATACTTATTTTCCTCTCCTTTAGTTTTACTCTTCATCCTCCCAAAACCAATTATATATCTTTTTATACATTCTATTCTCCCTTTTGATGCTTTCATTTGGCAACATATTACATTCCAGACAGAAGTTTCAAACGCCCTTTTCACTGGAAGACCTTTACCTTGGCAGATGTCTCCCTAACCTAAATATTTGCTCATGATCTCTCCAAATGTTCAAACAATGGCGGGCAAAGTAAAATACTTTTCCCAGCAGTAATATTAATATTTCTTTCTTTTGGCCATTTTGAATTTATTGTAGCACCCATTTAGTAAGGCACCAAAGGCATGGTAGATTATAAATCCAGTTTGCGGCAAGCCTCATTTCACGTTTGCTTTAACTCCTCCTCTTTCTCCCAAGGAAGAATGCTTAATATGAGCCCAGAAATACTGTCACTCATTCAGTTAGCAGTTTGTTTTTAAACACTGCAGATTTGACTTTTCAGATTTTGTGTGAGTTATGCCAGGGGCAGAAAAGCACCAGGGAAAAGCACTGCAGGGCCTAGTATACGGAGCTTATAGGATTCTGACACCTCTTTGGTTTTGCAGCTCTTTTCTAAAAGCATTGAGTTTTATAGTTTATACCATGCTGCACCTGTTGGTAATTCCCCCCATCTGGTTTTCTTCCCATTAGGTTTACTGTTCGGATTTGATACTGAGGCTCTTGCAGGTAGCCCAAAACACATCAAGCAGCACCCACCCACTGATCCCTTTGGTTTTAGCTTTTGAAGCAGTTTTGACTTCGGAAAGTTAAGAAAGTCTCTATCCTACAGTTTTTTTGCTATTTTGCAATTCAAGTACATAACCAAACTTTCACTCCAAGGACACACAGGCAACGTGTTGCTTGTGGATTTCAGGGGCAGCTGGCCTTTTAATTTCAGGAAGGTACTTCAGGTTTCGGAAAAGAGTGATTTGGCTCTAGGGTACCTGCACAGATACAAGCTGCATCTCCCTCAGGGGGCTTGCCCCACAGAGAGCCACAGTTGAAGTAGTAAGCATGAAATTTTGCGATTGAGCTAAGTATTTCTAGAACTGTTTCCTGAAGAGACAGAAAGGAAGGGAAAAGAGAAAGCAGAGGAGTTTAGAGGTTGTTGGTGAAATAATTCCTAGAAACTTATCTGTAGTCTATAAGGGCTGCCTTGATGCAGTAGCAAGGACACTTAGAATTTTGCTCCTGAGTTTATTCACTAGTAAAGCTAGGATGATACCACACATCTTGTGTGGCTGAGGAGAAATAGAAATTTTTAAAAAAAAAATAGTATTAATGCCTTGAACGCCCACTGGGGACACACAAATGCTGTCATGAACATATACTTATGTGATTCCTCACCCTGGCCATAGTTGACTGGGCCTCTGGTGAGCACCTGACCTAAGAACTTCCAACCATATGCTCACGGCTCTTGCTGCCAAATATAAGAATAGACTGTGCTATGGATTTTTCCAAATTAAAATTTCATATCTACTTTAGTTGGTTTTCAGAGCGACTTGCCAGCTTTGATCCTCTCTGGAATGTTGATAGTTGCCTGATTTCGCTGTTTCTTTGCCTCCTCCATCTCACAATTCAATATCAGGTTTCGTATTTTCTTACTTGTTGATTTCGCTAAGAGCCCCATCTCCACTAACCATCTCTATATGCTGAGGATTGCTGCCAACCAAAGCTCCAACTGCATGGTTACCTTTTCTAATTTCTTCTAGAATTTGAACAAAGAATTGAAGAAAATGCACAAAGTAACAACAACAGAAAAACGAATCAATGAAAGACAAGGCAATAGAAGAAAGAAAAAGCACGGATTCATCGAACACGATTCACAGAGCAGGAGAGAGTTCGAGCAAGCGGCTCAAAAGCTTCCTTAATCAGGGTTTTTATTAGCTATAAAGAACCCAGCCACACCCTTCGTTTCCCGCCCCCGCCCCCGCCCCCGCCCCCGCCCCCAGAGGCCTCCAACTGGCCACACCCCATAAAGGACTGACCTGTGACCAATCAGAGGCTGAAGTGGAGACCCGGCCCGCAGTCAATCAAGGCTGAAGTGGCTTGTTATCTTGGGAGCGAGGAGAAAGCCTATTTGCTGCACTTGCTGCTCTCCTGCCTATACGTCCTGCCTGCACCTGCTGTTCTTTTACTTATGCGAACTGGCTTCACCTGCTGTTCTTTTGCTTATGCGAACTGGCTTCACCTGCTGTTCTTTGCTTATGCGAACTGGCTGCACCTGCTGTTTTCCTGCTCGTGCTTCAACCCCTGCTCACCCCAGTTCCCTATTCTCCTACCTAGTTTCCCCTTGAGAGAACTAATTTAAATTTAAACTCGGTAACCCTAGCCAACTTTCGAGTGCTCAATAGTCACATGTGGCTATGAGTACCATGTTGGGTAACAGAGATATAGAACATTCCCATCTTCACAGAAACTTCTATCAGACATCAGTGGTTAATCTCTGTTCATTTGCCTGGAAGTTTTTCATATTCCAAGTCAAAGAAAATTCTTAGAATCAGATAATATGCATATATTGTAAGTAACAGATAACATAATTCTAACAAGCTTATTAATTAAGGGGATATATTCACTCGTGAAACTGGAAGGCTTCAGAGTGTGTTTGATTCAACTGTGTAATAGAATTGCTAAGAATATACTGTTTGCTTGTCTTCCGATTCTGATTTGTGTAAACTTTGGTCTAAGGGCTGGCTTTTCAACATTGTCATAAGATGGTTGCCTGTGGTTCCTTGGAATGCATAATCCCACAAATCTAATTGAATTATCTGTTTTCAAAAGATAAAGGAAGTATTGTTTCTTTAGATGTAAACATAAACTTTTCATAAAATTTATCACCCCAAATTTCATCACTTTACCAGTCTCCTAGCAAATCTATGGTCAAAGAGTAAAGTCATGTGACTTAGTTTAGGCATCAACACAAAGAATATGTGGATCCATGAATGAAAATCATTATAGTTAAAGAGAGAATGTTTGGTGGGAAGGCACACGTGATGTCTATTAGGACTCTATGGTAGTGGTTCTCAATAGAGGGTGATGTACTACAGGAAACACTTGGCAATGTCTGGAGACAGTTTTAATTGTAGTCACCGGAGGCATCTACAAGCACGTAGAGAGTAAAGGCTAGGGATTCTGCTAAACATCCTACAATGCACAGGACAGCACCCATCCCCACAACAAAGATTCATCTGAGCCAATGTACATAGTGCTGGCATTAAGAAATCCTCTTCTATGTGATTGTATCTTATGAAATCTAGCTTAAATTTAAAAGTGACTTTAAGGACTCACGTAACAGAAAAATACAGTTAAATCTGGTTTCAGGCATGATCTAGAGATTTGCAAAATTCAAGAGAGTTGCAACGTGTTATATATTCCTGCACTTCTTTGCAGTTGTGTTGGTTATTCTGTGATCTAGATTCTCAAGTTATCTCCTTCACGGTAGCACCAACAATAACTCTCCTTCCAGTTGGTTACCTTTCTCAGAATCTGCCAGCAAATAGCTGCTTCATTCAAGTTAGCTAGAATTGTATCATATATCAGTTGCTAAAATAATCTATGACTAATATTTGGTTACTCTTACATGACTATTACACAACTGAGAATAGTTGGTGGGTAATTTTGCCAAGGAAAACCTGAATACTCCGGATGAAGTTGAGGGAGTCTGATTCTAAACAGACAACTCATGAATGTCAACTACAGGGTTGGTGGATTACATTAGTGATTACCGTAGTCAGCATCTAGCAGATTATAATGGTGTGTGACTCCAACAGTACTTAAAAGTATAATTGTTGAAATGGGATGGGGTATCAAATAAGTTCATTAAAAACTTGAAGCATAGGCTTGATCAGAAAACAGCTTTCTTTCCCACTGGTACCTTGTAATCTGATTGTTTTGAGTTATCTACTGGCACATATTTGTATAATAATCTATTTCATCAAAAAGAGATAACATGTATAGGACATTTTTACTTTTTCATGTTAAATTTTCAAGTTCGTTTGTATCTAAACCTTTCATTAGTTTTACAATAGCTGACAGGTTACTCTGAGTAATGTAGCTTGCTCATATGGAAAACTGAGATAACAATAGTAATACTTTCTATTGTTGCTTTTAGAATCAGATAATTTAAAAACAATGAGTACAACGTTTAAGTAGTAACTGCATATTTATAGATGTTCAATCAATATTAGCTACAATTGTTTCTACTCAATGGTATTGAGATATCTAAAGGCATAAATATTATTTGCATTCCATTGTTTTCAGCCTAAGAATTACTGAGCAATACTTCAATTATCCTTCTTTCTAAATCATATCTGTTGATCTCAGTTATGTCTTAATTTACACTGTATCTGTATATTCTACTATCTCAAAATCTTCTTTCTTATTTCTATTGTTTAATAAAGGCTCTTTTCCTGGAATATTTTATTCATTTGAAAGATAGATTGATTGATATAATTACTTAGCCTATTTTCTATTATTTCCCAAAGTCATAGTCTTTTATTGAAAAAAGAGATTAAAAGTATCAACCGTACTCCCACTAAACCTTAAGACAGGAATGCATACCAGAGATGTGCTGTTATTTTTCTTTTCTCTTTTTTCATACATAAATAAACATAAAAAGATAATTGGGTGTGGGTTAAAAAGTTGGATGCAATTTTCAGTTTAACCTCTCCAGTATAAACAAGCAAACCAAAAAACAAAGTTTGCATTTACATTAACATGATATATGGTTAGAGGTGGTTTCCATACCCTCTAAAAGAAAAAGAAAGGAACTAACACTTCTTGGGTACCTATCTAATATTATCTCAGGCAGACACTAGATAATTAGTTAATGAAAGATATATCATCTTCATGTGGAGATATGAAATTAATAGAATGGAATCTCAGAAAAGTTAAATAACTTGCTGAAAGTCATGCATATAGCAAGTGGCAAAACTAGGATTTGAATGTGAATCTGTTTGACTTCAAGTTTTGTGTTGTTTCTACTGCTCCCTGGCTGCCTTTGCAACATATCTACATGCACCACTGCAATTTTATTCTATCAGGATCTGAAAAGAATTTCTTGTGCCTTTGTGCCTATGCTCATCTTATTTTTTATTACATGGTATATAGGATGCTGCTTCTTCAGATAGTATCTATATCTCTTCCCTGGGAAGAGCTATTTATCTATTGGCAAAGCAATAGACTATGTTAAATTTGTTCTGCTTGTGTTTGTTTTCTGTGTATATTCTCTTATTTTCCAACTCTCTTGATACCAAATATAATCCCCATGCCTCTTAAAATCTTTTTAATATGGTTCATTAAAAATATTTTCCCTTGTGTCTAGAAATCCTTTATCCCCTAATTCATTAATTCAGCAAATACATATGATGTGTCAGACACCATGCGGATAACTAAAGCACTCCTCAAGCATTTCCATTTCCTTAAGTAGAGGCTGCCAGCTTGCAGTTAGACATTTTGCTTTTATTTGATTGATAATTGTTTAATGATTTCAAACTTTTCTTTCCTTGATTTCAATTGTAAATTATAGCACGTTTTTGTATTTCTGATAGTTTAGAATAATGTGTGGTCTCAACAAAACTGAGCCTGCTATATAACTATAAAATGATTAATTTCCATAAATTCTTTAAACAAATTTATAATATCATGATACGTAAGTATAGTATTTGATAAGACTTTCAAAGATTAAGTAGGGTACCTTTGTGTGCTTTCAAAACACTTTCATTTGTTCAAGAAAAAGTATTGCTAACTTTTTCTGAATATGACTTTAAAAAAGACTAGAATGTCGATGATAGCTACAGTACTGAAAAGGGAAAGAAGTGGGAAATTATTAGATAGATAAAATTTACCTTTATACATAATGGCAAAAAAAGGAACAGATATATAGATTTCTAGCTGGTCAGTAGAACATTTTGCTGTCTCAAAAATATTCACACATTTTTTTCATCTTGGTTTATCTATTTCTGTACAACCCAACCACTCTAAAATTTAGAGCCTTGAAGCATCAACCATTTCATTATACATAGAGATTTTCTGGTTTAGTAATTTGGTCAGGAGTCAAGTGGCAGATTTTATTATTCCATGTGACACCAACCAGGGTTCCTTAATAGTATTCCTCTGGTGTGTAGACCAGTCTGCAGAGTCCAATGTGGCTTCACTCACATATCTGACACCCTGGCAGGAATAGCTTTAAGGCTGGTCTTAGCTGGAACAGTCAACTGTAGATCTTACAAATGGCCATCCTAACACTAATTTCAGATTAAGTCTAACTTCAAACCTGGAAGTTCGGAGTTCCCAGAGATGGTGTTTTAAGAGACATAAGCAGAAGTGGCAAGGCTTCTTTTTTTAACTTTTATTTTAAGTTCAGGAGTACAGGTGCAGGTTTGTTACATAAGTAAACTTGTCATGGGTTTTTTTTTTTTTTGTTTAATACAGATTATTTCATCACCCATGTACAAATCTTAATATCCACTAGTTATTTTTTCTGATTCTCTCCCTCCTCCCACCCTCCACCCTCTGATAGAACCCAGTGTGTGTTGTTCCCCTTTATGTGTCCATGTGTTCTTATCACTTAGCTACCACTTATAAGTAAGAACACATGGTGTTTTGTTTTCTGTTCTTGTGTGAGTCTGCTACAGACAGTGGCCTCCAGCTTCATCCATATCCCTGCAAAGGACATTATCTCATTCTTTCTTATGGCTGCATAGTATTCTGTGGTGCATATGTACCACATTTTCCTTAGCTCGTCTATCATTGATGGGCATTTAGATTGATTCCATGTCTTTGCTATTGTGAATTGTGCCACAATGAACATATGCACGCTTGTGTTTTTAAAACAGAATGATTTATATTCCTTTGGGTATATACCCAGTATTGTAATTGCTGGGTTGAATGGTATTTCTTATGAGTTACTTTCTCAAGTCCCAGAATATCACTTATGTCATGAGTTAAGTAAGTGACAAATTCAAGCCCAGATTCAAGGGGACAAAAAAGGAATATTGGATTCCACTTCTCAATGGAAGAAGTATCAAATTATTTTAACCATCTTTAATCTATCATATTCATCTTTTGCTATATGTAATGCACTCTAAATTAGATAACATTAATTTTAGCAATAGTATCTAGCCTTGAAGAAATTATAATTTTGAGGTAAATACAACATATAAGAAAGCAAAAATAAAGGTAAATATATGAAAATCATTTAAATGCTTTCCCTACGTAACATCACTGAAAATTGCCTGTATTGTGACTCTAAGCCAATTTTTAGTATTCACGTAGACTAGCCGGGCGCGGTGGCTCACGCCTGTAATCCCAGCACTTTGGGAGGCCGAGGCGGGCGGATCACAAGATCAGGAGATCGAGACCACGGTGAAACCCCGTTTCTACTAAAAATACAAAAAAAAAAATTAGCTGGGCGCGGTGGCGGGCGCCTGTAGTCCCAGCTACTCAGGAGGCTGAGGCAGGAGAATGGCGTGAACCCGGGAGGCGGAGCTTGCAGTGAGCCGAGATGGCGCCACTGCACTCCAGCCTGGGCGACAGAGCGAGACTCTGTCTCAAAAAAAAAAAAAAAAAAAAAAAAAAAAAAAAAAAAAAAGAAGTATTCACGTAGACTAAATCAACTGGAAATATGTTACTCTGAAATGACTGGAATGAACGTAATGGAGTTTATACTTCAGAAGAGAAAGTTGCTTATAGTTTGTAGCTTCCCATATGTTGAATTTCTCAGCTCTGCTAGTGATCTAATTTGCATATCCTATGTTTCTTTGCCAAGTTACAAATCAGTGGGCAGAATAGATGTTTTTAGGAATGTGACTTCTCTTTAGAGAAGAGAAGCAAAGGGGTATATAATGAAGAGTTCTTACTAGTTGATAAACTTTGACCTCAAGGCATGTTTACCCAGGATGCCCAAATTAAATTATTTTATTCTCATCTCTGTAATGAGGTTACTGAAGGGTGGACATCTTGGGTTCTTACTCCAGATGCCATGGTTCCTGTTCATAAATTTTTCACATTTCTTATCTACTATTTCTCCAAAAACGACAACTACTGAAAAAATTAAACCCAACTGACAGGAACCAAAATGAGATGATGCCTCTTTGCTCTTTTCTGGTAGAACATTAGTTCAACCTTTCCATAAGGTTGAACAGCATCAGAAAATGAAATAAAGATGACCCAACCTGTTTTATAATGACTATAAAATAGTTATGGTTGTATTTAAATTTACATAAATATGAATATATTAAGCTAGCATATAAGAATTTTACAGCTGGAGAAAATTGAAATAAAGCTGGAATACACTTAATTATCTAAATTGCTATTGGTATCTGTCATTCCAAAGTACCTACAGCAGGATAATTTTATCCTAAGCTTCTAAACACTCAACCAAACAGTGAGACTACATATATTCCTACAACCCCCAATGGAGGTATTGAGATTACACATGCTTTCACTAATTTAAAGAGGGACTTTCACACTGGGATGCATTAAAAAGAGAACATTTAAATAAAAAGCAATTTGCTTTGCCTGTAATTGAATTCCCCTTGCTGTTATTGCTAATTATTGACAATATTTGTGATGGACTAAGAGGCTTTCGCATTCAGAGACAAATTATTTTTCTGCTATATCTTAGAAGACAGTGGGCTGTCTTTTTGATATTATAGTCTGTTACCATGGAAATAATTGTGATTTGAGAAATGTATCAGCAACATGAAAAAAAAAAAAAAGAAGCTCTATACAGAGAATTTCCTTTTCTTTAGTGCTCTGGGCATTGTACAGTCTTGCATAGTAAGTACATGATAATGACTTCTCACATTTATATAATATGCCTTTGTTTTACAACGTCCTACACAATAGATAAAGCATGGTATATGCAACTATAAATGAAAGACTACTGAAGTAAATTGAAAGCAATAAAGTGAAATGATCCTATATTTCAGAATAAAGTTACAATTAAATTAGAATAAAAATTCTGCTTTTAAATTTCTCAATGTTGAGAAGATTCTTGTAAATGGGAGTGATCTCAATAAGAAAATATCATTGTTTTATTTTTGAAGTCATTACTCAATTAGCTATTTATCAATCTTTTTGTCATTTTTTATATTTTGCTATGAATAGACAATTAGTCTATTTATCTGATAGAACAAATATTTTCTTTCCAGAGCATCAGAAGAGAATTCCCTATTTTCCATATGCTTCTGCCTAATTTGGAGGAGATGATGGAGAGAATCTATTTCATAGAATATTTGGTCTAAGATGGCCTTATTTGGAGACCTAGGTGGATCTGACTTGGAAAAGGAGGGAATTGAGGAAATACGTGAAATACCTTAGGATGAGCAAGAGAGAAAGAGATTAGATCGAAACAAGAGGTTTAGTTCTTTACTTTCTGGTTTCTTGATTCAAATCCTGGAGAGTAAATCTGTCCTGTCTTTTGCCCTACTTCCTTTTCAACTTCACTTTCACATTACCAGGTTGGAAGCAAATACAGGCAACAGTATTTATATTTAAATTCCACAGGGAAGCCCTTTTATTCTCATGGTCAGCTGCTGTGTCTTATCTAAATTTACGGACATGCCAAGTGTCTTTAATTTGAAATGTTTCTCTTTTAGAAAAAAACATGAGACATTCAATAATTGGAATAGCAGTATTTGGAAGAACAGGAATATTTGAGGAATTGCATGGCACTGTACAATGAAATGTCTGCCTCAACCAACCATCTTTTGTGAAAAAAATACAATAGTCTCTTTTATTATAAGGCAGGACTGTGTTTACTACGCAGTTTACGTCCGTTTTTCCAAGAGAAATTTGAGAGAGAAGATACCTGATTATAGGTTGGTAATATTACATGATTTTCATATTGACATCAATTGCTGTGTAACCCTTTGCAGCTGCATATGTCCTAGCCCTTTCTTGCCCTACAGAGGTTTTAGAAAATACATGATCCTGGAAACCTTGACTAAAAAGGAATTTTCTTAAATAACAGAGGAGTGATGTAGTTACAGGAACTCAATCCAGAGAGTATTTGTAAAAAAAAAACAAGGAAAAATGTTGCTTTAAGACTAGAAAATGTTTAAAAAAAAGCATACAGAGCCAGAGGAAAGTTTAATCTCAAATAAGGAAGAGATAAGATTACAGTTTTCTGACCTGAGGGTGAAAATGCTGGCCAAGCTCCATGGCTATACCTACCGTGCACTGAAAAAAGTGGCATCCTTACTAGCTAAGTTTCAGAGATCAGGGCTGGAGAAGCTGCTGGATATTGGAAGTGAAAATATGGTACATGAGAGCTGAAAAAAATAAGGTGCAAATTTAATGCATACATTGCCCAAATCCATGACTGATAACTAAACTACACGTGAGCAAGGGACCTCCTAAAAGACACACTGAAAGAACAGGAAAGGACCATAAAACATTTGACTTATGAAAGATGGAGTCACACAAAACCATATCTGTGGATTTGGTGTTTTTCTTAAATGATTATATTCCCCAACAATGCACAGTTTGCGTGGGAGACAGGTGAAGCCCGATAACCGAAAGTATCAAAATCCAGAGATAGAAACCAGAAAAATAGCTAGAATTTGGGGTGGGGGGAGGTGTTAGAAACCCACAAAGAGAAGGTGTCCCATCCCTGCTCATATCCTCAGTTGACATAGAATTTTGCAGATACATGGGAGACCAAGAGGGGCTCAGGTTAATACAGTAGCAGTGAAAAACCATGAAAATGGAGTGAAAATATCAGCAGCTGCATACAGTGGACAAGATGTTTGCAGTTTGAGTCACTGTTGACTAGAATAATAATTTTTTAAAACCCCTCAGAAGTATGCAACAGAATACAGCATTGATAGAACACGCTATTTACAATGGTAATATTCAATCAAAAGTTGAAAGATACCAAAAATAAGCTATACTCAGAAAAATGTGCAGTAAGTAGATCCTCAAAAAGGCTTTAATGTTTAATTTAGCAAAGGTTTCACAAGGTATCTTTTATAAGTATGTTTAATGAATTTTTTAAATGTTCAAAGAATTGAAGGAAAGCATGCCACCAATGAACAGAATGAACATCTGCAATCAACAAAGAATAGAATATGTTGAACAAATTTTGATTTATGGAGTCGGATGTGATAAAAAGAAATAGCAAATTGGTAGACATAAAAGCAATGACAATAATTATAAATTGTAACATCTGAACATTTCTATCAAAAAGCAGAGGTTTTCAGACCTGATTTATTTTTCAAAAGCAAGTAAAAAAGCAAAAATCAACTACATTTTTTCTACAAGAGGCATATTTTAAATACAGAAATAAATAGACAAAGATATGGCTAAGAAGTATATACCATGAGTATATTAAGCATAAGATAGCTGTATTCATTATGATAGGTGTGATTATTTTAATATCAGACATGATATATTGTAAATACATGTTCGCATGCCAGAATTCGAAATATACTAAACAAAAACTGATGGAACTTATGGTAGAGATGATAAATCCAAACTCATGTTTGGAGATTTCATTATAACTTACTCAGTAATTGACAGACCAGTTCAACAAAAATTTAATAAGCATATCAAAAATCTGAATGATACTCTTAATCACTACACTCAACACCAACAATTGTGGAATACACAGTGTCTATCACCAAGATAGATACTATGCCATGCCGTAAAACAAGTCTCAATAAATTTCAAACGATGAAAATCTTACATAATATGTTCTTTAAACACAGAGGAAATACATTAGAAATCTCTCTCAGTCTCTTTTTCTCTCTCTCTTTCTCAAACATGCACACACTGAAAAAGCCCTAATAGCTGGAATGTCATATTCTAAATAGTCTATGGGTTAGAGAAATAAAGGAAATTAGATGTTCTGAATTTAGAGCTAATGAAAACTCATGACAAAATTGATGGAATGCAGATAAAACTTTCTTGAAAGAAAATTTATATCATCAAATATATAAGAAATGGGAAACTATTTAAAATCAATGATCTAGTCTTACATCTTAAACTAGAAGTAGAAGAGCAAATTAAACACAAATTAAGCAAAAGAAAATTATAAAATAGAAAAATGAAGAAAATAAATATCATCTAGTTCTTTGATATAACCAGTATAATTAAAAAACCTTTAATTGGATTGATCGGAAAAATAAAGCAATAGTGAGAATGAGAGAATGAAAGCACAGATTACTAATGTCAGAAATGAAAGACAGAATCAATAGAGAACCTATATAATTAAAAAAATAATATGCTAATATTATGAAAAACTTCTTGCCAAAAATTTAACAATTCAGATAAAATAGACAATTGTTTTAGAGACAGAAATTTTCAGTGCTCATTTCAAAATGAATGGGTAACATGAATAACATTATAACTACACAATAAATTAAAACCATTGAAATCACAAAAGAACCAGACTTTATTGGTGATTTCTATCATATATTTAAGACAGAAATAATATCATTTCTTCATAAATTATTCTAGAAAGTAGAAGAGAAAGACATAGGTGCCAACACATTTAATGAGGCCAGGATTACCCTGATTACAAAATGAAAAAAATATATTACACAGAAAGAAAACTAAAGATCTATCTACTACCTGGCATAGACACACAAATTCTTATTAAAAATTGAGCAAATTGAATCTAGTAATAAACTAAATGGGTAATATACCATGTGATAGTTAATTTGTCAATTTCACTAGGATAAGAAATGTCCAGATAGTTGGTAACACATTATTTCTGGTTGTGACTATGAGGGTGGTTCTGAAAGAGATTTGTTTTGAATGAGTGGACTTAGTAAAGAAGATCCACTTCCACTAATGTTAGTAGGTATCACCTAATTTGTTGAGAAGCCCTGTAGAACCAAAAGGTGTAGAAATGATAAATTCTCTCTCTTCTTGAGCTAGAAGATCCATCTTCATGGTAAAAATTTCTCAGCAAATATATTATAAAAGGGAACTTTCTGAAACTAATAAACAACATCTATAAAAAACTCACAGCTAATACTGTACTTAACAGCAAAACGGTTAATATTTCCCCCTGAATTCTGGAAGAAGGCAAGGACATCTAATCTCAGCATTTCTATTTTTTTACTGGAAGATCTTATCAGTACAAAAGAAAAGAAAAATAAACAAAAGTCATACAAGAAAATATACAGGACAAAAATCTTTATTCATAAAATGTCATGATTATTCAGAAAATGCTATTGAATATAATAAAAAGGAATAGAATTTATACATGTATTTGGTAAAGATGCAGGATTCAGATTGATATTCCAAAATAAATTTTATTTTTATACCTCATCAATAGAAAAGCAGTTTAAAATTGCATTTATAATTATATTAAATACATAAGTATAAATATTATACAATTTTTTTTGCATGTAGTATGCTGAATATTATTTTTTAAATCCCAGAGAGATTATAGTACTGGATTACAATATTGGTAGATTGTCAAGACTCTACAGACTGATCTATATATTCAATGCAATCTCAAGGAAATTTTAGCAGGCATTTTAATAAAAATAGATTCTAAATTTCAAATAAAAATGCAAAGGACCTTGATTATCCAACGCATAACAGAAAAAAAAATATTGGAGAATATATATTACCTTATTTCAATACTTTTTATAAACCTACATTAATCAACGCAGAGTGGTACTGACATGAGAGTCAGTATATTATTCAAGAATATAGAATAGAGAATCAAGAAATGGACCCACACATAAATGATCAACTAATATTGAAAAATAGTGCCAAGGTAATCAAATGTAAAAAAATAATTTTTTCAACAAATAGTGCTGGAATAAATGGTGGTTTATGTGAACAGAAATAGTGCTTCATCCTTGCTTCATACATGTACATGTATTAATTAAAAATGGATTATAGACATAAAGGTGAGAGCTACAAATATGCAATTTTAAGGCAAAGATGTCTTTAGATAGGCCAGAAAAAGCACAATCAATACAAAATAAAATGAGTTAATTATACTTAATTTAAGTAAACCCTTCTTATCTGAAAAAAAAAATGGGTAAAATCAGCATCTAAGTCACAGACTGGGAGAATATTTTTGCAAAACTTATATCAGAGAGACAGAGAGAGACTTTCAGAAAACACAAAAATTACCCTCCAGTTCATTAAGAAAAACACAATCTGATTATTAAAATATAGCAAGAGTTTTAGACAGTTCATCAAAGAAAACATATGAATGGCAAATAGTACATAAGACGCTGAACATTATTAGTTATCATATTGTGTAAATCGAAACCACAGTAAGATACCACTGCACAATTAGCAAACTTTTTATTCTAGTATTAACTTTATATATGATTATACAAGGATACCATCAGAAAATAAACGATGAGTATATTTTACTTGTGAACCTAGATGCAAACATTTCTAAACATAAAATTAGTTAATAAAATGCACTTGCCTAATTGATAATTCCTAATCAATTATGGTTTCATGATGCATGCAAGGTTGGTTTACTCTTAGAAAAGCTACGATTATAATTCATTACACTAATGGGTCAAGGGGGAAATATCACATGATTATCTCATAAAAGCAGGAATCACAATTAATTTCAAAATATACATTATAATTTAAAAACATAGTTTTTTAACTTATTAAAGATTATATACCCAAATCCCACAGCTAAAATAATTCATTGAGAGACTTCAGCATATTTACATTTTTAATTGGGAATAAGACAGTGCTATTTGCTATGTACTTCTTTTTATGATGGAACTGATGATATGGTCAGAAAACCACAATTGAAATGCTTGGAGGGGATAAATCTATCATTTCTCAGATAGTGTAATGATCTATATAGAAAATTCAACAGATTCAACAGACAATTAGAACTAATAATTTCAGTAGGCTTATTAAATTAAAAAGATAATAGCTTTCACCAGAAAAATACAGTAGTGCTTACCAAATAAAATAAAGAACCATGTGTTGGCAAGGCAAACACAACAATAAAGTTTTCTAAAAGTTAGCCAAATAGTTTAAAAAATTTTTAAGAATATTTTAAATATTTAAAACATGTATTACAGATTGGCCAGGCACAGTGGCTCAAGCCTGTAATCCCAGCACTTTGGAAGGCTGAGGCGGGTGGATCACCTGAGGTCAGGAGTTTGAAACCAGCCTGACTAACATGGTGAAACCCCGTCTCTACTAAGTACAAAAAATTAGCTTGTTGTGGTGGTGGGTGCTTGTAATCTCAACTACTTGGGAGGCTGAAGCAGGAGAATCGCTTGAACCTGGGAGGCAGAGGTTACAGTGAGCTGAGAGTGTGACATTGCACTCCAGCCTGGGCAACCAGAGTGAAAACTTCTCAAAAAAAAAAAAAGTGTGTGTATATATATATATATAATATACGTATACATTTTTATGTAATATGTATATTTTATATAATACATATTTTTTGTATTATATATATAACAGATCTTAGAAGACAATCAAAATAAAGGAAAAAGTGGCCGACGAACATGGATAGAAATATTTGAACTGGATTTGCCTAACGAATCATTCTGAAATCTTGGGCTTAAAAATCTTGGAATCTTGGTCCCACCAGAAGCTGGGGCCCCTTTTTTAAAAGAACAAAGAGAATAGGACTTATCTTAGTAGATCTTAAAACAGACTATAAGGTTACTGCAACAAAAATTAGTATTGTATCAGCATAGTTACAGGTGAACTAAGCAGTATGACAGAATATAGAGCTCAAAAATATAGCCATATATATACAAGAAGTTGAAATATGGTGACACTACAAATTATTGAAGAGAAGATGGCTTCTTTAGGAGCTGAAGTCTGGAAAACTGTATTATTAGATGGAGACTATAGACATCTTAATACCTATTTTACCATATGAAAAGGTGGACTTCAAATGGATTAAAGTAAAACAATAAAACTAATAGAAGAAAATGATAGTGAATATCTTTATGAGATAAGGTTGAAAGACTTATCTTTAAGAAGACTCAGAAAACACAAACCAGATTTTAAAATGATGCACTTTGCTACAGTCAAATTAAAAATTTTTGCTTCACTAACTTTACAGATGAATTATATACTATAATAAAATATTCACAGTGCCTAAAACATTAATATCTAGAATATATAAGGAACTCTAGTGAGGCAAAAATACAATGACTAGAGCACCCATAGAGCATGGAAAGGAATATAAAAAGTCCATTCACAGAAGCAGTGCTCAAATGCTAGTAAAATATGAGAAGATATGCTCAGACTTACTAATGATGAGAGAATGCAAATTAAACAATTACCTATATGTACCAGAACCATGAAAATTAGAGGGGTCTTAGAATTTATTTTCAAGGAAGTAGAGAGAAAGAATTTCAGTAGCTCTCTTTGTGACTGCAAATAATATTCTCATGCTACTAAATGATCTGACAGAATCTAGTGAAATGAAAAACTTCTATTCCTTATGACCTGGTAGTTAGTCTTCTGGGTATGCGCATAAGACTGTACATATGTATTGATGCCAATACATAATTGTATGTATATATACATTATAAGCATCACATATATAATATATAAGCAAAAATTTAATTTACAGCAATTTGGAGCTTAAAAATATAGTGTTTAATAAAGACAGAAAGAAAGTGAACTAAAAACAGAATAAAACACAAAAAATGTTTGCATATTTAAAGTAATAACTCAAGTACACTGAGATCAGCTTAAGGAGGAAAGAAAAGGGAATGACACTGAAAATAAAATAATTAGAGGGGTATGGCACAGCTAAGTGCAAGCATGTGCTGTGAACTGAGGAGAACGGTTACTTCTGCATATGAGGTCAAAAAGAAAAAGAAAATCTCAAAACCATACAAATGCTGTTGACAATTCTGAATTTCTTGAAAGATTGTTGTCATATAAATGTTAACATTCCTTTAAAAATTATCATCTGATGAATGTTGTATGTTAATCTGAGCATTCACAAAAATGATCTTGTTAATTCCCAGCATTCTCTTAGGGTAAAGAAAAGACTTTTCAATTATATCACTGTATGTCCCCTATCTGCATTGTCTCATCTCATTATCATCTGTGTGTTTTGAATAATATGAGATAAACATTTTGTAGGTATGAACCTGGTTGAGATTTAGTGTTCTGTTTTTTATTATTTCTATTATGTAATAAGTGCTATCTGTGGTTTAAGAAGATGAATTTTAAAAGAAAAGCATAAAGGAAGATTTTCGAGGTTAGAAAGTTTTTATCAGATTACTCTTTGGAGAAGAGAAAGCAGCATTTCTGTTTTATAAGGTATATAGGAAGCAATTGCCTTTAATAGTGCAAGCTGCACATTAAGAGGCAGAAGACAATTAAGTGTTCGATGTTATATTTATGCAAAGCAATTTCTAAGGCTCCTCTTAAACTATTTTGCGTGAGCTATTGCATATTTCAAATTTGCCTTTATTCAATTTCCTTCACCTTTAGTGGCTGAATAGAACATTAATGAAAAAGAGAGAAAATGAGACTGGAACTTACAAAACTATAAATAAAAACCTTAATATTTGTTCTCTTTGAAGCTGCTCTCATTGAAATAGACGCAGAACAACTTATCACAGAAACCTGAGCCAGGAACTTCCACACTTTATGGAATAAGCAAAGTTTGTGTATTAATTTTTCCTTCGCTTACTTTTTATTCTTAAAATAAGCTATTTTCTAAATATGTTTTAGCAAGTTTCCAATAGAAATATTAAAATGATCCCTATTCTTACCCTACCCCTGAGATAACACTGTGGAGATATATACACATACGTAAGGCTAAGAGCAATCTGACCATCACATTTTGTAATCTGCTTTTCTAACTTACTTTTCTGTTAACATTCTTACATCTCAATAGTATCCTAAAAATAATATCCTTTAGGTCGTAAATGCCTAAAGTTATTTAACAAGTTTCTTTAGATTTATTAAAAATATATTGAGGATTTTGCTGTCATCAATTACATGGTCATAGGCATGCAAGCACACAATTGGTTTTTCAAAGTATCCCCTCCTGTCACTTTACTTTAGGTTTGCATTCGATCAAGAGTGTATTGTTGGATTTTGAGTTTTTACCCCATTACGAGAGTGCGTGTTTTTATTGTGACTTTAAAAATTAATTTAAGGTTATTGGAAAATAGATATGTTTGTCCTCTAAGTTTGCATCATGTTTTTTGTCATTTCTCATTATTTTCCTTCTTTTAATCTATTGATTTCGAAGGTAAGTATCCATTTTTTTCCTACTAGTGCTGGCCTTCAAATGTTTCGAAAAGCTTATCTATATTTTCTAATTATAAACTACTGCATTTATTTATGCTCCTAAGACATCAACAGATTTTACAATTTTTAAAAAACTCTCCCCCTGCTCTTTATAATTTTTTTACTGCTCTAGTTTACATTTAGACACAAACTATTATTATGATATTTTATTACTGTTGTACTTTCCATATTCTAAGTCAAGGTTTTATTTTTAATTTTCATTAATTTATAACCAAAGAGCAATACTTTCAAAAATACAAGTATATTGTTTCAAGGATCTTTTGTTGACAATTATAATGAAATAATAGCTACATTTTCCATTCTTATAGTTGCCAATTAATTTTTCAGTCAAGTACATCATATTTGTTTATATATTTTATGAATTTAAAAATATTTTAATTATAAATTGACAAAGTTGTGTACGTTTATGGGGTAGGTACAAAGTGATGTTATGATTTATGAATACAAGTGGAACAAGTAAATTAAACTAATTAACATATCTATCACCTCAAATAGTTATTTTTCTGTGGTGAGAACATTTAAAATTTACTCTCAGCAATTTTGAAATGTACAATACATTGTTATTTTCGGTATTTCTCCTTTCTAATAGAGACTCTGTACCCTCTGACCATCATCTCCCTACTTCCTTCAGTTCTCAGCCTCTGTAACCACCATTCTGTTCTCTGCTTGAGTTCAATTGATTTTGATTCCAGTTATAAGTGAGAACACGCTGTTTTGTCTTTATGTGCCTAGCTATTTCACTTAGTATAATGTCCTCTACATTCATCCATGTTGTTAAAAATGACAGGATGTCTCCATCTTTTAAGGCTAAATGGTACTCCATTGTGTATATATACCTCGTTTGCTTTATCTACTCATCTGATGATGAAAACAGGTTGATTCCATAACTTGGTTATTGTGCGTATTGCTACAATAAACATGGGAGTGCAACCCTTTCTTTAACATACTTACTTCAAATCTTTTGGGCAAATACTGAGAACTATAATTGATGGATCACATTGTAATTCTATTTTTAGTTTTTTGAGGAACATGCATACAGTTTTTCATAATAGCTGTATTAGTTTATATTCCCACCAATAGTGGGCAAGAGTTCCCCATTCTACACATCCTCCCCAACATTGGTTATCTTTAGTCTTTCCAATAAAGACCGTTCTGACAGGGGTGAGTGGATATCTCATTATGGTTTTAATTTGCATTTCCCTAATGATCACTGATGTTGAGCATATTTTCATGAACTTGTCAACCATTTTTATGTCTTCTTTTGAGAAGTGTCTGTTGAGGTTCCTTGCCTATTTTTTAATTGTATTATTGGGTTTTTTTCTGTTAACTTGAGCATTCAAGTTGAGTTCCTTATATATTTTGGATATTAATCCTTTATCAGATGTAAAGCTTGGAAATATTTTCTCCCAGATCATAGATTGTAACTTCACAGTTAATTTTTTTCTTTCTTGTTCAGAAGCTTTTATTTTGATGTAATCTCATTTGTCTATTTTTGTTTTTGTTACCTGCATTTTCAGGAGTCAAATCTAAAAATAAAAAATTATTGCTGGAGAATTATTGAGAAAAATGTGATTGCTCTTTTCCCATAAAGTTATTGTGGATTTTTCTGCAACGTTTTCATGCATGTAGAAAAATTTTGAATACCTATGTCCTTTGAAAATTTTTGATACATTTAAAACTTTTTGTTTTTTAGACTTTTGTTTTTCTGTAATCATTGAAAATTCTACATTTTAATCTGGATACTTACTGATCTCCCAATTAATTTCTTCACTGTTTAGTAAACACCTTCAATTTGTTCTAAAATTAGGTTATTTCTTCAGTTCTGAAAAGTTTTGTGTCTTTTGCCCCTGTATTTTATTTAATTTTCTAGGTATATATTTTGTTTTTAGCTTTTCTTTTTCTTTTTCTAGGATTCCAGTTATCTGCATATTGGGAATCCTAGGTCTGTTGTGGCTGGCTATCTCTTTTTTCATATGTTCATATATCTCCTCTAAGTTCTGGGTGAGTTTCTTGAGTGTGTTACTCAGTTCACTATTTTCATTCTGCAGTTTCCCATGTGTTTCACCATCTGTAATATAGTTAAATTCACAATCACGATTTTCATCTTTAAACATTCTTTCCTGACTTTAAATCAGTCTTTCACTGTGACTGTGCAGAATGTTTGAACATCTAAAGTAGATAATTTCTGGAACATTCTTCAGTACTTCTGTTTCAGAGAGTGACATATTTTTTGATTTTTCTAATTCTCCAGACTGGCCCCTTTTACTGTATAACTTTTCTGTGGTGTGATGACTTTCTCTGCTCACTTGTTTGGGAAACAACCCAACTGTGTTCACTCATTATTGTAGCTGGTAGCTTGCTCTAGAAAAAATTATATGATCCCATTTCTCTGTGCTGCAACCACCCATTCTGGAAGAGCTCCAGGACTCTGAAGTCTTTCATGTACTTGTAGCCCCAGTCAAAGAAAATTCTCACAGGGCAGACTTTGTCCTACACATCTAACTTGAAGGACACCCTAGTGAACTGGTATCCCGTCAGTGTTAGAAGAAGCCTGGCTATGTGGCCTTTCTTTTCATTGCAGGCCACCTCCATAATAGGAAGTCCTGACATCCTACTGGCACCCTTTAATGGACTGCTCTCTCCTTTTCAATTTAAGAAGTGGCTGGGAGACTTTCTCAAGGCTCCTTTTGCTTTATTTCCAAGCTCTTTGGTGAAACAAGTTGGCTCTCTTATACTTATTTACTTCTCTTATACAACTTGGCCTCCACCCCTGACTTCCCTCCAGCATGGAAGTCCCAACCCCAGTCTCAGCCCTACGTCACTCTAGCACTGTAGTTGTGGCAGGAGTTTTCCTACTTATCCGCTTCCACCCCCAATAGAAAATAATATTTTAATGCAAAGCCTTACACTATGCTTAGTGTAGATACCCTTTTAAATTTTTGGCACGAATACATGTTCCTCTCACTTTGTATTTTATTGGTCACACTTACTGGGCTGTAGAAGAAGGTAGGTGGTGAGAAAAAAATGACTGCTTGTGATTAAATGACTCATTTATGATTAATTCTGCCATTGATTTATAATCTGACAAGAGCAAACTCCTTATTACTGGATTTTAAACAGGTACAACAAAAAATAAAATTAAAAGGTTGCAAAGTGTCTAGCCTGCTAATGTATATGGACATACATAGTAAATAAGTTTTATTAGCAGTGAATTCTCCTAGTTGGTTTTATTTTGTGAATGCCAACAGCATTAGTCAATTCAGAGAGAGACTCTCCATGTATTGATACCAAGATAGTGCCTTTGCAAATTAAGTCAAACTGAGATCTGTGAAATATCCCCAGAGCTGTTCATTTCAACAATTTCTTTCTGCTGAGATTCCTTTGGTGGACATGTGTATTGCAGCCCTTTGAAGACAAGCCCTGATATCATCAGTGACTAATGATCACTTCTTGCATTGGGAGGCTGAAGAAAGTACCCCAGATTCAGTCCTGCTTTTCCTAATTAAAAGTGGTTAATAACTCTTTTATTGAAACTAGATTAAATTCTTATTTGGGAAACTTAATTTAAAGTAAGACCTGTCAGCTACGTGGCACTTCTATCCCAGTCTCATCTCCACACAAATTGAAGGAAAGTGAATTGTGTTTTAATATTCTCCAAAAGGACAAAGCGAATAGGAGAATTATAATGTGTAGAATAAAGCAAAGTGGTTGCTTTCACTCGATTTACAGATAAATCATATAGAATGAACTCAGACAATTTAGTTTTATTATATTTATGTAGATATGTTATTCTAAAAATGACATTATGACACCCTTATAGGTTATTCTAAAAATGCTGCTACGACAACCCTAGGCTGATTAGGATTTATCCTAAAAGTGCTGAATGGGCATCACCTCTTGCACACCTGATTGCAGCAACATCTGTCTGTTTTTAACCCTTCTCTTCACACTTAGTGAGGGGATCTCAGTCAACAGAGGGCCTGGCCATGACTGCAGCGTCAATGCTTCCAGAATAACTTTCTGCTTTGTAGTGGGTTGGTTCAGACCTTTACATGGAGCGATGTGTGGCTAGGTTCATAACACTCTCTCAGATGCTGAGTCCTCTCTTGTGAGTGCAGCTCTAGGGTGATACTTCTGGGTGAAAAGCCAAGTCAGGGTTTCTGGGCATTGACAGCAGGCTTGGCAGGGGGCATAGAGACAGTGTGGAGCTGACTGTGCTGTTAGAAACTCTGAGCACAACTAGAACAAATGATGCCTTCAACTTTGTCTACATAAAACTCCTGTGAAGAAGTTCGACATAGGATGTTGTTGGGGTGTTTGTCGCCTTCAAATCTCATGGTGAAAAGTAATCCCCAGTGTTGGAGATGGGGCCTGGTGGGAGGTGTTTGAGTCATGAGGACAGATTCCCTCATGAATGACTTAGTGCTGTCCTCAAAACAACGAGTGAGTTCTCACACTATTAGTTTGTGTGAGATCTGGCTATTTAAAAGAGCCTGGCACCTCCTCCCTCTCTTCCTCTTCCTCTTTCTCTTATCCATGCCAGTCCCCCGTTTGCCTTCCACCATGACTGGAAGCTTCCTGAGGCTTGACCAGGAGCAGATGCCAGCACCATGCTTCTTGTACAACACGCAATACCATGAGGTAATTAAACCTGTTTTCTTAAATTACCCAGTCTCAATAATCCTTTATAGCAATGCAAATGGACTAACACAACATACTGTAACTCTTTCTATAGAAATGAAAAAAATAAGGTAAAGAAGATGGTAAAAATCTTTCCAAGTCATTGTTTGGTCTCATGAGTCAGTAAGATAATAGAACAATACTGAAAATTATTCCTTTTTATTTTTCTTATTTGTATTGTTATTTTCTAATATCTAGATTCTAAGCCATTTTAAAATAGAGTTTCACTTTGTCAAATCTTTCACAGAATTTCTAATGAACTGTTCTTAAAGTCTTATGAAAATATGTTGTTGAAATGTGAGTAAAATTTTTCCATTAAAGATATGCATAGAAATTGATATTGTAATTCTAGTCTACATATTTCCCTTTCAGATAATTATTCTATATTTCTATTGTTACATCTGTAACTTCAAAAACACTTTTCTAGAATTTCCAATTCTTTTTATTTGGCAGTATGAATTTGTACTGTATGTGTTTTAACATTAAAACTCTACCACTATTGTTTATTGACTGAAAAGCCACTTTTCTTAAATTGTGTCATCTCTCTCTAATCATTTTGAATGTGTTCTTAATTATATTTAGGTATTTTTATTAACTCATTTTCATGTAAGTTATCAGTTTATGGAGACTGATTACCTAAACAATTATATTATTCAGTCTACTTGATCATTTCTTATATTTAAACCTTGAGTAGAACTTTTAATGTCTTTTCTGCAATTCCTTTTTTTTTTTTTTTTTTTTTTTTTTTTTTTTTTTTTTTTTTTTTTTTTTTTTTTTTTTTTTTTTTTTTTTTTTTTTTTTTTTTTTTTTTTGAGACGGAGTCTTGCGCTGTGGCCCAGGCTGGAGTGCAGTGACCGGATCTCGGCTCACTGCAAGCTCCGCCTCCCGGGTTCACGCCATTCTCCTGCCTCAGCCTCCCGAGTAGCTGGGACTACAGGCGCCTGCCACCTCGCCCGGCTAGGTTTTTTTTGTATTTTTCAGTAGAGACGGGGTTTCACCGTGTTAGCCAGGATGGTCTCGATCTCCTGACCTCGTGATCCACCCGTCTCGGCCTCCCAAAGTGCTGGGATTACAGGCTTGAGCCACCGCGCCCGGCCGCAATTCCTTATTTTTAAAAGTAACTTTGAAAAATACTTTTTATATATATTCGAACCAGCACTTATTAAATGTCTAAGACAGGTGCCTGTGAATTGTCATTTTTGGAGTGATGAAAATGTTTCTTCACTTATGTGTTCTTTTTTCATCAGTTTGCTCTCAGCTAAATCAAGCAAATTAAGATGGATAAAGGCCGGGCGCGGTGGCTCAAGCCTGTAATCCCAGCACTTTGGGAGGCCGAGGCGGGCGGATCACAAGGTCAGGAGATCGAGACCAAAGTGAAACCCCGTCTCTACTAAAAATACAAAAAATTAGCCGGGCGCGGTGGCGGGCGCCTGTAGTCCCAGCTACTCGGGAGGCTGAGGCAGGAGAATGGCGTGAACCCGGGAGGCGGAGCTTGCAGTGAGCCGAGATCGCGCCACTGCACTCCAGCCTGGGCAACAGCGTGAGACTCCGTCTCAAAAAAAAAAAAAAAAAAAAAAAGATGGCTAACTAAACATGAGGCAAATTCTAAACAGAAAATTTTTGTTTTGTTTATTTTTGTTTGTTTATTTTATTGTTTGGTTATTTTTGTTTTGTCATCCCTTTTGTTTATTTTCCTGATACAAGTTTTTTAGACCTCAACATGTCCATGAGAGTTTTCTTGAAACAGTTTCAATGATCTGAAATATTTGTTGTTCAAGATAATTTTCCTTCATTCTTTGATAGTCATTTTTTTGTTTCTGTATCATTCTAGAATTCATCTTCATTTTCTAATTTATAATCATGAGTTAATTTTTTATTTCATAACTGCACATAATTAGGAAACTTGATAATGATAATTTGTATCCATTACATTTCCCTCTTGATGGCATATTTAATTGTAGGCATTTAGCTTATTGAATCTTTAAAATTGTGTGTTGACCACTTGAACATGTGTGTATACTTCCTTGGTATGGGGGTTTATTCTAGATTTGGGTGATTGTCAGGCCAGTGCCACTTTGGAGGAAGACTATTTGAGAAAAAAGAAATTGAGTTTTTTATTCTCATGACTATTTGAACTCATAAATTCTCTCTCTCCCCACACTTTGCATTGTAGTATTATTTTGTTCAGTATCCTTTTTTAAATTTTTTGGTTCTGTATAGAATTATAAATCCCTAGAATAACTTTATTTTGTCCATGAAAGTCTCAGTCATAGACTTGTTGGTTTTTTAAGGAGCAACCAACATATTTAAAAGTTATGAAGTTATATTACCTTGACTACGTCATGTTTTATTTCACACTTTGTGGTACTCCATATGTTATAATAAAGGGTTAAGTTTTTATCCAAGTAATAGTTTATGTATAAAAGTATACATACAATAGCCAAATAAAAAGGAACTTAGAACTGGTGTTTAAATATTTAATTGATATATGAAATAAATATATCTCATTATTATAAAAGTTTCTCACTATATCATCCCCAATAATAAAGTATTTCCTACAACTAAATAGCAAGAATACAATTAACCCAATCAAAAAAGGGCAAGGGACTTAAGTAGGCAATTCTCAAAAGAAGACATATAAGTTGCCAAGGGATATATATTAAAAAATGCTCATAATCGTGAATTATCAGGGAAATACAAATTAAAGACACAATGAGATATCCATCACCTCACACCTTTTAGAATGACAGTTGTCAAAAGGATAAAAGATAACAAGTGTTGATGAAGTTATGGAGAAAAGGGAACTCTCATGCACTGATGGTGGGAATGTAAATTAAGACAACCATATGGAAAACAGTATGGAGTTTCCTCAAAAAACTAAAAACAGAATTACTGTATGATCCAACAATCCTACTTCTGGATACTCACCCAAAAGAAAGGAAACCAGTATGTCAAAGAGATATCTGCACTCCCATGTTTATTGCAGAATTGTTCACACTAGCTAAGTTATGGGATCAACGTAGGTGTCCATCATCAGATGAATGGATAAAGAAAATGTGGTATATATCCACATTGGAATACTATTCAGCCTTAAAATGGGGTGGGAAATCCTGTCATTTGTGACAACATGGATGAAACTGGAGGATACTAAGTGAAATAAGTCAGGCACAGAAAGGCAAATATTGCATGATCTCATGTATAAGTGTAATCTAAAGAAGTTGAACTCATAAAATAGAGACTGGACTAACAGCCATCAGAGACTGGGGGAAGAGGGTGAATGACAAAGGAGGAGATGTTAGTCAAAGGGAACAAAGTTTCATTTAGACAGGGGGAATAAGTTTGAGTGAATTATTGCACAGAATGGTGACTATAATAAATAATCAGTCATTTTATATTTCAAAATTGCTAAAATAATAGATTTTAAATGTTTCTGGCCGGGCGCGGTGGCTCAAGCCTGTAATCCCAGCACTTTGGGAGTCCGAGAAGGGCGGATCACGAGGTCAGGAGATCGAGACCATCCTGGCTAACCCGGTGAAACCCCGTCTCTACTAAAAAAATACAAAAAACTAGCCGGGCGAGGCGGAGGGCGCCTGTAGTCCCAGCTACTCGGGGGGCTGAGGCAGGAGAATGGCGTGAACCCGGGAGGCGGAGCTTGCAGTGAGCTGAGATCCGGCCACTGCACTCCAGCCTGGGCGACCGAGTGAGACTCCGTCTCAAAAAAAAAAAAAAAATAATAAATAAAATAAAATAAAATATAATAAATTAAAATAAAAAATAAATGTTTCACCTTTAAAAAATGGTAAGCTTATGAGGCGATAGATTTGTTAATTACCCTGATTTAATCATTCCACATTGTAAACATGTACCAAAACATTACATTTTACCTCATAAATATATACAATCATTATTTGTCAATTAAAAATAAAATTAGAAAAAAATTAAGAATAAAAAATGAAGTATTTCCTACTAAGCAGCCATTTTTGAATTCTTGTATTTGGAGTATGAATAACTCCCCTTCCTTAGAAAACCTAGTTATTAAGGTCACAGAGAAGCCTATAGTTAAGTATTCCCTATTAGCAAACACATTATGAAAGAAACAACATTAACAAAGAACGGTGAGAAAAAAAAAAAAAACAAAACTGACAATTGATGAGTCCTCAGCTCTGTAACATTGTGTTCTTATCCTGAAATGAGTTTATTCAACCTCTCACAGGCTCCGTCAATAGAGCCTGTACCTTGACCTCATTTTTCAGTGGTCAGTGATGAATTTTCACTGTTCCATCAACCCTCTTTCACCCGGTTCCATTGTAACTGACATCAAATATTTCATGGCTACTGATTTGGGGTAGGGGTGAAGTCCACGGTCTTGGAGCACAGCCAAAGTAAGAAGGACAATCAGGACTCTAAAGCATGGCCTCATTATCACTGTGTTCTAATAAACTGAACTGCCATGTCACTAAAGCACTGATGTCTTCAGAAATTCTGTTATGGCTCTTTGATTTACTTTTTTATTGTATTTGAGTTTTTTTAGTAACGTGAGGAAACTCCTTTCTTGCTGTGACCTCATTTTTTTTTTCACCCAGGGCTGTCTTTCACTTTTTGTGGCACCTATGATTCAGACAAAACTTCTTCAATTTTTTGCAGACTGATTCTGGTGGCTTCAGTGAGTGCTCTGCCAGGCTACAGAACTGTGCTTAATAATCAAAGCAAATCTGGTGCCAGGCTCAGAGGCATAGGCTACTCCTGAGTAAGAATCTTGACTGGCATGGCTTTGGTTTGGGACTTATGTGTGACTGTCAGAGGTGAACATTTTTGGCTAAGTAAATAAGCCCTACTTCAGGCCAGTCAAGGGATCTAGAAGTTTGGTTTTTGTTTTGTTTTGTGTTTGAAAATCAGGTGGGAGCAAAGTGAACTGGATGTCTGTGACGCACATAAGAAAAATATGTAAGTTCATTAGCATTTGCAAATTCCATGCAGAGAGATAAGTCACAGTTCAATAGAGCCTTTTAATCAGAATCCTATTACCTGCAAGGAGTTATTATGTATAAACCTGCATTTTCAAAGAACAAAAACAAGCAAAGAAAAAAAAAAAAAACATACACGTGAGCTCACCAGGCCATTTTATGCTAATAGTTATGGAAGAAGAAACACCTGTCATCCTAGTATATCTCAGCTCCTTGTTTGAGGTTTTTCTGCTTATATCCTACTGGCCAAAGCAAATTACACGACCAAAACCAAAGTCAAAGCCTTTCATTTTCATCATTTGTTTCATATTACTATTCTGGCATTTTGGACTTTCCTGTTCATATATTAAATAATTTTCTCTAATACAATTTTACTTAACAAACCCAAACTACCTATAATTTAGAATAATTTAAAAAGAATCAATACATTAAGTCTGTGTTTGGTTTGGAGTTTTTTAAATTTTATTCCATTTAAGAATTTCAAATCATTGTAAATCTTAGGGGAGTATAAAATTCTCTAGACTCAATGAAACTATATTTTAGTGAAGACATAGCAAAGTAAGGAAAAGATGTTAATCAACATTTTTAAGAGAGGTGTATAGAAAGGGAGAGGAGTAAGTGCTGTGTGACAATAAGAAGAATGTCTTAGGGATGATCTTCTTGTGGAGTACCTTACTGGGATTCTCTGTGTCTTCTTATAAAAATACATGCTCATGTATGTCATTGCAGCCCTATTCATGGCAGCAAAGACATGGACTCAACATAAATGTCCATAAATGATAGACTGGATAAAGAAAATATGGTACATATATACCATAAAATACTACGCAGCCATAAAAAGGAATGAGATCATGTCATTTGCAGGGACATAGATGAAACTGGAGGCCATTATCCTTAGCAAACTAATGCAGAAACAGAAAACCAAATACTGCATGTTCTCACTTATAAGTCGGAGCTGAATGATGAGAACACAAGGACACATGGGAGGAAGCAACACACACTGGGGCCTGTTGGAGGGTGGGGCGGGTGAAGGAGAGACAGCATCAGGAAGAATAGCTAATGGATGCTGGGTTTAATACCCGGGTGATGGGAAGATCTATGCCCAAACCACCATGACACACCTTTACTTATGCAAGAAACTGCACACTCCGCACACGCACCTGTGAACTTAAAAGTTGGAAAATAAAAAAACAAAAGGGAGAGGAAGTTGCCTCTGCTTAATTCACAGGAGAGATAATATTTCAACCGAGTCTAAAAAAGTTCAGAAAAGATTTCTGCGCAAGGACAAAGCTAGATGTAGTAGTACATCTCTGGAAAACAAAGTGGCATAGACAAATGCACAGAAGGGTGAGAGAGTATCAGAACACCGAGTTCAGAGAGCTGAAAGTAGTACAGTACTACTTTCAGAAAGCTGTACCTCTCTTTGCTGAAAGCCTACTAATAAATGCAGTGCCTAGCACATGGTAATTGCACAATAAGATTTTGTTGAATGCATCTGGTATAGTTTTGAAGTGGCAATATTGTATTTTTCCTCATGTGACTATAATTTGTCTCAGTATCATTTATGAAAGTATCCTAAGAGGTCTGCAAAATCACCTGTATCATGTATTATTTTCCTTCATGTGTAGGTTAGGATGCTTTTCATTCTGTTTCACGGTCTCATTCCACTCCTCTTTTATCTTTTTTTCTTTCTTTTTTCTTTTAGTCTTTCTTTGAGACAGGGTCTTACTCTATCACTCAGGCTGGAGTGCAGTGTTGTGATCACAATCATGGCTCACTGCAGCCTTGACCTCCCGAAATCAGGTGATCCTCCCACCTCAGCCTCCTGAGTAGCTGAGACTACCAGGCATAGTTCCCAGTTAATTTTTTGTATTCTTTTAGTGATGGTGTTTCACCATGTTGCCCAGGCTGGTTTCAAACTCCTGGCCTCATGTGATCTTCCCGCCTGGGCCTCCGAAAGTGCTGGGATTACAGGCCGGAGCCTCCATTATATTTTTAGAGTTCTGATTTTTTTCTTTTCAACTGTGGCTATTTGTGTTTGGAATTTTTTTTGTGTTTGATCATTTTGTAATCCCATATTTTAATTTTTACTTATTTATACGTAACCGTTTGGTATTCTTTTTGGAAAATGTCAATCTTTGAAGTTTTCAAGAAGTGTTTTTCTGTTGATGCTCACTCACAGTGATTTGTATCCTTGAGTATTTGCTGATAATTCACTTGCACTCATATTTGATACATCATTCCCCTTGGAAGTCTGAGGACTTCAATAGGAACAATTGTCTTTAGGTAATTATGTTGCTCCTGTGAGTGTGGAGTATACCTCAGATGTACTCCAAGTTTTAATTCACTTCCAGAATTAAAACTCGCTGTGGTACTAAATTTTAGTATTGAGTTGTGCTCATGATCATAATAGGCATTTGCCCTCAGAAGAATCTAAAGTCCTTTTTAGTTCACCTTTTTTGTTTGTTTCTATTTTCAACCCTTCTCTGAAACTGCTTTCAATACAGATGACCTCTTATCTCTATATTTATCTTTTTTTGGCTCGATCTCTTAAAGCATTCAGTTCTGTAACCCCTTCCCCCAAATATTTTCACAAAATATGTTGCTCCCTTGGCTTCTATGACATTGCCATTTTTGATTTTTCTCATGCCCTATTAGTCTTCTGAGCTTTTCCCCCCTAAATCCTTTTCCCCCCATTAGTCTTCTGAGCTTCCCCCCCAAATTCTAGCCCTTGAATGTTGCTATATTTCAGATTCTTCCCTCTATACAATATCAAATTTAAAGTTATCAAAATTGTAAAATTGAGGCCAAAGATTCCCAGCTTTATCTCTAGTATTGCCCAGGCTGGAGTGCAGTGTCACAATCTCAGCTCACTGCAACCTCATCTCTCAGGTACAAACAATTCTTCTGCCTCGGCCTTCCAAGTAGCTGGGATTACAGGTGCATGCCACCACATCCAGATAATTTTTGTATTTTTGGGCCTCACCATGTTGGTCTGCCTGGTCTCAAACTCCTGACCTCAAATGATCTACCCACCTGGGCCTCCCAAAGTGCTGGGATTACAGGCGTGAGCCACTATGCCCTGCTAGTTCTCCTTATTAAAGTCTGTATTGGTTATCTATTGCATGATATATTGCACCATACTTAGCAGCTTATAAACTTAGCAAAAGTTTATAATCTCATACAGTTTTGAAAGTCAGAAATAGGGAGCACCTTAACTGGATGTTATGGCTCAATGGCTCTTAAAATATAACAATCTGTTGTTGGGAGCTTCAGTTATCTGAAGACTTGGTCAGAGCTGGAAGATCTGCTTCCATGATGGCTCCAATGGCTGTTGACAGAAGGCCTGTTTCCTACCATGTGGACCTGCCCTCAGTGCTGCCTGAGTGTCCTTAAAACACGGCTGTAGTGTCTTCTGGTGAGTAATCCAAAAAGGAGCAAGAGGGAAAACTATGATGCTATTTACATCTAGTCTCTGAAGTGGCATTTAATCATTTCTGTCCCTGCCTATGGGTAGCACAGACCAATGTTGATGCAATATGGGAGGAGATTACAAAGGAGATAACAAAAGGGTATGAATATCAGGAGGCAGGAATCATTGAGGGCCATTTTGGAGGCTGGCTAACACAGGACCCAAACAGACCCAAACACTGTGCTGCCTATGTTCATTTGATTTTCTTGTAGGTGCATCATACTTAGTAAGTATAAACAAACCCATTATATTCACACTCAACTCTTTACACTGTATCAAAACTGCCATTATTTATATCTCCTTTGATATTGTCAATCTGATTGAATGACACCACCATCCGGGCACTTAAACCAGAAATCTGGAATTACCTTTAATTTGATTTTTCTTTACCTCACTCTGTTGATGTAGCGTCTACATCATTTTAAATCTACTTAAATATTGTTGCCTCACCTTAGTTTCATCGTATCTCTAATACCCTGTCTCACCTTGCTCTTCTCTCTCATTTTCCCTCGTTCTAGTCCCACCCCATAATCCAGAAAAGTAGTCATTACTAACTAGAAATTTCAACATGCCAGTTTTTTTTGCCCAAAGGTGGGATCAAACACCAATGAAAAATATACTTTTTTTGAAAAATGGAAGGGAAAAAAATGGCAAAGGTTGGCTATGCAATAGCTTTTAAATGAATCTAAAAGCATTCTATCATGTTGACTGAAAATAAAGAGTTGAGTTAGGTTTTTTTTCTCAGTTGGATTTTTGATATAACCCCCAATAACCTTATACAATAGTTGAAGCATCATTTTCTGATGGTGAATGATGACATTTCGACTGATATAAATCAGCTATTTAACAATGGTGCATAAAGAAAAATACAGCAAATATACCAAGTATCCATGAAGAGCAGGCCATTCTTTCTACAACATTAATCATTCAATAGGGCAAGAGTTGACAGCAAAATTAACTGATTTGCTCTTAAATCAATAATAGATGAAAATGCAAGAAAAAATAGAATTATTGTCTATCTATGACATTTTCATAATGGACAGCATTATTGGGTGAGAGCAATGCTGCTACTCCTACTCTTCTACCTACTCTTTTTATTATTTGCATTTCCTTCAATATGTATCAAAATCAGAGATGAGAAAAAAAAAAGAAATAAAAATACCTGTAAGAAAAATGTTTCTGAACATGTGCTGTAAGTTACAGTGCTATGTCATTTACTCAAGCTGCTCTGATATTTAATATATTAATACTAAAAATATGATACAATGAGACAGGAGAACACAGTAATTATGCAACCTTGGCATAAGACTAAACACACTATATCTCTTAGACAAGAGTCAAGAATTAACCAACATTAGATGTGAAGAGATCCTAAAGATCACCTAGCCCTGCCCCCTCATTATATAGGCAACAAAACTGGGGCCCAAGGGAAAAATTATGTCATAATTTCTAACCAAGAAAAATCTGCAAACATGATGGCAATAGGCTAATTTCAGAAATGTGCTCAGTGCCAAAGGACCAATGGCCTAACAGAATTATTATCTATCATAATAAATCTAAGAAATGAAAAGTATGTAATAATATTATATTACATATTGGTGATCACAACAAGTAATAGTACTTATGAACAACACTCTAATAAAAATGGCAGTCAAATTGGGAAGCCCTTGGTTATGTGTGAGAGGGGAAAATCCTTGATAGAATGATTAGTAATTATGAGTATAGAAAACATTTCTAATATGGTAACAAATTAATTAAAAATTAATGTGTTTATTTTAGCAAAATATAAAATGACTTTTACGACTCATTTCAGAAAATAAACACTACTGATTTTGGTGATTGACTAAGATGAAGGAGCTTAGGATTGATAATGTCTTCCCAATAAGAAATTACAGCTAACTGATAGGCATTATAATATAGGAGTCAATCAGGAAACTACAACATTTACCAGAGAAAATAAAACCATGAGATGTAATTTATAGCAATATTTCAATTTATGCCACAAATAATAATACCAGACTCTCTGTGTGACAGCTTACAGAAAATGATCTGAAAAGAAATTTGTAGTTTTAATACATCATTAAATAAAAATATATTTTCTTATTAATAGTATTCATTAGTATACTCTGTATGGTATTTAATATGAAATATCATGAAGAATACTATTAATATATTCAACTAATACTTCTTTCCTTCATGAGAAATATTCCTTATCTTGTCTCTAACCCCTATTTATAAACCAAACTCATCCACATCATCTCCAAACAGCTCCTCCTCCAAACTTCCATAATGTTACTGAAGATTTAGTCTTATCTCAGAATATTCAAGGGTAGTCACTTGGAGTCATCTTTTATTTTGCCTTTATCTGTATTGTGTAAGTATTGAAGACTGTATCTCCAAATTTTTCTGTTATGTTTATCCTTTTGATTTTTACACTAATTTAGACCCGATTACTTCTAATGTCTTATCCAGTATCTGTTCCTTCTATGCTTCCTTCTTTTCTCAGAGTCATATGCTTGAAAAGTCAGAAAACTCTAGGGGCCACATAATCTCTTTCCAAATGAGAAAGTCCACACAAATCTATGGAGTACCTACTGAACATCAGGCATTTGCTAGGTTTAGAGATCTACAGTGGGCCATAGGAATTGCTTTACTCATCTCCAGTGCATCTCTATTTATGCAACTCAACCACTCTCATTTCACTCTTTGTCTCTGTACTTTTGCTAATGTACTTCCCTCTGACTTCTGAGTCATTTGCTCAATACTTTTTCCACATTTCAAGTTTCGTTTCCTGATATTATCTTGCTGGCCTGGTCATTATTTTTCCCTCTTGCTCAGAGTTTTGCACCAGCCTTCCTTGAAGACAACTACTTAGCACATAGACCAGCTGCCCTTTGGTCAAGTGGCTGTTGTTGTCATGCCCTGTGGAAAGAGAAGGGGGTTGCAAAGCTTAGAAGATGGTCTCCTATGCTTATTGAATTGTTTTAGTAAATATTTTATTAGATCAATTTCCTTCATTGTACAAAGAGTATGTTTAATAAGGTACCCACTTTCATAACAGAAAAATGATAGTATCACTTTTAAATCTAGAGAAGAAGCAAGTTGTAACATGTTGATTTAGGGGTGTTTGTGGGTATTTGAGATGAGTCACCTGTTAAGTAGTTGGAAACATGGAGGTAGATCTTAGGAGAGGGGTTTAGTCATTCTAGAGAAACACATTTGAGAGTTATCAGGATGTATGTTGACGGCATCACACATAAAGGAGATTAGTCTATGTGACCATAGAGAACATCTTCAATGTTGGGTCAACGTTAAAACTCAGGGAACATCAGAAGAACAACTCACTAAGAACATTGAAAGAGTCAGTCAGAGGAGTGTGAGAAAATCATAATTTATGTTTACCATGAGAGTGCTCAATATGATCAAATTTTCTGTAGGAGTTTCCAACCTATCTTTCTATCTTCTTTTTCCTCTTCCATATATATAAATACATATATATGTTCCAGTGTTTTAGTCAATTAGACCTCCAAATCTTACCCAATAATTTCTCATGCTTCATACAACCTATTCTTTCCTTGTGCTCACAATTCTCTTCTTCAAAGCTCTACCTATCGAAATCAATTCTATCTTTCAAGATACATTCTGTATCTATTTTTTTAGTTGATTTTACATTTTAACATATACACATTTATATACTTTTCTCCCCCTTTTATTGGATTTTAGGCTTTTGAGAACCTAGACAGTGTTTTTATTATTGCATCTCTTCTGATGGTACTTAGTAGGCATATGAGAAATAAGGTTTTTATTCCTAGCAGTGTCACTGATTCTGCCTACGTCACTATTTGCTTCTCCCGCCATTTTGCTTTCCTCTTACTGGCCTGACTCCCAGCAGGAAAAAAAAAAAAAAAAAAAAAAGAAATGTAAACATATGAGCACTTTTTCCAGAAAGAGTTAGTAAAAGAAAAAAATTACAAAAAGAAAAACAGGCTTCTTAGGCTGATGTTTAACAGTAATAGAAGAGGTGGTATTTTGTTTTCTCATATACATTAAATTGCTGTAAGGTTTGGCAAGAACAATAAAAACTTTCCATGCTCTTTCTAAGTCAAGTGTTCTGTGTTACTGAAATTTGTTCATTATCAAGAAACCTCTTCCTTTTTAGACATAAATGCAAATGCATTGCTAAAATCTAATGATAAAATTAACATTCAGATAATCTCATATGTTCACCATATACATGCTCAATAATTGAAATTATTATGGTAATTTAAATGAATTTTCCAACACTTTCCAAAGTTGTATTTATAAATATCCATGATAGAGACATTGTACATTTGTATGACCTTACTGCTTTCTCTTCATGTTTATTTTCTGGAGATAACATTCCCCACTTCCTAACAACAATACCTTTAAGGGCAAAATAGTATTTAATTCTGACTAGGTTTTGTATCTATGTAAGAGTGTGTGTGTGTGTGTGTGTGTGTGTGTGTGTGTGTGTGTGTGTGTGTCTGTGGGGTGGGGGGAGAGAGAAAAGAGAGAGAGAGAGATTGAGAATTCTAGCAACATAATTTGGTGGGTAAATCAGAATCAGTTTATCAGTAAACAGACCTATCAGAAAGTACAGAATAGCTTGCCAAATAAACTTTCCTTAACAACAGGCTCTCAGCTGTTCCTATTTTATTTTCTAATATCTGCCTGTGCCGCATCATTTAATATTGTTTTGCTTGCAATAGCATATCTCTAATCTTTAACTGATTCTTCCAGTTGTCTCTTTTTGCCATTGGCATTCTAATCAATTAAGGTTTTCTATTGTACTGCCTCCTGATTTTCCTTCATCCATTTTTTTGCTCCGTAAAGATTGAAATACATAACGAGGTGAAAGCCTGTGTTTATGTAGGTATACCTTTATTTTATTTCTCACACTCGAATAGGTCCTTTCATTTTATTTTTCTTACATTTTCTTATCTCAGGTCAAATTTCCCCTGCATCATATGTTTAGTGGTATTTCCTTTCAATCAAAGCAAACCAAAAAGTACATTCCAGAGGTTTTATAGCTATTAATAAAATATCTCTAGAACTTGTCAGGCCATTTTGTGCAATAATATTATCCACATATCCTTAATGACTCTGTGTGATAAACAGTGTTATTGTTAGGCATCAACTGCCTAAATAATCCTTTAACAGCCGTATCAAAATTGAGTAAAGTAACTGAAAGTTGGTGGATATCTCAGCTCCACAGTTCAGATTCCCTCTCTCTCCTTTATTGCATATATTTGCACATGTATCTTGGCACAGTCTCTGTATGCCGGCAACTGAGAAATTCTACTTGTCAGTCTCTTCACAGGTTGATTAGAGCTGTTACTTGGCAGTCAGTGTTTGAGTGTCTCAAAGATCACTGCCACATATCTTGATATATTTTAATTATACCCTGCATGTATGAAAAAGGACTGTTTCATTTTCACCAGAAACAATAGGTTGTTTGACCTTGTAGTGGGGAAAAAAAAGAATGAAAATAAGCATATAGAATACACTTCTTTATGGACAGAAAGAAAATATCTTTCAGGAAAGAGGACAGTCATTGCACTGTCCTCTAAATATTCCTGATACTCAGTTAAGTATGAAGTTGATTTAAGTCCAAAGTCTATTTGTGTCCTTAACTAATGAAAATAGTCTGAAGTGCCATATATTTAGCTTTCAGCCCCGTCATAAGAAATATCACAGACAGAGGTGACCCTGAGCTGGATGGATAGATAATCCAGGCTTCCTTTTCACTCTCTCTGTAATAGAATCCCCAGGATAGCACTCCTGATGCCAGCAAGATAAACTTTCTTCCTTCCTAAGACTTTCCAAAGCATTAAAGACTCTATCTACCCCAGGGAATTTGGTTAAAAAGTGGAAGAAAATCCTTCTTTTGTTTTCTTTTCCTTTTCTATTTTTGAGATTACCTTGGTATTTTTTTTGTTTCAAAGTATTTATTTCCTGCCTCTGTCATATCTGTTTCAGCCCTACTTCTGCACAGGAGTCAATACAAATGAGTGAATGGCTTTAAACTTCCTGGGGGTAAATTATGCTATTTTATAATTTTAACTCTTAAGAAAAAAAAAACACTTTTCATAAATTAAGGAGAAAATACTTCTAATCACATTTCTATACAAATTCAATGGTGTCAGCCAACAGAATGTAGTGGTTGGAAAAGAGAACATTTTATGAATGCCCAGATATAAAAGAGCTCAAATAAGAGACATTGGGTGTTGAAGACTTGGAGAAAATAGTAGCATTTGACCTTAGTATTCACAACAAATGCTCCCATTTGAGTAGTGTTATCTGTGTGAATAGCATTCCAAATAATAGGTTCATACAGGCACTGCTTGAAGTTTTGAAGAAAGTCATCCAAACTAGGGCAAAATGTAATAAATAATATAAATGTAAATACATATAGATGTTGATGTGATAAATTTTGGTGTATCCAAAGGAAATGATGTAAAACAACTACATAGTAAAATTTAGCATCCGTTTTCCTAGTTGTATCATTTAAAATAATTGTATTTTCTGAAAGTTAACACTATTAGGAAAACATGGTTAAGTGGTTTTCTTTTCCTTTTCTGCCAAATATCACACACACACACACACACACACACACACACACACACACACATATAATATTTCTCATATACTTGCATGTTAATTTAGATATATTTGTTTATATAAATAAATTTATATTCAATTATATAATTGTATTATTTATCTATATAAACAGATAAATAGAAAATATATACATATTATTTTTAACGAAATGGTGCTGATATCATACATACTCTTTTAACCTGATGTTTTTCATGTTACATCATTCTGCATCACTATTGGCAGATCTCCTCATCAGAAAAATTTGGTGCCCTGTCCCCTGTCCTGTTTCTCTGGGTCTTCATATCTGGTCAAGCATCTATGAGTGTCTCTTTCCTGACCAGCTGCTGTGAGACTGTAACCAGACCTCAATGCAACCAAACCAGAACTGCCTCAGAGCTGTGCTTTCCTGCTTATCCGAAGGACACTTCTGGATCTCAAGGCTAAATCGCAAGATCTAGGGACTCAAGAATTTGCTAGTAGTGGCTATGGTCATCCTGGATGGGGACAGAGATGTTTGATGTTTTTTTCTTGATATTACTCAGGAAAGGATCACTGCCTCACTGCCTCACTGCTGTAGCTAGGGCCCTAAGGAGTCTCTGCAACTTGTCACTGTGGTCTGAAAGGTATCAGAAAGGGTGCTTCAGGAACAGTCTACTTGGGCAAAGTAAGCTATGCACCATGGGTGGTTTCCTCTGCACAACTGTTGTCAGATAAGACTCTGAATCTCCTGGAATCCTTCTAAAATGGGGGAGTGGGGAGCTTAGGGGGTGACAGTACCAAAGATGTTTGCAATTATGTTATTAACTTGAAATAAGTCAACAGGAGTTTGTGCCACCGTCTTGGGCATGGTTATCATTATTTTGAACAAATACATCGATCTTCTTGCATATAGTGGTAAATGGGAGAGACAAAAATGCCACAATGTCAGGAACTAGTTAGAAGAATAGAGGCCATGTTGGCAAATGATTGAACTCATTCATTCTTTCACTCACTCGACAAAGATTTATTGAACCTATGTCATGTGTCAGGCTCTAAAGAATCAACAAAGATGCATTTTGTTGCCTGCTAAGTCTCCTTAAAATTTGGCACAGCAGGTGTGCTTTGTTATATATTGAAGTCAGTTGCTAGTGAAGGCAGGAGTGTTAAAGCAAAGTTTAGGTTATATCTAGAAATAGCATTGCTGCAGTCTGCAAAATCCTACTGACATGAAATTCTCATTTAAGTACATGAATATTGGGAATCTGGGGCATACATAAATAAAGAATTCACCTGATACATTTCAAAAACTGCCTTCTGAACTATTTAATTAACAACCTATGAAAAATATACTCTTGAGACCTAAGTGGATAATAGATGTCACCTTTGTTCTATAAAAATGCTTTGCCACCACTAAAACTTAATTTTAAAATGAACAGTCAGCATTTGCAACAAGCTGTCTCTCTGAAAGTTCCATCTATCCTGATTTGACACAAATAATGAAGAAGGGCAACATTTACCCTCATTGCTACGGTGGAAAATTTTATTTCTCATTGGATTTTAAGGTGTAGTGTTGTCTCTAGAGTATGAAGATTGACAGGGCAGATGGTCTTTATTGTTCCTAAAGGTCTCTTTAGTAAATGACACACTAATTCTTTAGTACTTTCATCTATCTACCCTCCCCATGCAATTAAAATTTGGTGACACATTTTTATGGTCACTAAACGGGCATAAATTAACATTAATTAGGGATATTGTAAGGTAATTCCCTAATCGAGAAGTTACATGCAGATGGGAGGAGCGCAAGGACTACTAATAAAGTTCTCAAAATCACCTCTAACACTTCTAAAAGCAAAGAGGTTATCTTTTGTCTTTATAGGTTAGATTTTTTTTTTTTTTAATTTTTTTTTTTTTTATTTTTTTTTGAGACGGAGTCTGGCTCTGTCGCCCGGGCTGGAGTGCAGTGGCCGGATCTCAGCTCACTGCAAGCTCCGCCCCCCGGGTTTACGCCATTCTCCTGCCTCAGCCTCCCGAGTAGCTGGGACTACAGGCGCCCGCCGCCTCGCCCGGCTAGTTTTTTTGTATTTTTTTAGTAGAGACGGGGTTTCACCGTGTTCGCCAGGATGGTCTCGATCTCCTGACCTCGTGATCCTCCTGTCTCGGCCTCCCAAAGTGCTGGGATTACAGGCTTGAGCCACCGCGCCCGGCCTATAGGTTAGATTTTGCAGAAGAAAAGTAAGGTTGGATTTTATTACTAATCTTACGTTTTTAGACAATTAGAGTCTGTTTCCTCACTCCACCTTTGAGCCTGAGACACATACATCTTTGGTAAAGAACACAGGCTCTTTGAATTAATTAATTCATTCATTAATCAATAGCCGACATGCCTTCTAGGCTTGCATTTCAGGTGCCAATGTTGAAGGATTCTTATACTGGGCATAATGGCTTCAATAAGCCATTAGGCGAAAACCACAATAAGGCATTTAAAAAGGCTTTGCAGTTAGATCAGAGGATAGCTGTCATCCTTAGAAAACTCCCCCCTCCCAATATCCATGGGATCAGTTTAAATTGCTGGCTGCTCTCATATGGAAAAGAATTCTTTCTACCTTTTGACATTCGTGTAGGCTCAGGAAACGAAAATGGATTTTGACCTGACAAATACTCATTTTATGCATTGATATTAGCAAATAGAAAATAACATTAAAACATTACCATATATAAGCCAAGATATAAGATGGGGAAGCCTTTCAGATACAGTAAAAGAGACAGTATATGGAAGGTCCTACAGAGTGCATTATACTGATGCATTCCAGTACCCATCCAGTCACTATGTGACTCAGTTTCCAAATTGATAAAACAAAAGTATCACTGAATTATGTAATAGAAGGCAGTAATATCATTTCTGAACAAAATACTATCTTCATTTAACATAAATTTATTGAGCACTTATAGGGTGTCAAATGTTCTTGGTACTCTACCTAGAGCAAGGAAGAGGACAACAGGCATTTTCTAATGGGGTTAACATTAGAGCTGTGCCTAGTACATGTGGGAGAATAATAGCCCTCATCTGACTCATCTGCTCATGTCCCTATACCCACATATTCCCTTTCAGTGGAAAGATTAGAGCTCAGCAGTACTTAAACACTGTTTTCTCAAATCTTTCCTTTTCAAAGCTATGCAAATTGTGTAAGTATAGAGTTTTAGAAATTGGAGGGGTGATCAATGTGTATGCCCAATTCTCCTTTCCAAAAATTTAGTCTAGTCTCATCCTTTCATGGGTCATTTTTCTTACCTCAGTGAGTAGGGGAGAGATTACATTTTCTCGGCTGCTACCTCCTTGAGTTTGAATAATAAGAAAATCCCTGATTTTAAGCAGTGAGTTGGAAATATTTAATGTGTGTCCATTCCTTAGACATCCCTGATCTTGTGTCAAAAATGTTTCGCATTAGTGAGTAGTCTTATGTAAATTCCAAATGCTGATTTCAAGGTTTGTCCCTCAAAAAGAAGTTCTTATACATAAAAGGAGTCTCTGTGCTTTTAAATCTTTCATTCTGTCCACTTTTCAAATAATCTTGCTTTGTGGCGCTCTTGTAACTCTTTGATATGATTTTCATCACTTGTAACCTTTATACCTTTTAAAATTTTGTGCATGATGCTTAGTTCTTACCTTGTCAACAAGAAGCAGCAGTACTGGTTTCTGCTGCCGAATATTTCATATTAAAATTCACAATATTTAATGTTTTTTAGCAAAGAAATTGGCACAACATCTCTATGGTACATCTGCTGGGTATGGCTGTCAGTTATTATAATAGGGTTTCTAACAAATGACATGTCAAAGCCTTGACTTTCAAAGCCCTTATGCAGAGTGTCAATCATTTGCTTTCTGCCTTTTCAAATGAGCCTTCTTCCAAGAGCACCTTTAAGGTGTGTGTGCCCTGACTTTTCATCAAAAATTCTTTCTGTCCTTATTTTATCTTGTGGAAAATCTTTCCTATAATGAAAATGTGAAAGGACAGAAATGACCAATTTTGAGTAATAATGAAGCTTTTTTAACAATAATGTCAAGAATTCTTTGTTATTTATTCCTATCATAGTTGCTTGTCATCTCCCTTTTTATTCTTTGCTATCTCTTCCATATGTGATTCTTCGTTAATATTCTATAAACTTTGGAAAATTATTAGTCTTTGTCTTAATATTTTGGGTCTGTTATTACTGATTTACATTGAGAGCCTGTATCAAATCGAGCAACTTTCAGCTTTGAAGTTAAAAATGGAAGCACACATATAAAAAACTGAAATAAACAGAAGTTCTCCATGTATGTTCTTACTTAGCAACCCTGAAAAATTGTTCAGTTCACAGGGTTTCTGAAACAAGCTAGAGAATCATCAGCCATAATCATTTACAGTCATTCCAACAAGACATGTTAGTGATGGCTATTGGGGACTGGACTTTGACTGGGAAAGTAGGTGTTAATTTTAGAACAATATTTCTGGAGATAAATCAACTAATTACCTAACAAAAGAAGCATGTTATATTAAAAAACAACCATAATTTTACTATAAGTCCCTATCCATTAATTGACTAATATTGAACAAACATTTTTCACTGCAAATAATAAAAAGTAATTTATATGAGAACTTTGTGAGTCCCCAAAAAGTGACTAATTTTGAAATAAAAAACATATTATCTCCCTCCCTTCCCTCCTTTCCTCATGCAAAAACTAATTGCATGCCTACTCTGTGCTCAATGTTAAAAATATGTGACTTCTTTTCTTACAGCTTAGCAGAGCTACAGATTTAAACAGAAATTATGTTAAACACGGAATACTGTTATTAATTGTTTTCCTTGTATCATTTACTGGAGGTGAATTGAAGGTGGCATGGACATTTCAGACATAAAGATAAAATGGTCTATCTAGTAACACAGAACTAACAGTCATTTCCTGCAAATGTACCATCTCATCTTATTGTCCCTAAAATGTGCACATCTGGGCTCCCACGTACTCTTCATTAAATATGCAATCTTATTCACTCATTAGGCAGTAAACTTATTGGCCTCATCATCTTTCATATTGCCTAGCTCTCAGTGGATACTGGATAATAAGCAAAAATAATAAACTAAAACAAACTATTCTATAATCACTAAATTTAACTTAAAAAATTGGTTTATATTTCTGAATTACCTGTGTTTGGCTAAGATCCAAATCAGGTGTCAGATTCCAACAAGAAACTATTCTTTACTTATAAAAGTATTAACAGAAAACTGAAAGAAGAAGGCTTTGGCTAAACATTATGGACTCAAAAGTTTCAAATACAATTGGAAAACACTTTTTGGCCTCTTATCTAAACCAGCTTTATAAACCTCATGAGGTTTCACTAACATTTATTCGTTTCCCTTGGTGACAGGCAGCCTGGTATTAGGTTGGTGAAAAAGTAATTGCGGTTTTGGGAAGCACTAAGTATGCTTTTAGCATGTATTAAAAAAACAAAAACAAAAAAACAACAAAAAAACAAAAAAAACCCACTTTATTTATAGATATTTCTGAGAGAGCACAAGAGAGTAAGAGAACCGAAAAGGGAATAGAAAAACTGAGTGTCTCTTGCCAGAATCTGACAACTTGAACTTTATGAAAGATTAAAAGGGAAAAAGAAAAGAATATAGCCACAGATACTTTGGTTTATGATGTGAAACAAAATCTTTTTCATCCTAAAAAATCTGCCCTAGAAATGAGTACAAAACTCCCTTAATTTAATGGAGAAGGTAACTTAATTATGCAAATCAACAGGAGATTGACCCTGCCGTGAATTTTTAATAATATACTAATTGCCTGATAAGGAAATCAAATTAGACTTTAGTGGTAAATTTTCATCTGAGTGTGCTGGGAATTGTAGCATCAACTCTGTTTTACAATAATGATCCTGGAGCTGATGTTTTGTTTGTCAGATGAAAATACTGGTCTATCTTTTGGCATGTGTTGTCTTGATTAAGTATTGACTTTTAAAATTTCACTAAGTCCATCTCAGCTCTTTTCTAATGATCTCTAAAATGAATCCCAGTTGTCTCATCTGCTTGTTTACAAGACTGCAGAACAGTGACAATTGGTTAACTATGAAAGCCGAGTAAGGATGCCTTTTTCCCTTAAGCGTTAGTAAGTAAAAAATTTGTTCTTATATAGTCAGATCAGTACACAGCAAAAGAGGTCATTTGCCTAGTGGGTTTTTGTTATAAAAGAACTACTTGGAATGTTGAAGAACTTCTTCCGGGTACAACTCTCTTCTCAGCCATGTTAATGTAAAATGTGATTATTTTTGTCTCTACTCTTCTTTTACTTCAAGAATCTTAGAGGGCAGATCAAAATAATTTCAGAAAGAACACATTGACTTCTTTAATAACAAGATTTTTTTGTGTGTAAAATCAAAACAGAAAGTGCAGGGAAAAACATACATCTAGATTTATAACAGGCACATTTTCCAGAAGACTTATTATTAAAATATATTGGAGAACAGGTGGAGGTAGATAATTTTCTTTTGCTGAATTACTCTCACTTCACCATGACTATTTTCTAAAAAAAAAAAAAAAAGGCTTCCATATTTAGAAAATGGCTAGGCACTGGAAGGAGCAAATTTTACAAACTAATTGGTCATCAATTAACAAACATTTTTTGCTATCTACTTAGGGGAAAGGTACAATATTAAGCATTAGGGATGAAAGTAGAATTATAGAGGGGAAAGGAAAGAGAGATATTTGCCGTAGTCTTGGAAATTAGGATTGGCAGGAAAAGGTAAATTCCTATGCATAATCAAATAAACAGTAACAAAAAGGCAGTGTATTATAAAGCAGACAGTTAGGTAACATAGGAGTTTATGATGGGGGCTTGACTAAGTCTGACAGTTCACACTTCCAAAGCAAATTAGAAAAAAAAAATTCAGACCTGAAGGATCTGTAAGATCTTTAGATATTTACTAGATTAAGAATAGGAGGGGAGATATTCTAGTTTAGGGAGCAATATGTGTTAAAGCTCTGTCGAAGCTAGTACAACATGCAAAGTTCTAGGTACCTAGAATACATGTGCAAGAATGACTAGCAAAATATGAGGCTAAGAGAGACCAGAGAAGCTAGATCACACATGACCTGTAATCACATAATATATGTTTAAGAATGTCTTGCTATGACTAAAAAATAGTATTTCAATTTCAGAAAATACCCTTCAGCATTTATATTTGAAAATTATTTTTTCTGGTGAGAATGCTTAACATGAGGAGTATCCTGTTAACAAATATTTTGGTGTACAACCAAATACAACAATAGTCAACAGTATTGTTGACTATACTGCTGACAATGTTGTACTGCAGATTGCTAGCGTTTATTCATCTTGTTTAACTTAAACTTTATCCCCTTTGATTAGTAATTTCTCATTTCCCCCTTCACCAGGCACTGTCAATCACCATTCCATTCTTTGATTCTATGAATTTGCCTATTTTAGATACCTAATGTAAGTGAAATCATGCAGTATTTGTCTTTTTGTGACTGGCTTATTTCACTTACCATGATGTCCTCAAGGCTCACTTATGTTGTCCCATATGGCAGAATTTCTTTCTTTTTTAAATCTGAATAATATTTCCTTGTATGTATACATCACATTTGCTTTATGCACTCATCTGGTTATAGATATTTAGGTTGTTTCCACATCTTGGTTATTCTGAATAGTGCTGCAAAATAAATTGAATAATAACATTTTTATATCAATCATTCTTACTCTCTAGAACTATACATTTTTCAGAATATCTGCTGAAAACATAAAAGGCTAAGGGGCTGCTAAACATTAAAACCCATAATTTTCATATTCTTTCCTTGTCTTGGATCATTATGAGAAAGTATTTTTCTCTTGCAAATGATGTCTTTATTCATTTCATCTGACACTTTTGAAGCACTCCAAAGACGATTACTCTAGGAACTATGGAGTTGGGGAAGGGTACACGCTCTCCTTGAGGCCCAGTGTCTTTATCTACAAGAAATGCAAAATAATACCTTCCTTTCAGAGTTACCATGAGGCTTGTCAATAGGTTACATAATGAACAACATTTTCTATGTATGGAAAATACTGTTCCAAATGCTACCCATGTGAGATTAGCTTCTTGTATCCCTACTACAACACTGTGATATAGGAGTTATTAACCCTCTATTACAGATGAGTAAACTGAAAGAGCCTACATACATTGCTCCAGATTATAAAGCTAAAAAATTATAGTGCTGGGACTTGAACCACCTCACTCCACTGTCACTGGCACATAGGAGAATAATAACAATTAAAATAGCATAGATAATATACTGTTTCTCGTCTAAGATACTCAATATCTACACAATTAGTTTGTACATTTTTCTTAATACTAATGTATTTTAATAAACCATCTGTTTATTGCATAATCAGACATTTTAACATATTCATCTCTTGAGACAAGTTAGCAAATAAAATTAACTACCAAATCTTCCAATGATTGGGTACGGTCAGAGTGTTAGGGTATTATATTTAATGGCTCAGGGTAGAGGAAAAATCAGGTCCCCAGCTTCTCAGAGGAAGGAAAATTGTGAATGTTGGAAATTAAATTTAAAAATGTGAATACTATGTTAGAGTTCTATTATTAATGATACTAAACAATCTTTTTTTTTTATTTACACAGAAAAAACAAGTGAATGAAAACATTAAGGTCTTAGGGTTCCTATGAAGATCAAGTGAATTAATAAATACATATAAAGCAGTACATGAAATAGAGTGAGTGCTCACTGATGTTACTTGCTATTATACTTTTATGATGCTGAATTTCATCCATCTTTTTGAAAACAGAATTTTTAATTATTATGAGCACTAAAACAAACTTTTTTGGGTTTTTGTTTTCGTCTACTCTACTAGCCTATGCTCATGAAAAATCAAGAAACAATAAATGAAATTTTACTATAAGAAAATGGGGGTTATTGAAAGATGCCAAATCAAAGTCTTGTCAGAGAAAAATGGCCAATTATTACATGAACCAGGCATGCCCTGTACTGGATAGAAAATTTGCAATTAAAGAAAAACTCAAAAAGCATACATCTTAAGATTTTCACTTAAATAGGATTTTAAAAAGTCTTAAATCAAGAAGGATTTGGAAAAAGGAAAGGAGAGATGACAACAACAAAACTTTGGAAGCTAGAAACAAAGCCAGTCAGTTTGGGTAAGTGGAAGATGGGGTAGGAAGTGTGGAAGATGGGGTAGGAAGTAGGGGAGACTTAAAAATCAAGCTGGTTCGCACTACTAAATGCAAGAAAATGCAAGAATCAGAAGCACCAATGATTTTTAAAAGTGAGGGTGCAGATGGCTGAAAACAGAGCCGTTTGGAACTCAATCTTAGAGGCACTTGATGCATTTTACTGTATATTGAGACAAGATTTATACCTATGTCTGAGAGTTTGGGGATTAATATGAAAAAATAATTACATGCAATAATGAAAAAAATTGTACCTTCAATGCAAGCAGAATATTATTTAAAAAAGGCAGCAGTAAATACTAATACTGATATTATAAACACAGATATAAATATATTGAAGGATAAACTATAGAAATTTTTATGTGGAAAAGAGGAAGGGAAAGATGGCAAAGTCATCATATTCCATAGTAGGAAGTCAATAGATAATACCTAAAATGGAAAAGATGAGAAACAGCTCAATAAACATGTTATTTAGAAACATAAAAGTAGATGCCAGAAGAAACAGCCAAAGGAGCTGAAAGTGATTACACTTGGGGAATGTGGATCATCGTGGGAATAGAAAGAGAAGGAACTGCTACATTTTATTGTAAAATACATGTATTGCATTTGACTTCCTAAATCCATGGATGAATGTCATTGATAAATACAAAAATTGCATTAAAAGAAATAAAAAATACCGTTGCATTGTAGGAGTAAAAATTTCTACAACAAAGTAAAGTTAAAAGAGGTGTTAGCAAGTATTCAATAATTAAGGTGAAATAAACAAGGGTTGTAATGGTAGGAAGCATTGGGGAATGCAGGCATATGTTAGAGGGCAGAAAGGAGGAAAATAGGGGAAAAGGGTGTTTCAACAAAGATGTTTAACATATTTCTGCTTTTTTTTACTGCTTTCTGCTTAAAGTAGCTTTAACATACCCTCAGCTCTTGACAACCAGCCTGCTGATATTGGGGAATGCAATAAAGTAGTCTAGTCCGATGAGTCTGGTCATATATCATATGAAATCCCTTGGCATGTTGAGTTGGTCACAGCTTGTGTAGTTGCTATTTCCTGTAAAATCATGACAGTGATATATGTAGATATATTTTCAACCATGCCCATGAGTAAAATTTTTATTGTTTTACAGGACAGATAGCTTATCATATAATCAGAGAGTTGGAAGGGACATTAGAGGTTATCTATTTCTACCCTTTGTTAGAGTCTTGCATTTCTTGCACGATATCCCTATTTGGAGAAGAATGCTTCCACACATCTTAAACATGTTCTCCCAACAAGTGTGTAAGGACATCCTGGTCCAAGATTGCTCAGGATTGAAGAGAATGTGAACAACATGATCAATTACTCGAAGACAGTGCCTTGGTCCTTCTTGGAAAGACTGACCATTAAATAAGTGTGGGCGAAAAGATAAACCACAAGTAATATCCAATAACCCAAAACATGCCTGAGAATGCTTATTCTGCTTTTACATATTTATTTTTCCATTCATCTGTTCATGGACACTTATGTTGATTCCATATCTTAGCTATTGTGAATAGTGCCACGATAAATAGGGGGGTGCAGTTACGTTTGCTATACTGATTTCCTTTCTTTTGGATAAATACCCAGTAGCAGGATTTCTGAATTACATGATAGTTCTAATTTTAGCTTTTTGAGAAACCTCCATACTATTTTCTATAACGTTTGTACTCATTTACATTTTGATTAATAGCATATAAGAGTTCCCTTTTCTAAGATACCATTTTGTTGCTACTTCAGGTCACATCATCATCTCTCACCAAAGTCACTTATATAGCCTCTTATCCAGCCTCTTTCACAGTTTTTCCTTATTTTCTCTCCTCATCAATCAAACATCAGTAGATCTTCCTAAACTATAAACTGAGAGTTGGCATGAAAATGATTCTTTGCTTAAAACCCTCCTTTACCATTCTTGAGTAGATTTTGTTATGTAGAATAACATTCACCTGGCATCCACCATATTTAACTTCTGCCAAGTGACATTAGGCATATACATACTTTCTCATGTCACCATGTCTTCATGCATTTCAACACCCTCTGTCTGAATGGACATTACTACCTTATCTGCTTCGGAAACTTCTATCCACACTTTATGTCTTGGCTAAAATATTACTTTATTTTATGGAAGCCAATGTGGACTATTTCTGAGATATAACTCCTCCTTTATTACAATACTTATATTGTAACAACAAATATACTTTTCATGTATAGAATGTTCCTTGGGAGTTAACAATAAATCTAATAATGACATGACGCTGGTGTTTTCTTTTAACTATCAGTTGTCTGAACATAGATCTTTTAAAATCCTAATTTCTTGAGATCTCTCAGTTTTTACCATAATCAGTGTTTTATTCCATTTTTCTTACTATGCTTGAATTACTTTTGGTAATTTGCATTTTCTCCAAACATTTATCATTCTTGCTGCCTAAAATGACCATCCACCTCCTTCAGATATATTTGTATTCAAATATCTTCTCAGTGAAAACTTCTCTGATCTTCCTATTTAGAACTGTATCCCCCTGCTCCTCTTTCCTGTTTATTTTTCTTTGTAGTTCTAATCTCCATCTAACAAACTACGTATTTTTCTTATTTTGTTCATTGTCTGTCTTACCCTGCTAGTATGCTAGCATCTAACTGCTACAGAATATTTGGGATGTCGCTTTTCTGGCTGGAAACCTCTGTGGCCGGTGTTGCCTTTGTCCAAATTTTACTAAGTACTGCTGGGCTGATTCCACTCATTCAGCCTGGTAGGCTGCACTCGACTCACACTAACCGCCTTGATCTCATGCCTGCAAGGGAGACTGAGAGTCAGACGTGGAGTGGCAAGGGGTGTGTAAGCAAGCGTGGGGTCTGGCCACTGTACAGTCAGAACAACTGCTGCTGTGGGGCAAGTAGCTCCAGGTGCCAGCATGGGTGCCGACTTTCTGTGAGGCTGCAGCTGGACCAGGTACACCTCCACCAGCTTCCCTGGCAGGCACCAGGGAATGCAGTGGTGCCTGGAAGCTGGAGATACTAGGAACTTCAGCGTCTCAAAGAGAGAGTCACAACCTTGGCTCAGGGGACCCCCAGGTCCTGGCTCCCCAAAGGGCCACAGCTTTTCTCTCCTCTTGACCCACAATGTTGCAAGCAAGGGGCATGTTTCAGCCCTGTTTGTGTTGCAGCTCTTTTATCTTGCCATTCAGCAGGTCCTGAGTTTTTGTTCTGTGACCAGGAAGAATGAGGTATGCAGACAATTGCAGGGTGAGCAAGATGAAGAGGAACTTCGTTGAGTGCTAGAACAATTCAGAGGAGACCCACAGTAGGTAGCTCCTTTCTGCAGCCAGGGTGTCCCAACAAATATTCAGGTCCTAGCAGAGAGGAGACCCTGCCGTGGGAAGATCCTCTCTGCAGGCAGGTTGTCCCATTGAGTGTTTAGCTTCCTGGAGTGGGAAGTTCCTCTCTGCAGGGAGGTTCTCTATTATCTCTGCAGCTCTCAGCAGAGAGGAGGCCCTAGAGTGGGTGGCTCCTCTCTGCAGAGAGGTCATCCCATTGTCTCCCATAATCTCTCCGTCCTCCCTTCAAGTCTTGCTGAGTCTGGGGTTTTTATGGACTCAGAGGGGAGGATATGCGTGCTAACTGTTCCATGGGCAGCCACGGGTGGGCCCGGGGAAAAACACCACAAGTTCCCTATCTGATACACAGGGCTGGCAGGCCCAGGCCCCAAGCTTAAGGCCCTCCCTGTCTTGAAGGTGGGGCTTCACTGGGGACCCACCTCCTTCTGCCCAAGAGCCTGTCTGTCTCCTGCTGTTCTTCATGGTGCCCAGGCTGTTCATGCCATGGGGTGCTTGCAAGCAAGCACTAGGCTGTCCTTAACCACCCCTCAGCTTTCCTCCTGTGCTTATCAGCACCTGAAGTCTGGAGGAGGCCAAAGCTTAGGAGGCTGGCATGTCAGCACTGCCTTGAGCATGTGCACACCTGGCCAGACTGTAGCAGCACCTTGGCTCACCCCGACCTTGTTCTGAGATTGGAGCAGGCAACCACAGTGGGGAAAAGCCAGGCAATGGGAGCAGGCACCCTCAACCCCCAGGGGGCAGGGAGGCCTTCTGGGAGCCCCAAGAGTGCAGAGATGCCTGGATCTATAGCCACAGCAGGGTGGCTGCAGCTGCACCTGGGAAGCTTCTGGCTCACCAACTCAGAGGGAGCAGGGATCCCATTTGTCCCTGGCTCAGGCAGGCTCCACGGAATGTGCAGCCCTGGCCACAGTCCCTCAGAGCATGAGGTGGGGGGCCCACATCTTACTGGGCCTGGACTCGCATCCAAGGCAGGCTCCCCCTCACCCGGCTCATGGCCCTGCATTGGGGTGTGCCTTCAGGAGTGGATTGTGGGCCTCAGGCCCAGCTGTCAGGAGTGTCAAGCTTGACAGGTAATGCAGGGCAGACCCAGGGGAGGCTGCCCCCAGGCGGCCCCACGCAGAGCTTCTCTCAAGGGGTAGGAACCTGGTACCCTTGGTGGGGTGGGTTTGGTGGCTGCACTGCCAACAAGGTCCCCAAAGCATATGCCACTCCCACTTCCTGCCCGGGGCCCCAAAGCATCGTTCTGACTCCATGCCCCAGGTCTGGCCCCCACACTCCGTGTGCAAGCATGGCACAGCCCAGGACCCAGCTCTGCCTCAGGACCCCTGTCTGCCCAACCATGCTGCTCCCCTGCCAGCCCATGACTCATTCTGGCCCCAATGCAGAGGCCCCCAGGGTGGCAGACTCCAGGGGACTCCCAGGGTCAGGCTCCGGGTCTGTCGGCCTCCTCTCTATGCCCTCCCTACAGCGGCAGCGGTTGACAGTGGCAACATGTGGCCAGGGTTCAGAGTGATGGAGGCTCTGGGCCTGGGACCCGGTTCCACCCAGCCATTCAGGGATGGGAGCAGTGCAGTCAACCACCTCAGGGACCCAGGGCACAAGGGATGCGGGGCACAAGTGTCCCACCGCCACCACAGCCACTCCCACAGCCGCTCTTGCCACCACCGCTCGCATCTCCCCACTGCAGCTAGCGTGATTGCCTCGGCAGCTCTGGACGGCCCGCCATTGCCATCATAATCAAGATTAGTTTGTCTATTTTGTAAAGTGTGCCAAGAACAGCTCCTGAACACACAGAGCAATAAGCACTCAGTCTAAGTTAGCTGTTTATTATACATCACAGTTTTACTGCATTTCATTCAGAAAATGTGTGCTCTATTAAATATTTCATCAGATTGTCTTTCTTTCCATTAAGCATAATATTTTGCATATGTTTTTCAATTATTTTTGGTTGAGAAACACAGATATACTTATGTAGTCACAACAATTAGTTCATGCATACTATTTTATAACCTGCTTTTTCCCCTAACAAATTATAAAGTATTTTCTTACCAATAAATGTGTCTATTCATATGTGGGTTAATGGTAATATAAAATTTCATTGTATAGATGTAACATATTTTTACATCCTCAATGTTTAATTAGTTTCTTTTCTTGTTTTTTGCTCTTATAAATAACTCTTCAATGAATATTCATGTATATATATTCTTGAGCATGTGAATGATTATTTTTAAAGGTAAATTTCCAGATGCAGAATTACTCATTAAAATCACAAACATTATAATATCCTTATACACATTCCTAAATTGCCTTTCAGAGAAGTTCTAACAACTTAAACACTCATTGGTGATTAATTAACATGTCTGTTTCACCATATTATTGCTAAAACTGGGCTTTTATCATATTTTAACCTTTTTGTGACAGACAATAAATGAATTGCATTGTTGTTTGAATTTGTGTTTCTTTTAATTACTACAGAAAATGCAACACTTTTTATATGTTTTGGTCATGTTTTGATCATCAAAAAAATTAAATAGTGATTTTATTATTGATGCACAGAAACCCTTTATTATTAGAGGATTGAGGTCTTGCCGTATATTATAAATGTTATTCTAGTCTTTTGTCTTTTCAGTTTATGAACTTTTTGGCATTGCATACATTTGAAAATTTTATCTAGTTTTATTTTCTCGAGTTTTATTGAGGTATAATTGATAAATAAAAATTGTATATATATATGGCATGTGATGTAATATTTTTTATATATATATAAAATATATATATATATGTTGTGAAATGATTACCACAATCAAGCTAGTTAAAATATCCATCACCTCGCATGGTTTTCCTTCCTGTGTTTGTGGTGAGAACATTTACGATTTATACTCTAAGCAATTTTTTTTTTTTTTTTTTTTTGAGATGGAGTCTGTCTCTGTCTGCCCAGGCTGGAGTGCAGTGGCCGGATCTCAGCTCACTGTAAGCTCCGCCGCCCGGGTTTACGCCATTCTCCTGCCTCAGCCTCCCTAGTAGCTGGGACTACAGGCGCCCGCCACCTCGCCCAGCTAGTTTTTTGTATTTTTTTAGTAGAGACAGGGTTTCACCGTGTTAGCCAGGATAGTCTCGATCTCCTGACCTCGTGATCCGCCCGTCTCGGCCTCCCAAAGTACTGGGATTACAGGCTTGAGCCATCGCGCCCGGCCCGCAATTTTTTAAGTATATAATATGTTATTAGTAACTCTCGTCACTATGCTTGAATAGTTTTTAAATATACATTTTGACTTTGTTTTTCAGGTCATACAATTTTATGATTATTTCATTTTCACTTTGAATTATATATTTAAGAAAAGTTTTTAATATTTACTTTTATTTTAAATTCTACTTTGTAATGATATTGTTACTCTTGCTTCTGTTTTACTTATACTAGGCTGATGTAGATTTGTACATACTTTAATTTTTATATTTTTTGCATTATTTTGTATCATGTATATATCTAATGATAATATATACAGAGCATTTTCTGCTTGATTTAGAAGATCAAAATTTTAATACAGAAATTAACTCTTAAAACTCTATAAAATATTATAGCTTCTATTTATTTAAAAGTATTTTAACATTAGTATTGTCATCTTCTTTGAAACACCTGTCTTCTGCATTTGCTTTTGGTTTAACCTGTGCTTCTGGTTTAGTGTTACATGTTTGAAAAATTCTCTTCATTTTTAACTTTAAGTATTTCAACTGAATTCTTAAAACTGCATTTCTTTATCTTTTTTATTTCCATTGGTTTTGGGGTAACAGGTATTGTTTGGTAACATGAGTAAGTTGTTTAGTGGTGATTTGTGAGATTTTGGTGCACTCATCACCAGAACAGTATACACTGAACTCAATTTGTAGCCTTTTATCCCTCACCCTCTTCAACACCCTTTCCCCCAGAGTCCCCATGGTCTATTGTATCATTCTTATGCCTTTGAATCCTCATAGCTTAGCTCTCACTTATGTGTGAGAATATACAATGATTGGTTTTCCATTCCTAAGTTACTTCACTTAAAATAATGATCTCCAGTTGTATCCAGCTTGCTATGAATGCTATTATTTCACTCCTTTTTGCGGTTGAATAGCATCACATGGTGTGTGTGTACATATATATACATATATTATATCACAATTTCTTTATCCACTCATTAACTGATGGACATTTGGGCTTATTCTATATTTTTGTAATTGCAAATTATGTTGCTATAAACATGCATGTGTAAGTATCTTTTTCATATAATGACTTTTTTTCCTCTGGGTAGATACCCAGTAGGATTGCTGGATCAAGTCATAGTTCTACTTTTAGTTCTTTAAGGAAATATCCACACTGTATTCTATAGTGGTTGTACTAGTTTACATTCCTACCAGCAGTGTAAAAGTGTTCCCTTTTTACCACATCCCCACCTACATCTATTATTTTTTGATTATTGCCATTCTCGCAGGAGTAAGGTGATATCACATTCTGGTTTTGATTTGTATTTCCCTGATCATTAGTGATGTTGAGCATTTTTTCATATGTTTTTTGGCCATTTGTATATCTTCTTTTCAGAATTATCCATTCATGTCCTCAGCCTACTTTTTGATGGGATTGTTTTTTGTTTGTTTGTTTTGTTTTGTTTTTCTTGCTAATTTGTTTGAGTTCCTTGTAGATTCTTGGTGTTAGTTCTTTGTCACATGTATAGATTGTGAAGATTTTCTCCCACTCTGTGGGCTGTCTGTTTACTCTGCTGATTGTTTCTTTTGCTGTGCAGAAGCTTTTTAGTTTAATTAAGTCCCACCAATTTATCATTGTTTTTGTTGCATTTGCTTTTGGGTTATTGGTCATGATCATCTCAATAGACTCAGAAAAACATTTGACAAAATGTGTCATACTTTTATGATTAAAACCCTCAGCAAAATCGGCATACAAGAGACATACCTCAATGTAATAAAATCCATCTATGACAAACCCACAGCCAATATAGTACTGAATGAGGAAAGCATTCCCTCTGAGAACTGGAAGAAAATAAGGATGCGCACTCCCACTTCTATTCAACATAGTACTGGAAGTCCTAGATAGAGCAATCAGACAAGAGAAAGAAATAAAGGACATCCAAATCTGTAAAGAGGAAGTCAAACAGTCACTGTTTGCTGATTATATGATTGTTTACTTTGAAAATCCTAAGGACTTGGCCGGGCGCGGTGGCTCACGCCTGTAATCCCTGCACTTTGGGAGGTCGAGGCGGGCGGATCACGAGGTCAGGAGATCAAGACCATCCTGGCTAACACGGTGAAACCCCGTCTCTACTAAAATACAAAAAATTAGCCAGGCACGGTGGCGGGTGCCTGTAGTTCCAGCTACTCGGGAGGCTGAGGCAGGAGAATGGCGCGAACCCGGGAGGCGGAGCTTGCAGTGAGCCGAGATGGTGCCACTGCACTCCAGCCTGGGCGGGCGACAGAGTGAAGACTCCGCCTCAAAAAAAAAAAAAAAAAAAAAAAAAAAAAAAAAGAAAATCCTAAGGACTCCTCCAGACAGCTCCTAGAACTCAAAAATAATTCAGCAAAGTTTCAGGATACAAAATTAGTGTACACAAATCAGTAGCTCTGCTATACACCAACAGTGAACAAGCTGAGAATCAAATCAAGAACTGAACCCCTTTTACAGTAGCTGTAAAAAAAAAAAAAAAAACAATACTTAGGGATATAACTAACCAAGGAGGTGAAAGACCTCTACAAGGAAAATTACAAAGCACTGCTGAAAAGAAATCATAGATGACACAAATAAATGGAAACATATCCCAGGGTCATGGATGGGTAGAATCAATATTGTGAAAATGAGCAAACTGCCATAAGCAATCTACAAATTCAATGCAATTCCCATAAAAATACCACCATAATTCTTTACCGAACTAGAAAAGACAATCCTGAAATTCATGGGGAATCAAAAAAGAGCTCACATACCCAAAGCAAGACTAAGCAAAATGAACAAATCTGGAGGCATCACATTACCTGACTATAAGACCATAGTCACCAAACAGCATGGTATTGCTATATTTCACTATTAATTACAGAAATTAAAATGGCACATATTTCTTTCTCTTTGTGCAATAAATAATTTTGCAGAATATTTATTCCTATGTCCATTTGGGGTCTTTGTTAATTTAACAAATTTTTAACATTAATAAGTTATTTGTAATCATTTTATATAATCATTTGTCCCATTAATGTATTTTGTCCCAATATCTATTTTATTCTTGTTCATGTGGCCTCCTTCTTATTGCATTCTTGCATTTTTGATTTTGAGATGTTTATTTTTGGCTGGAGACTAGTAATTTCATTGAGAATTTATGCAATTCATGGGTTTTTCATTGCATATTTAAGAAGATTTTCTTCTGATTTTACATGTTTGATAATAAGCTGGGTAGCAATAGCACTTTATGTTACAATATGGATGAAAAAAGTCTGCGAGCCTGAAATACTGTACGACTGTTAAAAGAATGACATGAATCTACATAGTCTAATATATGAAGCAAACTAATAACATATATTTGTAAATTTACTTTTAAAAGACATTAAATAGTCCATACAAACTAATAGCTTCTGAGATCATTTTAAACTTTTAGAACAGTGCTTGGTCCATAGTAAATGCTATGTTACTATTTATTAAATTAGGAATTCTATCTAATCATCTTATACAGAGGTATGTACAGTTTTTAATGAGGGATACACACCTATCTACTGGTTATTGGTAACATTCAGGTCAGGGATAAGGGGACCAGGTAGTCATGTAGGAAATTAGCTTTCATTTTATCCGTTAATGAATACTGTAATTTTTCTTTTTTTCTTGAGACGAAGTCTTGCTCTTGTCCCCCAGGCTGGAGTACAATGGCATGATCTTGGCTCACTGCAACTTCTAGCTCCCAGGTTCAAGCAATTCTCCTATCTCAGCATGCCAGGTAGATGGGATTATAGGCACCCACTATACACCCGGCTAATTTTTGTACCTTTAGTAGAGATGGGGTTTCACCATGTCGGCCACGCTGGTCTCGAACTCCTGACCTCAGGTGACCCACCTGCCTTGGCCTCCCAAAGTGCTGGGATTACAGGCATGAGCCACAGCACCCAGCCCTGTAAATTTTTAATATATGTTTATATGACTTACGTTGATAATATTTTAAAGAAGAAATGTAAAAAAAATCAAGCAATTCTGAAATTTTATAGGAAACAGTTGTAGGGCAAGCTATTTTAGTTCTCCCTATATTAATTTGATTTTTCTGTTTTTTTTTTTACCTAAACATATTTTTCCAAATTTTGAGTTTTTACTATTTTCTTAAACTTTTATTTTAGTTTCAGGGAACATGTAAAGACTCGTTACATAGGTGAAGTTGTGTCATGGGGGTTTGTTGTACTGATTATTTCATCTCAGGTGTTAAGCCCAGTACCCAATAATTATCTTTTCTGCTCTTCTCCCTCCACACACCCTCCAGCCTCAAGTAGACCCCAGTGTCTGTTGCTCCATTCTGTGTGTTCATGAGTTCTCATCATTTAGCTCCCACTTATAAGTGAGAATATGTAGTATAAAGATTTCTGTCCCTGCATTAGTTTGCTGAGGATAACGGCTTCCATCATGACTGCTCAGTATTCCCTGGTGTATATGGACCACATTTTTTTTATCCAGTCTGTCACTGATGGGCATTTGGGTTGATTCCATGTATTTGCTATTGTGAATAATGCTGCAGTGAACATTCACGTCCGTGTGTCTTTATGGTAGAATGATCTACATCCTGCTGGGTATATCTGTATCACCAGTAATGAGATTGCTGGGTCAAATGGTAGTTCTGGTTTTAGCTCTTTGAGGAATTGCTATACCGCTTTCCACAATGGTTGAACAAATTTACACTCTCACCAACAGTGCATAAATATTCCCTTTCTCTGAAACCTCACCAGCATCTGTTATATTTTGACTTTTTAATAGTAGTCATTTGACTGGTGTGAAATGGTATCTCATTGTATTTTTGATTTGCATTTCTATAATGATCAGTGACACTGAGCTTTTTTTCCTAGGCTTGTTGGCTGCATGTATGTCTTTTGAAAAAGTGTCTGTTCATGTCCTTTGCCTACTTTTTAATGTTTTTTTTTTTCTTGTAAATTTGTTTAAGTTCCTTATAGAAGCGGGATAGTAGACCTTTGTCAGATGAATAGTTTGCAAAAAATTTTGCCCATTCTGTAGTTTGTCTGTTTACTCTGTTGATAGTTTTTTCACTATGCAGAAGTTCTTAAGTGTAATTAGATCCCATTTGCCATTTTTTGCTTTTGTTGCTATTGATTTTGATGTCCCTATACAAGGCCATATTTTAACAGGTTACTTGAATTTTTTTTTTTTTTTTTTTTGTCAGCTCCTGGGTTTAATGGATCTTCCAGCCTCAGTCTCCCAAGTAGCTGGGACTGTAGTCATGCATATCTATGCCCAGCTGTTTTTGTTGTTTGTGTTTTTTTATATATAAAAATCTTTTATCTTGTAAACTTGAATTATTTCAGTTTAAAAGAGCATTTTCCCCCTTTTAAAATTGCATAAACGATAATTGTTTACATTTCATTTTCTCTTATTTTTCCTTTGGAAACACACACACTTTGTAGTCGGAGACACCATTACGTGTACACCAGAACTGTCCTTTTTTTTTTTTTCCTCTCACGATTTTCATACCTTTCATCCCTTTCATCTGTTCCACTGCCTTCTAGATGAGCTACCCAATTGTATACCACCCATCACTGGAGTTGAGTTTTACAACATCTAATCTTCTTTCAGGTGAGAGAAATGTAGGTTATTTCATTGATGGTTTTATTTCCTTTCATTTCATGCATTTCTCTCTTTTGCTTTGTATTTTCGCCAATGAATTTGTTCAATATGGCTCCTAGGGATCATACTTAACTGCATACATCTGATGGCATCAACAGATTCCTAACATATTCTATTGTATTCTATAGAAATGACACCCCTCCCCAAAATAGAATAATTATTGGTTTATGTGTGTGTGGTAGTTTAAAAAGACCTGAGTATTTTTTAATTATTAAAAATGAAACCATGTGTTCTGGTGGCATTTGCAAATAACATTTTTTTAGTTCAATTTTCACCTCACTCCTGCAACTACACACCTGGATCCTGACAGATTACTTTCGCCAAGAATAGATTTGTTTGGTACATAGCCTAATTCCTTGAACTTCTCAGATGTTTATTTATTTCCATTCTCCTGAGAATTTCCTCCTTTGCATGTCAAATTCTGTTTTCACTACAGTATCATATACAAAATCTATTTTTCCTTTGTTCATAGGATAGAATATGAAAGACGATTTCTCCCAGCACCCACTGTATATCATTTTCTAAATGGCTTTTTTCTACAGAACCATTCTCAAATCAAGGCCAAAATATCCTTATTACTCTATCCTCATAACTCTCATTATGTCATTTTAATTTTGTCAGTTTTCATATATTGTCCATGTGACCTTATTTTTGCTAAAATGTACTTTCATCAGTAGGGAAAATACAGTGTTTATATCATAAATAGGTAGTTCCACATTTTCTTCTTAGGTATGTTCATTGCACTAGGTGTTAATATCAATGCCATTCTTACATATTTTTGTGTGCTTTACTGTCTTCCTGAGATCTATATTGTAAATAAAAACTTAAAGATTTTAGAATGAAAAACTATAAGAGAGAATATCAAATGAAGAAATAACACACCAAAAGCCTTATTTTTGAAGTAAAAACGTCTAAGTACTGAATGCCTTGCTAGAGACATGAGTGTGTATCAATTCATAAAAGAGATTAATCAAGGTAGACATGTGATTCTCAAGTTTAAATATATAGAGAAGAAATAACTAGAATATCTGAAGTTTCTTACAAAGTAATCTGGGGCATAAGACGTAGCTTGAAATATAGCTGAAGCATGTTTGGTCCTATTGATAGTTGTTCAAACTGGGTGTGGCTTCATTGTATCACAGACTGTAATTTTCTATATGATTAAAATTTTCCACCTTAAAAAGGTTAAAAGAAAATTATGAAATATAACTCTCAAATTACTGAGAAAATGTAACTGAGGTTCTAAATAAAAACAATTATGTTACACTTTTAGTTAAGGATGGTTATAATTTAGTTAAGGATGGTTATATTTCTTTAAAACCCACAATTATTTTTTTCTTTTTTAATAGATTTGATGCTTTCAGGCACAAATTTTCTAAGATTGTTGAGTTCCAAGACAAATATACATATAATTTGTATTTCAGAATACATACACGTACACATTCACAAAAGGAAATATCTTCGAACATTTCACACTTTTTCATCTTCATAGCTCTTAATAGAGAACCTGGGTTTGCCAGATAGAGTACTGACTGAGCTTCTGTGCCTGAAATTTAATAGGAAAAAGGAAGGGGAGAACAGTAAGAGGCATACAGAGCAAAGATTAATGTATTAGGAAGACCACTCTCCATGCGTCTCATGTTTTTGAACTTGTGAATTATCACTGACTGTATTTTTTTTTTTTTGCTTTAGATTACCTTTGAAATAATACTTAGATAGTGGTTAGTCTTGGTAGATAGAGATAATCTCTCTCTCCCTCTATCTCTGGAGCAAAAGGAAGGTTTGCTTAATGTCCAGTACAATAAAGATAAATGTCTGTATCCAGAGCAAGAATAGATCTGCATTATAAAATATTTTAGTTCCCTAGGTTAACTGTACCTCTCTTATGACATAATCCAGTTTTCTTTCTTTAATCTCACATTTTTCATATAAATTCTTTGGAATTGGAATTCAGGAAACTGGCACAATAGCTTGATGCTCTGGCTATTGTTACTTCTGTGAGTAATAAAATAGTCTTCATCTTTGATCCAGAGGAAGTTTCACATCCTCTGCCAGCATCCATGAAACTGTGAAAGCTAACAAAATACCGGATGCTTTACAGTTGTTGATAGTTGAATGAAATTCTTTTGGTTAAGAAAATTAATTTCTTAAAGTAGATAGAACAGTTGTGGTATGTGAAGGCAAAGGGAAAGAGAAATGAAAACTGTTATGGTCTCTGTTTACTTAGCAGTCTTCAATAAATACATGTAAAGGATTTTAGTTATTTTGAGGCTACATTTGAAGGCATGAAGTGTATGCCTATGTTTATATGTCTGTATTTTTGTTCACCTACATCATTCTAGGTCTAATTTAACTTATAGTGTCATAAACATTACGTGGGTATCTTCACTGATATTTTAGTGGGAAGTTGGAAGAAATTAAGGTATTGTTAGTCTTCCACCTTACTAAACTAAAAATTTCATGATTCTATTTAACAGTCAATTACAGTTCCAGGAACTCAGATTCTATCTTTTTCCATTTTATCATTATCAGCCCAGTACTTCTTCAAAAGAAAAAGAAGAAACATTTTTTTTCTCTCTCTCTCTCCAGTCCCACCATTCCCTGACCCCCAGGCAAATAAACCTTGAACATACACACAAACATAATAATCACCTGTTTTCCAAATCTAACAAGGGGGAAATAGTTACTTAGTATTTATTAAAGAACCATCAGTATATGGAATTAAGTCACCTGGAGACATACACAGTAATAAGTTATTGCCTTCTTGGAGTTTGCAATTCCAATTCCAAATGATTCTAATAAAATATTATCATTAAAAGAATAGACAACATATATTCAAGTAGGCAGTTGAGAGTCAGTACTACAGGGTTGCATCAGCACTAACAATGGATAAGATAAATTATGCTAGACAATGTCAAAGCCTATGAATTTACCAAGAACCACCAATGCCACGTTTCATGATTGTTTCATAATTAGAAGAGGATGGAAAAGATGTTTCATTAAAAAGCAGGTTTTCAAAACTGTATGTATATACAGTTTGATAATTTTAAAAAGATATTTATTTGCCTAAAATATGTTTCCTCTGCTTGGAGCAGTTTCTTCCACCTTCAGTCAACTGCTTTCTAACTCTTATCTCCTTCTGGGGAGCTCAGATTAATGTCACCTCCACCAACTATCTTAGCTTTATCTGTGTGCTTCCATAGTCCATTGCACCTGCTCCATTTATAGCATTTATCATAAGATACTCCAGTTGCCTTTTTTTTTTTGCTTATTTTTCCTATTAAACTGCAATATCTTTGAAGATATAGATTATGTCTTTCTTACTATTTAGATATAGAATATGTATTTATTGAATGAATTACTTTATAATTTAAAAAAATCATGCTAAATACTATGCTATTGTATATTGGCTCCTGGAACAATAAAAAGACATTGGTGGAAAATTGATGAAATCTGGATAAAGTGTGTAGTTAATATTAATGTGTCCTGTTATTCTCTTCATTTCAAGAAAATACCCATTATGTAAGATATTAACAATAGGGAACACTGCATGACAAGCATGCGGGAACTTTGTACTGCCTTTCACGATCTCTGTAAACCAAAAATATTTTAAAATAAAATGTATATTTAAAAAATCATGAAAATTGTTTATTATTATTATTATTCTATCAGATGAAATATGTAAAATTCTGTAATCTGAATGATCCTGGGCCTCATTTGCTGTAGGTAGCAATGAAATATATCAGTAATTTTTAATGCCCAAATGGTCTTGCTTGGTAGGACCACTTTACCCCATTGAAACTAGCTGGTTGTCTCAAGATCTGTAAGTGATCACACACAGTCTTGCTTCATGTTGTTCCATTATGGTGTCTTTACAGGTCTGCTGTCCTCACACTTTTGGAAAAAGTTCTGTTCCCTTTACCACTGCCACTGATGCAGCTGCTGTGAGAAGGCTCATTCTTGGAGAGCTCACTGATAACTGGGGCGAACTCCTCATAGAATTGAAGGGAATGTTCCTCTCACTCATTCTTCTGCGGTGCTCTGTCACCTCACCATAAAAACTCTCCCCTCAGCAGGGACTTTTGCCCTTTCTTCTCCGCCGGGTATCGGATCTGATTCTGTAAGTCTAACCAGTGAACTCATACTATTCTGTTCTCCTGATTCAATTTGGGATACTCTTGACCTTCCCTCAACCAAAAAATAATAGGTTCCAAGCCTTCACTTTGAGGCTGGGAATGGCCATGGCTTCTGCTTTATATGCTCAGTTGGGCACACTGCTGTGGGTTAACTTACAGATCTGAGGTTAATAGGAAAGCCATGGAGAATGCTAAATTTAGACCTGACTGTGACCTGGCCTTCAGACTGGACTCAGTCCTACTTGGTCATCCTGACTGGGAAAACTAATGACCAGTGGCAACCATGTAATACAGTGTCTGTCTGCTTGCCCCATATTGTCAGAGGTGAAAAGACCTTGTGGTCCATTTTAAGAACTCTACGCAGAAAAATATTTCTGGCTAGATGTTGTTTACAGTTACTGTAGACATTTTAAAGAGTTCCTGAATACCAGTGTCTTCAATCCCTGAAAATAAAGATCAATAGATGTAATTTTGGATGTATACTTGGGAAGCTTGAAATAGCTCTGAGGTGAGTATGGGTCATTTTCTACTTTCATGCATTTAACTGCTTCTGTCATGATCCTGTCAGAGTTTCTACTGAAAACTGAGAGCCTTTTCAAGCTCCCTGTCCCACAGACTCTTATGCATTAGCCCATGATGATGGTGCCTGGTAGGATCTTGGTTAATTTACAGAACAAAAGACATGGGTAAATTTGGATATCTAAATGGATGCAGCCAGTGGGCACAAAAAGTAATTCTTCATCTTAAAGCTCTTTATACACAAACTCATTGTGATACTTAACTACTCTTGGATAAATCCTACTATTCTTTATTCTTGAATAATAATCACATTGATTTCTGTTATCAAAAGAATTTCCATTTGGAATAGTGCCAGGGGATTTAATGAATATAATTTGTTCTTAATGCCTTTTCTAATTGCCTTCTTTTCTCTAACATTTTATCTATGTTCCAGGAAATTAAAAAGTTGTTTCATTCCATTTTATATCATTTTTTTAATTGTAAAGTTTTTAATTATAAAGTTTTCTATGGCAAAAATAAATAAAACACAAGGCCTGAAAAAATTAGAATAAACACAAACAGGAGGATTGGTTAGCTTACTAAGGTAGGGATGAGGACAATTTAAATTGAAGCATGGGCAACAAATGAAAGAACCATATTATGAAATGACTATAGTGTCAGCACCTAACAAATTGTTTGTACTGAGTAAATGTTAAATAAAACGTGCTAAAATGGCAATTTAATGATCCAATATGGTTATGGAGCAGCAAAAAAAGAAAGAAAGGAAGAAAAATTACCTCCAGTTATTTGGCACAATCTTAAATAAAAAGTCTAGATTTCTTTACAGAGCAAGCATTTATAAGTACAAAAAAAGAGGAAAAAGTAAATATATTTTCTTCCAAATTAAAAATAAAAAATTAATTTAAAATTAAATTAGATCTCTGTGTCAATATAAATCTATTTTTCTCTCAAAATTATACTGTCATCCTGAACTTTTACTGACATTCAAAGCTTTGCTTTTATTTTTATTTCATGCCATTCATCATCCTTTTTCATTAAAAATTTCTCTAAAATTTTAATATGCTTAGCTAGCCAAAGGTAGGGGCATTCTAGCTGTATTTCCCACACCTGGTTGAGTATCAGAATCATTGGAAAATTCGTTTTGTTGTGTTGTGTTTTGTTTTTGATACCAGTTTCCAGGGCCCCCAGCAAATGTCTCACCTAGAATCTCTGAAGTTGGGACATAGGACTCTGTATTTTTGTCACGTGGTCCCTGGAGATTTCTGATTTATCAACTGTCATTTAAAAACCATTATTCTTTGTGATTTTTTTTTTAAAGTCCACTGAATGAAGCCTAGACACTTCTAATGATTTAAAATCCAACAAGGAAAAAAAAAAAAAAACATATCTTTAAATAAACCTACTCTTCATTTCTACATTCTTTTCTAGGAAGCTAAACACTCTTCTAGGCATCCAACCCTAGAATCTAGAACAAGCCTTAGCTTTCCTCTGCGCACGCAGGCAGGCCCTTGCTCCTATTGATTCTGTTTTCCTAATGTCTTTCAAATGAATCTCTGCCTTTCTCTTTTGCACTACTACTGCTCTAACTCATTATGGCTTTGCTTTCAATCCTTAGTTGATTTCCCATTTCAGATGAGAAAAATCTATACACCTGAGCCTGGTAACAGTCCTTAGTATAATAACTTGCAGCCAATGCTTTTCATTAGCTGTACGTATCTTTTACTATTCATGTCAGCTCAATATGAAAATCTGAGTTTCTTGTTTTTGTTCGTTTGTTTTCTTGTCTGTATGTTTCCTAGCCTCTGCATGGGAATGAGCATAAGAAACATTCCTGGGTATGAGGGTGGAAAATGTAATCTGGGAATTATTTAAATGAAACTGCATAGGCCGAGTAGATTTTTCCCAAGCATAGGAGGGAGAGTGAAGCAAGTCTATGTAAAGGTTCTGCCTCACTTTATCACTTTGATAACATCAACTTATTTAACTTTGAATCTGGTAGAGAATAACAGTATTTTCCATTATAAATTCCACCTAGTAACATTTAATATATGTAATAGCAGAGATATCGCAGGTGGAATCTGGTACGGACACTTCCAGAACTCTATAAGGGCCACCTCTAATTTTGTGATTTGACATTGAAGTTTTTCCCACAAGACAAAAGTCTGTCATATCTCTGAGGAGCACAGTCGTTTCTTCAGCTATTCAATGGAATACTTAGCATATTCTCTAATTCTGACACCTTAATATTTCTAAATAAGTATAGTTCTTAGTTACTCATTTTGTTAGCAATTAAATTTCCACACAGCATAACTGAAAATAATTTATAAAGTAAGTATTTAACATATATAATAACTTCTTCTGAACAGACACCTATAGACTGAATGAGCCTTAAAAAACAAAAAAGAAAGAAAGAAAAGAAAGGGATACTATGGTGTCATTTTAAAACTCCTTCATTTTAAATGACAGGTCCAGGGATGTAGGCAAGCTGTGACCGGTAACATATTTTCCTTTTTTACTGATATATAATAGTTATTTTTACAGGCAAAATACTTGTCTCACCCCTTTTCTGTAAGTCTGTAATCAATGGGACCTCTTCCCCTCTAGTCTCCTGGCCTCGTCAGGTCTATGCAGGTTTGTTTCAGATTCCCAACTCTAAAGTTCTGAGTAAGATGTTAGCACTGGTCTCTCTTATTTAATTATGGTAATAAGAGTATAAAATGTTCATTTACCTCTTGCCTATTTCTTCAACGAAAGGAGTTCAAGAACTCCTCAGATGTTCAAGGAATGCAGTTTGTCTCAATCAAGGAAACGAGTTGTCTTTGAAGAAAAAATAAGACTCTTGGCCTCTATACCGTCTAGCACTCAGTTAGTAGTAATTGTTATCATGTAATGAGTACATAGTGTTTCTCATGCACTTAATATAATCTCCTTTACTCCACCCCCTGACATCCAGTATTACAATATCCCATATTGTCCCAATTATACAGTGGAGAAACTGGGCCAAATACAAGTAGAGCTGCTTGTCCAAGGCCAGAGTGTTCATAACTACAAAAACACTGAGAAAGGACTTTATAGCAAAGGACTTTACTACAAAACCTTGAGGATCGATATGTTTAGCACATCAGAATGGTTCAGCTTTCAAAAAGCTAATGTAATTCATGTGCTTTATAATATAGAACACCCCCAGTATAGTCTGGATACACTCTGTATTTAAATACATCAATAAATGAATATTTATAGTACACGGGGTACATAAGAACTATACATAATCTGACATCAGATTATGTATAGTTCAGATTACATTTCTTCACCAAATGTGTTTTGGAAAAAAAATGTCTTATTGGGAAAATTTTAGATAAGAAGTTATGGACCTGAGATATAACCAGGAGTTTCAACCAGCCTGTCAGATGTCACAGCCCAGAACGTCTATGGTGTGTTTTCTGCCAGATTACTCTTCCTAATTGTGATGTTCGATAGAGCTTTCATTTCCCAGCAGCTTAGCACTCTCAGGCAGTGTGTTTCCTGAAAATGGAGCGACTTCCTCTGACACTATAATATATTGCAAACAGACTGTTCTACAAATTATTTTTAAAGAGTCAATACAGTTTTCTTGTAAATACTAAATGAAATGGAAAATAACATTCCTGATATTGGCTAGATGTACCCAAGAGTTTTTGGAATCTCAATATATTTTTCACCAATAATAATTTATATGTACACAGTTATATGTTTAGTATTGTTCCAAAGTAATAGAATTTGTATTTTATCACTAATTTTTTTATTTCATATTATTGCAACATATGTAACTGTTAACATTAACTTAACCTTAAGAATGCTTTGAGGGGCTTATTGCATCCCTTAGAAAAATGTAGGGCTTTCTGGAGTCCCAGTGATTAGGCCTCATAAACCCAAGTGTTGAAAATTACACTTTAGCATGTGTGGAGGATTTATATTTTGAAAGCTCTAAATGCATATTTTGTTTAACTTGGTCTCAAATTCTGCTTTACTTCAATTACTACAGCATTTATCATTTCATCAATCATATTTATTAAGATTCCCTACCCTTAACATATTCTCCAGTTGATCTCAAATTGCTTTAATTTCAATCTTGACTTTTTGGCCCATTTCAGGGAAAATTAATACATCTTGATTAAGGAGTCATTAAAATGAAATGAGAAAACAATCCTTGAGAGAACTAAGAGGGATTACTTATTGAAGTCTGCTTATTTCCCTTGTTTATTCATCTTTGTCCTTGTGGCTCAGTCCATAGGAAGGGGCTTCTCTTTCATTCTTGGTGGAAATTACACTATAGACAAATGATGTAGGAGTTGGAGCTTTTAATATTATTTACTAATTCTAATTTTGCTTAATAGATGTTTATGTGACCTTTAGTTTGTGTATTTACATATTAAACATGTTGGCTAAAATTATCATATATTAGATCCTACTCATATGATCTTTTTCAGCACTCAGCTGGAACAACATAAAAATGGCTCCTTGCTGTTTAATCTGGTTATACATGTTCTGTTGTTACAGTTCTATATATAATAGATATAAACTCACTTTCCATATTTAAGGAAAATATTAAAAAATCATTGAGCCATCCAGTTGGTTTAAAATGTCCAGATGTTTGACCTCTTGCAGACAAGCAGCCTAATTAAATCTCTCTTTTTCACTGGGATGTTTATCATTGTTTTGACAAAGTGTAGTAGGAAGAGCACTGGTCATAGTGTCACAGGAGATTTGAAAATCCTCATTAACTCATGTGCAAACTGCATGATTCTGGGTCCAGGAAATGGTATCTGAAGGTGTCTAGAGGGTTACTGAAAATGAATAAGGAATACTCCAGGTATGTTCTTAAATCAAGTCCTTTGTCCCTTTGCCTCAATTGTTGCTTCCATAAAATAGAGAAATTAATGCCTAAATTAAATATTCTTCTGAAGGTTTACCCTGACAAAATATATAAAAGTACTCAATATTAAATATGTAATAAATTTCCAATAGGGACTTCTTGAATATTAATGTGAGTTTCAGTAATATCAGCTATCAAACAGGAAAAATGATTCTTACCTGATGCTGCCACATACCCTGCTTAGCATTGTGTCTGTTTTCTTTTTCTATTCCCTTCCCAAGGTCTATATGAGGATCAAATAGTATTCTTTTTGCGAAAGTATTTACTAAAGATGTAAAAATCGATCTATATGACAACTATTAAAATGCATTTTATTGCTTAAAATCTTCTTTTTCTATTTCTGCCCTTTGCTCATTCTTTCTCTTTGTTTTCCAAATTTGAAACAGCTTTATATGTAGCAGGTGGCTGTAAGACTGTATAATTTGAGGGATGCAAGATATGACCTATTAAGCAAAAGTATTTTTCATGACACTTAGTCTCAAATTGCAAATTTAGAAACTCATTGTTTAGTTACTATACAGCCTCCAATTATTAAAATGCAAATAATACTGGAGAGGTAACGTTTTAGACTTTTATGTTTTAGGGTGAATAATACCTAATTAGATTAGTTTAGAGCTACTTGAGAATATTTACAATTTAGGAGGCAGGGGAAAGGGCACTTAATGGAAAGGTGGGCAGACCCCAAGATAAACTTAATTATCATGAGCTATGGAACAATCACTTATTTTTTATAGTATTTTTTTTGATATTTGAAAAATTGCTCAGAAATTGTTTGGGGAAGGTTTGCTTTTTAGTCAATTTTCAGATAGTGGTTTGACCAAGAAATAATTTTCATCGGGATTTCTTGTCTTTGCTAAACACTATCCAAATTGATATAATTTTAAAAATCATCCAAGCATATGTTTTCTATCTACTCTGTTCAGATGAATGACATTTTTTGAACCTAAATGTGCCACCCACTTAATAACAAATGTTATTTTGGAGATGATACAGTACTAACTCTGTCCTAATTAACAGATGGAGATCATCAGATTACCAGTTTTTGTACCATAAAGTAAATACATTCAATGCAACTTTAATGACTCTTCTGAGATTTGTGATCCTAATATTTTTCAGAATCTATGTCAAGTGCCATGCACTGTAGTGCATTCTGCACCAGGTTAGAAATTAGAAGACCCAATTTCTGGTATTTGTTCTAATAATATCTTCATTGTTTTCAACTTGGACAAATCAATTTATCTCTCTAGGCTTAATATGCACTACAATTTAAATGCTTTATGTAGGAATTTGCTATGCAAAGATATTTTGAAAAACATAAATCACTGTGCAAAACCACAATACTCTTACTTTTATTAGTGTTAAGGTATTTACTATCAGTTTGTCCACGACTTACCTGGCTTTATCTTGTTATTTAAAAGGCTTGCTTTATCAAAACCGCTCATTTGCTTACCAGCTTGCTTTCTCCTCCACTGCCCAAATGGTTGAAATAATGCCTGTAACATGATGACGCTCAGGGAGTTCTGTATAACTCACCTTTCTGATTTTAACACAGGGCTTGAAAGTGATGGACAGAAAGTTTATTCAGGCTAACATTTTCTGTTTACAGTACCCAGTAATTATATCAAGCACTGCATAACCCTGAGACTGATGAACTGCACCTACACAGGACTGAGGTCTTCAGACATTATTCAGGCAAGACTGTGACCAGAATTGACTCATTTTTATGGATAGGAGTCTACACCTGAAAAGTAGCATTTGAGCTTCCAGAAAGTCTAAGGTGATATTCACTGACTCATGTGTCATCCCATGCTCCCGTGTGCCCTCTGCAGAGGCTCCAAGAGTCCTGATGCTTATACCTTCTCTTACTCAAAGAAGGTTGCTGATTTGATTACGCTGACATTCTTCTACATCTTACAGAAAAATACATCATCTTGGATTTTCCAAAATGGTGTCTGTGTCATAGTTGTTCAACAAATGAAGACTAACATTGGTAGTTGTCAATTTGATGATTGAATTAGTATGACCCTTTAAATAAAATAACTGTATTTTAAATAAAAATTAAATTCCCATCAATTTCCTTAAACATTTTATCAAACACAAATTATTTTCTCTAAACACAGGTTGCTTTTCCATCTTCAACTGATCATGTAACCAGACTAATGGGCTGGCACTGATACTGTCATTCTGTCTTTCTTTTAATTTTTTTTGACAACCCAGTCCCTGGACACATTTGTCATATTTGTGAAATCCTTTACGTTCAGGCAGAATTCATCTTCCATGAAATTTAAAATTGCCAGATAATCATTTCTCTCAACTCCTTTGCAACTAAGATATGAAACTGTGATCCTCTCCATCAATTAAGTACATCTACTCCACATTTTGAATTGTGAATTAGTGACATAAAGAAGCAAACATGAAATTTTCATTTCGGTGAGGTGGCAGCAACTATATCCAATAATGCACACTTAGTTGTGGCATTAGCTCTAGCAATAGCCCCCTGTGTCCAGTATTGGCAGAAGCAGCAGAAACCTGTGGCCTCTGCCCACTGGCTCTGGAAGAGTTTTCTTCCCAAAACCACTTTTGTTTTGATTTAGGGAATTGTTCCTAACTGGGTATCCTCCAAGACGTTTTATAAATGGAAAGATTTACCCAATATGTTTAAAATAGTATCCCATTATATATAAATTACCTAAAGTCAGTTTCTTTTGCTGAATACTTAATCTTAAATATGTATGATTTTCTCCAATAGCCTCCTGAAGTCTAGTGCCTATAAAGGTTTCATGCTGTCTTGATATGCCCTATTGATTGTGGTTAAATTTACTCTCACTCAATAGTCTTTACTGGCTTAAATTCTCATTACCCCCCTCTCCTTGACTGCTGCTCCATGTGAGGAGGAAAGATTTTAAAATATGTCTACATTTTAAGTGTTCTATTATTTTCTTTATGGTGGCAGAGAAAGCTATCAAAATCCCATTTTATTGCCTTTTGTGCACACAGTTACATTTCCAGTCTCTTCTGCAGTTAGGTGTGAGAAGTTCCTAAATTCTCTCTAATTAAATGTGCATGGAATGAAATCATGTTCTTTGCAGCAACATGGATGGAGCTGGAGGCCATTTTCCTATGCAAATTAATGCAGGAACAGAAAACCAAATACTGCATGTTCTCGCTTATAAGTGGGAGCTAAACATTAAATATATATGGACAAAAAGGAGGGAACAATAGATACTAGAGTTTACTTGAGGGTGGAGGGTGAGGTTTGAAAAGCTACCTATCCGGTACTATGCTCATTACTTGGGTAACAAAATTAGCTGTACACAAAAACTTGGTGACATACAATTTACCCATGTAACATACCTGCGCATTTACTCCTGGACCTAAAATTAAAGTTGGAAAGAAAGAAAGAAAGAAAGAAAGAAAGAAAAAAAACAGAAAAAAATAGGTATGTAAGTATTCAGTAACATGTGAATGGAAATGACAAAACACTCTCACATGAGCTTTTTGTCTTTTCTGTTTGTCACAAGGCTATTTGCCTTTTCTGTTGACCTTCCAGGGTGACCTCAGAAGTCTTATATTAAAGATGGTAGAATGGCTGTTAATCTGTTTCACTGGCTGTGGACCAGGGCCTTAAAGTTAACCTCAGTCTGACTAAATTTTATACAGGCTTTTTCTTAACTTAAGGCTACTGGCCTCCCTTTTCTTAAAGCATTTACTTTAGAAAACTTATAAATTATTTATCTGTCCCTTTGAGATGTAAACCTTTTTAATAGCTTCTTGTAGTTTTTCTCAGGGTCCTGGGGGCCATCCCCTTGAAATGTAATCATCAAAATAAATAGAGCCACTTTGTCTCAGTTTCTATGAGAGAATAGGAACTTAACGCCAATCCTTCCGGAGAAATGGCTGCGTACCTTGCTCCAAGTTGTAAAACTAACTATCTCCTGTTATGAAGATAAGAGAAAGTTCACTTTTCCTTTGAGTAAAGCCAATTAGCAAAAGCAGATGGCCTGTGATCTCTCCCTTGCCCCAGTTCTTAAAATACTGTTTGTTTCACAGAAGCTGAGTCCAGACTGCTTCTGTCTCTCTCCCCACTGCCAGTAAGGCTTCTTATTGCCTCCAATCCTCACCAGGACTGTTAAGTACAAATAAACAAACTGCTAATGTTATCAACACACTAAAATTTTGGAGTTTACTGAAGGTTAGAAGTTAACAAGACCTAACTATTTTAATGATATTGACAACTTAAAATAAGGTACAGTTCTAATTTTATATAGATAGGTAGATAGGTAGGTAGGTTGTTAGGTAGGTAGAGAGAGAGAGAGAGAGATCAGGCTGAAATTCTAATGACTGATATGCTGTGACAAAATATAATACTTGGTAAAATTGTGCCAGAGATAACTAGGAAGTCAGTCTTTTCCTCAAGAGTGTAACTCTAGGAAGGAGACTGGAAAAACTCAGGAGGTTATATGCATATCACCTATTGGTAACTTGTAACTTTTGGCAGGGTGTTGTTAAAAAGGTAGATTTGGGCAAGAATTGGCTGGTTTTCATTCAAAGATTCAAGAGAATGAAACATTCTTGAGGCTAAGAACCATAAATCATTGGGAAAACCATTGAGTAGTAGACCCCAAATGCTAAGAAAGAAAAGTGAAAAATGCTTTAAGAAACAAAGGTGCCTTAAGAACTCTTAGTTTAAAATGGGGACTGAATTCTATAGCAAGCATAGGAATAAGTAAAAATAAACATGTTGCTTTCATTCCCATACCTCAGACAATTTCAAGGTAGTCATAGTTGAATAAATTGAGAGAGAATGAGAAAAAGAGAGACAGAGAGAGAGAGAGAGACCAATGGACCAAAAAGTAGAATTGATTCTAAACAAGGAATCTGCCCTGTTGCCAGGAAAGGGCTTCAGGACAGTGAACCCTGTAGGAGTCCATTTGTGGTAAGTGTCCACTAATTATTAAGTTTTTCTGATTTTCTTTTTTCAGAATGAGAGTATTTACTGCTCTTATCCTTATTTCACCCATTGTTTTACATGTTGCTGTATTAGCCCATTTTCACGCTGCTTATAAAGACATAGCCAAGACTGGGTAATTTATAAAGAAAAAGGTTTAATGGACTCACAGTTCCACGTGGCTGGGGGAGCCTCATAATCATGGGGGGAAGTGAAAGCCACAACTTACATGGTGGCAGCAAGAGAGAATGAGAACCAAGAAAAAGGGGTTTCTGCTTATAAAACCATCAGATCTCGTGAGACTTATTCACCACCACAAGAACAGTATGGGGGAAACCACCCCAGTGACTCAGTTATCTCCCACTGGGTCCCTCCTACAACATGTGGGAGTTATGAAGCTACAACTCAAGATGAGACAGTTACTAGTGGAGCTTTGGCTAGTCTCCTTTGGGAAGGAACTGGTTGTGTTCATTTTATAGGCAGAAAGATTCACATAGATATTTGGTGCCTCGAGGGACTGTCAGTGGCAGACAACTAGCTGTTCATCAAGATCATATTCCTCTTTTCTTTGGGCATACAGCAGATTCCCAGGTGTATATGAAAGGCGTTCCACTTCATAATAGGTAAGAGTAACTTAGCCCATTAAATATCCTTCAAAATAGCATCTTTGTGCTTTTCAACTCCTTTTACTTTATGTAGTATGGATGCCTGAATTTCTGGTGAAGTAGGAATTGAATACAGGAGAGCTGCTGTGAGTATGGATCCTGAATAGTTGTATGTAGCGGAGCTGTTCTGTTAACTCTGCACCCACTCTTGACTAATATATGAGTAAGAAATAAACTATTATGTTATACTACTGCAATATTTAGATTACATGCTTCTAGAGCCAGCCCTCCCTTAACCAATATACCTATAATGACTATTTTTCTATGTAGTGAATAAGGATTTTACATAGAAATAAGTGACTTTTTATATTTAAATCATTTTACTCACATTTTCTTACTTAATCCTCATAGCAAGTTTAAGAGAGGAAGATCTCTATTTTTTCAATGAATATATTAAAACCAAGAGAACTTTTATTGCAGGACCAGAAAATGGCAGACCTAGAGGTGAACTGAGATTTTAGAATTCATGATGCTTTTAGTACTGCTCTGAACAAACATAGCTGTGGTTGATTGTACAAGAAAAGAGCACATTCAAATAAAAGTGAAAGAAATTCCATTTTTCCATTTTTTCAAAAGTATAGGTGTCTTGCACCATTTTATTCCTGTACAATGTGTCATTTACTCACACTAATGATACTTTTCTATATGATTGACATTCACAACATTCACTTAGATGATTTACAATTTTTAACTTATTAAGCAAAGTAATGTCCCCATTTTCAAGTATTGCACTTGGATTCCCCCATCTGAAATGATCCTAATAGTGACACTTCTTACCTGTAAGAAATGATGCTTTTACACAGTAGCTTGTAACGGTCAACAGAGTTGGCCAATTCATCAAAGAAGAAAAGGAAACAACAGCACAGTCAATACAGTACATGCATTTTTTTAAGCGACGACTTCAGTGATGCCAGGAATTCATGTGATGCCGATGTACTTTGTGTGTGACGGGGAACTGTAAGCCACAAATCTGTGCCTACTCAAGCATTTGCCTAGTGTGCTGTTCAGCCAAAGTTTGTGATCATACTTCATTGGAACTTCACCCACTGGATTTGTCTTTTCAGAAATGGCTACATTCTAACTCCCAAGGCTCCATTTTAGTTAAAGCCAAGTTTCCTTTCCGCCAGTACTCCTCTGCGCTTCATCTGTATTTCACTATTTTATGGAATGCATTTAATATTATTCCATGCTTTGCTTACCCAGTTTGAATTCTTTTTGAATAATTTCAGAAGCAAAGCTCATACCTGGCCATTTTCAGGCTTTTCACATTTAGGCAGGATGTTTTCTGAGACACGTGTAACTGCCAATAACAGCTAAAAATGGGTGAACTAAAATTAGAGCTAGTTTGATTTAAGATTCAATAGTGTTTAATATATAAAATAGAAAAATACTATTCAGGCGAGCCCCTCCTATGTACTTGTCAGTATGTGACATCTTCTAGAAGTCATATAATGGGACTAACATAATATATTGTATTTTAGAAAGCACATAAGCTAATTTTTAAAAGCGTAGAAGAGCTTAATTACATATAAATACTTGGTGAGCATTATTTCAAAGATAACAGTATTCCAAAAATATTTTAGGACATATAAACGTTACTATTCTTGTTTGTCATTGTATAATCCAGTAGTAAGTGGGTTTTTATGATATGCAAGTCACTGTTTCCAACATTTTCTTTGTACGCATACACACACACACACACACAAAAACAGTTATGATGCCTCTGATTTTAAACTAACAAAGAAGTCCAGATCAAACTGGATCAAATTGTAAAGAGAATTTATAATTACCTTTACTGAAAAGTCCAGTTGGGTCAAAAAGAACCCTGGCCTTGCTTTTATAGGGATCTCTAGACTCTATTTTTGTGTGGATTTCAACTTTGCACTAGCTTTGTGAGATATCTTCAAGCAACAGCTAGCACTCTCATCTCCTTAGCCAGTTGGGGAAAAAGAGACACTCGTACCCTGTGCAACATCAAACTGGGCTTCATGCTGATGTGACCCTCACTAAACACATGACACACACACACCTGCATGCATGTGCGAGTGCGCGCGCGTGCACACACACACACACACACACACCAGTGGCCAAGATTACATGTACTTATTGTAATCTTATTCGCTTATTGGCTTAGATTACATGTACTAATCACTGTATAAAGGGAGTAGTGATTGACACCATTGGATTAGACCAATCAATCTCACTGTTGGGGTCAGAGAGGGTCAATCCAATCCACACTGTGTGACTGCTAAAACTGAGGAAAGAACTAAAAAATGAGAGGAAGCAATAAAATGCCAGCTCTGCAAGGTACTGCTATTATATGATTTTACTGATGAGAATTTGAAATTCAGCAAGTTCAAATGATTTGCCCAGGCAGTAAGTTTCAGTGCTGGGTCATGAAACTAAGATTGCCTTCAAAGACTACACTATCAATCAAGACTACACTATTAGTCATTCTTTCTTTTAATTTTCTCTTACTTTATGTGCTAATCAGAAAAAAAGAAATAACAAATTAAATACAATGCTGTTTTTCCATGTATTGTACCTTATTTTCCCTGTCTTGTAGGTTTTGGTGAAGAATAAAATGGATCAGTTGAAAATGTCATATGAGTAAAGTATAAATACTTGATGAATGATATTGGGATTCTATTTAATAACATAAACCATTCCAAGATCCTAATACAGTAGCATTTTTCTGATTAATTGGTGTTTAAAATAATTGATAATAATAGCAAACAATTCTATAGAATTTAGTAGCTGCTAGGCTCTCTTCTACATTCTTTACACTTATCAGGTCATTTAATTCTCATCATATGACTATGAAATAGTATGCTAGTTATGGCACAAGCATAGGTCAAGCTGCTAACAGAAAGAGAAAAAAAGTAAGTTCCTAGAGAATATAGAAGTGTATCTTCCACTTGATTTGTAGTTCGTGGTAGGAATACAAGCTCCACTCTATCATCACCCAGGGTCTAGGACTAGTATAAGGATTCTGTCATTCTCGACACGAAGCTTCCACCTCTGGCTCCAGTGCAGCTGCAGCAGTTATTGCTAATTAGTAACTAAAGATAAGGGGCAATCAGAGAGGAGCCAAGCTAGGTTTCTTAAGGGGGAATCTAGAAATAACACCCATTACTTTTCATACCTACTGATGGGAATTCAGACACATGGCCACACTTGGTTGCAAGAGCGGCTGGGAATTCAACTCTGCAGGATGTCCACATGACTCTAAAACTCACAAGTTTCTGCTACTGAAAGGAAGAAAGGGAACATAAGCATTTTAAAACAGAAAATTTTAGCACAGGCAAGTTCAGTGGTAGAGCCAGGATTAATCCAAGGTAGTGTAGCTTCAGAGATTGTGGTCTTCGTCACCAGGCAGTGTTGCCTACAATAAAAATTTTGAATATACTATATACGAAAGAATTTTTCCAAAAAAATCTGTCTTTTCTCTTAAATGTACCAGTTGCTCCGGTTTGGTCTCAGAAACTTTTTTCCAAGAATTTTAGGGAATGATTGGTACTTCTTTATTCCTTTGAAAATCTGATAGATAGATAGATACAGATAAATAGAGATAGATATCTATATGAATATCTGTAATATTTATAGGTATATCTATGTCTATTTAGATTTTATATATCTCTCTATATAGATCTTATTTATCTGTGAATAAAATAAGTATCTTATAAAAGCTTAGGTTTCCTTATTCTGTTGACATCTTAAAAATAGATTTCTTTAGCTTTTCAAACCCTTTATTTTTAAAACTGCATTGTTGCAAGTTGAAGTTTACTAAATGTATAACAGACACAAGAAAATAAGTAGGTTAGAGTTCTTCCTTATAATGTGTTTATTGTTGAACATTTAGAATTTCTTATAGACTGCTAAATCTACAAGCAATAAAACCACCTGACATAGTGTTAATTTTCCATTCTCCCACTCCCAATACTGAACTATTAATAACCGAGAAAGCATCATATGACTAAAAACTGGAGTCACATTACTGCCTGCACTATATTTGATGATGGGGGTCACTGCACCCTTATCTGACTTACACACATAAGGGAGAGATGGTGAACTGATCACGACTAACTTCTGTGACATTATAGATGATGGTTGCATGTTCAAGAAAAATATTTGAATATCAAGACAATGCAGTTTCCAAATATAATTTATCATAGAGGTCAGCTTCCTTAATAAATTATGAGTAATGGCCCTGAAAACTCACCTTTTATGGTTTATAGCAATGCTACATGTTACACTCTACCTAAGGTTATCAGATTATCTGGTGCACTGATATGCAACAGAAGATCATGTAAGACATTTTTAAGTCTCAATCTAATTTCTGCTGGTTATTTCACTTCATGATTTAGTAAAGAATTAGTGGCTCTTGAATGTAGTGTCAAATAAATAAATCAGTTTTCAAATGACATTATTTCCACACTTAAACCACTGGTAGTCATTCATTCTTCCAGCCATTGATGCATTTTGCCAATCCTTGTGCATTAATTAGTATGTCTCTTGTATAAGGTATGAAAAAGAAAATCAAGGCACACGCACTGTTCTTGAAGGATTTAAAATTATTTTCAGATATAAGATAAATATCTTATAAATTAAATAAATCTAAAAGTTATATAATTTACTATACAATTAAAGCACATTTTATTTTTATAGCAAACCAAAAAAAGATGATTGCTGTTTGGCATTTTTAGAGAATGATTTCAGGAGATGGTAGGAATATATTTGATATATTGTAAAAAAATGATTGAGGAGATAAAGGAAATGGGAGTGGGCATTAAAGGAAGAATCCCTGAGCAATATCACAAGAGTAGGAAATATAGCAAATTTTGTTGAAAAATGAGTGAATAGAAAAGCAGTCTGCAATGGAGGCTTCTGCTATGAGACGGGAGGCAGCATGCGTGGCAAAGCCATTTGTAACAGGAAGGAAGAGATTTGAAGAGCCTGGGTAACATATGGATGTTCTCAGATTTTCCCCTGAAAACTCTCATGAAAATGTATTGAGACTCCAGCTTTGTATTTGTATTTGACTCCAGCTTTGGCAGAGCTTTTACCCAAATATTATATTATGTCTGTTTCTTTTATGTTTGGAGTAAATCTAACTGTACAATTTTATGAACATTTGTAGTTATGGCTTTCAATTTCTCATTTCAGAAGAACCTTAATGGATCTCTTCTTTACCAAAAGATATGAGCATTATAAGAGCTGGCAGGGTATTTTTTTAGTTAGTAATGTTATTACTTTTAGATTTGTTATTTATTTTAAAAATCTTTCTTGAGATATAATTGACATTCCATGAAATGTGCCCACTTAAAGTGTATTTTATAATGGTTTTAGTCTAATCACAGAGTTGTACAACCGTCATTACTCTTTCTTTTTCCCCATTCCCACCCTCCCCCAGCCCTAAACAGTCACATTTCTACTTTCTGTCTCTATAGATTTACCTACTCTGAACTTTCCATAGAAAATAAATCATATAATACATGGTCTTCTATGACTACCTTTTCAAGATTCTTTCATATTGTAAAATGGAGCAGTGCTTCCCCCTTTGTTATTGCAAAAATGATATTTTCTTGTAGAAATATGATACATTTTGTTTATTCATTTATTGGTTGATGGGCATTTGGGTTGTTTTCATTTTTTGGTTATTGTGAACAATGCTACCATGAACATTTGTGTACAAGTTTTTGCATGGACATGTTTTTGGTTTTTGGATATGTGGCTAGAAGCAGATTTGCTGGGTCATATAGGAATTCCTATATTTAACATCTAGTTTTCCAACACGAATGTTGCATTTCACTTTCCCATTCTCTGTGCATGAGGGTATTTCTCTACATCCTTGACAACACTTGCTATTTTCAATTACTATTGTTAGAGCTATCCCAAGTAGGTATGAAGTAATATCTCCTTGATTTCTATTTGCAATTCATGTAAGGGTAATGATGTTAAGCCCACTTTTCTGTGATGATTGACCATTTATATAGCTTTTTTTTTTTTTTTTGAAAAATGTGTGTTAAAATCCTTTGCACATTTAAATTTGGGGGTTGTATTTTTTTTTTTTTATTTCCCAGTGTCCTGTTGTCAACATCATTTGTTGAAAATACTATTCTTTCACCCATTAAATTGTCTTGGCATCCTTGTTGAAAATCAATTGACCATAAATGTATGAATTTCTTTTTGGACTTTCAATTCAATTTCTTTAACCTATGTGCTTATCCATATGCCAATACCATGTAATCATAATTATTGTAGCTTTTTAGTAACTTTTTAAATCAGTAAGCATGAGTTTTCCAATTCTGTTTTCTTGTCAAGATTGTTGTGGCAATCATGAGTCTCTTTTATTTTCATATGAATTTTAAGATCAGCTTGTAAATTTGAAAAAAGCCAACTGAAATCTTGATAGGGATTACACTAAATCTCTAAATAACTTTGGAAAGTATTGCCATCTGTGGTAGGCAATAATAGTCCACCAAATATTTTTATATCCTGGTCCCCAGAAACTATGGATATATTATGTTATATAGCAAAGGGAAATTAAGGTTGCTAATTAGCTGGCATTAAATAGGGAAATTTATCTGGATTATTGAGGTGGGCCACTGTAAACAGGAGTGATCCTAAACTTAGTGAGGGAGTCAGAAGAGTCAGTGTCAGAGCAATGGGATACAAGAAAGATTTGGCCAGACATTGTTGGTTTTGAAGATGGACAGGTCCATAAGCCAAGGACTGTAGGCAGTCTCTAGAAACTGTAAAAGAAGAAAAAGCAACTTATCTCTTGGAGTCTTCAGAAAGGAATGCTGCCTAATTTGCATCTTGATGTTAGCCTGATGAGAATCATTTTGGACTTCTAACCTCCTTAATTTATGGAACTTTTTTATACCATCAATAGTAATTGAATATGCCACTTTAATAATAATGCACTTTCCAAGTCATGAATGTGGGATTATGTCTACATTTGTTGGTCTCATTATTGAGCTTTCTTTCAGTGATGTTTTCTAGTTTTCAGTGTACAAGTCTTTTACTTCTTTATTAAAATTTATTTCTAATAATTGTATTATTCTTTATGTTAGTATAATTACAATTGTTTTCTTAATTTCAGCTTTGGATTGTTTATTACCAGTGTATGGAAATAAAATTGATTTATGTCTATTTATCTATATTCTATAACCTTGCTTAACTTACTTATTAGCTCTAGATTTTATTTGTGAATTTTTTTAGGATTTTCTATAAGATCTCAGATTGAGGAACACTCCACAAAATAACTAGCCATTAATCTTGAAGTGTGTTAAGACCATAAGTTAAAACAAGACTCAAAAATTCCTCTATAGTAAAGGAAACTAAGGAGTCATGATAATTAAATGTAATGTATGATTCTGCATTGGATCCTGAGCTACAGAAAGGTCATTAATGGAACACTCACCAAAATGTGAACAGTTATTTAGATTAGGTAGTAGTATTGTATTGTTGTTAATCTCTTGGTTTTGATCATTGTAATGTGGGTTAATGGGATGATAATATTTGGGGAAGCTGGGTAAAGGGTACATGGGAATTCTTGGCACATTTATAGCAACTTTTTAAAAATAAATCTGAGATTATTTAAACAAAAGTTAAAAATGAAACAGAATTAATTTTCTGAAAAAATATATATACACACACACACACACATACACACACATATATATATATTTTGAGATGGAGTCTCGCTATGTTGCCCAGGCTGGAGTGTAATGGCACTATCTAAGCTCACTGCAACCTCTGCCTTCCAGGTTCAAGCGATTCTCCTGTCTCAGCCTCCCAAGTAGCTGGGATTACAGGCATGCACCACCACACCTGGCTAATTTTTGAATTTTTAGTAGAGACGGGGTTTCACGATGTTGTCCAGGCTGGTCTGGAACTCCTAACCTCAGGTGATCTGCCCACCTGAGCCTCCCAAAGTGTTGGGATCCAGGCGTGAGCCACTGCGCCTGGCCGAAATGATATTCTTTCCTTTTGTCCTGCAATCTTTCCCCACTACATTGATATTGTATCTTTGTGCTATGCACTGGGTGGAAAATGACAATTAATGTTCATAGGTGCTTAGAAAAAAACTCATAATTTGGTAGAGGAAAGAGATACTAAATGTATAAATAAAGAATGTTTTGAAAATCCTAAAATAGAAATACGTTTTACTTTGGTTTTCATGGCCCAGGAATTTCATATGATCTTCTCATGCTTTCAAAACAAATATCAGATAAACAACTACCTTTTCCTGTTTAAACCCACATTGTACATATTCCTGGTTTGAGCAAAACTTACTTTCTCTTAAATTTCTTTTTCCCTTTCTGTATTTCAACTTTCATGCCAACATACATGCAAACACACATACACACACACATACACACAAACACACACACCATTTGTCCTTTAGAAATATATTTCCCCTTTCTCTACTGCAAATCATACTGTTCCCGTCCAGATGATCTTTAAAACTAACACATTCCTTGAAGCTTTCTCACGAACAGTCTGAAAGACAATTAGGAAACATTCTCACCCTTCTGAATAACAACAATTATATGATAAGAGATGAGAAAGTTTTAGATAGCAATGGGTATATATGTATCCACATGCATCTTTATGATTTTTGCATATAAATGGCTTTACGGTACTTTGATTCTTGTCTTACAAGTAAGACAAAACCTAAATTGCTGTGGAACATTCCACATGAGGAAAACAATATGACAAACTCCGCATTTTAATTATAGGAGTGATGTCTCTTATTCATTACATTTTGAAAAATTTTAAAACATAGCTATTGTTATTTGTAGGCAAAATAGTTGCGGCTACCTGCATTTGAAAGTCAGCTCCCTTGCTTACTAAAATATATGTGATACTAGTGTAAATTATACTTTTGGAATTTGAAAGTTTAATCTCATGGAGAAAAATGAACATTATTTTTTAAAAGAAAGAGTAGAGATTGCTAAACTATTAACATGAAAATGTTAACACATATTTGGAAAGTTGAAATAATGCAGAAATTCATTCATAAGCTCTTATAGTATCCCCTAAGCTAAACTTTTTATATGTTATTTTAGAAATAATTTATAATTTAGAAATAATTTATAATTTCTTACTAGTGACAAACTTTTGTCTTTTCTAACTAAAATATTTTAGCTATAACAAAAATTTAATGCTAGTGTTCTAGAGTATTGAGCCAGCTATTTAGAAACATTTTATTTTTAAAATATTTACTCAGTAAACAATTATTAAAAGCACTCAGATTGCACTAACATTGAAAACCTTGAGTATGAAATCATGACTTATATTCACACATATAAAATGTGTGACTCTGGACAGACTTCACAAATTTTATTTAGTGCAATTCAATCAAAAAGCCAAAGTCAACTGCTTAGATACATGTGTGATGTGTGGATTTCTCTCTTGGCCAACAAACTGTTACATTTAACTATAAGGGTTTGAATAAACAACTGTAATTTGGAATAAGAGCCAAGCCGCTGTGTTTCCCTTGAGTGGGGTTCTTGGCCCTCATTCAGAGAGCCCAGAGCAGCCTGTCACTGGTGAAAGGAAGCAGAAAGGGTAAGTGGCTCAGAGGCAGACCTGGTTGGTGTGGGCCTTGGAAGTGTGGATGTGAAAACTAAAATAGGCATTGCAAATAGCTGGATTAATGTGCCACTTTGGTTGCTAAGCTTACCATCTGTGTTGTGTAGTTTTTGACTTTTAATCTGAACTAATGGGAAATCAGAGCAAATATGATAACTCCTTGGAAGTGGATCATCTCCTCTAATCACCTAACTTTGTATTTCATTAACAAACAAGATTTTTGTTTTGTTTTTAATTAGTCAGAAAGTAGCAGTTTGTTTTTATTTGTTTTCACTCCTTGCTTTACTATCTACACAAGAAGTTTTACCTTCTTTTCTTAAAAAAAGTTTGTATTTTATCATGGTATGAATGCACATGAGACTACCTTCTTTACAAATTTTTAAGCACACAATAGAGTATAGTTGACTATAGGTATAACATTGTTCACCAGAATGTTAAAACTTATTCATCTTGCTTCACTAAAATTGATGCCCATTTGTTAGTAACTCCCTGCTTTCCCCTCCCACCAGCCCCTGGCAATCACCATTCTGCTTTTTTGAGTCTATGTATATGGCTATTTCAGATATCTCATCTAAATGGAATAATTCAGCATTTGTCTTTCTTTGACTGGCTTATTTCATTTAGCATAATGTCCTCAAGTTTCATTCGTGTTGATGCTTACTACAGAATTTTATTCTTTTTTAATGCTAAGTAGTACTTCATTATATCTTTATACCATATTTTCTTTATCCATTTATCTCCTAATTGGCAGTTAGGTTGTTTCTTCCTCTTGTCTGCTGGCAATCATGCTGTAATAAATGACTTTTTTAGAAAGACACAAAGAGTTATAATTTATATGGAACCACGAAAGCTTCTACACGTCGAATTAAACAACAGAGTGAACAGGCAACCTATGGAATGAGAGAAATGTCTACAAAGCATATATTTGGCAATGGGTTAATATATGAAATATATAAAGAACTCACACAAATCAATAGCCAAAAACCAACTGATAGTCCAATTACACCATGATCCAAGGAGTTGAATAGACATTTCTCCAAAGTAAACATGCAAATGGCCAATAGATATATGAGAAAATGTGCAACATTATGAATCATCAGGGAAATGCAAATGAAAATCATGGGATATAACCTCACATGTGTCAGGATGGCCATTGTAACACAACAACAACAGTTTCTGTCTCGTGCCAAGACAGAAATTCACACATCAAAACAAGCAGTTGATGTGGGTCCTTGGATTGAATTACATTAAGTAAAACCTGTGAAGTCTGTGCAGAAGTGGTGAGGATGTGGAGAAACTGGAACTCTTGCGCAGTATTTGTGTAAAGGCAGAATGATGCAGTCCCTGTTGAAAACATTGTGGAGGCACCTTAAAAATGTTTAAATAGAATTACAATATAATCCAACAGTTTCATTTTGTTGGTATTTTTCCAAAATAACCGAAACCAGGATCTTGAAGATATATTAGTGTTACTTCCCTTCTTTTTCATTTGAAAACTTATTGCATCTATAGAGGTGTTTCTCATCTTGAACTGAACATAGAGCATGTGTTTGTGGCTTCCACTGGCCACTTCAGAGAAACAGCAATGCTATAAAATACCTTTCTAAATAAACTAAGTACAAAGATATACTTTATTTTATAATTTACTGAACGAATTGAAGTAACCTGTGTTTGTTCTTATATTCATTTATAAGTCTCAAATGGGTTTTTAGAGTAATTTTAAACAACTTAAAGTGTCAATATTATTTTGAACAAGTTTCAGTTACCTGTTATGAACGCATAGATAAAATGATCAGAACTTTGAGATGCCACACTTAGAAGTTAAAGAATATGGTGTTACACTCATTATGTACTTTTTCTTTGTCTTTCACCTGCTGTTCCAGAAAGAAAAGACTGTAAAGTGCTTGAGAAAATAGCTTGTTCCTTGTTTAAAGAAAAGAGAAGTTACCTAGATTAACTTTAGACCCTTGGAACAACATTGAAGAGTATGCAGACAAATCAAAACCCTACAAAAATTTCAGCAGCACATTTAATACTTTTTCAGTGATGAATTCAAAACAAGGAAATATCAGCACTAGATTTTATGTTCAATCTTTAAAACAAATATTTGCCATGCTGATCTTATTTAATAAGTGGATTTATTTAGAAACAAATGGCTGTGGATACATGCTAATTGTGAGATTGTCTTTGAGGTTACTCTTACTAACCCTAGGATTGTGAAGAAAAGCACAGCACTTTTCCTTATTTGAAGCAAACTCATATACATCAGTAACTATTCATATCTTCTTTTAGTGCTAAAAAATAGTAAGGAAAAAGAATAGACTGATAATGACTGTAGGCCATCATTTGGTGGTTTAAAAAAATGTTATGCTTCTTGTTATAATCTCAGAGAAAGTTTCATATGTCTTCGGCACTTAAAGAACAAGGTACCAGAATCAATTTCCAATGAGGCTAATAATTGAGAAGGGTTGATGATGATAATGATAGTGTAGTTACAAATCTTTTCAAATTCTGTGCCATTTTTGTAGCCATAAGAAATCACATATCACTGACAAGTTATAGTTCTCTATATACTTCCTTGATTTTATTTCATCTCACTGAGAGATGATTATTATACATGCATACGAAATCTTATTCCTATGTTATAAAAGGATTTTATGCATACAAATATAAGGAAGGGAAATGTAGCCTCAGAAGAAAAGAAATGGAGCATACTCCACATCTTAACATAAATGCTGATGTAAAAATGAAATACTCACATTTCTAATGACAGATTCAACCATTAATAGGTTGGAACAAGTATTAGCTGATCATGTAGTACTTTTCTTTGGTGTCTTGATGAAGGTTGACATTTTTGACATTAAGGGTTAATTAGTTGCCACTCAGAATGAGGTCACAAATGGCTAATTGCACCTTCAGCTAGGTAATTACTGTCATGTATCAAATTCTCATTCCATGTAATTATACAGGAATCAGGTGCTCTGACTGCTCAACTAGGGATACGTTTGCCTTCCAAGTCCTCTCTGTGGGAATTCTGAAGTTTTACATAGGAGCTGAATTCACTTGCAATTTGACCTGATGACTAATTTGATATGCAGAAGATTCCATGCCACTCTTGAAAATCATGGTCTTAAGGATGTCATCCAGTTCCACTTTAATGTTTCTGGCTTCTATGATTCTGTAATTTTGCTGCTGTCAGCTCCTATATTCCTGCTAGGAGATTAGATATTCATTAAATTCATCTGGGTTATTTCAAACCTTCATCTTCTTTCCCCAAAATAACTGCTGAAGGCTAGCTTATCATCAACATTTACAAAAATGGCTGGATGCCTCTTAAGTAAAGAATCAGGGGCAGGGCACAGGTATATAAAATAACGATTTCTCTGGCAGTGATCCTGTATGCATTGGGGCTGACCAGTGCCTTGGTCTTGCATCGCTGCTCACATAAAAATGAAGTAGTTCAGGCATTTTACAAGGAGGAGGACATAATACTTTTAAATTTATGTCTCCCCTCACATCACTGGACTATCCTCCTGGGGTAGACTGGAAAATACATTTTCCTGGCTCTCAAAGGACATACTATAGGAGATTAATTTAGCTGTGTATATATTCTCTAATCTGATGCAGCAGTCAATATTAACAGTCAGAGACTTTAGGTTCTGCACTAATAGGTGTTACTCCCTCATTAACCAGGTAGTTTAAAGATCCCACGGGGCAATGGAAGCCTGAAGTTTATAGGTAGGTCAATCAGCACCTTTTTCTATCTTGAAGAGAAAATAAGCCTTTATTCAATACAGTTAATGATTTTACACACACACACACAACGTATATATGTGTATGTGCAAAATTTTAATGTGCCATATAAAGGTTTACTTGCATTTTGTAATTAAAATAGTTGAATATGTGATATTTGGAGTGTGTACAGTTACACTTTGTACGTTGGAAAGTCAAACACAATTATACTTACTGCATGCAGCTGACTTATAAGAATATAATATGTTCTCTGAAATTAATCATTCATTTCCAATTCAGACCTTATATGAACAAAACTCATATGGAACATATTGACAGTCTCAAAAGCATATTTCAATTTTTTTTCTATGGGAACATAAAATATAATTAGTTTATCTCTTTCTTTTTAATAGCCACACACACAATAATTAACATATGTATAGTGTTTTTTAGAGTTTACAAAGTGATTTCAAATGTTATCTCATTTAATTATCACTATCAACCTGGGAGGAAGGTCTTTTGCAGATGAGATATATAGTAAGAAGGTGACAGTCTAGTTTTTGGTCTCCAAATCCCTATTGTTTTTTTACTATGGGAAACTAATCATTTTTAGCTATAATAGACATAGAATGTTTTAAAAGTCCTGATCTAATATAATTGTCAGTTTCAATATGCATTTACTGTATAAAAATGTTATAATTTCGTTATTTTTAATTTAGTATCAATGAAATTTATTCTAAATATTAAACATTCAACTATAGAGATAAATAATTTTTAGATGATGCTCCTTTTCTGATCAAACAGAAGAAACATATATATATAGTCTATAACTTAAACTGTAGTACATAGGGAAAGATGCCACTTAATTGGACCACTTGAGGACAAATACCAACATCAAACTTGAAGTAAAATTTATCAACTTCTCATCACAGCCACTAGCACCACTGAATTGCTAGCACACAGGAATGGAAACTTGGAAGTTAATTTTAAGACTTCCTGAAGCTTATATTTTAGTAGGAGAAACAGACATTAAAAAATACATTGTTCAATTAATTATTTAGGCATGATTGCAAAAAGCACTCCAGAAAAGAGTTGAGTGGTAATAAGAGGTCACACAGAAGAGATGGGAGATTAGCCTGGGAAATCAACGAGAAAGACACACCTCACCTGAGATCTGAAGGGCGACTGGATGAAAGTAGTTAGGTCAATGTGGAGACAAACTTTCTAGGCCAGGGAAACAGCAGATACAAAAGCCTGCAGTAGGAAACAGCATAGAGCTGACTAAAAAGGCAGGAGTGCAGAATCAGGGAAAGAGTGGCCACAGACGAAGCATGTAAGTTGGTATGGATTACATCTTTTAGGCCACAAGTTATTTGGAGAATTTTGAATTTTATTCAAAACTTACTAGAAACCAGTTGATTACTTATAAGTAGAGACACATAACCGCGTCTATCTGTCTGTCTATCTGTCTGTCTGTCTATCTATCTATCTATCTATCTATCTATCTATCTATCTATATTGAGATGGAGTTTTGCTTTTATTGCCCAGGTTGGAGTGCAGTGGCTTGATCTCAGCTCACTGCAACCACTGCCTCACCGGTTTCATCATGTAGGGCAGACTGGTCTCGAACTTCTGACCTCAGGTGATCTGCCTGCCTCTGCCTCCCAAAGTGCTGGGATTACAGGCTTGACCCACTGTGCCCAGTCTGTGTCCATATTTTTAAAGGACGATTCTAGTTACAGTGTTGAGAAAGGATTGCAGTGAAAATTCAGCCATAGAGCTATTTCTATAATCCAGAGGAGAGGGTATGGTGGATACAAGAAAGGAGATGACCAACAGGGAAAAGGGGATAATAGCATTACTTAAGAGGTGGATTCAGCAGGACTTGCTGATCAATTAGATGTGGAGAAGTGAGGGGGTAAGAGCGTTCTAAGCAGTCTCTCAAGTTCCAGGCCGTGGAACTGGGCAGAAGATAGTGTCACTCAATGAAATACAGCATGTTCAGGAAGAACTAGGTCCATGTTGGTTAGTGGTGGAAAGGGAGATACCAAATAAAGTTCTGGATATGTTATGTTAGATTGTGAGACAGATGGTGAAGATGAGGCCTAGATAGATGTGTATGTGGAAGTGTTCAATTTTACCATTATTTTAGTAGTTTTAAATATACAAATAATTAATGAGAAATGATAAAATAATTCTTTGAATAAAACAGTAAAATATTTCACAGTTTAGGAAAAATAACATGCCTAATATCCTATAATATATGTTAGATCTATAAAAGGGTTCAATGGATCATTATGGTAACTGGAAGATAAAATGAGTTTTATTCTATTTTTATTAAATAGTCTCTTGCTCGATTGGAAGACATCTAAGATGACTAAGTCATAAACTATCAATTATTTCAAATTGTTGAAACTTCTCAAAAAAGAAACTCAAATCTAAAATAGTGTCCAAGGTTGATGGTAACCCAAGGGTTAATTGGTGCTTTTGATCTCTTTTTCTTTAAAGTTTATTGAGGTAAATTTTACTAATTATAAAATCAACTATACAAGAATACAGTTAATTATTTTTAGTACATTTACAGAGTTGTGTAAACATCACCAAAATCCAATTTTAGGACATTTCTGTCATGTAAAAGCATTTCATTATGCTATTTACAGTAATTATTATTCTCACTCCCTGACCCAGGAAACCACAGATCTGCTTTCAGTCTCTACATTTTTATTTTCCGGAAATTTTATAAAACTGAAATTATGTAATATGTAGTATATCATATCTGGCTTCTTTCTCTTAGCATGATGGTTTTGAAGTTCATTCATATTGTTCCGTTGTATTGTTGAGTTGTGTTCCAATGTGTTAGCTGACCACATTTTGTTTATTCTTCCACCATATGAATTGTTCCACCATATGAATTTTTTGTATTATTATCAATAATAGTACATTATTATCAATAATGCAAAAATAATGAACCAGATGATATATTGTACATTCACATACAAGTCTGCGTGAAAAGGTATATTTATTTCACTTGGTTAAATAACTAGTGATGGAATTGCTGAGTTCTGGGGTAAGAATATGCTATGATAAACTATCAGACTGTTTTCCAAGGTAACTTCTTTGGTTTGAATGTTTGTCTCCTCCAAAATTCATGTTGAAACATAATTGCCAATGTAATAATTTTGAGAAGTGGGACCTTGAGAGGTGATTAGGCCATGAGGACTTCACATTGTCTTAGTCCATTTCTACTATTTTAACACAACACCAGAGACTAAGTAATTTGTAATAAACAGAATGTTTATTGACTTGCCGTTCTGGAGGCTGGAAGTTTATGATTGAGGGGTCAACATCTGGTGAGGGCCTTCTTGCTGCATCAGCGCATGGTGGGAGGCAGGAGGGCAAAAAGAGGGCAAAAGAAATGGGGAAGAGTTTGAGCTCACTCATTTATAACAAACCCACTTCCTTGATAACATCATTAATTAACAAGACTCTTTGTGGCCTAATCACCTCTTAATGATCCCACATATTAATAATGTTCAAATGGCAATTAAATCTCAGCATGAATTTTTGAGGCAGCAAACATTCAAACCATAGCAATTCTCATGAGTGGACTTAATGCCTTAGTAAGAAGGCTTTTAGAGAGGGGTATCTCTCTTGGCTCTTCCAATTTTTTTTACATGAGAGGAGCAGTATGCCTCCCCTGTGGAGGATGCAGTGTTCAAGGCGCCATCTTGGAAGTGAAGAGCAGGCCCTCATCAGACACCAAACCTGCCGCCACTTTGATATTGGACATTCCAGCCTCCAGAACAGTGAGTCAATAAATTTTGTTCAGTATAAATTACCCGGTCTGTGGTCTTCTGTTATATCAGCACAAAGGAACTATGAGCGTACCTACAGCATTTTATATTCTCAGTAGTAGTGTAAGTGGGTTCCAGTTTATCTGCATCCTTACCAACCTTTAGTGTTGTCAGTGTTTTTAATTAGACAATCCCGTGGGTATAGAGTGTTATCTAATTGTGACTTTAATTTGCAGTTCCTTAGTGGCTAATAATATTGAACATATGCTTATTATTACTTATATATTTCTGGTAAAATATTCATATATTTTGCTCATTTTTAATTGTATCACTTGTCTTAATATTGAGTTTCAGTTTTTTTCATATTTTGTAAATAAATTACTGACCAAACATAAATTCACTTTTTTTCTGCCAGTTTGTGACTTGCCTTTTCTTACTTTCTCTCCCCTCCTTCCCTCCCTTTCCTTCCTTCCTTCCTTTCTTCCTTCCTCCTTCCCTCCCTTCCTCCCTTCCTTTCCTTCCTCCCTCCCTTCTCTCCACCTCTTCTTTTTTTCTTTCTTTCTTTCTTTCTTTCTTTCTTTCTTTCTTTCTTTCTTTCTTTCTTTCCTTTCTTTTCTCTTTCTTTCTTTATCTTTTCTTTCTTTCCTTTCCTTTGCTTTCCTTTTCCTTCCTTCCTTCCTTGCTTTCCTGGTTTTTCTTTCTTTCTTCTTTTTCTTTCTCTTTCTTCCCTGCCTCCCTTCCTTTCTCCCTCCCTCTTTCCCTCCCTCCCTCTTTCCCTCCCTCCCTCTTTCCCTCCCTCCCTCCCTCCTTTCCTTCCTTCCTTCCTTCCTGCCTTCTTTCCTTCCTCCCTTCCCTTTCCTTCCTCCCTCCCTCCCTCCCTCCCTCCCTCCCTCCCTCCCTTTCTTTCTTTCTTTCTTTCTTTCTTTCTTTCTTTCTTTCTTTCTTTCTTTCTTTCTTTCTTTCTTTCTTTCTTTCTTTCTTTCTTTTTCTTTCTTTCTTTCGACAAGCAAATATTTTAAATTGTCATGAAGTAAAATTATTAGTTTTTAAAAGATATTACTTTTGGAATCATCGATTTAAAATATTTGCCTAATCCAATGTCATGAAGATTTTCTTCTATAATTTATTCTGGAAATTTTGTGGTTATTTTAATTCTGTTATCCATTTTGAGTTATTTTCTGCATGTGGAATAATATATGGGTTAAGAACTTTTTTTATATGAATATTCAATTGTCCCAGCAGAGTTTGTTGAAAAGACTATGGATTCCTTATTAAATTGCCTTGGCATCTTTGTCAAAAATCAATTAATTATAACCATAAGGGTACATTTCAGTACTCAATTCCATTGCATTGATCTGTATATCTATCCTATACCAAGACCATATTGTCTAGATGTGTTGTTAGTGAACCAGGGCTCCCTGGACAAATCTAGCCCATGGATAATTTTTGTAAATAATGTTTTATTGGAACATAGTCACACACACTTATTTATGCATTGTCTATGATGGTTTTCACACTAAAATGAGAAATTTGAGTAGTTTTACAAAGACCGTATAACCCAAAAAAGCTAAAATACATACTGTTTTGTCCTTTTGGTCTTTTGGCAATACTTGATCTAGAGTCTTAGAATTTTAAAATAAATATTGAAATTAGATAGTAAAGTTTGGCAACTTTAGACCTTCCAAACATGTTTTATATACCATATTTTCTTTATCTATTCATCTGTCAATGGATACTTAGGTTGATTTCATATCTTGGCTATTATTAGTATTGCTGCAGTAAACATGGAGTGAAGATATCTTTCAACATACTAATTGTCTTTCTTTTGGATATATACTTAGCAGTGGGATTGTGGGATTATATGATAGTTCTATTTTTAGTTTTGAGAGAAACCTTCCTACTGTTTTCCACAGTGTCTGTACTAATTTACATTTCCATCAACAGTGTATGAGTTCCTATTTCTTTACATCCTTGCCAGCATTTGTTATTCTTCTGTCTTTCTGGTAATAGCCATCCTAATGGGGGTGAGATGATATCTTTGGGGTTTTTGTATTAGTTCATTCTCACGTTGCTATAATGAAATACCTGAGACTGGGTAATTTAGACAGAAAAGAGGTTCAATTGGCTCATGGTTCTGTAAGGTGTACAGGAAGCATAGCAGCTTCTAATTCTGGGGAGGCCTAAGGAAATTTACAATCATGGCAGAAGGCTACTGGGAAGCAGGCATGTCTTACGTAGCTGGAGCAGGAGGGAGGTGAGCGGGTGGGTGCCACACACTTTTAAACAACTAGATCTCACAAGAAATCACTCATGGTCATGACACAATAGCAAGGTAGAAATGCACCCCCCTGATTCAGTCACCTCCCACTACGCCCCACCTCCAACATTGGGGAATACATTTTCACATGAGATTTGGGAAAGGATGCAGATCGAAACTAGTAATGTTAATAATGTTGAGCAATTTGTCATGAACACATTGGCCATTAGTATATCTTCTTTTGAAAGATGTCTCTTTGGCTCATTTGCCCATTTTTAATCAGATTATTTTGTTTGTTGTTTGTTTGTTTCCTAAGTTGTTTGAGTCCCTCATATCTTCTGGATAATAATCTCTTCTCAGATGAGTAGCTTGCAAATATTTTCTCCCATTCTGCAGATTGCCTTTACACTTTGTCGATTGTTTCCTTTGGTGTGAAGAAGCTTTTTGGCTTTGTGTAATCCCATTTTTCTATTTTTGCATTTGTTGCTTATGCTTCTGAGATTTTCTCCATAAAATATTTGCTGAGACCAATGCCCTAAAATGTTTCTCCAATTTTTTTATTCTAGTAGTTTCAGAATTCCAGGTCTTAGATTAAATCTTTAATTCATTTTTAGTTGAGTTTTTTCTGTGGTAAGAGAGGGGTCTAGTTTTGTTCTTCTGCATATGGATATACAGTTTTCCCAGCCCTGTTTATTGAAGAAATTTTCCTTTCTCTAGTATATATTCTTGGTACCTTTCTCAAAAACGAGTTTACTGTACAGGCATGTATTTATTTCTAGGTTCTCTTCTCTTACATTGGTCGAAGTGTTTGTTTTTATATCAGTACCAAACTGTTTTGGTTACTACAGCTTTATAGCATAATCTGAAGTCTGATAATGTGATGTCTCCAAGTTTGTTCTTCTTTGCTCAGGATTGCTTTGATTATTCTGGTGTTTTGTGGTTTTATATACATTTTAGGATTTTCTTTTAATGCTTCTGTGAAGAGTGTCACTGGCATTTTCATATGGATTGCATTACAGTTGTAGATTTCTTTGGTAATACATTTTCAGAATATTAATTATTTTAATCCATAAACATGATACATTTTTCCATTTTTGTGTCCTTTCATATTTTTATCAGTATTTTACAGTTTCCCTTATAGAAACTGTTCACCTTCTAGGAATTTATTCTCAGGTATTTTTTTTTTATAGCAGTTAAATAGGATTGCTTTTTAAATTTCTTTTATCCATTAATTCTTTGTGGTTATATAGAAGCACTAATGATTTTTGTATGTTGATTTTGTATCCTGCAACTTTAATGAATTTTTTATTAGTAGTAAATATTTTTTAGTAGAGTTTTTTCTACATGTATATGATTATATCATCTGCAGAGACGACTTATTCAGCCAATCATAGAAAGATAAATATTACATTTTATTACTCAAATATGGAAGCTAAAAATGTTGACAGATATCATAGAAGTAGAGAGTAAAATGGTGATTAATAAAGGCTGGGAAGGGCAGGGGAAAGAGGGAAAGTCAAAGTTGGTAAATGGAAACAAAAGTACAGCTACATAGGAGGAATAAATTCCATTGTTCTATAGCACTATAACATGAATACAACAAACAATGATTTATTTGTATTTTTACATGCTAGAAGAGTGAATTTTGAATGCTGGCAGCACCAAGAAATGATAAATGTTTGAGGTGATGGATATGCTAATTACCCTGTTTTGTTCATTACACATTATATTCATGTATTGAAATATCACATTGCACCACATAAATGTGTACAGTTATTATGTCAACTAAAAGAATAATACAATAAGAATTGACACTAATTTTCACAACCAGAGCTTGATATAATTTATATAAAAGTTATATTCAATCTGTAGATCATTTTGGGAAGTACTGCCATTTTAACAATATCACGTTCTCATTTATGAGTGAGAAGCATTACACCATTTATGTAGATACTTTATATTTTCTTTCAATAATGTTTTGTATTTTTCAGTATATTGGCTTTTTCTTTTATTACATTTATACCTAAGTAATTAGTTATTCCTTATACTGTTAAACATTTTTCTTTTAATTTTATGTTCAGATTGTTAAATCAACTTTATATTCCAGGAATAAATGCCTCTTGATCATGGTATATGATATGGTTTGGCTATGTCCCCACCCGAATATTATCTTCAATTGTAACTCCCACAATTCCCACATGTCATAGGAGGGACCCAGTGGGAGGTAATTGAATCATGGGGGCAGGTCTCACAGTAGTGATTAAGTTGCATGAGGTCTTATGGTTTTATAAAGAGAAGTTCCCCTGCACAAGCTCTCTCTCTTTGCCTGCTGCCATCCATGTAAGATGTGACTTTCTCCTCCTTGCCTTCCACCATAATTGTGAGACCTCCCCATCCACATGGAACTATAAGCCTAATAAACCTCTTTGTCTTCCCAGTCTGAGGTATGTCTTTATAAGCAGTGTGAAAATGAACTAATACAGTACATTGGTACCAGTAGAGTGGGGCACTGCTGAAAAGATACTTGAAAATGTGGGAGTGACTTTGGAACTGAGTAACAGGCAGAGGTTTGAACAGCTTGGAGGGCTCAGAAGACAGGAAAATGTGGGAAAGTTTGGAACTCCCTAAAGACTTGTTGAATGGCTCTCCTCAAAATGCTGATAGCAGTATGGACAATAAAGTCTGGGCTGAGGTGGTCTCAGATAGAGATTAAGAACTTGCTGGGAACTGGAGCAAAGATGACTCTTGTTATGTTTTAGCAAAGAGAGTGGTAGCATTTTGTCCCTGCCCTAGAGATTTGTGGAACTTTTAACTTGAGAGAGATGATTTAGGGTATCTGGAGAATAAAACTTATAAGAAGCAAAGCATTTAAGAGGCAACTTGGGTGCTGTTAAAGGCGTTCAGTTTTATAAGAGAAGCAGAGCACAAAAGTTGGGAAACTTTGCAGTCTAGCAATGCAATAGAAAAGAAAATCTCATTTTCTGAGGTGAAATTAAAGCTGGCTGCAGAAATTTGCATGTTACAAGGAGTCAAATGTTAATCCCCAAAACAATGGGGAAAATGCCTCCAGGCGTCTGTGAAGACGTCTGTGAAGACTCCAGAGGTCTTCACAGCAGGTGCTCCTATCACAGGCCCAGAAGTCCAGGAGGAAAAAGGGGTTTCATGGGCCAGGTCTAGGGTCCCCATACTGTGTGCAGCCTACGGATTTGATGCCCTCTATCCCAGCTGCTCCAGCCATGGTTGAAAGGAGCCAACATACAGCTTGGGCTGTAGCTTCAGAGGGTAGAAGCCCTTGTGGTAGAGCCCAAACCTTGCCAGATTCCATGTTTTGTTGAGCCTGCAGGTGCACAGAAGTCAAGAATTGAGGTTTGGGAACCTCCGCCTAGATTTCAGAAGCTGTATGGAAATGCCTGGATACCCAGGCAGTTTGCTGCAGGGCCAGGTCCCTCATGGAGAACCTCTGCTAGGGCAGTGCAGAAGGGATATGTGGGGTTGAAGCCCCCCCATAGAGTCCCTAGTGGGGCACTACCTAGTGAGCTGTGAGAAGAGGACCACGGTCCTCCAGACCCCAGAATGGTAGATTCACCAACAGCCGGCACCATCCACCTGGAAAAGCCACAGACACTCAACGCCAGCCCATGAAAGCAGTGGGGAGGAGACTGTACCTTGCAAAGCCACAGGAGCAGAGCTGCCCAAGACCATGGGAACCCACCTCTTGCATCAGCATGACTTAGATGTGAGACAGGGAGTCAAAGGAGATCATTTGGGAACTTTAAGATTTGGCTGTCCTGCTGGATTTTGGACTTGTAATGGGTCTGTAGCCCCTCTGTTTTGGCCAATTTATCCCATTTGGAACTGCTGTATTTACCCAATGCCTGTATGCCCCTGTATCTAGGAAGTAACTAACTTGCTTTTGATTTTACAGGCTCATAGGTGGAAGGGACTTGCCTTGTCTCAGATGAGACTTTGGACTATGGACTTTTGAGTTAATGCTGAAATGAGTTAAGACTTTGGGGGGGGGGGGTCTGTTGGAAAGGCATGATTGGTTTTGAAATGTAAGGATATGAGATTGGGAGGGGCCAGGGGAAAAATGATATGGTTTGGCTCTGTGTCCCCACCCAAATGTCATCTTGAATTGTAACTCTTACAATTCCTATGTGTCATGGAAGGGACCCAGTGGGAGGTAATTGAATCATGGGGGCAGATCTTTCTCATGCTATTCTCATGATAATGAATAAGTCTCATGAGATTTGATGGTTTTGTAAAAAAGAGTTGCAATGTACAAGCTCTCTCTATTTGCCTGCCGCCATCCATTTAAGATGTGACTTGCGCCTCCTTGCCTTCTACCATGATTGTGAGGCCTCCCCATCCATGTAGAACTGTAAGTCTATTAAACCTCTTTTTCTTCCCAGTCTCAGGAATGTCTTTATCAGCTGTGTGAAAATTTCATAATACAGTGTATAATCTTTTTCTTTGCTGTTGCACTGATTTAATACTATTTAGTTAAGAATTATGGTGTCTATGTTCATGAAGGACATTGGTTTCTTCTCTATTTATCTTTAGCTTTGCTATCACAATGTTTTAGTTTGCTACTGCTGCCATAACAAGTGAGTATAAATTTGGTGACTTAATACGACACAAATTTATTATCCCAGTTCCATGCATCAAGGGGTCAGTTAGCTAAATCCTCTGTTGAGATCTTAAAAGCTGAAATCAAGATGTCTGCTGATGCCAAGTTTCTCATTTGAAACCTGGGTCCACTTCTCAGCTCTCAGGTTATTGGCAGGTTTTACTTCCTTGCTCTTATACTACGGAGTTCCCCATTTTTGTGCTGGCTGAGGGTCACTTTGAACATCTAAATGGCTATTTCTTTTCATCTGCAGTTAACAAAATAGTTGTTTACATTTCTCTTCAAGGCCAGTAAAAGCCATCTGTTTGAATTCTTATGGTAGGAGTTGCAGATATTGTTATTTTGAAAAGTTTGTGTGATTAGATTCAGCCTACCTGGATTTTTTTCTTTTTGTCTTTCTTTTGACAAGCAAACATTTTAAATTTTCATGATGTCAAATTTATTGTTTTTAATAGATATTGCTTTTAGAATCACAGATTTAAAATATTTCCCTAATTCAATGTCACAAAGATTTTCTCCTATGATTTCTTTTGGTAGTTTTCTGAGTATTTTAAGGTTAACTGATTTGGACCATAAATTACATCTGTAAAATCGGTTTGTAGAAATACCTAAATTATAAATGGAACTAACAAATTAGTGAATTTGTGTGGAGGGACCATCTTTAGAATATGGTTTATCACACAGAGTAAGAATGGTTTCGTAGAATGAGTTGGGAAGTATTCCTACTCCTATATTTTCTAAAATATTTTATGTAAGCTTGGCATTATTTTTTCTTTAAATATTTGATACAATTTACTAGTGAAGTAATCTGGGCTGGGATTATCTTTCTGGCAAAATTTAAAATTACCAGTTCTAGTGGGGAAATAGAGCAAGATGGCTGAATAGAACTCTCCAGTGATTGTCCCTCAACCACAGTGACACCAAATTAACCAACCATCCATGCAAGAAAACACCTTTATAAGAACCAAGAAGTCCAATGAGTAATCACAGAACCTGATTTGAACATAGTATCAAGAAAGAAGGCACTGAAGAGAGTAGGAAAGGCAGTCTTGCATTGGCTACCACCACTCCCTTAATTCCAGGCAGCATGAATAGAGACAGAATTTGTGTGCCTTGGGGAGAGAAATAAATGTGAATATGGGATTCTGAATTAGAATTCAGTGCTGCCCTTTCACAGCAGAGCACAACATAGGGAAGAAATCTACTGACATGCATGGAGAGAGCATTTAGATAAGCCCTGGGTCACAGGAAAATTCCTTGCCCTAGTGAAAGGAACCTGAGTCCCAGCTGGCTTCACCAATGACTGACTAAGTTGCCTGAAGCCCAGAATACATTTGAGTGGCAGTTTTGAGTGGCAGTCAGACCATAGTAACTGCAGTCCTTAGGTAAGCCTGGTATTGTGCTGGACTCAAAAGCAGTGTACTTGGGGTGCACACAACCAAGTACAATATAGGTACGGTGGCCAAAAAAGAGCCTATGTCACCCTTCTCCCAATTCCAAGCAGTGCAACTCCAGGAGAGACTCCTGCTTGGGGAAAGGAGAGAGAAGTGTACAGAACACTTTGTTCCTCAACTTGGATATCAGCTCAGCCACAGTAAAATAAAGCATCTAACAGAATCCTGAAGTTCCAATTTCTAGGCTTTTGCTCCTAGGGATGGCATTTCTAGACCCAACCTAGGCTAGATGGGAATTTGTAGCCCTAATGGGACAGATCCAGTTGTGGCAGAATTTGCCACCTACTGATTAAAGGGCTCTTGGGCCTTGAATAAATGTCACTGGCAGCCTAGCAGTACTGGCTACAGGTCTTGGGTAATCCATAGGATTATGCTGATCTGTAAGGCTTCAAGAGCAACCTTGCATAGTGTCAGCTGTGGTGGCCACATGAGTGCTCACATAACATGTACTCAAACTTCAAGAAGCCTAGCATGGAGAGAGACTCCTTTTGATTGGAAAAAAGAGGGAAGAGAGCAAGAGACTTTGCCTGATTGCCCAGAAAATGTTCCTTTAGCTTACCCCAGTCCAGCAAGGATATGTATCTAGGATTCTGCAAGATTCACAGCATTCCTTTTTCTAGTGCTAAACAGTGGCAGTGATGGCATGCTTAGGTCAGGAAATTCCATCCTCTTCGAATTCACGGAAAGACCTCTCAAGAAGTACAGGTACAAACAAGGCCAGACTGCAAACATTGTAATAAATGCCTAACCCTTTAATGCCTAGACATAGACAAACACCTACCAGCACCAAGAACACTCAGGTAAACATGAAATCATCGAACAGTCAAAATAAGGAACCAGTGAACAATCCTGGAGAGACAGAGATATGTGATTAAAATAAATGCTCCCAAATAATGACTGAGTCAAAAAGAAATTAAGAACATTTTTATCACAATAAATAAATCCTTGAAACTGATGAAAATGAAAATATAACATATCAAAACTATGAGATACAGCAAAAACAATGCAAAGAGAAAAGTTTACAGCAATGAATGCCTACATAAAAAACGAAGAAAAACTTTAAATAAACAAACAACATAATAATGCATTTTAAGAACTAGAAAAGAAAAAACAAATCAAACTCAAAATTAGTAGAAGAAAACCATAATAAAGATCAGAGCAGAAACAAATAAAATTTAGCCTTAAAAATAAAAAGTATCAATTAAATTAAAAGGTAGCTTTTTTGAAAAGATAAACTAATTTGGCAAACCTTTAGCCAGACTAAGAAAAAAGATAAGACCCCCCCAAAAAAATGAAGTTAGAGATGAAAAAGGCAACTTTACAACAGATACCACAGAAATTCAAAGGATCATGAGAGATTCTTGTGAGCAACTTTACTTAAATAAATAAAATAATCTAGAAAATATGGATAAATTTCTAGACACAGGCAACCTACCAAGATTGAATTATAAAAAGAATCTGAAACCCACCCAGGCACTGTAGCTCACACCTATCCCAGCATTTTGGGAGGCAGAGGTGGGCAGATCCTGAGGTCAAGAGTTTGAGACCATCCTGGATAACATGGTGAAACCCCATCTCTACTAAAAATACAAAAAATTAGCTGGGTATGGTGGCACCCGCTTTGTAGTCCCAGCTAGTTGGGAGGCTGAGGCAGAGGCAGGAGAATCACTTGAACCCAGGAGGCAGAGGTTGCAGTGAGCCGAGATCGTACCACTGTACTCCAGCCTGGATGACAGAGTGAGACTCCATTTCAAAAAAAAAAAAAAAAAAAATCAAAAACCTAAACAGATGAATAACAAGTAACAATATAAAGGTAGTAATAAAAAGTCTCCTAACACAGAAAAGTCCAGTACCTGGTGACTTCACTGCTTAATTCTACCCAACATTTAAAAAACGAATACCAAATCTATTCAAATTATTCCAAAATATCAAAGAAAAAAAAAGTACTTCCAAAGTTATTCTATATGAACAGTGTCACGGGGATGCCCAAACCAAAGATGCAAGATAAAAAGAAAACTACAGGCCAACATCCCTAACGACATAGATGCAAAAATCCTCAACAAAATAAGGACAAATCAAATTCAACAACATATTAAAAAGATCAATCATTATTATCAAGTGGTTTCATCCCAGGGATGTAAGGATAGCTCAATATATACAAATAATTAATTGTGATACATTATATTATCAGAATGAAGGACAGAAACCATCATCATTTTAATACATACCAAAAAAGCATGGTATAAAACTCAATATTACCCCATAATAAAAACTTTCAAAAAACTAAGTATGGAAGGAGCATGACTTAACATGATAAAAGTCAGATACGACAAACTCAAACCTGATATTCATTTAATGGGGAAAAAGTGAAAGCCTTTCTTCTTAGCTCTGGAACAAGACAAGGTTACTCAGTTTTTGTCCATTCTCACATTGCTTTAAAGAACTACCTGAGATATGGTAATTAACAAAGAAAAGAGTTTTAATTGGCACACAATTCCATAGGCTGTCCGGAAATCATCGCTAGGGAGGCATCAAGAAACTTACATCATGGTGGAAGGGAATGGGGAAGCCAGCATCTTTTACAGGGTGGGAGCAGGAAAAAGAGAATGAAAGGGGAAATGCTTCACACTTTCAAACAGCCAGATCTTGTGAGAACTCTATCACAAGACAGCACTATGGGAATGGTGCTAAACCATTAGAAACCACCCCCATAATCCACTCACCTCCCACCAGGCCCCACCTTTGACCTTTGGGATTATTATTCAATATGAGGTTTGGGTGGGGACACAGATCCAAACCATATCATTCTGCCCCTGGCCCCTCCCAAATCTCAAGTCCTTCTTACATTGCAAAATACAATCCCTCCTGAACAGTTCCCCAAGTCTTAACTCATTTCAGCATTAACTCAAAAGTCTCTAGTCCAAAAATCTCATCTGAGAAAAGGCAATTCCCCTCTGCCTATGAGTCTGTAAAATCAAAAACAAGTTAGTTACTTCTAAGAAGGGAACAGTTATAGGCATTGAGCCTGTAAAATCAAAAACAAATTAGTTACTTTCAAGATATAGAGCAGATACAGGCATTAAGTAAATGCTGTCATTCCAAAAGGAAGAAATTGGCCAAAACAAAAGAGCTACAGTCCCCATGCAAGTCTGAAACCCAGCAGGCAATCAGTAAATCTTAAAGCTTTGAAATAATCTCCTTTGACTCCGTGTCTCACATCCAGGTCACACAGATGCAAGGGATGGGCTCCTAAGCCTTGGGCAGCTCTCTCTCTGTGGCTCTGTAGGGTATAGTCCCTGCAGCTGCTTTCACTGGCTGGCATTGAGTGCCTGCAGCTTTTCCGAGTTCACAGTGCAACCTGTTGGTGGATCTACCATTCTGGAGTGTGGAGGATGGTGGCCCTCTTCTCATAGTTTCACTAGGCTTTGCTCCAGTGGGTACTCAGTAGCAGGGCTTCAATACCACATTTTCCCTTTGCACTGCCCTAGTAGAGGTTCTTCATGAGGGTTCTGCCCCTGCAGAAAACTTCTGCCTGGACATTCAGGCATTTTCATTCATTCTCTGAAATCTAGGTGGAGGTACCCAAGCCTCAACTCTTGCCTTTTTCACACCCACAGGCCTAATACCTCATGGAAGCCACAAAGGCTTGGAGCTTACAACCTCTGAAGCAATAGCCCAAGCTGTACCTTGGCCCCTTTTAGCCAGGCTGGAGTGGCAGCAGCCATTATGGAGGGCTCTATATCCTGAGGCTGCACAGAACAGTTGGGCCCTAGGCCTAGCCCATGAAACTATTTTTTCTTCTAGGTCTCCAGGCCTGTAATGGGAGGGGTTGTCAAGAAGGTCTCTGATATGCCCTGAAGACATTTTTCCCATTGTCTTCGCTATTAACATTAGGCTGCTCTTTAATTATGCAAATTTATGCAGTCTTGAATTCCTCCCCAGATAATTGATTTTTCTTTTCTACCACATGGTTAAGCTGCAAGTTTTCCAAACTTTTATGCTCTGCTTTCCTTTTAAATATAAATTCCAATTTCAGACCATCTCTTTGCCAACACATGTGAGTATACACTGTTAGAAGCAGCTGGGGCACATCTAGAATGTCTTGTGGTTTAGAAATTTCTTCTGCCAGATACCCTAAATCATCTCTCTCAAACTGAAAGTTCCACAGATCCTAAGAGCAGAGACATAATGCCACCTGTCTCTTTGTTAAAGCATAACAAGAGTGACCTTTACTCCAGTTCCCAATAAGTTTCTCTTGTCCATCTCAGACCACATTAGCCTGGACTTTGCTGTCTATATCACTATCAGCATTTTGGTCACTACCATTCAACAAGTCTCCAGGAAGTTTCAAACTTTCCATTATCTTTCTGTCTTTTTATGAGCCCTACAAACTGTCCCAACCTCTGCTTGTTACCCAGTTTCAAAGTCACTTCCACATTTTCAGGTATTTTTATGGCAATGCCCCACTTTTCTGGTACCAGTTTTCTGTATTAGCCCATTCTCACATTGCTATAAAGAACTACCTGAGACTGGATGTTTTATAAAGAGGTTTAATTAGCTAATGGTTCTGCAGGCTATATAGGAAGCATGACTAAGGAGGGCTCAGAAAACTTACATTCATGGCAGAAGGCAAAAGGGAAGCAAGAACATCTTACATGGTGGGAGCAGGAGGAAGAAAGAATGAAGGGGGGAGTGCTACACACTTTTAAACAACCAGATTTTGTAAAAACTCTATCATGACAAAGCAGTAGAAGGATGGTGCTAAACATTAGTATCCAACCCCATGATTCAATCACTTTCTTACGAGGCCCCACTTCAACACTTGGTATCACATTCACCAGGAGATTTTCATGTGGACACAGAGTCAAATCTTATCACCCACATTCACCAATTTTTTCAACATAGTACTGAAAGTCCTAGTCAGAGAAATTACACCAGAGAAAGAAAGAAATAAAGATCATACAAATTGGAAGAAGTCAACTTATTCATGTACACAGACAATATAATCTTCAATTTAAAAAATCCCTAAAGGCTCTACCAAAAAAATTTATAGAACTAATGAACAAATTCAGTAAAGTTTCAAGACACACAGTCAACTTATAAAACACAGTAGCATTTCTGCAGAAATCAGTGAATACTCTGAAAAAGAAAACAAGAAAGCAATCTCATATACGATAGCTGCAAATAAAATAAAATACTTAGGAATAAACTTAAAGGAGTAAAAGATATCTACAATGAAAACCATAACACATTAACAAAAGAAGCTGAAGAGGACTCAAGAAAATGAATATTCCATGTTCATAGATTGAAAGATTTAATATTGTTAAAATGTCCATTCTACACAAGCAATCTACAAATTTGATATGATTTCTATCAAAATGCCAATGACATTCTTCACAGAAACAGAAAAAAAAGTCCTAAACTGTATATGGAACTGAAAAACACCCAGAATAGCCAAAGCAATCCTGAACAAAGAAGAAGAAAGCAAGACACATTACATTGCTCGATTTTAAATTATAGTATAAAGCTATAGTAACTAAAAAAGTATGGTATTGGCATAAAAATAGACATATAGTGTTTTTTTTTTTTTCTCCAACATGGCAGACGGGAGGCACATTTAGGGTGCCTCTCCCACTTGGAAGGACAGAATAATGTATATAGATTCACACTGTGAACCTTGTTCCAAGAAAAAAATGCAGAAACTTAACAGGAACCAAAAGAATTCAGACCCTTTCAAAGAAGTGACAGGTGGCAGACTATTCTGTGAGACAGGTGGAAAACTGTAAGTCCCTAGAGTGTGAGAGAGGAAGAGACTGCCTCCAGGATACACATCCCTGCCAGATAATCTAAAACTTCAGACCACAAGAGAAGGCTTTAATTCTACCCAGAGCTGGAACTGACTTAAGGAGTGGCATGAAATATAAAAGTAGAAGCAGCGGCAGGAAGTGTCTTCTAGGCATTGTCAATTTCTAGCATGGACTGATGGAAGCCATTTCTAATTATACCTGAAAGGGGACATGAGGAAAGTCAGCCAACTAGCTCAGAAAGGGGTTGCAAGGTGACAGTTCCCAATCGAATTTTGTGAAATAATCTCGAGTGGGAATGAAATTACTTGACCAGGACCCAGGAGGTGAGCAGGAAGTGTACTGCAGACACAAGCACAGGAGCTGGGTGCCTAACCTTGTGGGCAGACAGGGAGCGGATGTGTCCTGAAAGTTGCAGTTGCTATCTCTGTGGGGAAGCTTATGGCCTGTGGCAGGTCTGAGTTCTGTGTGCAGGCTGCCTGGATCTTAACCCAGTGATGTAAGTGGAGCACTGCAGGAGAGACATCTGTCTTGCCAACCGCCTGAGTGCTGGGTAACACTTACTGCCCCCTACTACTTCCCACTCCCTTTCTTCTGTTCAACAGAGGCCGTTATACATCCCTCTGGAACATGACCCCAGTGACCTGAGAACCACCCACCAACCCTCACGATGGCTGCAGCTTGCCCCTCTCCTGCAAAGTCAGAGTGCAGACCCACCTAACAGTGCCCCCACCTGGTTGTGCCCCTCCACCCTCCCTGGTAGTTTAACACAACACAAAGGGCATAAACATTTGGGAGCTTTATAGCCCCACTAATCATCTGAGAAAACAGAATAATTCCACTGGGCAAAGTAGGGCAAACTCAAATCCCTCTACTATTACTGAAGCTGGTACTCTTTTAAAAGTGTCACCTCCTGTCTGGAGGTCAACCAGCACAGTCTATTACACCATCTCTAGGTACAATAACATGGCACCTAGAAAGGAGAAAATGGCTACATGACCTCAGCTATCACCACTGCCTGCAATACCCTGAATAACCAAAGGTCCTGAGTCTGGCCACATGACAAGTTTGCTACTATCATAACCAGCATTTGGGAAAGCCAGCGCATTAAGCCTATCTAGCACCAAGGGATCTCACAGAGACTATGTAACTCCCCTGCCACCCCCATAAGACCTGGTGCGGGTACCCACTGCTGGGAAACATGAAAACAAGTCATATCAATGGATCTCTTGCAGACATTCCCCAGCACCAGCCCAGACTATGGAAGTCCCATTGGAGGACTAGACCTAGAAAAGGAACAACAACCACCGTAGGCTGGCTCTCAGAAACTCTTACTCCTAGGGGAAGTGGGAGAGTACCATATCAAGGGAACACCCTTGTGGGATAAAAGAATCCAGATGGATGTCCTTGAGTCCCAGACCTTTCTGCTGGTGGGAAGTTTCTTTCAGCAAAGACACAATTAGTATTGGGTACAGCAGGAAAAGTCTGCACCTCTACTGCAACAGTCAGGCCAACTTCATGCTTATAATGGGTCTGTGAGAATGGGTTCTTGTTCACCCTTTATCTACCACTACAGACACAGCTGGGGATACTCCCATTGAAACTCTGCATGGATGTAACTACAGGCAGCCGTCCTGGAACAATTCAGGGTGATTACGTCCCAGGTTCAGGCTTGCATGAGAGACAGAGTCACAACTTCTCCCTACTAGGAACATCAAAATTTCTACAGATAAAAATAGGTGCCTGTTTGATCGGAATAGCTGGAACACTGGAACAGGAGTGAGGCTGGGAGGTGGAAAGGATTCCTGCTTGCCGGGCAGAGGAGATGAGGTAGCTCCCACCCTTCACCTGTTGGGAGCACCCACCCCCAATATTTCAACATAGGTTCTTTCTATTTTCCTTAAGTGTTGGCTGGCTGAGAAATAGAGACAGTACAAAGAGAGGAATTTTACAGCTGGGCTGCCGGGGGTGACATCACATATCGGTAGGACCATGATGCCCACCTGAGTCTCAGACCAGCAAGTTTTTATTAAGGGTTGCAAAAGGGGAGGGGATGTAAGAACAGAGAGTAGGTACAAAGATCACATGCTTCAAAGAGCAAAAAGCGGAACAACTAATAAGGGTCTAACAAAGATCACAGGTCAAAGGGCAAAAGCAGAACCACTGATAATAGTCTAACAAAGATTACATGCTTCTGAGGGAACGGGACAAAGGGCAAAAGTGTACCACTGATAAGGGTGCAACAAAGATCACAAGGCAAAGGGCAAAAGCAGAACCACTGATAAGGGTCTATGATCAGCGGTGCACATATTGTCTTGGTAAACATCTTAAACAACAGAAAACAGGGTTATAGAACAGAGAACCAGTCTGACCACAAATTTACCCGGGGGGAGGGGTTTCCCAACCCTAGTAAGCCTGAGGGTTCTGCAGGAGATCTGGGTTTATCTCCATCCTTATCTCAACTGCACAAGACAGACATTCCCAGAGCAGCCATTTATAGACCTCCCCCCAGGAACGCATTCCTTTCCCAGGGTATTAATATTAATATTGCTTGCTAGGAAAAGAATTTAGTGATATCTTTCCTACTTGCACATCCGTTTATAGGTTCTCTACAAGAGGAAAAATATGGCACTTTTTGCCTGACCCCACAAGCAGTCAGACCTTATGGTTGTCTTCCCTCATTCCATAAAAATCACTGTTATTCTGTTCTTTTTCAAGGTGTACTGTTTCATATTGTTCAAACATACATATTTAACAACCAATTTGCACAGTTAACACAATTATCACAGTGGTCCTGACGTAATGTACATCCTCAGCTTAAGACGATAAAAGGATTAAGAGATTAAAGTAAAGACAGGCATAAGAAATTATAGAAGTGTTATTTGGGAACTGATAAATGTCCATATTGAGATGAAATCTTCACAATTTATGTTCCTCTGACACGGCTCCAGCTGGTCCCTCCATTTGGGGTCCCTGACTTCCCATAACATTCACTCTGATAAAAACTCATTGCATCTAATTGAGAGCTCCCCCAGCCACTTCCATCAAGGCCAGGACCTCTTCCCACCATTGGGTATTGCATCTACCTACCTGCTTTAGCTACAACAAATTTCTCCCCAGGTATAGCTCCACTGGTCTGAAGCCTGAATCATTAATGCAGTAAATAAAATACCAGAGAAAAATTAAATAAATGCAGAAGTGTACACCACAGGGGAATGAGATAAGCTTCAAGAGATTCTTGCCATTCCTACCCTATATGAGACAGTGATCTTTCCCACACACCGAGTGCATCACTACTACAAGCAGCATTTGAGAAAGCCAGTACACAAAGACTCTTTATAACCAAGGAGCTCATACAGCGTCTTCACCCCTAAATGCACCAAGAACCAAAGTAGTCTATAATAAACTATAAACATTAAAATCACATGCTTAAGAGGGAAAAAAAGAAATTTTATAAACCATAGTCAAATAAAAAATCAATTCAAGAAAAATTTGAAGAAAGTCTGCCCAAATGAGAACAAACAAGAAAAGTAATTCTGGTAATATGACAAAATATATTTCTGGGTTCTATAACAACCCAGAAAGTTACACTACCTCCTGAGCCATTGGTCCAAATCAAGATGAAATATTTGAAATACCAGAAAATGAATTCAGAAAGTTGATTATTAAGCTACTGAAGGAAATACTAGAGAAAGGCAAAAACAAACAAAGAAATTTAAAAAACAATTCAGGATATAAATGAAACCATTTTCAGAGAGATGAACAGCATAAAGAAAAACCAATCAGAACTTCTAGAAATGAAAGACACACTTCGGAAAATACAAAATGCAGTAGAAAGTTTCGATAATAGACTACAACAAGTAGAAGAATTAATTTTGGAGCTCAAAGACAAGGCTTTTGAATTAACCCAATCAGACAAAGATAAGGAAAAAAGAATCAAAAGAAATGAACAAAGTCTACAAGAAATATGGGATTATGTAAAACGGCCAAACCTAAGAATAATTGTTGTTCCTGAGAGTGAAGAGAACACTAAATGTTTGAAAAAGTTAAGGAAATAATTGAGGCAACCTTTTTTGACTTTGTTAGAGAGTTAGATATCCAAATACAAGAAGCTCAAAAAAGGCTGAAAAATTTATTACAAAAAAATTACCACCAAGGCACATAGTTAGCAGACTATCTAAAGTCTATACAAAAGAAAGAATTATAAAATATGTCAGACAAATGCGTTAGGTAACTTGTAAAGAAAAACCTATCAGGCTAACAGCAGACTTCTCAGCAGAATCCTTGCAAGCTAGAAGGACTTGGGGAACTATCTGTAGTGTCCTTAAACAGAATAATTGTCAGTCAAGAATTTTGTATTCAGAAAAATTAAGCTTTATAAATGAAAGAGAGAGTCTTTTCCAGACAAACAAATGACGAGGGAATTTGTCACTCCAAACCAGCACTACAAAAAATGCTAAAAAAGAGTTCTAAATCTTGAAACAAAAGCCTGATATTCACCAAAATAAAACCTTCTGGAAGCATAAAACCCATAGGGCCTATAAAACAACAATACAATTATAAAACCATATAATGTAGGTAACAACTAACATGATTACCAAAAAAGTTCCTCACATCTCAATATGAGTGTTGAATGTTGGTAGCCTAAATGTCCCACTTAAAAGATACAGGATGAAAAAATGGATAAATAACCACAAACCAAATATCTGCTGTCTTGAAGAGACTCATCTAACATATAAGATTTTACATAAACAGAAGGTAAAGTGATGGTATTCGTTCATTTTCATACTGCTATAAAGAACCGCCCAAGACTGGGTAATTTATACAGGAAATAGGTTTAATTGACTCTTAGTTCAGCATGACTGGGGAGGCCTCAGGAAACTTACAATCATGGTGGAAAGCAAAGCAGAAGCCAGGCACCTTCTTCACAAGGCAGCAGGAAGGAGAAGCGCTGAGTGAAGGGTGAAGAGATCCTTGTAAAACTGTCAGATCTCTTGAGAACTCACTCACTATTATGAGAACAGCATGGGGGAAACCAAACCCGTGATTCAATTACCTCCACTTGGACTCTCCTTTGACACTTGGGGATTATGAGGATTACAATTCATGATGAGATTTGGGTGGGGACACAAAGCCTAATCATATCATGGATGAAAAATATATTCCATGCAAATGGAAATCAAAAGCAAGAAGGAGTAGCTATTCTTCTATTACAAAAAAAACCCAGACATAAAGCAACAATATTTTTAAAAAGACAGAATGATATTATATAATGATTAAAGGAAAAGTCCAACAAGAAGATATTACAAACCTAAATTTATATACATCTAATACTGTAGCTTCCAGATTATAAAACAATTACTACTAGACCTAAGAATTGAGATAGATAGCAACACAGTAATAGTGGGAGAACTTCAATACTTCACTGACAGCACTAGACAGATCATTAGGATAGAAATTCAACAGAGGAACAATGGACTTAAGCTATATGTTCTTTGAAAAGATAAACAAAATTGATATACCATTAACAAGATTAACCAAAAAAAGAAGAGAGAAGATCCAAAAATGAAACCGGAGATACTTCAACTGATACCACAGAAATATAAATGATCATTCAAGATTTCTATGAACATCTTTACATGTACAAACTAGAAAACCTAGAGAAAACAGATAAAATAATAAATTCCTGGAAGCATATAACACTCCTAGATTAGATCAGGAAGGAATAAAAGCCCTAAAAGCAGACCAATAACTAACAGCAAGACTGAATCAGTAATAAAAAAAAAAGTCGCCAACACAAAAGCTCAATACCAGATGGATTCATAGGTGAATTCTACCAGACATCCAAAAAAGAATTGGTACCAATCCTACTGAAACTATTCCAAAAGATAAAGAGGAATTTCTCCCTAAATCATTCTATAAAATGAGTATCACCCTGATACCAAAACCAGGAAAGAACATCACACACACACAAAGAAAACCACAGACCAATATCCCTGATAAACCTAGAAAAAAAAATCCTCAACAAAATACTAACTAACTGAATCCAAGAGCACATCAAAAAGATAATATGAAATGATCAAGTGGGTTTCAACCCATGACGCAGGGATGGTTTAACACATGCAAGTCAATAAATGTGATAGATCACATAAGCAGAATTAAAAACAAAAACCAGATGATCATATGATCATCTCAATAGATGCAGAAAAAAACATGTATTAAAATTCAGCAGCACTTTACAATAAAAACCCTCAACAAACTAGGCATAGAAGGGACTTACTTCAAGATAATAAAAGCCATGTATGACAAACCCACAGCCAACATCATATTAAATTGGGAAAAGTTGAATAGATGTTGTCATGGATGTAGTGAAAAGGGAACACTTTTACACTGCTGGTGGGAATGTAAATTAGCACAACCACTATGGAAAACAGTATGCAGATTACTTAAAGAACTAAAGGTAGATCTATCATTTGAACAAGCAATCCCACTACTGAATATCTACCCAAAGGGAAATAAGTCATCATATGAAAAAGACACATGTACAGCATGTTTATAGCAGCCCAATTTGTACTTGCAAAGATGTGGAACCAACCTAAGTGCCCATTGACCAAAGAGTGAATAAAGAAAATGCAGTATATATACATCATGGAATACTGGTCAGTCATAAAAAGGAATTAAATAATGTCTTTTGCAACAACTTGAATGGAACTAGAGGCTATTATTCTAAGTGAAGTAACTCAGTAATGGAAAACCAAATACTATATGTTCTCACTTATTAGTAGGAGTTAAGCAATGAGGATACAAAGACATATGGAGTGATGTAATGAACTTTGGGGACCCAGTGGGGAAGGTTGGGAAAAGGACGAAGGATAAAATACTATACATGTTAGGTACAGTGTACACTGCTCGAGTGATGGGTACATGAATATCTCACAATTCACCATTAGAGAACTCACCCATGTGATCAAAAATCACCTGTATCCCCAAAACTATTGAAATTAAAAAACAATAATTAAAAACTCACAGATAGACCAATGGAAGACAATAGAGAACCCAGAAATAAATTGATGCATTTCCAGTGAACTCATTTTTTTTTTTTTTTTTTTTTTTGAGACGGAGTCTCTCTCTGTCACCCAGGCTGGAGTGCAGTGGCCGGATCTCAGCTCACTGCAAGCTCCGCCTTCCGGGTTCACGCCATTCTCCGGCCTCAGCCTCCCAAGTAGCTGGGACTACAGGCGCCCGCCACCTCGCCTGGCTAGTTTTTTGTATGTTTTAGTAGAGATGGCGTTTCACCGTGTTAGCCAGGATGGTCTCGATCTCCTGACCTCGTGATCCGCCCGTCTCGGCCTCCCAAAGTGCTGGAATTACAGGCTTGAGCCACCGCGCCCGGCCGTGAACTCATTTTTAACACAGGCGCCAAGAACATACATTGGGGAAAGAAAAGTCTCTTCCATAAATAGTACTGGGAAAGCTGGATATCCATATATAGAAGAATGAAACTAGACTCCCCTTACCATATAGCAAAATCAACTTGAAATGGATTAAAGACTTTAATCATAGACCTGAAACTATGAAACTACTAAAGAAAACATTCAGGAAACACTTCAGGACATTGGTCTGAGCATTTCTTGAATAAGTCATCAAAAACACAATCAAAGCTAAAATGGACCAATGAGATTATACCGAGCCAAAAAGCTTATCCACAGCAAAAGAAACATCAACAGAATGAACAGGTAACCCACAAAGTGGTAGAAAATATTTGCAAACTACCATTTGACAAGGTATTAAAAGCCAGAATTAAAAAGGAGTTCAATCAACTCAATAGAAAAAAAATAACATGATTTTAAAAATGGACGAAATATCTGAATAGACATTTCTCAAAACGAAATACACAAATGGCCAACAGGTATATGAAAAAAGGCTCAACATCACTAATCATCAGAAAAATGAAAATAAAATCTACAATGAAGTATCATCTCACACCAGTTAAACTGGCTTTTATATAAAAGTCAGGCAATAGCAAATGCTGGTTAGTATGTGGTCTTGTACATTGTTTTGGGGAATATAAATTAATACAGCCCCTATGGAGAACCATGTGAAAGTTTCTCAAAAAAACTAAAAATAGAACTACCTGATAATCCAGAAATCTCACTACTTGTTACTTATTCGAAAGAAAAAAAATCAGTACATCAAAGGGATATCTGCACTCCCATGTTTATCACAGCATGATTCACAATAGCCAAGATATGAAATCAACTTAAGTTCCCATCAATGGATGAATGCAATAAAAAATGTAGTACATATTCAGCATGGAATATTATTCAGCCACAAAAAAGAACAAAATCCTGTCATTTGTAGCAACATGGATGGGACTGGAGGACATCAAATGAACTAAGTGAGGCACAGAAAGGCAAATATTGCATGTTCTTACTAATATGAGAGAGGTGTTGTGTGTGTGTGTGTATATATATATATATATTTGCTCTTGAATGATTTTGGGGTTAACAATGAAATCAGGATGGAAATTTGAAAATTCTTTGAAGTGAATGATAATAGTGACACAACTTATTAAAATCTCTGGTATACAGCAAAAGCGATGTTAAGAGAAAAGTTCGTAGTGTTAAATGTCTACGTCAAAAAATCTGAAAGAGCACAAATGACAACCTAGTGTCACATCTCAAGGAACAGAACTTTCTCAAAACATTCCCATTTCTCAAAACACTTACATTGTCAAAAATAATGGTTTTCAGAGGTTAGAAAAGGATGTGAGAAGAGAAGATTAAAAGAGAGTTGTTAATGGAGCAAAATAGAGTTAGAATAAATAAGATTGAGTTTTCAGTAGCACCATGGGGCAACTACAGTTAATAATTTATTATATATTTCAAAATAACTAAAAGAGTGAAATTGGAATGTTCATAACACACAAAAAAAGTGAAAAATGCTTGAGGTCATGGATACCCCAATTACTCTGATTTTATTATTACACATTTAATGCTTGTATCAAAATATCATATGTACCCCCCAAATATGTAAAATTATGTGCCCATAGTAATTAAAAATCAGTAAAATTAGATAAAATAGAATTACCACCTTTATGTCTTTACTTGTTATAGGCCTATTTAAATTTCCTATAATTAGTTTTGAAAGTTAATGTATTTTTCAAAAATTTTATCTAAGCTGTCTAATTTGTTGCCAAAATACTGTTCATAATATTCCCTTCTTAATTTCTTTAAGATTGGCAGTGATATCCTCTCTTCATTTACTGGTTTTGGAATCAATTTACTGGTTTTGAATTTTTGTCCTGTTTATTTTTACCATTTTTTTTCCTCAGAAAACAAAACTTCTGATTTTTTCAATTCTCTCTTTCTTTTAAAATGTTTTCTGTTATTGATCTTCACTGATTTTAATGTTTTCTTTCTCCCACTTGCTTTAGGTTTCATTTGCTCTTATCTTTCTGGTTTCTTAAGATGAAAACTTAGTTACTGATTTGAGAACTTTCTTCTTTTTTATATAGTTGTTTAATGCTTTGAATTTCCATTTTAAGTCATGTTTTAGATGTATTCTATGAGACATGTTGTATTTTCATTAAATTTAAAAAATTCTGTGGATTATCCTTCAGAATATTTCATGTGTGCTTGTAAATAATGTGTATTCAATAATCAGTGGGTGAAATGTTCTATATACATTGGTTAGATCAATTGAAAAAATCTGGCCAGGCACAGTAGCTCATGCCTGTAATCCCAGCACTTTGTGAGGATGAGGCAAGCAGATCCCTTGAGTCCAGGAGTTTGAGACCAGCCTGGTCAACATGACAAAACAGCATCTCTACCAAAAATGCAGAAATTAGCCGGCGTGTTGGTGGGCACCTGTAATCACAGCTACTCGGGAGGTTGAGGCAGGAGAATCGCTTGATTCTAGGAGGAGGAGGCTGCAGTGAGCCAAGATTGCACCACTATACTCCAGCCTGTGTAATAGCCAGACTCTATCTCAAAGCAAAAAAAAAAAAAAGGAAGAGAGAAAAAAAAAACTTTATATTGTTGCTAATTTACTGTTTTGTTACTCTTTCAATTACTAAGAAGGTAATACCGAAATCTGCAAATGTAATTGGTGATTTCCTATTTCTCCTTTCAATTCTGTGACTTTTTTCCTCATATACTTGCTATTTTCTTATAAGGTGTGTATATATTTGTAAGTGTTAGGTCTTCAATCTTTTCTCTCAGTGTTCTTCAAATTAGAAATTTCTGTTGATCTATCTTCATGTTCAATTATCTTTCTTCTGCCTCTTTTATTAGCTGCTAAGCTCTACTAATATATTTTCCATTTTGGTAATTGTTATTTTCAACTCTATTCTTTCCTTTTATAGTTACTATTTCCTTACTGAAATTCCATATTTGTCTTACTATTGTAATTATTTTTCAATACTTAAAACATTGAAACATATTTTTCAATACTTAAAACATTTTCTTTTTTTCTTCAAACATTTATTATAACTGCCTTGAAAGCATTTTCTATTAAATCCAACATCTGATCACACTCAGAGTTCATTTCTATTTACTGCTTTTGTTATTCTGAGGATGAGTTATATTTTTCTAGTGTTTTTCACTCATAACTTTTTTGAGAAGTATATCCTTAGATATTATGTTGTATAATCTCCAGATTCTCCCTTTTTATCTGAAATTTTACAATTTGGCTGTATTTAATCTGCAAATTATTTGTCCTGAGAGGCACAACCACTGATGTCTCTGTTGAGTATTTTTTAGTCTCATTTTTATTTTTAATTCTAAATTCCTGGGTGTTGCTCCTGTGTCTGCCTAGCCTAGTAGTTAACCAGTGATTAGACAGAGCAATATCTTCACGCTTATAAGACTTCTACCTCACGGGTGTAGATTAATGTGTGGGTTGAGACATTCATTTAATGTTTAAGCAATTTAAATATCTGCCTGAGGTTTTACTTTGCACTGGAGCTCTTCTGGGTGTTACCAGCATATGCCTGTAGTTTCCTGGTCATTCAGGTATCTATGGAGAGTTTATCTATTCCCTCTATAGATTTCTGATTAACTATATCATATCTTTTTAAAATTTCTGGATTATCTACCACTCACCTCCACCAGAAACCCTATGTGCTTACTATGAATTTTGCTGCTTATACTATCAATGCTGCTGGGTGTGGATTTTTGTTTTCTGTTCCAAGTTGATTCATCCTCCTCTGACAGCAAAGCTGCTGGTTCAGAGTCAGCCCCATTCTTAAAAATCTACTGTGCCATTATGGAGAAACAAAACTAGAAAGTTGGTAAAGGCTATAAAGACAGATTTTACTAACATTCTACTCTAGTAGCAGACAGAGACTTCCGTGTAAAACTAGGCTCAATTTTTCTAAAAGAAAAGATGAGATAACTTTTAAATACTGAGATGTGGTAATGAAAAGAGAGGGAAGGGTGTGAAGAGGGCAAAGGAATCCATGTGATTAGGCCATTTGGGTTTGTTAATTGGTGCTTTATCTGGAGAAAAGGGAAACTTCTCCTATGGTTATAAAAGAGCCAATTGTGCAAGTTGGAGCAAAGCACCCAACACAGTAGGGCCTTCACCTTTCCACGTGGATGGGAAGGTAAGAAAGCAAGAGCCATCTTGCTGGATGTTTCTATTTCAAAGGCGGTTGGGGGGGCTCCAAGGTCCTTGAGGAGACATTTTTGAGTGGCATAATTTCTTTCTTTTCCAAGGAGAAAGATAGATTAAAACCAATATGTTCAAGTTTTCCAAGGGGAAGAGAAATGAGTTATAATTGCAAGCTTTTTCAGGTAGGCATTTTAAAGGGGGTGGGGTTGGCTTAGGGACACAGCTCACTGCTTCAGGAAGTCATGCTAGAGTTTGGTCAAGGTTCTTAGTGTAGAGGTTTGGATAGAATCCTTTTGTGCTGAGAAGTTTTGCAGATGTCCCCTGAGGTAGGTATAGAGGGATGGGAGCAGCTTTACACAAAAAGGATGCGGAATCTAACCATTGCTACCTGAAATCCTAGCAGCTTTTTGTGTGCTAATACTACTCAATTTATCATTTGAATTTTTTTCAATTTCCAGGGCCTCAAAATGGCTCTTTTTGGCAATTCATTGAGTTTTATACTCATTTTGGGGGGTTAGAATTTGTTAGCCCTTCCATTCCATCAGATCCAAAAGTCATACCTTAATTGCTTTCAATCTTGAATTAACATTTTGAATAGAAAAATAATGCAATGAAGTATCAATCTGATGTACTAGAAGGACCAGTGGGTTAAAACTCAGACCATTCTTACCTATATCATGTTATTCATACATTTTTAGCCTCAAGTAAATGGCAAGCTATTTAAGGGCTCTGTTTTGTTATACAAATAATGACATTATAGATGCCTAAGATGTTAGTTGAAAAATTAAGTATGAATTTGAGAATGAAATTATCTGAAGTTTCAATTGTACTGACAATCTATAAAGCATCTTACAAATTTGAACATATTGGTTTTAACTTACTTTAAGTAAATAAATAAAGCCTGGAAATTAATTTATACATACACATTTTACATTGTTTACCTTGAAGTTATTCATTCAATTTTAATTCCACCATTGACCACATTTTGTAGAATTTTAAAGCTTTGAGACAATAAATACATTATTAGATTTCTTTCTTCTTTTATTATTCTACATATTATGAATTATTTGCTATCTGTCCTCCTTTTTCAGACTAAATAGCCTTATTAGACATTGGCCTCACTCTCCATCTGGGAAATAAAAACAAATATGCTTCACTATAGTGGAATGCTTTATGTCACCCTTGGAAGAAAAATAAAGCTTATGGGAAATTTTCTCTCAAGTCCTATCGCAAATAAAGAGCTATGGCTGAATATAAATTATTGGAAATTTTCTTCAAATATTTTCTACTTGCCACACTCTAATCTCATAAAAATAACCATTTTGTTATTTGTGACTGAATTCTTTTTCTAAACAATGAGATTAATGACTGTGTTCATTTTGGTAATTTTTAAAATTTAGAGGAAAATTAGTGACATAAACAAGAGTCATTAAACTCTATTTAGGGGAACACAAATACATATTCTGATTTCTATTAAAACACACCATTAGGGACTATATATTAATATATAAAGCTGATGATTGTTAGAAAATAAATTAGAAATCTAACAACAACATCTGCAATGTATTTAATGTAATCCAGATTGAGAGGAAGACAAGAAAACTTTGACAGATATTTTATAAAAGTTTTTAACACACTACTTTCTCAGTGAAATATGGGTAAAAATGATCAGTTGTTGCGAGTGCTTTTCCCAGATCTTCTGAAGGCTGGTGGCTCTGATGTCATACTTTTTAAAGATGACAACATGGCAAAACCTGTGCAGGAGTATCAGAAAGTAGGGTGAATTTGTAGTACATTATAAACATAGTACTTAACCCTAGAATGATAAAATTAACATTTATTGTCATCTCTTCATAATATTTCTCCCCTTATTTCTGAAGTATCATATTCTTAACTTCTAGTCTCAGGGGTACCTAAATGTTCTCAAAACCCTACCCAGTCCTTAGCTGTTATTATTATTATTATTATTATTATTTTGCTTTCCTGAACAGAAATAAATAAACAAACAGAAGTCAGATAAATAAGGGGTTCAGTTCCTTCTAGGCAGTGACTTTAATAAAAATTTTAACACACATGACAGTCATTTCTCAGTGATGCTTTTAAAACTGCATTAGGGTTAGACTAACCACCATTCAGATTTTCTTCACAACTTTAAATTTTGTTAACTTGTATAGATTGCCATATGGTTCTAGCTTATCTCTAAAGATTAATTCAGCTGTCATAAAAATTTACAAAGCTTAATTTTCACTGAATCCTCTGATAACGTCAGGAAAACTACAACACGCAAAAAGCAAAATCTCACTTTTAGGCATCTTAGGCCTTTAACAATAGTGTGTAACATATTTGTACCTTGTTAGGCCAACACGTTGACATATTTGCCTAGATGAAGGAAGAGTTCTAAATGTCATGTGTATATTTCTCTCCCCCAAATACTACTTATAATGATAATTTCAAAACTATCACCATATTTTGGAGTTTATTGTCTCCACCCTAATACTGTAGTAGGTAAACAAATGGATTCAAAAACTATGCAGATTAAAGCCTTAGATTGTTTTTATCTGGATTATAAATCTTTAAGATTTTTTTCACTGGAAACATAAGAAATGATACAAACTGAGAAAGAAAACACATGGACTTGGTGACACTCTGAACTTTAATTAACTCTGGTCTATTTTGTTATTTCCAGATTTAGGAGGTCATTTAATAGGTGTTTATTCTTCCCAGTTAATTAAAATTGAAAATTATATTTAAATACTAACTCATAATAAGATTTCTATACCTTAAATATCTATTTCACAGAAGCACTGACATAAAGTTTTATGCAAATAAACACACCAGAGAACAAAAATCTACCATTATATGTACCACTCTGACAATTGTTCAGGTAATTTGATTTTGCTCTTTTAGCATATTGAACAATTATTTTCTGGAATAGAAACTGTACTACAAAGCTCCTGGACCCATGAGGCTAATATTTTGATTTAGAAAACCAGTATTTTAGCAATAACTGTCACTGATACAGCTTATTTCTTCTTTATTGCACTATCATCTTGGGAATTAAATGAGAAGACATAACAGTGCAATAAAAGGCACAAATGCCATTCATATTTTGTGAATCCTGTTACATAATATTCGGCAAAGCCTGAGCACAGCAGCCTTTCACTTCCAGAGACAACCTTAACAACCTGCAACACTGTTAAGATATGGGAGGAGGAGCATGGGTCAAAATAATCTTTGCAGCTAACACTAAGCAAGAATTCCTTTGGCCTCTATTTTAAACTGATCATAATAAATATCATTGAAATTTCTAGCTCCAAGAATACGAAGAGGAAATTATTTAAGAAGAGAGGGGGTTTCTATTAAGTTGGTGCAAAACTAAATGTGGTTTTGCCATTGCAAAATAATAGAATAAGTAATATTCAGTTGACTACCAGTGTCTGTAAGTATATAGTGCTTTACGGTTTTACTGATGCTTTTACAGACCTTATTTGCTTCTCACAACCATTTTGTTAAAAGATATGATGAGATTTTTACTAGTGAGACAACTTGCTTTAACCTCTTACCTCAAGAAATTATTCAAAGTTATACTTGTATCAATTGAAACTTGAGCCCAATTCTTTTATGTTTTTAATCAAGTATATATTTATTGAACTATGCCACCTAAGACAGCAAAGAGCCATACTGTGCAGCTTAACATTAAGAGAAGGAAATGTAAAAGCTTAAAAGTGAATACACTTCAAGCAAACAAACATCACACAGACACGTACACACATCCATCACTATCTAGTGATAAATGGTGCTAAACTACTCTACCTTCTCCCATAACATCAAATTGCAGCAACATGAAATAATATGAGTTAATATACCTAATGATGATTTTGCTTTTAGGAAAAGATTAAATTATTATGATTGCTAAATTTAAGACAGCAATAATAACTTATTTTAGAAAGATTTCCATAAAATTATGAAAAATTAAATTGATATACCTTAAATAAATCATCTTCCCTCTCTGCCAAATATAGTTTTGCAAAGTCATGAGTGATCTTCCGTTTTGGTAGTCCAGTGGACATTAGCTTTATTCTCATTTAGTAACATAAAATTCAGCTGACTCTTTCTCCTTGAATTGCTCTTACCTTTATTCTCCCCATTATCATCCTGTCCTACTGAAAATTCTTTTTTAACCTTTTTTCTTTTTTCTGGGAGATCTTACACATCAACCACTAAATAGTGAAGAAAACTAGACTTCTATCCTAGAAGCTCTTCTCTATCTGTAATCTCTCCCTAAGCAATTTCATTTATTATCAGGACTTAGATGATTATGATTCACAGATTTATATCTCCAGGAAAGATTGCTTTTCATACTTAGAATTGAATCCGAATTCTAGCTTCAAGGTTTTTATCTCCTGGACCATGCCATGTTTTCCACCTCATTTCATGCCATTCTTTTTTGCATTCCAGTTATTTTGACCCTTTTTCTCTTACTATAACAGAATAAAAAGCTATTTCTCATGTCAAAATCTTTATGTTTACTTTATCTTCTGTTCCAAACACATTTGTTGAGGTCTTTTATGACTGCCCTTAAATATTAGCTTAAATGGTCCCTGTAAAGTAGACTTTTGTAAGTGGCAGTAGATATTTTGCAAGTTAACATTTTTTTCCTGGGTAGTCTTAAGACATCAAACTTTCAGTCTATTTTTTTTTTTCTCATTGAACACAGTTAGGTAGTGCTAAAGTTCTTTGTCCCTTGGAGCCCAATATTGTTTTTGTTTATTTGTGATATACTTATATCAACACTTTAAATATACTCATTCTAAATGCACTTTAAGAGTGCTCAACTTTTTTAGATCTTAGGTGGAGACAGCTAACAGTTCCCTAGTATCCATTCCCTGCTTTTTCCTTGAATTTATAGAGCCACAAATTGAAGTAGGAACACGATGTCCAGTTAGAGATTGTATACTTTAGCTTTCTTTTCAGTTAGGTACAGCCATGTAGCTGAGTTTCAATCTATAGCATGTAAGGAAAATACATACCAGGAACTAAACTACCCCACATGCTCCCATAACATGAATCTGAAATTTGCATGTATGTATATACCCCCACATGCTCCTGATAACCTGAATCTGATATTTATCTGATATTTGTATGTGTGTATTTTTATACATGTATATGTATACACTTTTAGGTGCTGCCTTTAAAACATGTAGTCTGGAATCTAGATATAGGGTAACCCAGTTTTGGAAAATCAGATAAGTGCAAGCATTTTAGTAAATGGTGGAAAACAAGATTAAAGGAACCTGAATCTGGGAATGACCATATGAAACAGAGAGACTCCCCACAAACGGTAGCACTCTCCTGTTACATGAGAGAGAAAAACACTTTTGCATCATTTAACCTCCTGCATTTTATATCTTTTTGCTTTGGTAACCATTACTATACTAAAATGGAATTTTTTTAACCTGAAAAGGGCTCCATGGTAAAGATCTAAATTATATGGCATTGACGTCAAGGCAAGTAATGGATGGTAAGAAAAAAATATAGCAGGTTGAAAAGCTGCCAATTCTTGTTATGCCATAGAAATAATCTATTACAATGTTGCCTTCCATAATGTGGAAAGCAGAATGCATGCCAGAGAAAAAGCCTTTATGTAGCTCTAAAGTGAAGTGATTAGAAAAACAAACAAACAAACAAATAGAATTTTTGCTTGTTTTGGTTGCACCTTTCTTTTCTTGTCAAATATGTATACAATAGAGATAAACTCAATCAAAACTTGAAGGGGTTATAAGCAGAAATTGGAAAACACAGAACCCACAACCCACGTCTTTGGACTCTTTCAAGGCTGAAAGATCCAACTGCTTCTGTTCCCCAAATAAATCATGTCAGCACCTTTCTCAAAGGCTTTAAGATTTTTCAGTCAAATAAAGGGATCTCCCTGGTGCAAGTATCAGATTCAGTGTATTGTCCCAAATAAGCTTATTATTTTGCAGAGCCAGAAAACAGCCACCACTGCAATGATAAAATGACAGGTTGATGGGTGCAGCAAACCACCATGGCATGTGTACACCTATGTAACAAACCTGCATGCACTGCACATGTATCCCAGAACTTCAATTATAAAGAAAAAAAAAAAAAGAAAAGAAAGAAAGAAAGAAAGGAAGAGTAAGCTGAGCAAATAAAACAGTAAATTAACAGTACAATTCCCTAAGATGGAATTGTGCCCTTAATAAAGTATCAAGCCAGGGTGGCCAAAGGCTATGATTATCCTATTTCCCCCCAAAATGCTTAGTTCTTCATGTGTTCTAGTGAGAAGGAGCTTCTCAAAACCCCGGAGCCCTAAGTAAGAGTTATTCAGTGTCAGCCACTGTGTAACAAGGTGGGCAGAACCTGGAACTCAAAGTAGGCATATAGAAGAATTGTTTTGCTAGTGTGGATTACTCACTTTGGGACTTAAAACACTGCATTTTTAATTTTCTTTGGGATAGAAACTTAGGCTTTACCTTCACAAGTATGCTAGGTTTCAAATTCTGTATGTTAAATCTGTGTACTTTTTTAGTATTTTACTTTCTGAAATGATTTATCATTTGTCTCTTAGCTCCCTGTTTGTGGGCATTTTCTACAGGAAATCTTAGGTCTCAGTCTGCAGAGCCTCGATTGTGAGTGGTTTTGTGTTTATTCAATGATTATATATCAGTTTTTGTGTTTGTTTCTCAGTTCATGAGTTTTGCAACATGAAGGTAACATATTTTAAGATTCCATGAATAATCTGTGAAGTTTTATGTTGGAAACATTCCCTATTTTTACATACATGTTAAATTTAAACTACTGGGAATAAAATTTTCAATACCTACTTTTGGTTAACTCAGTATTTTACTGACTGCTTGTTTATGTAGGGTGCCACTTACAATTTTCTACTCTTCTTGCAATTGCAACACGATATAGGCATTAAAACCTTAGAAGTAGGATATAACAGCCTTGTCAATCCTGTGAGATGTGTGGCTATAACTCCTGCCCATAACTTTATCTAAATGTTTATACTTTGCTTCTGGAATGAGAAGAGTTATTTTCCTCTTCCATATCTTAAAATACTCCATCTTGCATGTAGTGGAAGAGAAGATTTTCCTATCTGTTTAGTTCACTTTCCAGACCAGGAGCTAAGATAGAAATATAAAATAGAACTACAGAGTATAGAGAATACTTTCCATTATTCCAAATATTTTAGAGATCCAAAGAACTAAAGAGAAAGGATAAAATGCTATATGTGACAAAATTAGTTCAAATAATTATAGGAATATAACAAAAACATGAGTTCAAAAGCAGGATCAATAAAAGAAAATCCACACACTAACCACAGCTTGATGAAACTTGAATGCATCAAAGATAAAGACAAAATGCTAAAAAGCATCAAAGCTGTAGAGGACTACGTGCTCGCAAACGAGATGTTCCGGATAAGTCCTGCTCTTGCAAACGAAGCAGGGCCTTGGGGGCTTGTTTATGTGTAAACATCTTGAAAACCCAGAAAGTCAGGGAAAGGTCAGAAAAACAACAATGTGTCTCGTGACTTGGCAACATTCCACAAACGACTGTATAAAATAAAGCAGAGCACGCCATTCGAGGCGACCACCATGTTTGTCTTGTCTTGTGTTGTCTTGTGTGTTCATTCCTTTGTTTAGGAAACACGCGGACCCCAACAAAAGCGCAGTAAATTACCAGAAAGAAATGAGAAACAAAATGATATCAGAAACAATAGATGCAAAAAGACATACAAAATAGTGTCTCCAAAGTACCAAGGAAAAAAATTAGCTGGAAGTTCTTTAGCCACAAATACTATTCAAAAGTAAATGTGGAATAAGTATGCCCTCAGGCATACAATAATTTATAAACTTTGTCAAACATAGATTTTAGATGAAAGAACTACTACAATATGTACTTCTTTAAAAACTTAGAAGAAATTAGTTCATGCAAGAATCAATAGATCACACTTGAAAATTTAGCCTATATATATATACATATAAATAATAATTTCATAACATTATAATCAGTAGAAAATAATAGTGTAAAGGGATCATTTTAAGTAAATAAAAATCTGTTAAAATTCTTACATTTGGAAAAATAGAGATGCTGATTAACTCATAATTATCGGTATGAGAAAAATAAAATTAATGTTTGATCTTATACCATGAAAAAAGTTCCATATAAAAATAGAAAAATAAAAATAGTGAAAGGTTTGTGATTGTCTAACCTCGGTCCACCTGACCCGTCTCTGCCATAGACTCCACTCAGCTTTCTGTTACATTGTTATCTGGTTTTCCCTTGCAAACACAGCTTTGCTTATTATTTTAATATTTTCTATTTTAATATTCTACTGGGTACTAACCAGGATGTAGATGTTCTTGCCTTAAAGATTTTCAATAGGGATCCTTGTGACAGTAGTCACAAAGCCTTGAGCTAAAGCCTGAGTTATTAGATCTAATGCTAGTTGTGTTATGTTACAAGACAGGTAAGGGTGCCTATCTCTGGATTTTCAAGGCCCTTTAATATCCCTTGACAATTGTCATTGAAAACAAAAATCCTCTTCTTTCATTTTAAAACCTATCACTGAACAAGAATAGAGCTTTTGACTTTAAGACCTTAAGGTGTAATGCCAAAAGCCTACTATTTGTCTCTCTGTGAACATACTAGGCAGAAAAGTAGATATCCTTTTATTGAAAATGCTGTTTTTATCTGAAGTAGGACTTCTGCTATGCCTATCGTTTAATGCACGTTGCTTTGCACTAATTCAATGTGATGAAACTCTTTTGAGACTGTGACTGTGTCTATAAGAGCGTGGAAGAATCAAATTAGGCCATAAAATTTGGCCCATTCAATTTACATTAAAAGAGAAAAATATGCTAAGCAAGGTTTTCTGTTGTATGTTTTATTGTGTTGAGGCTTTGACATTTTTGGAGGAGTTATAATTGATAAAGTTCTCCAAGACAGCTCCTTGAATATGACTAAACAAATATGGAATAATTTAGCTTTTTAACCAATTCTGATACAATTAAATTTAAAAAATAGAGGGAAAATCGGCATATACTTTGGTCTTAAGCCTATTCAGTGATGGAGAAACCTGATCACCTGTCAGTTTATGAAGTGACAATCTATTGACTTTCTTTGACCTTGATGAGGCATTCAAACTCGTCTTTTGAGAGTTTTAGAACTAGTATTTATTTTCACCATATGGTAGCATCAATACATTTTTTGATGTCTGATCATATGTTTTATATCTTGTTTTGCTCTGCTGCACATATTTCTTTGAAAAACGTGTATCTGGCTAATGCATATTTAGGGATTTTTAAAGCCAAGACACAGTGAGGGAGATGATTTCCCTGTGGGTACCCAACGAAGGTCTGGTGAGGCTGTCGTTCAAGATTTATTGTTAATGCTAGATCCACCAGCCAATAATGTGGTTAAGAGTAATACAGAGTTCTTCCAACAGGAAAAGCTTAACTACTAAACCTCACAGTATCCTTAAGTGTTTTTAAATTAATCATTATCCTCTACTAGCCAGTATTTTAAAATATCATCCTCCAGGATGAATACTCATGTAATAAAGGCAAATAATGTGATAAGCCACACATATGCATTAGATTGCCTATTTCTTTCATCTCCACCCAATTCTGTTATTTCTTATTTGTTATTTAAAAGGTGTATAATTTTCTAGGATGTCAATACATAATTGGGAGTGGAATATAAAATGCACATTCACAAAAGTAGTGAGCTATTCCACTAATACAACTACCAGTTCAGTAAAGAGTCACAATAAAGAAAAGGTAATTTAAAAAATTTATTAGATCCCTTTATCCAATGTATTTAATACAATCAATAATTTTATGTATGTGCTATATTAAGTCAGAATATCATGACCATCACATTTTTAGATTCTATAGCAAAGAGAATTCGTATACTTTATCATTCCTACTTTGCTTGCAGATATGGAAAATTGCCCCTAAATTTATTGTTTAGAAGACCTTCATAGCTAATCGAGACAAAAATCTTGACATTTTAACATTTATACACTTAATTCACCTTTAATTGTTTCAACTTAGTTGTCACAACATTTAATTCTACATGCTGTCTTAATATATTTATTCTTCAAATAATTTGATGTGACTTATATAGATATATATATATATAAATAATGTGGTATGACATAAAAATAAAAAAGGAAAAAAAATGCGAGTTAACGAAACCAGATAAGTTAGGACAGAAAGATTCATAACATAATGTTTTATTCAGTTGCTAGAGGTCAACATCAAATTTGATTCTCTGATCCCTGGCAGCTAAGGAAGAAGAAAACTTGAATAGCCACAAGATTCAATGTCAGTAAAAGAAAAATATGCCAGGGACTCATGAGAGGCAAAGCTTTATCTGGCACTAAGAATTAAAGGAATAAAACCTAGGGCTTTTCATAAAGATTATTCTGGGGAATAACCTCAAAAATATCCTCATCAAAATTTCTATAAATCAATACAACTATAAAACTACAAATCTATAGCATGTCTCAATTGCTCTAGGTCTTATTGTACTGGCAATGTAGATGCAGCTCATAATAACCCTGTTGTATAGTAACGCCCCTCGATATTTGCAAATGACTCACTGACAATGTCACTTCAACTATTAATTTTTTTGAAGAAATCATCTACTATTTTTCTGTATAACTACTTAGCCAAATAAATTATTTATATTAAAACCACAATGATTAAAATTAAGAGATGACTATAAAGGTGCTAATCTTCATGATATAAACTTCTCCAATTATGTAGCTTACATAAATTTAATGTAGTAGTCCATTCTCACATTGCTATAAAGAAATACCTAAGACTGGGTAACTTATAAAGAAAATACGTTTAATTGGCTCATGGTTCTGCACATTGTACAGGAAGCATTGTGGTTTCTGTTTCTGGGGAGGCCTCAGGAAGCTTGCAATCATGGCAGAGGGCAAAGGGGGAGTGAGGCACTTCACATGACCAGGCCAGATGGAAGAGAGAAAGAGGGGAAGGTCTACACACTTTTAAACACTCATGATAATTCACTCTTTCACAATCATGAGTGCAATCACAGCACTATGGGGATGGTGCTAACTCATTCATGAGAACTCTGCCTTCATCCAATCACCTCCTACCAGGCCCCATCTCCAACACCTGGGATTTGACATGAGATTTTGTGGGGACACAGATACAAACCATATTGCTAAATGATTGGGAAACTAGGTGAAAACTGCAAACTGATAATGACAGTATGAAAGCCCAAATGATTTTTCCCAAGCATCTTTTTTTTTTTTCCATCTGCTATGGTTTGAATGATGGTACCCCCTTTGAAATTCGTGTTTAAGCCATAATCCTCAGTGCAACAGAATTAAGTAGTATGACCTTTGAGAGATGATTAAAATATGAGGGCTCTGCCCTTACAAATGATATTAGGCTAAAGAAAGCATTCTCTTGCCCTGGGTCTTCTTCACCATGTGAGGACACAGATTTCTTCCTGCCTGGAGGATTCAGGAAGAAGGCACGATGGAAGAAAAAGAAGAAAGTCCTGATTAGACACTAATCAATCCTACAAACACCTTGATCTTGGACTTCCCAGCCTCCAGAATCAAGAGAAATAGATTTCTATTCTTTTAAACTTAGTCTGTGGTGTTTTGTTATAGCAGCACACAGGAACTAAGACAAAATTTGGTACACAAAAGTGGGATTTTTGCTTTAGCAAAGATCTGAAAATGTAGAAGTGGCTTTGTAACTTGGTAATGGATAGAGGCTGGAAAAGTTTGGAGGTGCATAATGGAAAAAAAAAAAAACACACACATAGATTGCCAAGAACAGAGCATTAAAGGCTATTCTGTTAAGGCCTCAGAAAAACAGAAGAGCTGTGGAGAGAGCCTCAGTCACCTTAATTATCCAAGTTGTCATGATCAGAATGCTGGCAGAAATATAGACAATAAAAATGCTTCTGATGCAGTCTTAGACGTAAATGAGGAACAAGGTATTGGAAACTGGAGGAAAAGTCATTCTTGTTATAAAGTGGCAAGGACTATGGATGAATTGTATCTATACCCTATTGTTTTGTGGAAGGCAGAATTCCACAATATCCTTAGCAATAAACTAGGATATTTGGCAGCAGAAATCTCTCAGCAAAGTGTTCAGGGTTCTGCATGATTTCTTTTAACTGTTTACAGTAAACTACTATAAGATAAATGATGTAAAGGCAGAATTTATAATCAAAATGGAAATAAGATAAAGATTTTTTAAAATTTTCAGCTTCGCTATGGAAAGAATAAAAAAGCATGCTTAGTGCTGGGTGTGGTGGTTTATGCTGGTAATCCCAGAACTTTGGGAGGCTGAGGCAGAAGGTTTGCTTGAGTCCAGGAGTTCAAGACCAGCCTGGGCAACACAGAGAGAACCTGTCTTCTACAAAAAAAAAAAATTAGCCAGGTGTGGTGGAATGCACCTTTAGTCCCAGCTACTCTGGAGGTTGAGAGGGGAGAATTACTTGAATCTGTGAGGTCAAGATTGCAGTGAGCTGTAGTCATATCACTGCACTACAGCCTGGGTGACAGAATGAGACCCTGTCTCAGGAAAAGACAGACAGAAAGACAAGGAAGGAAGGAAGGAAGGAAGGAAGGAAGGAAGGAAGGAAGGAAGGAAGGAAGGAAGGAAGGAAGGAAGGAAGGAGGGAGGGAGGGAGGGAGGGAGGGAGGGAGGGAGGGAGGGAGGGAGGGAGAGAAAGAAAAGAAAAGAAAAGAAAAGAGAAAGAAAGAAATAAAGAAAAAAAGAAGGAAAGAAAGAAAGAGAGAGAGACAAAGAGAGAGAAAGAAAGAAAGAGACAGAGAGAGGGAAGGAAGTAAGGAAGAAAGGAAAGGGAGAGGGGGAGGGGGAGAGGGAGGGGGAGGGGGAGGGGGAGGGGGAGGGGGAGGAAAGGAAAGGAAAGGAAAGGAAGCATGCAAGCAAGCTTAGGAGAGAAAAACCAAGGGTGTGGCCAAGTGGTCATGTGATAAGGAAATTATCAATAGAAGGAAGCTAGATCAAGACAATGAGAGATTGACCATGAAGGCATTTGATGAGCTTGCAGGCTTGCCATGTCTATCACAGACCCACAGTGCTAGAGTCTTGAGGGAAGGACAGTTTCAAAAGAGGGGCCTTGGGCACCTAGTGGACCTCAGTATTCACTGCCCTGTTCTGCCTTAAGTCTCTGCTCTCTGCATTATACCTCTTTATTATTACTGTTTTATGAATTCAGCAATTTGCATTTAATCCTATAACATTTACTTACTCAAAGAAAACTAAATTTATATAAATTGGAAATGCTTTGTAACTTGGTAAGAAATTAAATGACTTTTTATGTAATTTACAGGTAATTACAAATTGGCAAATACATACAATGTATGTGTGTCACACAGAATAATGACTCCCTAAAGATGCCCATGGCTTAATACCTGGAACCTGGGAATATGTTTAGTGATGTGGCAAAGGGGGATGTTTGTGAAACGGTTGACATTAAGCAGGAAGAATATCCTGTATTCTCCTGTTAGGCCCAGTATAATCCCAAGGTTCGTTAAAAGCTGTAGAGGGTGACAGAGTCAAAATGAGGCACTTGGAGAAAGACTCAACCTGCTCTTGCTGGCTTTGAACACAGAGGAGGAGGCCAGGAACCAAGGAGAAGTGGACAGTCTCCAGAAACTGGAAAAAGCAAGAGAACGCATGCTTCTTTCTTGTCTCCAGAAAGAAATACAGTCCTGCTGACACCTTGATTTTAGTTCAGTGAGGCCCTTATTGGACCTCTAACCTGTGGAAATGTAAAATAATATATATTTGTTTTATGCTACTCAATTGGTGGTAATTCGTTATATCAGCATTCTATATCATGAAGATCTCCATAAATGATAGCATACATTCTCTGCATGAACAGTATGGCATATAGATAAGCTATATTAACAGCTTCATTTAATAGCTAAATTAACAACTTTCAAAATCAATGTCCTGGCCCAGCACGGTGGTTCACGCCTGTAATCCCAGCACTTTGGGAGGCCAAAGCAGGTGGATTACAAGGTCAGGAGTTTGAGACCAGGCTGGCCAACATGGTGAAACCCCGTCTCAACTAAAAATACAAAAATTAGTCAAGCACAGTGGCACACGCCTGTAGTTCCAGCTACTAGGGAGGCTGAGGCAGGAGAACTGCTTGATCTCAGGAGGCAGAGGTTGCAGTGAGCCAAGACTGTGCCACTGAACTCCAGCTTGGGTGACAGGGACAGACTCCATCTCAAAAAAAAAAAAAAATCAATGTCCTTATCTTTGATGGTTTAAAAACTGGTTCTTTCAACTGATTTCCAAATATTCTTCTGTAAAATATAATAAAAATGTTTGTTGATCATTCTGTCACCAGATTTAAATTATTCTATTTAAACTTTTGACACTCCAAAGTAGGTTTTTCAGGGAAAAAAAAGTTTAAAGATCTATTAGTTCCCAGAAGCCACAATTTTAATATCTGAAATCTTTAAAAGGAAAATGTAGGTTTTAGAAGTATTAATTGATTTAATGATCATTGATATCTTGACAACAGAGGTGTTTTTCTCAGACAAAACATGAATATTTTTTGTCTTAATTATCTAGAGAAATATATCTCACTGAACCATTGTAAATATTTTAATAGTAACTTTACTTCTGCTTGGCTCTTGGGTATTAATGCTTGCTCCTACTCATTATTAGCCAAAATGGTAATTCAACTCTTTCTAATGATTTCAAATGTGTCTGTAAGAGAATTGAGTGATTTGGTCTAAATAATTTGTCATTATCGGGTAAAACTACAGACACTCTGAAGAGACTTTTTCTTATCTGCTTGTGCCATTATTAATCTTAAAATTTGCATAATAAAGAATATAATTAAATGAAAAATATATCACTCTCTTGCATGATGATTGCTCTAAGAAAACAATCAAAGGAACACAAGTCTGATAAAAACAGAACATCAACAGTAAGGAGACAAAAAGGGTGGGGGATAATTATCTATTCACAGATAAATAAAATCAAGAAAGCAATGAGCAGATGGAAAAAAAGTCCGGCAAACAAGCTAATAAAGCCTAAGTCCCAGAGATGTGCTCTGCCTCCATGGAGGCAAATTATCATAACTTTCCTCTTAGATCTAAATGAAGGCATGATTTAATCTGTGAAGTTGTTTTTCTCTTAGACAACCTTAGGAAAAAACTCACTTTTTAAATCTATCTTGTGGAACAAAAGGAGCTGACTTACTGTTTTTCACTATTAAACTTAGAAAAATTTACCCTTGATATAAATGGAAATGGATATGACTTTAAATTCAACCTTTAGAGAGAACAAATTAAAAATGATCTATCTTTAAAACTGATCAGAATTGATAAACCGAGTAATTCTAATAAAAAAAAATAACATTTTGAATACGAAAAAAGAAAACAGCTTTCTCAAATGACAATTCATTTGTAGGACCGGGAGTTTACATTCTGTTAAGGGGATAATTGTATACCTTTACCCTGTTCAAAGAGGGATGGACATAGTCTATTATGCAGTTAAGTAACTTCTTTCCATTCTTGAAGATATGATTGTCAAGTCCTCCCAATTCTGCTTTTATATCTGAGTCACTCTCCTTTTTTACAGCTATGATTGTCTTAGCACATCCTCAACAATTCTTGTCTGAATTAATCTAGGAACTTCCTAAATAATCTTTCTGCCTGCTCTTACCCCCTCTGAAATCCAGTTTCCGCACTGATTTCAGAATAATCTTTCCAAAGACAAATCTGAACGTTTATTTGCCATGCTGAGAGTCCGAGGATGGGTCTCATCACCATCTACTTTCGCCCAAACACTGTGTCAGACTCATATAAAATCCTGAATCAAATATCTCCTTTCTGTATTTCCCATACACTTTCCACACTGGCCTTTTTTGAATCACACTTGTATTTCCATATTACCATTCTATTTAGTGCATTCATTCACTCAACAAACACTTATTGAACATATTCTCTAGCAGCTCCATATCTTTGACATGCTCTTGGTTCTGAAGCATGTGCTCTTCCTTTTGCTTGATGGATATCTTCTCCATGCTCATTTCTGCCTCCATGGAGAGGGGCTTCATAAGTCCATGATGGAACTTAAATTTCAGGGTACAGCTGTGCAACTCTATATGAACATACTGAACATTTTGTGGTAGCTACCAAGCCCACACACCCACCTGCCTTATCTGAAAACTACCTGTCAAATTGAGCCATGGCAACTGGCAATTGCGTAATACCAGGTCTTGTCTCCAAATTCCTACATTTAATTGGACTAGGGGTATATTCCTTATTTATGATGGTCAAATAAACCAATACAATTTTCTGTCCCCAAAATTGTAATTCTGACTTACTTATTGTGGCTTTAATTTCTTAATCGATAAAATGAGAGCACAAATAATGATTTATCAGATTTATTGTAGGGCTTAGATAACAAATGGAAAATAACCACCACAGGGTAGGTGATAAGTAAATAGTCCCTGACTAATGCCTGTTGGTTTTACTTACCTCACATATGGTTTCATCTGATGAGAAAATTATGTCTAAGGATTTTGCAAATTAAGTGGTATGCCAGTAGCTACAGTTTTCTAATATAAATCCATAATTTCCCAACCAAGATATGTTAATTCTTGTGACTAAAGTATACGATATTTTAGGTCACAGGCCAAGGAGAGCCATCAGAAAACCCCAGTACACATTCTTGTGATGTATATTACAAAACTGTCATAAGAGTTTAACCATGAAACCTCAAATACAAATATAAAAATATAAATATATATTTATATGTATATATTTAAATATATTTATAACATATTTTTACATATTTAATATATATCTCATATGTGTGTGTGTGTTTGTAAAACTGGAATTTTCTTATATTCTCAAATGTCCTGGGGAATGAATTTGTTCCCTTTGGTTCTAAACAGAACTTTGGTGATAAAAGCTTAAAATCTTTATCCAAAATGCTATAAAAGGACCTGTTAATACAGTAGTTAAGAAGTTGCCGCCATTTTTTAATTCTTTTATTCTTGAATTAGAAGAAAACAAACGGAAGACTTCAGAAAGTTTACATCCAGCAAAGGGAAGTCGATTTCCTAGACCACACTTATCTTGTTCACTTTCTTATAATTTATATTCCAAGAAACAGCAGGAACTTATTTTTTCTCATCTTCAAGGAAATAGAGTTAGCAGTCTTCAAGATGCAGAAGTGGGTCAAACTAGGGTAAAGAAAATAAATCACAGTTCAAAGTCTATGAAGACCCTGGCTCTGTTTCTTCAGAAAAGGAAGAAGTTCATAAAACATCAGACCAGAAGGTATAAGCAAATATTAGGACACTGATGTAAAATGTTGATGCAAGTTTAATACTTGAGCTATATATAGCTTCCAGAGGCTTCAGTATGATATGTGACATTTTCACTTGGAAGAGCAATTATTACATAAAACAGTGGTATAGCAATTTTGTAAGACATTGCCACTTAGCAAGATATTTGGAAGAAAACTGAGAAAAGAGGCAGCAGCCACAACAACAAAAAAAGACGATGGTTGAAAAAAAAATCTTTCAGTTTTACTTTAATTTTATTTATTTTTGAATAAGCAAAGCTTTCACATGGTTCACAATTCAAAAGATTGCATTGAAAACACTCCATATCACACTTGGCCCTCAACCACTGAAGTCCCATCTGCAAAAACAACCAATGTTACCAATTTCTCATGTGCTATTCTGGAAATATTTTCTGTTTATATAAGCAAATATGCTCCTATAATTTTTATTCCCCCTCTTTTAGACAAATAATAGCATTTCATAAAACTCTTCTGCTCCTTGCTTTCTTCACTTGGCAAAAATCACTCCATAATATTACACAAAGTGTTTCCTCCCACTTTGAAATCTGAAGCATATGCTATTCATAAATGTACAATAATTGTATTTGTCCAATGAATGAAATACTTGTGACTTTTCACTCTAGCCTTTCAACTCACATCTCCTCAAAAAAGATGTGAAACGAATTTGCTGATCGGCCCTAGAAAGTCAGTTTCATGCTCACACTGGGGTCATCTCCTCCCTGGGGCTAGGTTAGGGGAGGAGAGAGGATACTCAGTCTCCTCCTCTAAACTCGTTGCTTCAGGAATGGCACAGTTTTCCTCATCTTACATATGACTTTTTCTGCCTATTCACAAAGTAATTAAGCTCATTAAGATGGCTTGTTGAAGCTCCCCCAAACTCAAATGAAATCTGCCCACATGAATTACTAATTTTTTTCTTCCTACAGAAGAGAACAGTAAATGCAGTTTCAACTGACGATACAGCTTTTCTGAAAAATGAATAACTGATTCCATTTTGAGATACAAAAAGTTTGAGATATTTTCATGATGGTATTTATATTTTAACACTATCTCAAATTAGACATCCCGGTTTTAATTTGGAAGACACACATATATTTCTCCTATTTTCTGATATACTCTAGTTCACAATTGCCAAAAAAAAAAAGATTAAATCAATTGCCTATGCAAATGGAAACATAAAAAAACCTATTGGAATAAGACTTTGGGAGAAACCATTTCTTTTTGGTTACTTATAAGCACCTCCTTAAACTACTCTCCTAGATATTATTAAATAGTTATGTTTTATAAGAAAAATACAATTTAATAAGTAAAGGACTTCAACAATGATCATAGCTAATAATTATTGAATGTTTGACATATGCCAGACTGTGTATATGTTTTTGTAACTTTTAGAATAGCCCTACGAGTTACTAATAATATTATCTTTTTTTTGAGACAGAGTCTCGCTCTGTCACCCAGATTGGAGTGCTGTGGCATGATCTTGGCTCACTGCAACCCCTGCTTCCCGGGTTCAAGCGATTCTCCTGCCTCAGCCTCCCGAGTAGCTGGGATTACAGGCACACACCACCACATCTGGCTAATTTTTGTGTTTTTAGTAGAGACGGAGTTTTGCCATGTTGGCCAGGCTGGTCTCGAACTCCTGACCTCAGGTGATCCACCCACCTCGGCTTCCCAAAGTGCAGGGGGTACAGGAGTGAGCCACTGTGCCAACCCGCGTTACTATTATCATAGCCATCTTACAGATGAGGAATTTTCTCAGGATCACACAATTAGTAAGTATGAATAGCAGAATATGGAAATGGACAGAGAATTTTCAATAACAGGTCTATGATCTTGAACCCCAAACTATCATTTTCTCCAATTTAGATTCTAACTTGGCTAATCAAAATTCTTATTATTATGAGGTAAAACTAATTATAATGTTGCTACCTCAAATACAGGTATTTCCCATTTTGTGGTATAGTAATTTCTATTAATTTATTTAAATATTTCAAGAGCACTTATTATATGAAAGGTGATTTGCTGGATATTCAGGAGGCAATATATGGACTGAAGTCATGGCCAAATCTTTAAGTGTTCATTATTGGCTTGCTGTCAGGCCTGCTTTCCAACTGTGTGCTCCACTAATCCATCAATTCAATTCATTGCATATTGCTTCCACCATGTTTTCAGACTGGGATTAGAGAAATTAATTACCATTAATGATCATGGAATTGGTGAGAGGATTTCTTTTTTATGTCTATAAGAGTCAAATATCTCAAAACTACACAGTAATATCCAACAAGGAGTATCTTTAAAAATATATTGTATTAGAAAGGAGGCATTGGGAAATCAAGAAAAAAGCATCATCTTGGTTAATAATTCACCTGGATTTAGCTCCATCTCTAGATTCAATGGACTCAGTTTTATCAACTGACTTGGAAACAATATAAACCCCCTTCCATTTTTTTTCTCCCTACTGGCACTTGAAGCCCTGCACGTGCACAGTAAGTAGATGGTGCTCTCATGTCCTTTTCTCCAGATGCTGCATAACTGAGCCTTGGTGCACAGCTTGGTAAATATACAGGCTCTCCTGCATATTGCACAATCTATGCAACTGAAGACACTAGCCTTATCTAAATCAAGTCAAACTCTGATACAAGCTGTATGATCTAGACTTAGGCAATAAGTATCTCTTGTCCTCACCTTATTCTTCTGTAAAAGAAGTTAGGTAGATTATTTTATTCCCCAGGCTCCTTATATAGCTCTGATTTATGTGAGCTACAAAGTATCTCAAAGCACAGATAGATTAAATGGGTGTTGACAATAACTTGAACTCTGCCTGTCAAGGAACATAAAAGCAAAATCATATACATGTAGGGAGGGTATAACTCAAAGTTAAATAGTGACTTTCCCTGTGTGGTGAATTTATAGGTGACTCCAAATTGTGTTTCTATATGTAGATGACGTATATAATAAATTTACATGTAGTGTAGTGATGTATATAATAATATTTACATGTAGAAATATTAGAAATAAATTTCTCCATATTCTGATTGGAAAAATTAATTACTTTTAACAAAACAGGAGTCAGTAAGTATAATGAAAGAGCTAAGAGAACACTGGAAAGAAGTAACTACCACAGGTGACACCGAGCTTGGTCTTGAAAAACAAAAAGGGGGAGTAAAGAAACAAAGAAAGGAGCATCTTAGGAAATAAAAGCCTAGGTCAAGAGAAAGAGTGAAATATGCATTATTTAAGGCAAGTCAAGAAGTTCAATGTGTAACACACTAGGGAGCGAGAGGGCCAGTATGGGAGCGGTCACAGCTGAGTCTTGCTAAGAAAGTTGTGGTGCGCCTTTGAAAAGCAGTTGAGTTATGGATAGAGAATGTGACCAGAAGTTTTGCAAAGATTTTCAAACAGAGTTTTCTGCTTACATAGTTTTCCTTCTTGCTTATGTCCTCCCTCCTAGCTGTTAGTTTCTTCATCTGGAGAAACCATGAGATGTTTGAGAAGGCAGCGAAGAGAATGGAAAGCCAAAAAGTCAACTTTCCTTAACCAATTCACTCTTGCGTGTAGGTGACTGTGTCACTTTTCTAGGTGTTTTGAAAGAGGAACATAGGATGAGGGAAGCCTTGAACAAAGGGATAGTTTCATACATTGTGAAATTTTAGTTTCCATTAGTGGTTATGGCAAAATTGCATCATCTAGTCAATCACCTGTCATCGTCACCTTGAAAATTGACTCACTCTTTATGTAACATTGGCAATGATTTATATATCTACAAAGAGGATATTTACGAATTTAATTTTAATGACTGAGATAAGCTAACTTCGTTAGAAGTACAATGATGATATTTTTATTTTAATGTTTAACATCACTGTAGGAATTCTGGGCAGCTATTAACAGTAAGTATGGCATGACCCTAGGAGACACGGACCCATGTTATTTCTGTTTTAAAACTTTCACATTTATTGGGGTGGCCTCAGGGGTCTCCAATAATTTAAATCCTACACATTCCATTTATGTGATAAACACCTACTGTTTTAGAGAATCTCAAGCACAGTTGTGACAGGTGGCCATGTAATTCAAACAAGCTGTGGTAGTTTTTAGGTCAAACAATGCAGACTTAACTTTCTCAGAGTCTCTCTTAACACAGATGTTGCTTTCTTTTTTATTGCCTAAGCTTTACCCGTGGAAACTATTTTTGTTTATTTTCTGCAAGTGTATCTTGAGGCAACAGCAACAGGAGGGTTAAATCTGTACTTTTCAATGTCAAAACTGATAGCCTGTATAATACCCAGTTGTTTGTTTGTTTGTTTGTTTGGTCTTCAAGTGACATTCAATCCATATCTTCTCCACCATGGAGTTAGGAACTTCGTAGAGTGGACACAGATGGTCAGCCTGGATTGTGATGCATGGGTATCCCAGGGCAGGTGGAACAGAGTTCAAATTTAAACAGTATCAATTAGAATGTTCTTCACATACTTCACGATTTTGTTTGAAATAGTTATTTTGAGAATATTTAAATGTTAAAAAGGGACAAGCAGATTATAACAGTGTCTGTTAATTAGCAGAATTGACAGAAGAAATATATTATTTCATTTTGGGCAGTTTATTTGCTAAAGGGTCAAATGATAATTTTTTTCTGTAAGTGGATTCTACATGGTAACGATAGAGATAACTAGGAGCGCACTTAAGAATTAGGGTAACCAGCTCATTTTGGTTTTCTGGGACTTTTCTAGTTTTATCACTGAGAGTCCCACATTTAGGGACACCCCCTGAGTTCTAAACAAACTGGGGTACTCATTCTTTCCTTTTTCTTCCCTGTTTTTACCTTCCTTTTTATAGTTCATAACAGTCTAACCAATGTACAAGACATTTTAATCAATCAGTAACTGAGTTAAATTTTGTTTTTGAACATCTGCATTGAGCATAGGTTCAGAGTACACTGCGATACCCGTTCGCCAAGATCCTTTGAAGTATCAGTTCAAAGAGTTGTTGGCCTTTCTCTGCTATAATGTAGAAGCTATTTTTTCACCCTGAGAAACTCAAACTTAAATCTGCAAATGAGTGACTTCGAGCATAAACTAATGAATCTGCAAGAAGATAACTGCCAAATTGCTCGACAACATGCTAGAAGGCTACTTAATAAGAAACTACTGTGAGTTCTTGCTGAGCCGACTTATCAGGACTTTTAAAAATGAAAGTGCCTAAAGACAACCTTTCTGGACCTGTTATAGCAAAGCCTTATTGCTACAATATTTGTGTGCTATTTTTCATGCCGGGCTCCAGGAAGGGTACTCTGAAGACGGTGAGGAAATCACTCTCTGTCAGTGGACGAAGGCATGTAACTTTCCTAAATCCTACCTCCAGGTTGAAGTTGACAGGAAAATCTGCAGAAAAGTTACCATTTTATCTGGGAAGCTGCAGCATTTCAGGAGAATATAATAGTTTTCAGTACGAATTTACAGCGCAGCAGCCGTCAGATATAGATAACCTGGTAGGGGTCCAGGAAGTTCAGTTATTCTGAATATCTAGGGTGCAGAAAAACTATGAGCAAGACAAGCACAGATATTGTTCCTTGGGTGGCTTATGCTGACAGAATTTGCTTTTTTTTTTATTCCCAGTGTCAAATCAGTAAAAGGGCATTTATTGCAGTGTGGGGAGAAAAAAATCAAAACAGTTCTAGAGTCAACAAACATGAAAGCTTTCATTTTTAGACTCATCTGTTACAGTTCATAAAATAGTATGGTTTCTTTGAAGATTAATAAGCCATATTAATGCTATAGGGAGATGCGTTTGCATATGTAAAGCAAATGTTCCCATGAAAACAAATCTAGGAGACTAAGATAAACTTTGCTTCAATATATTTAAAGTAAAAAACAATAATAATAACAAAGGCAAACAGTGCCTTTATTCAGGGCCCCTCTCCTTGGCTGTAGGAAACTTTCACTTCAAACAATTGGGCTCTAAAATGAGCAAAATATTTTAAGTAGCTAATTACCAAGTTAAATGAGAAACAGAACTTCACCTCTCACACCCAAAACAGTTCTCACACTTTGTGATTTCAACTGTGCAAAAAGATTTAAAAACAAACTCCAGTTTTGCTTTGATCCTTAAAAAATTCTTTTAAACTCTTCTCCTTTTAAAAAATTTTACAAAATTAGCTCTCAAAAAGATTGTTTTGGGATGGGATTATACCAATAATCCCAGCAAGGTAATATAGTAGGTTTCAGTTGTAGAAGTTGTAGAAGTAGTGTGTATTAATCCTGGACTATAATTTGGAGGGCGTTTTCCCCCTTCTTAATCCCCCATTTTAGTTTATTTTCTAGTAGCTTGCTTCTAATTCTTAGAAGCAGACTGTAGAAAAAATTAATGTTAATTAAATGTCTCATATTAGTTAATCAATGTTTCACCGAAAAGACATCCTTTAAAAGAACTGACAGGATTCTGAATTTTTATTGTTGTAAAAATTGCTTTAAAAAAAAAAAAACAGGGAGTAGTATCATTTTCTTTAGGTAAATTTTTTCCTTTTATTATGGCATTGATATCTCTTATATTTCTGATATACATTTTTAAATATTGTAAGAAATATGTTTTTAGTTTGTTTTTTGAGACTTTGTCTTGCTCTGTCACCCAGCCTCCCAAGTAGCTGGGATTACAGGAGCACACCACCATGCCCGGCTAATTTATTTATTTATTTATTTTTTAATTTTAGTAGAGACAGAGTTTCACCATGTTGCTTGGACTGGTCTCAAAGTCCTGAACTCAGGTGATCCACCTGCCTTGGCCTCCCAAAATGCTGGGATTACAGGTGTGAGTCACCATGCCCAGCCAGAAATATCTTTTATAGTTTGAAATTGTTAGGGTATAATGTTGAGAACTGCATTAAAAGCTCCGGGCGCGGTGGCTCAAGCCTGTAATCCCAGCACTTTGGGAGGCCGAGACGGGCAGATCACGAGGTCAGGAGATCGAGATCATCCTGGCTAACACGGTGAAACCCCATCTCTACTAAAAAAAAAAAAAAAAAAAAAAATACAAAAAACTAGCCGGGCGTGGTGGTCGGTGCCTATAGTCCCAGTTACTCGGGAGGCTGAGGCAGGAGAATGGCGGGAACCCGGGAGGCGGAGCTTGCAGTGAGCTGAGATCCGGCCACTGCACTCCAGCCTGGGCGACAGAGCCAGACTCCGTCTCAAAAAAAAAAAAAAAAAAAAAAAAAAAAGAATAAAAAGTATCACTCAGATAACTTTAAACAATTGTACACATATGAACTTTGTAGCTACTTTGTGCTCTCTGATCTTAAATGGTTTCATGGTCTGTGATTTACTTTTTAAACTATGTGACCAAAGTATAAAGCATTAGCCATCCATCTGTCAGAAATATTGTAGAAGGCAGCACAGTAGATTAGCATATGTATGATATATTTTAAAACACCCTATGATAACAAATTGAGATAGTATAAAAAGTTAACACACAGCTGAGGACATATAGGTATTGAGAAATTCAGAGGCTGTGGCAAGTTGAAAATAAGAAAGTTTCAAATTTTCCTAAAAATGAAAGTATTCCATGTACAATTATAAACCCCTCCCCACACACACACAGTTAAATAATTTTTCTCATTCCTGAATGTATACATGCGTCAATCTTATTGTTACTATTACAAAGTTATTTTTATTTTGCCATTCCTTCTGAAAATATTAGCTTTAAATATTTTATGTTCATTTTTCTGTTTTGGAATGTATTTTCATTTTTATCAGCCTAATTTATTTTACTTGTATTTGGATTTTCAAGTTTTAAATGAATTTATCCTCATTCTTTTGTGTTTAAAAATTAAAATCATTTAAAATTATGCATATTATTCTAACTACACCTTTGTCCACTACCTATATGTTTTGATAAGTCATTTTATAAATGATTTGTTATGATGTTTTCCTGCATAAACTCTTTTAAAAATTGACCATAACTTCCTCTTTTAATAAACTTTCTTGATAAAAATTTTATAGCAATGAGGCTTTTTGAAAAAAAATATGACTTCAAATGGCTCAAGAGGATAGAGAAAACCCTAATGACTCTCTATACCTAAAGACATTAAGGAAGTATCAAAATTGTTCAGAATTGTACCTGGTGCTGAAAAATAAGAATATTTCATAGATGTTCTCATTCAAACCCTCCAAACCTGGCATTTCTTTTGTCATTGAAGTGTCCTGACATTCAAAAAGAAAGAAAGAAACCCGTTGGCCAAATCACTCTAACTGTGAACAAAATCTAACAAAATGAGATTAGAAATATGAGAAATTGCTAGAAATATCTCTAGTTGTGAATGAAGTTACATAATGTCACAGTAATACATTACTGAAAAAAATCGAAGCATACATGAAAATCCTAAGTGAAACATCAAAAGGAGAGTCAGCATTTGAATGTTACTGTCATCAGAGAGCAAGTGTGACCAATATCATTATATTGATAAAAGCATGTAAAACAAAAAGAAACAATTTTAAAATGAGATAGAATAATAGGGCTGATTAATTCAACATCAAGATCTAAAAATCAGTTGTGTTCTTATAACATACCAGTGACTACTTAGAAAATACAAAAACAAAATATTTTACTAAGCCGCACAAAAAATGTAGAATACTCTAGGATAAACAAACCAAGGTATACATAAAAACTACATAAAACAAGCAAATTATAAAACAAAAGGTTTCACTCAATCACTCACAAAATATAAAATAGTCTGGAACAGACCAAGAGATACATGAAAACTCTACAAGAACAAGTAAACTATAAAACATTCCTGGAAGAAGAAAATTTACATCAAATAAATGGAGGTCGATTCATATTTTTCCAGGAAAATACATAGTTTACATTTTTCAGTATTGAACATATGTCTCCACCTTATTGCAATATTATCACATTTATTTTAGTATATGCTAAGGTGCTCTAACAAATATCAACATCTAGTGACTTGAGTAAGAAAGTTTATTTCTCCTTAATCTAGCAGTTGGGAGATGAGAGACTCAGAGATGTTAAGGTGATTCTGTTAACTTTAGCATGTAGCTTCCAAATTTGCTGTAGTTTTTGTAATTTGCTAGTAAGTCAGAAGGAGGAAATAGGCCAGGGCAAGAAATATTTAATGAGATGCATTACAATTTGCACACATCTCATCGGCAGGAACTTAGTCACACTGACACACCTGGGTGCCAGGGAGGCCAGGAAATGAAATCTGTAGCTATTCAAAAACAGGGTGGAATGCTTAAAACTAAATGAGCTCAAAACTTAGTAACTCAAAACATCAGCAATCATATTATTAATTTCCAATCTTTCAGAGGATCAGGGATTTAGGAAGGGTTCTTGCTGGGTGATTTTGGCTCAGCCTCTCTCCAGTTGTGGTTAGAAGGTCTCTGGAGGTAGCATAGAGCTGTAGGTTAGTGGAGCAGCTGGTGGCTGGCCAGACATTTCTCTTATTATCCTTAAACTTTTCCATGTGGTCTCTTCACACGGACCAGTTGGTGTTTACTTCTGGCAGGGCAGTCCATGGGCAACTGGACTGCTTACAAAGCAAGTCCAGGCTCCTTAGAACCGACTCTCTAGGAATGGGGTTGTGTTCATTACAGGGAATGAGACACAAACTTCATTGCCTTAAGATGGTTCTGTAAGGAGGCTTACAGAAGTCACTCGTGTCATTTCCAATGTATCCTACCAGTCAATACAGAAAACGCCAACCAGATTCAAGAGAAGGCATATAATGCACCTTTTAATGGAAGAGTATAAAAAAAATTGGGTTGTATTTGAAAATTGCCATGCTTTCTAAAAGGAAGAATGAGAGAACACAAGTTGGGAAATGTCTATCAGTCTCTGTCCATGCACCTTTGACTTTCTAAGTCTGTAAATATATACCCTGGGCCCCATACAAAAAAAAAAAAAAAAACACACCCTACCCCCCCGACACACACAGTGTCTCTCTCTCTCTTTCTGTCTCTTTTCTGAAAATTAATTCAAGCTTCCACTCACCTTTTGCATTCAGTTCAAAGACCCAAATTCTTGGGTAAGGCTCCTTTCTTTGCATTAATTCCAATAATGAGTTTTAGGGATTGGACAAATGATAATATCAAAGAAAAACACAGTCTATTCAGGGAAGATTAAGAATTAAAAAGCTTAAATAAATAAGCAAACTATTGTTTGGAAAAGTGAAGGTTTGAAAACACTCAGTTGTCCATCACAGATATCGAATCTTACCTGGCAGAAGACTCCTTACCCCAGAGAGGGTAAGTTCATTGGTTAAGCCTGCGTTGCCATCAACCCTGATCGTTCTCTCAAGAAGCAACTTACTTTTCACAGTCTTTCATGGCTCCTGTTTGAGCCTTCGCAAATCCTTCCTTGACCATTATACTAATGGTCACTCTTTCAGTGAATATTGGAGAAATTCAAGAATATGGGAAGTTTGACAATCCAGAGCTGCTGTGGAGTTGGAACAACCATAGGCTTCTCTTATTAGGTTTGTAATTTACTGACCAATACTATTCCTTCCAAAATTCAGTACTCTGGTTAACTTGCTTCCAGCTAGTTGTATGTGAAATAAACAATCTCAAAGAGCTCTTTTGCCTAAACTTGTTCAATCTCTTCTTAGATTGGATGGCTTCTGAGCTTAGTTCATTCTCTCTCTATGTCCTGTAATGGAGACTCCCTTCAGGCGTCTGGAACCGTAAATGTATGTGGTAAGGCAACACTCTTAATCTCATCTTTGCCTCTGGCCTGCCTTTTGGCAGTAATCTTAATTCCTGCTGTTTGAATTCAGACGTAGTTGTAACTTTTAACCTATTAATGCCTCAAATTTCTGGCCATTCAATCAGTTAGAATTCCAGGTCGTTTCCAGGGACAGGATCTCCCTTAAGCATAGTTAATTTCCTTTCCATTTTTGCTTACAAACTGGCCAATTTGTGGCTGAATGTCTCTTCACTATATATTACTAAAAGCAGTGAGGAGCAGCCATCAGAAATTAACATTCTGCATTTTCTCAGTCAATTCCCCTAAGACTACAGCCATGGCAAGTAATGAATCTAACTTCTAGGTGATCGCCAGCAACTGTTTTGCCAGATATATTCCCTTGTCATAAAATGGGTGACCAAGTTTCAGGACTATAATTATGTCTGCGTCCTTTCTAGTTTTTAAGCAATTCTTGAGACAATTCTTTTTATTCCAGGTGTTTTGTCAGTATATTATATTCCAGAATGGAATTCTATTTGTAAGGTTTGGGGCTAAGGTGGTAGAAAAATATTCAATCATATACTATCTTAAATGAAAAAGAAGTTTGTATTTCCCTCAAGTATTAATACAAAGATGAATGATCTAGGGAAATATATTTTTTAAAAATGACTTAGGAGTTGTACCCACCAGTTACACTCACTTTCCTTGGCACTAATTTAATCACATAGCCACAATAAGTTGCAAGGGTAGGCAGCTAAGATTCAGCTAACATTTTGGGGCTTCTGTTGAAAATGGAAGAAGAGAAAAAATGAGTAATGAGAGATGTCTAGAGGTTTTCATGACATCCAGATACAAAAGTAACATCCTTTTTGTTTTTTGCTTTGTTTTGAGAACTTAAATTATTCTAACATTGACCTGGAATAAGCAACATGTGAAAATAATTATAGAATTCCTAAAAACAAAAATAATAGCGTTGAAGACAGTATTGAAAAAGGAATTTACCCTAAAAGGTGTTTCAATGTATGAAAAAATTAAAACGGTATGCTACTAGTGCAGGAATAGACAAAAAGGTTAAAGGTTATAAGGCAGAAGCATATTTCATCATTTGTAAAAAGCATAGCATATGATAAACATGTTTCAAATCATTAGTGAATTTATTAGTAAATGATATATATTAGAATATTTTCCATACCGAGCAAACTAAAAAAGTTTTTTTATTTTTTATTTTATTTTTTATTTTTATTTTATTTTTTCCCTGACACAGAGTCTTGCTCTGTCACTCAGGCTGGAGTGCAGTGGCACTATCTCAACTCACTGCAACCTCTGCCTCCCAAGTTCAAGCAATTCTCCTGCCGCAGCCTCTGCAGTAGCTGGGATTACAGGTGTGTACCACCACAGTTGGGGAATTTTTTGTATTTTTAGTAAGAGAGGGGGTTTTACCACGTTGGCCAGGCTGATCTCAAACTCCTGACCTCAGGTAATCCACCTGCCTAGGCCTTCCAAAGTGCTGGGATTACAGACCTAAGCCATGGCACTTGACCTCCAAAAGTTATAATAGAATATATGGTTGAATATCTGAATAATCATAGAGTAGAGAGAAATTTTGTAAAGGTGATAACAAAGATAAAAACCATAAAGGATAATATTGACATAAATAATTAACAAACTTTGCAAGTAAAATAGTCACCATAAGCCTTATTAAATGCAAGTGGAAATCTGGGAAATCCATGTAATTTATATCATATAAAACGGATTTACATTGTTAAAGAATGTACAGTTATTACAAATGAATGATGAAATACTTAACACTGTATATTAGTCCATTTTCATACTGCTACGAAGAAATACCTGAGAATGGGTAATTTATTTAAAAAAAAAAAGTTAATGGATTCACAGTTCCACATGGCTGGGCAGGTTTCAGGTCATGGCAGAAGGTGAAGGAGGAGCAAAGGCATGTCTTACATGGTAGCAACCATGAGAGTGGGTGCAGGGGAACTGCCCTTTATCAAACCATTTGATGTTGTGAGACTTATTCACTATCAGGAGAACTGCATGGGAAAAGCCCACCCTCGTGATTTAATTACCTTCCACTGGGTTACTCCAAGGACACATGGATTATGGGAGCTACAATTCAAGATGAATTTTGGGTGGGAGCACAGGCAAACAATACCACACTGTTATGAAATAATGGCCAAGGATATAAATAACAAAAGGGTATATAGAATGTTCTGGAAACTTGAAAAATTTAAAATCCTACTAGTTATCAAAGTACCAATAAAAGAATGAGACCATTTCTCAATTACCAGGAGGTAACCAATTGAAATGTCTACTGTTGGAAAGCTATGGTGAAATGAGAGCATTCACATGCTGCTACAGGAAGTTTAATAATTTTTATACAATATAGCAATATATATCAAAATCCTTCAAATATTTATACTCTCTTAATGATCAATCACAACTCTTTGAGAGTAATGAAAATGAACAGAATTGTGCACATTTATAAAAACATACATATAAGAATGTTTGGCCTGGCACAGTGGCTCACATCTGTAATCCCAGCACTTTGGGAGGCTGAGGCAGGCAGATCACCTGAGGTCGGGAGTTGGAGATGAGCCTGACCAACGTGAAGAAACCCCATCTCTACTAAAAATACAAAATTAGCCGGGTGTGGTGGCGCATGCCTGTAATCTCAGCCACTTGGGAGGCTGAGGCAGGAGAATTGCTTGAACCCGAGAGGTGGAGGCAGTGAGCTGAGATCGTGCCATTGCAATCCAGCCTGGGCAACAAGAGTGAAACTCCGTCTCAAAAAAAATAAATAAATAAAAAGAAGAATGTTCATCAGACAGATTTTTGCAATAGCAAAACAATACAACTTCAAAAAGGTTACACATATGATACACGCATAGAATTAGATTCTTGACACCATTAAAATTTGTACATGTGCATATTTGTTTACACAAAATTATGCTAATAAGTGAAAAAATTACGTTATGTGAAATGTACATCTATACACACCTGTATACATATTCATGAAAATTATATATATTTATATATTTTTTCTGTAAGATAATCAATGTTTGAGAAAGTTTATGGATTAGGGAAAAAGAATAAAATTAACTAGCTGAATTAGGTTAAAAATGGTCTTCTTTTTATATATATTTATGCTTAATATGTTTGTTTTTACATATGTGTGTACATCTATATTAGTATGTGTGTGATGTACCCATAAAAATTAAAAATTACAGAAGCTTTAAAAATGTATATATTCACTTATTTAAAATGACTATGAATGCCTTTATTTTTAGATATAAGCCAATGCTACTTTTTTTTTTTTTTTTTGAGACAGAGTCTTGCTCCGTTGCCCAGGCTGGAGTGCAGTGGTGCGATCTTGGCTCTCTGCAACCTCTGCCTCCTGGGTTCAAACTATTCTCCTGCCTCAGCCTCCCCAGTAGCTGGGACTACAGGCACCCACCACCACATCTGGCTAATTTTTGTATTTTTAGTAGACACGGGGTTTCACCATATTGGCCAGGCTGGTCTCGAACTCTTGACCTTGTGATCCGCCCACCTCAGCCTCCCAAAGTGCTGGGATTACAGACATGAGCCACTGTGCCTGGCTCAATGCTACATTTTTTTCTTTGACCATTGTATGTGTTTGGCTAAGGTTAAGGCATGACATTGCATTCTATTATATCCATCTTCAATTTGAAATGTGAAAGGTATGCCATCTAGTTAAATGAAAGCTTGATACCCTAATGTAACAAGCTTGAGCATCAGAAATCAGCAAAAATCTTTTATGTGACAATTGGCTCACAAATGTCTGCCTGGGCAGATGGTGTTGGTTTTGAAAGAAAGACATAGTTTGCCTGGAGAATTTCAGAGAAATCTGGGCATCATTTTCAGATTCTGGTAAAGGAGAAAGGTGTCATTTTCTTGACAGCCCCAGCGGTTTCCCTGTTACTGTTTGCATGACAGATGCCATGAACAGATTGATGTGTAAAGAAAGGCAAATTACAAGAAAATCATACATTAAAACTCATTAGCTTGAGATAGATACGCTCTGCAGGGAGCCACTCAGTAGCATTTTTTTGATGTATAGAGAATGTTTAACATTCTTAATATATGTGCTTTTAAATGTGCTGGGACTAGATTTACATATGTGGTGCTTGCTTAAATGCGAAGGGAAACGTGGCTCAATGACAAATAGACTTCTATGAACACATAGCAGAAATGAATCAGTCTAAAATACAGCTTCCAATATACAATACACTTTTTTATTTCATTTATTTACTCTCTTTGCCTAGGATTGTGGAATTAAATCTAATCAAAGGACTATCTACTATTATAAAAAAGAAAGAAACGAAAACAGAAAAAGTAAGCATCCATGAATATATACATTTTGAAGAAGAAGAATTGAAAGCCACATTACTTTTGTGTTCTCATAAACTCTTACGTTTTATTATTTTCTCCAGAATGTGAAGCCTAAGAATGTCTGATCTCCAATTTATGAAAGTAAAAGAGTACTTTTTGCTAAGGTTATTGTGTCATTGACCAAAGATGTTGTTAAGGATATTTTCTTTGCTGGATAAAGAACTGGAGAAATAATTCTTATCTATTAACCTGAAGAATAGTTGTTCAGATTTACAAATTTATAGATTTCTGGCACCTACACAATACTTGAATAGGTATTTCAGTTACAATATGAATCAATTTCCTCAGTGCTAATAGAGACATTCCTATGTCAGTCAATATAAGCACTGTTCAGAAGACTAGTGCCCCGCTGAAAGTCAGTGTGTCACTCCATGATAAAGGTAGTCACAAGTGTTAGGTCTGCAAAGGGCCATGAGACTGTAGCCTTGGCAAGCCAGGGAGAGATAACTGTTAAAAATGCTGGGCTTCATTCACCACACACAATACAAGGAAGGAAGGAAGGAAGGAAGGAAGGAAGGAAGGAAGGAAGGAAGGAAGGAAGGAAGGAAGGAAGGAAGGAAGGAAGGAAGGAAGGAAGGGAGGGGGAGGGAGGGAGGGAGAGAGGGAGGGAGGGAACGGAGGGGAGGGGGAAGAAAGAAGGAAGGAAGGGAGTGAGGGAGGAAGGGGAGGGGAGGGTGAAGAAGGAAGGAAGGAAGGGAGGGAAGAAAAGGAAGGAAGGAAGGGAAGAAGGAAGGGAGGAAAGGAAGGAAGGAAGGAAGGAGGGAGGGAGGAAGGGAGAGAGGGAGGAACGGAAGAAAAGGAAAGAAGGAAGGAAGGAAATAAAAAGGAAGGAAGGAAGGAAAAGGAAGAAAGGAAAGAAAGAAAAGGAAGGAAGGCAAGGAAGGAAGGGAGGGGGAAGAAAAGGAAGGAAGGAAAGGAAGGCGGGGGGGAGAAAAGGAAGGAAGGAAGGAAAGAAAGAAAAGGAAGGAAGGGAGGAAGGGAGAGAGGAAGGAAGGGAGGGAGGAACGGATGGAGGGAAGAAAAGGGAGGGAGGAAGGGATGGAGGGAAGAAAAGGAAGGAAAAAAGGATGGAAGGAAGGGAAGAAGGGGAAAAGAAAAGGAAAGAAAAAAAAAGAAAAGAATATAAAATAAAAAAAGAAAATAAAAAAGAAAGTTCCTGTGAAGAATTTCTACAAATTATTTATAGAAATACATCAGCTACAATCTTAGATTGTCTTAGGTAAATGTTAATGCACAATAATAGAGAGTAAAACGATGTGCATCTTCTTTGCTCCCATCCTGAATATTATCCTCCTTAGTGAAAAAAATGGAAGCTAAGTAATGCATGCTTATTTCTGCTTCTTCCCTGTCTTTTAACATCACACCACTTTCTCCAGGCAATGAATGCATCATTCTTCGTAAGCATTTCAGGATACCACTTCCAACTCTGTGCCTTCAGAGAAAACTGCCGATCTTCCTCTAAGTATTGCTTCTCTTAGTTCTACTAGTCAGGGGAGGTCTGTAATCCTGCATCCTATGTACCATGTCCCACAGATCACATTATAGTTCTCATAACTGTCCATGTGATTTCTCGATCACAACTTCCCAGTCATGCAAAACAGCTTCCATTTATGAGGCTCATTTCACCTAGGTGTGACATCCTGAAATACCTCAGTGCTCCCACTTAACACTATTTTGACTATTTCCTTGTTCATTATGGAATTTGACACATGGTTAAATTCTTGTGGATGTGCATGGGTTTGATTCAGGAATCCAAACTTGTTTAACCTTCTCAACATCAACAACCTTCGCCATCAATCATCTTCAGTCATTTGTTCCTATGTCCTCACCCTGAACATTTATTCCTAATGACTGCTCTAATTTGAATGTTTATGTGAAAATGACCACAGCCACCAGGCCTTTTTTATGCCTTACTCTCCTACACACATCCTTGGATGTTATTCTACTATCTTGTCCCAGGAGTTCACCTTATAACTTCATTGGTCACTTCCTTTATTGCTTCCTTTCCTTCCTGAACTTTCAGCTAAAGGTCTACTACCTTGCTCTTGTTTTTCTGAAATTACCTCCCCGAAAACCCACAGCACTTGCCAACTCTAGTACCTCTGGACAACTTAAAGTAGACCTATGAGATCAAATAATCATGTATTTTGGGTGTCACTAAAAAATAATTTCAACTTCCTTTGGGTCCACAATGCTTATCAGCAATCTCTAGCCAATCTACTCTATTTACTCTAGCAGCTATTTTATTGAGGGCCCTATAATGAAAAGAAATAGAAATAAGATATCTAATGGCTCATGTATTTGAAAAGTATGGACAATGATTGTCAATCTTTAGCATTCATGAGAATATCCCCTTCAGGGCTTATTAAAATTAAGACAAAATATTGGGCTCCATTCCAGAGTTTCTTATTCAGTAGATCCGGGATAGGGACTGGCAATTTGAATTTCCAATAAGTTTCCAGAATTGGGGACCACACTTTAAGAACCACTGGTCTAGGCATAGAATTCTCTTCAAACATGATTGGATACAGCTGTTCAGAGAGATCATAAGAATACATCTTTGTATTCTATTATATTCTCTGTGTGTGTGTGTGTATATTTGTGTGTGTATATGTGGTTTGACTAACTCGTAGGCAATGTCTTGTTGCATGACAGAAAACAAAAGTGGTTCCAACAGTTCTAGGATTAAATATTCTTTTTAACTCATACTCGTAGAGGAAAAAGACTGTTGTTTACCATACGCTTATAAGACTTCTGGGAAAGAAGCTGGAAGGAGTTAGTCAAACCAGCTGACTTATATCACTAGGGACCAGGACAGGAGAGGGCCCACAAAAAACCATGTTGATTAAATTGATATCTTCTGCAGTATGTTTGATTTCCTTACGATGCTCCTAAAACACTCTCATACTGATGCCTCCGCTTCTCTTAGTAAAGGATCTTACCAATGATTTAACAAAAATCGCTCTGATTATGAAGCAAGCCATCACTCTTGACTCAAATGTAATAAAAACATATGTTTAGGACCTGCAGAGTATGTCTGACAAAACAAATGAAGAAAATATTTGAGAGAAAATGAAAAAGAGTTGAGAAGTATGGGCTGAATACCAAAAATAAATAAATGAGTAAATAAATACATTGAGGTTGTTTACTCTGGATTCAGAAAATTATTGGGACACATGATCTATCCTCACCCCTTTTATTTTAATTTGTGAGGAAAATGTTTTATTTTCATAACACTAATGCCACAAAAGGAGATTTTGTTTGCAAAGAGAATTTTATTAATAAATTTTCCCTTCATATTTCTCTATTTATAACCCTTATTTTCTTACTCTAACAACTTTTAATATGCCTATAGCTTCAGTCACATGTATTAAATTTATCGTATGGAATTGTGTGTTTATGACTTCAATCAAAAATTAGCTTACACCCAACTGCTCTTTTTAAAAATTAAATGCCATGTTGACATTTACACAGCAATATTCATTTATTTTATCTTTTTAAAGGCTGAGTACCATTTTATTGTATAAATTATAGCTTAAATTATTTAAGCATTTCCAAGTGGTTGAATATTTAGATTGTTTCCCATATTGTGTCACTACAAGCAATGTCACAAATGACATCTTTATATTTTCACATTTATCTGTTTATTTCCATAGTATACTAAATGTGGAATTGCTCTGTCAAAGGATGTGCTTTTTGAGGCCTTTGACTAATGAACCTTTTAGAATGATGACACAGTTTTACTGGAAGCTTGAGTGCTCATGGTATCACCTATCTGTCAACACTGGGTATTACCCTTCTATTAATGTTGGCTAATGTGCTAGGCATAAATTATCCCTTGGTGTTAATTTATTTTATTTATCTTTTTACATTTGTGTGGTTGAAACATTTTTCAAATGCTACTTTCAATTTGTGATTTACTTGGCCCTTTTGTTCACTTGGGGTGTTCCTAGTAACCAAAACTGGTAACACTTATTGAGGCTTACAATGTACCAGGATTGTCCTAGTATTTTACAAGCATTATTAATATTTCATTGACTCATCACAATAACTTTATGTATATGTATTATGATTATTCAAATTTTTGGCAATCCAAGAGTAGACACATTGACTCATTTTCCAAATATCATACAGTAAGTTGCAAATAAAGCCAGAACTCAAGCATATTCCTAAGATCAAAAGCATCTGCCCGTTATCATTCTGTTGACTTTTTAATTACATATCGCTATTTCCCACTACTTCTGCATTTCTGTAGGCATTCTTTATATTTCACAGGCAGTATTAAGGAAATCTTCTTTGATTCTGATCTTACAGGACTCAGCACTATCATGCATGATACATCTAGATAGATCCTTTTGTAACATAAATTTAATTCTGATTCTCCTTGAGTTAAAAACCCTTCAACTGCTCCACATTCCCACACAGAAAAACCCAAACTCTTTAACAAGTCTACAAATGCTTCCATGGTCTGGCACCCAGTTAGCTACTTCTCTAGCCTTGTCAACTGCAGGAAACTGCTTTCTCAATATTACTCATTCTATTCTCCAACATAATAAAGCAACTTACATTCATGTTTTATGGCCTTCATTGTAAATGTTCAAACTTGCTTTGATTAAAGACTCATAACCCTGACCTAACCTACCAACCAACCCCAACACATATACTCTCAATTCTACTGAAATCTCTTTCATCAAACATGCTGACAACCTGGTCTCTCAAGCTTTTCATGTATTATCCTCTCTGTTGACCCCCAAGCTCACTTCCTCTTACTACTGTTTGACTCTACTACTTCATATCTAAAACATTTAATTTCATTTAATATTTTTTGTCAGTCTCACTATATTTGACTTTGATTTTGAATAAAAGAGATAACTATTCTATTCATTCCATATCCTGCATTCCTAGAAAAATGTCTGTACATATTAGTACTTTTATTTCTTTTCTTTATTTTGCAGATGAGTTGTTATACATTCATTAGAGGATTTTGACTTCTACCATCTTGCATTTTAGTGCTTTTTTAAAAAAAGAAATTAAAGAATGATTATATTTTGAGTCCACTGCCCAAAGGTCAAAAGACCACAGTCCAAAGGTCAAAAGATTAAACAAAATTATCACTTTAATGAATTCATCATTCAGATTTATTAAGTTCATGTATTTATAGGTTAGCACTTCATAGGTCATTCTATCATTTAAACAAATTCAAAATAAGCTGCAATTATTATCATTTCTAAATAACTTAGTACTCCAAAATAAAATAGGTCAGAAGAACCCTCCAAAAATTAAACATCATCACATCAGAATTAAGAAAAGGAATTCTATTAATCATCAAGTAAAGCTGTTTTTTTTTCTTTTCTTGTATTTTATTTTAGTAACAACTTATTAATAATTTAACAATTCAAAAAGTCCAAATATATGCACTGGAATTCTTCAAGAAAACAGTTTGGGCCATGGACAATGGGGAAAAGCAAGGCAGGATGACGGTCCAATCAGGAACACTTCTCTGCTCAGGGAAATGGTGAGTGAGTGACACCAAGGAACCATGCTTCTCCCATGGATCTTTGCAACCTTCATCACATGAAGGGGTCAAGAGATCCCTTGTGAACCCACTCCACCAGGGCTTTCAATCTGACATGCAGAGCTACGTGGAGTCTTGGCAGAGCAGCTGTTTAGGCACACACAAAGCCCCAGGAACTTTAGATACCCAGGCGTTCTGCCAAAAGCAGCTGCAACTCTGGCAAAGCAGGAGGTTAGATCCCTATACATACCCCTAGGAAAGGAGTTGAATCCAGGGGACTGAGAAGCAATGGTCTGCAGGATGCGCTTCCATGGCACCTGACAAGATAAGGCCCACTGGCTTGGAACTCTAGCCAGCCATGGGTAGCAGTGTTATATCTCCCTGAGATGGAGCTCCAAGAGAGAGGGTTGGGCCACCATCTTTGCTATTTTGTGGGCTTAGTCATTGATGCCTTTGACCTCTAGGGACTCTGAGGTGACTAGAGACTGGAGTGGTCCCCTAGCACAGCACAGCACAGCAGCTCTACAAAGAGGCAGTTAGACTGCTTTTTCACGTGAGTCATGGATCCCATTTATCTTCACTGGGTGGAATGCCCTAAGGTCTGGACATTGGTGCTTTCCAGTTGGCAGCAGTTCCAAACCTCCCTGGGATGAAACTCCCAGAGGGAGGGCTGGGCCACCATCTTTCAGGATTTAAGCCTTAGACATTGTCACCTTCAGGATTTGGAGAGTCTCAGGTGACTGCTAGCTGGATCAGACCCCCAACATAGCACAGCAGTTCTATGAAAAAGCAACCAGACTGCATTTTTTATGCAGGTCCCCAATCTTGTTTCTCCTCACCGGTCAGAACCTCCTGACTAGGGTCCCCAGTCACCCTCATCTGTGTGTTCAGGCCAGGAACAGGTCTGAAATTTCCTGGGATGGAGCTCATAGAGGAAGGGGCAGGCCACCATCTTTGTTGTTTTGCAGCCTTCACTGTTGATATCTGTAGATATTACAAAATCCAAGGTAACTAGGGACTGGAGAAGACCTCCCAATGCTACAGAAAAGTGGTCAGACTCTTTGTTTTGTGGGTCCTCAATCCCCTATCTCCCCACTTGATGTTTCCTCCTGGCCTGAGTCTCCAGCCACCCCCTACTGGGACTGTTGAGTCAGTAGCTTATCTGCAACTCTCTGGGACACAGCTCCCAGTGGAAGGGGCAGGTTGCCATCTTTGCTGTCTCATAAACCTTGATCTTGTTGTCTCCAGGCTTTGGAGAATCTGTGGAAACATGGGCTGGTACAGACCCACAGGAGAGAACACCCACCTCATGGAAAAGTGGCTGGATTATTCTCCATGCAGGTCCTGGTCCTCACTTCTCCTCACTGGGAAGGGCTGCCCAACCTGGGACTCCAGCACAACCACTATGCCCCTGCCTGACCAATTCAACGAGAGGCAGTCCAGCAGTTAAAGGAATACATGCATACAGATATGAGAAAGAACCAATGCAAGAACTCCAGCAGCTTGAATGGCCAGAATGTCTTATGCCCTCAAAACAACTGATCTAGTTCTCCAACAAGGGTACTTCACCAGGCTGAGTTGGCTAAAATGACAGAAATATAATTCAGGATATGGATAGGAATGAAGATTATCCAGATTTGGGAGAATGGCAAAACCCAATCCAAGAAAGCTAAGAATCACAATTAAATGGCAAAGATTTCATAATGAAAACACCAAAAGCAATCACAACAACAGCAAAAATTGACAAATGGAGTCTAATCAAATTAAAGAACTTGTGCACAGCAAAAGAAATTAACAATGGAGTAAACAGACAACATACAGAATGGGACAAATTATATGTTTTCATATTGGCTGCTGCTGGTCTTTCTTTTCCATATTTAGTGCTTCTTTGAAGATCTCTTGTAAAGGAGTTCTGGTGGTAACAAACTTCCTCAGCATTTGCTTATTTGAAAATGATCTTATTTCTCCTTCACTGATTCTATATCTAGAAAACCCCATATCCTCAGTCCTAAAGCTCCTCAACTGTCCCATTTACAATTGCCACATAAATAGTAAAATACTTAGGAATATAGCTAACCATGGAGGCAAAACATTTCCACAAGGAGAATTACAAACCACTGCTCAATGAAATCAAAGATGCCACAAATAAATGGAAAAATATTCCATACCCATGGTTAGGAAGAATGAGCATTTTTAAAATGACTATACTGCCCAAAGCGATTTGTAGACTCAATGCTATTCCTATCAACCTGCCAATGACATTCTTCAGAGAACTAGAAAAAACTAACTTAAAGTTCGTATGAAACCAAAAAAGAGCCCTAATAGACAAGGCAATCCTAAGCAAACAGAATAAAGCTGGAGGCGTCATGTTACCCAACTTCAAACTATACTACAGAGCTACAATGACCAAAACAGCATGGTACTAGTACAAACAGACACAAAGACTAATGGAACAGAATAGAGAGCCCAGAAATAAGACTGCACACCTACAACCACTGGATCTTCAACAAAACTGACAAAAATAAGCAGTGGGGAAATGACTCCCTATTCAATAAATGATGCTGGGATAACTGGCTAGCCATATGCAGAAGACTGAAACTGGACCCATTCCTTATACCATATATAAAAATCAACTCAAGGCGATTTAAAGACTTAAATGTTGGCCAGGTGCTGTGGTTCATCCCTGTAATCCCAACATTCTGGGAGGCTGAGGCAGGCAGATTTCTTGAGTCCAGAAGTTTGAGACCAGCCTGGCCAATATAGTGAAACTCCATCTCTACTAAAAATACAAAAAATTAGCCAGGGTGGTGGCATATGCCTGTAATCCCAGCTGCTCTGGAAGCTGAGATCGGAGAACCACCTGAGCCCAGGAGGTCAAGGCTGCAGTGAGCTGAGGTTGCCCCACTGTGTTCCAGGCTGGGCAACTAGAGTGAGGCCCTGTCTCAAATCTGTTTAAAAAAATTATTTTAAGACTTAAATGTAAAACCCAAAACTATAGGAAACACTGGAACACAACCTAGGCAAAATGATACAGGAGCTGACAGACAAAATTTTCAGTAAAAAAAGAAACTAACTGATGTGCTAGAGCTAAAAAAAACTTGCTATAAGAACTCCAAAATGCAATAGTAAGTATTAGCAGCATAATAGACCAAGCTGAGGAAAGAATCTCAGAACTTGAAGAATGGCTTTCTGAAATAATACAGTCAGACAAAACAAGGATAATAGAATGAAAAGTAACGAATAAAACCTCTGAGAAATACGGGATTATGATAAGAGACCAAATCTACAAATCATTGACATCCCTGAAAAGAACATAGAGAAGGCAAAAAATGTGGAAAGCATATTTCAGAATATTGTCTCTGAAAATTTCGCTAACTTTGCTAGAGAGGCCTACAGGCAAATTCAGGAAATAGAGAAAACCCCTGCAAGATTCTACATAAAAAGATCATCCCAAGACACATAATTATCAGATTTTCTAAGGTTGAAATGAAAGAAAGAGTGTTAAAGACAGCTAGAGGGAAAGGGCAGGTCATCTGCAAAGGGGACTCAATCAGGATAATAGTGAACCTTTCAACGGAAATTTTGCAAACCAGAAGAGATTGGGGGCCTATAGTTAGCATTCTTAAAGAAAAGAATATTCAACCAAACATTTCATATTCAACCAAAATAAGCTTCCTCTGCATTCCTGATTTGGCTCTCAGCTTAGCAATTCTTGATGTATAGGAATATTAGTGATTTTTGTAAACTGAATTCGTATACTGAGATTTTGTGAAAGGTATTTAACACCTGAAGGAGCTTTTGGAAGAAAATTGTTGCCAACTATGCATCTGACAAAGGTTTAATATCTAGCATCCATAGGGAGCTTAAACAAATTTACAAGCAAAAAACAAAACATTAAAAAGTGTGCAAAGAACATGAACACTTTTCAAAAGAACACGTACATGTGGCCAAATAGCATATAAAAAAACTCAGAATCATTCGTCATTAGAGAAATACAAATCAAAACCACAAAATGCCATTTCACGTGAACCAGTCAGAATGGCCATGATTTAAAGGTAAAAACAAAACAAAACAAAACAAAACAGATCCTGGTGAAGTTGCAGAGAAAAGGAAATGCTTACACACTGTTGGTGGGAGTGTAAATTAGTTTAACCATTGTGGAAATTAGTTTAACCATTTGTGGTGATTCCTCAAAGTGCTAAAAATAGAGCTACTATTCAACCCAGCACTCCCATTACTACCCATTATATACTCAAATGAACATTAATTATTCTATCATAAAGACACATGG